>NC_047109.1:64726035-65409531 GCF_902500255.1 Thalassophryne amazonica | reverse complement strand
CATGTCTCTACCATACACGTCTCCAAAGTCGTTTCAGAGAATTTGGCAGTACATCCAACCAGCCTCACAACCGCAGACCACGTGTAACCACACCAGCCCAGGACCTCCACATCCAGCATGTTCACCTCCAAGATCGTCTGAGACCAGCCATTCGGACAGCTGCTGGAACAATCGGTTTGCATAACCAAAGAATTTTTGCACAAACAGTCAGAAACCGTCTCAGGGAAGTTCATCTGCATGCTCGTCGTCCTCATCGGGGTCTCGACCTGACTCCAGTTCGTCGTCGTAACCGACTTGAGTGGGCAAATGCTCACATTCGCTGGCGTTTGGCACATTGGAGAGGTGTTCTCTTCACGGATTATGCGAAGGAGATGTGTTGCACTGCATGAGGCAAATGGTGGTCACACCAGATACTGACTGGTATCCCCCCCAATAAAACAAAACTGCACCTTTCAGAGTGGCCTTTTATTGTGGGCAGTCTAAGGCACACCTGTGCACTAATCATGGTGTCTAATCAGCATCCTGATATGGCACACCTGTGAGGTGGGATGGATTATCTCAGCAAAGGAGAAGTGCTCACTATCACAGATTTAGACTGGTTTGTGAACAATATTTGAGGGAAATGGTGATATTGTGTATGTGGAAAAAGTTTTAGATCTTTGAGTTCATCTCATACAAAATGGGAGCAAAGCCAAAAGTGTTGCGTTTATATTTTTGTTGAGTATACATACATACATACATACATATACATACATACACATATATATACATATACATATATATACATATACATATATATAGGCCATAGGTATTAAAGGCACTGCGCTGCGGTGGTTTGAATCATATTTATCTAATAGATTACAATTTGTTCATGTAAATGGGGAATCTTCTTCACAGACAGTTAATTATGGAGTTCCACAAGGTTCTGTGCTAGGACCAATTTTATTCACTTTATACATGCTTCCCTTAGGCCAGGGGTGGGCAATCATGTGCCATAAAGGGCCAAGACACTGCAGGTTTTCCGTGCAACCAATCGCCTCAGCAGGTGATTTCATTAATGATCAGGTGTCTCAGCAGGTGATTTCATTGACAACCAGGTGTTTATGTTCAGAGCAGAAGCTCATCAGCAACCCACCTGCTGAGGTGATTGGTTACATGGAAAACATGCAGTGTCTCGGCCCTCGATGCCCACCCCTGCCTTAGGCAGTATTATTAGACGGCATTGCTTAAATTTTCATTGTTACGCAGATGATACGCAGCTTTATCTATCCATGAAGCCAGAGTACACACACCAATTAGCTAAACTGCAGGACTGTCTTACAGACATAAAGACATGGATGACCTCTAATTTCCTGCTTTTAAACTCAGATAAAACTGAAGTTATTGTACTTAGCCCCACAAATCTCAGAAACATGTTGTCTAACCAGATCCTTACTCTGGATGGCATTACCCTGACCTCTAGTAATACTGAGTCATTTTTGATCAGGATATGTCATTCAATGCGCATATTAAACAAATATGTAGGACTGCTTTTTTGCATTTGCGCAATATCTCTAAAATTAGAAAGGTCTGTCTCAGAGTGATGCTGAAAAACTAATTCATGCATTTATTTCCTCTAGGCTGGACTATTGTAATTCATTATTATCAGGTTGTCCTAAAAGTTCCCTGAAAAGCCTTCAGTTAATTCAAAATGCTGCAGCTAGAGTACTGACAGGGACTAGAAGGAGAGAGCATATCTCACCCATATTGGCCTCTTCATGGCTTCCTGTTAATTCTAGAATAGAATTTAAAATTCTTCTTCTTACTTATAAGGTTTTGAATAATCAGGTCCCATCTTATCATAGGGACCTCATAGTACCATATCACCCCAATAGAGCGCTTCGCTCTCAGACTGCACTCCCACTGTCGCCAAGTGCTTGCTCACAGGGGGTCACTTTGACCGTTGGGGTTTTTCCGCAATTATTGTATGGCTTTGCCTTACAATATAAAGCGCCTTGGGGCAACTGTTTGTTGTGATTTGGCGCTATATAAATAAAATTGATTTGATTTTGATTTGATTTGAAGTTTACGTTGATATTTGGGGATGATGAAATCATTTTTCAAGATGATAATGCATCTTGCCATAGAGCAAAAACTGTGAAAACATTCCTTGCAAAAAGACACATAGGGTCAATGTCATGGCCTGCAAATGGTCCTTGACAAGGCTCCAACCTGCAAAGCTGATCTGGCAACAGCAATCAGAGAAAGTTGGAGCCAGACTGAAGAAGAGTACTGTTTGTCACTCATTAAGTCCATGCCTCAGAGACTGCAAGCTGTTATAAAAGCCAGAGGTGGTGCAACAAAATATTAGTGATGTGTTGGAGCGTTCTTTTGTTTTTCATGATTCCATAATTTTTTCCTCAGAAATGAGTGATTCCATATTTTTTTCCCCTCTGCTTGGTCTAAAAAGTAACCGTTACTGACTGCCACAATTTTTTTTTTCCTGATTTATTATAGCGTTTCCTAAAGCCAGAAAGTTGCCATTTGAAATGACTTTAGTTTGTGTCATGTCTGTGATCTGCTTTTTTTCTACAAAATTAAACAACTGAATGAACATCCTCTGAGGCCGGGTGATTCCATAATTTTTGCCAGGGGTTGTAGATATGCTTACTTAGTCAGGGGCAGAGAAAGGAACAGACCTAATCTGCATGTTTTTTGTTTGTTTTGTTGTTGTTGACGGTGTAAGGAATGTGTGTAAAGAGTGCTACCAGACACTGGCAGAGCATGCAAACTCCACACAAAAGAAACCAGGCACAGGTGGAATTCAACCCCAGACCTTCTTTGTTGTGAGGCAAGAGTGCTAACCACTGAACCACTGTATGTATAGCAGATGATCATTAGTCACGTTCATAAGAGTATGGATAATGCCAATTTCTGTAATTTTGTTTTTTTAAAAACCACCACAATGGAGTTATAATGAAGCAAGGGTCTGGGTCGTGGATAGCAACCACCCAAACAGATTACAACATTCCTCAATGAGGCGTGTGTCTCTGCCTGCTGTCCTCACGTGGATAAATACAAAACATCTTTTGCCTTTGCACCAGGCTGCAGCGGCCGGACACAGCGCACCTCCTTCATGTCCTTGTTGATTTCAGGCATTTTTCCCCACACTGATTACAGCCCAGCGATGGTACTGCAGTGGTAAAGTTTCCATCTGGTAATCAGAGCCTACGGGTTCAAATCCCGTGAGTGACTTTTTTTTTTTTAACCAAGGTTATTTAACCGCAGGGTTCTGTATTGTGTCCCCTTTTATGTATTATTTATATCAACCCAGTGATATTCACTAATTATACAGCTGTTTTTTATTTTATTGTTCTCCACATCAGCAGTGCGATGTGGTGCAGCTGCTCGCACTGTGTTCCTGCTCGAAAGACACCGTCACGTGCACGAACTGTCGCACTGGGATTATGCATCCCTGCCCGTCTGCACGATGTTTTCGTGGTTCACTCATAGGAGCTGTTTCGCCGTGAGTCGCCCTGAGTTGTACTTATTTGTACTGTGTGTGAAGGGGCCTTTAACATATTATTAGACATAAGATCATGAAAATTTTAAACAGATTTTTTTTTTCATCTTGCAAGACAACAAAACTACTAAGTAATTTTACTTAGTCATATTATCCAAATATGGGACAGGAGATTTAATTAGATTGAATCCTTAACGTCTTGGGCTTAATTTGTCCAGTATGTATTAACTGTAGATAATAAAAAGGTCCAATGTCCAATGATGAAGATTCTCTGCAGTTACAGAAATGACAGTCACTGGTGTTAAACACATTTAGCTGCTAACCAGACATTTCAAGGTCATTTTGTGCCGAGGCACTGTGCAAATGTTGCCATTTCCTTTTTAAATCCATTGCTGGCAGTGGGATGGAAATCGCCATTCCTTGCATCTCTGCATCACACTTGCTTCCACCCCTCCATGCCCCTTCTGCCTGCCCCACTCTCCAAGGTCACTGTACTGACACAAAGGGTTCATCTGTACAGAACCAGCTCCCCTCGGACAGACTGAAACACAGGGCTCCTATTCTCACTGGACCATTATGCCTCCATCCTCCCTCCATCATCATTGTTGTCAAGCTCCTTTTCTTTCATTTTGCCCAAGGTGGTCACCACTTTTCTGTCTCATTGTTACCCTGCTGTAAGCTGCAGTGAGGACAGCACAGAGCATATGTACAGCTTTTATCAATAAAGCCAGGTCCAATGTTTTAACCAAGTCCTCTCATTTTTTTTTGTTTAACAGTGATTTACCTAAGAGCTGCATATGCCAATTTTTGCATTGTTGCTGCAGCAGGGTCTGTTATATCTGTGCACATGCCCAGCGCAGATGAGCTGAGCTCGCCATTTCTGTGTCAATCACTTTTCTGCTAACAATGGATGACAAAATTTATGTTACTAAAAAAAGTCTACTACAACAAAGTTTAAATGAGCGGCCTAATGTCAGAACACCAACACTGACACATACACTGATGTCTGCTTATTGCAGAGGGAAACAAACGAACAATAAGCTAAAGTTTTTCAGTGCCTGTGTCTAAACATTTGAATATTTCCTTGTGACAACCAACCAAACTGTAACATAAGATTTTTTTTTTTTTTTTTTTAAAGTGGTGGCCAAGTGCTTCTAAAAGAGAAGGTTGCTGGTTCAAGGCCACTACACTATTTTTCATGTTTGTGGACTGCATTAGGAAGGACATCCTGTGCACATTTGCATGATTGAATTGCATTGACCGAGATTGTGACTAGGGGCAAGAACTGAAATTTAGCAAGAGAAAGAATATGGATGTGTACACATACACTAATACATGCTACATCTATTTGTAGCAATGCTCAATGTATTGTCGGTAAGAAAAAACAAACATCTTTCAAAATGAACTAATCACTTTGACAAACCTACCAGCAGGTGAGGATGCTGACAGAGGTGAAAGGATGATGGGTACTGGATAGGACGCACAAAGCAAGCCCATGGCGGTAGAAGGCCGCTGATATCTTCTCTCTCAGCTGCTCACGCAGCGTCATCCTGGTGGGACGGGGTCAACTGCCGGCCATTAGGAAGCACTCGGCAGCGAGCACAAGTTGTCGCCGGGCCTCCAGGGACCTGGGAGTGTGAAAATCAATTTTACAGATCAGCTGCTGCAGATATGACTAATCAGACTCAAGGAAAACGACTATAACAACAGCACTTACAAAATTAATGTTGCACTTCTCGACACAATCACCTCAATAATTGCATGATACACAGCTAGAGTAATTTTGGGCTTACACACTAAACAGCTATATTTATGGTAAATGGACTGCATTTATATAGCGCTTTTCCATCTGCATCAGACGCTCAAAGCGCTTTACAATTATGCCTCACATCACCCCAATGTCAGGGTGCTGCCATTACAAGGCGCTCACTACACACCGGGAGCAATAGGGGATAAAACCTTGCCAAGGGCCCTTAGTGATTTTCCAGTCAGACGGCGATTTGAACCCAGGATCTTCTGGTCTCAAGCCCAACACCTTAACCACTAGACCATCACCTCCATTAACTCAATCGTTGAAAGTAAAGGCACAAGTTTATACTTTTACACTTCTAAGATTGACAGTTGAATTTGTTTAAAGTTACTAGAGGATATGAATCTAAAGAAATCACCTGCCCTATGTGGAATACAAGTTATTTTCTGAATGTGTCTGCAGGGTTGATTGCACCTTCACTCACAGGTTCTGCTCTGCCAGTCTCGGTTGCGTACCTTTAGCCTGGAAATATCCTAAGCTGACACCCATATACAAAAGGTTGGGATGAGAATGAACTAAGTATTCCAACCTGATGGAAAGACATGTTCATAACATCTGATTCCATTGCACAAATTCTTGATATTTGATCTATGGCAAACAGTCTGAACAGTCAGATTTTGTGCTTTTCATTCTTGTCAAACAGCTTTGATTCAATTGAGGATAGGTCATACTGGAGCTAACAACCTTGTTGAGATCATATACGTGAATTTCAGAAAGGTGGCTGCTCTTGTAAATCATGAAGTATTAAATGAAAAACAAATGTGCGGTGTACAGGGTAATACTACTAATTTCTTCATTGATTTTCTCAGTGTTCACATTAAGGTTGTTACATTTTGAACGATCAAGAAAATTGATATAACTGTTGGAGTACAGCAGGATAGATTTTATTGCCCCATGTTGTTTCTACACTATATTAATTGCATCCTTTGACAGTTGGAAAAAAAACTGCAGTTATACTGTTTGCACTTTACAACTACAAACTATAAATTAATCTCAATTTTGGAATGCAAACTGAATTCTGATGTGAAAAACAGTGTAAGAAAGATGTGTCCCTACTCTGGAAAAAAGTTATTCTGGTAACTATATCTGCAAAATGAAGCAAATTTCAGAAATGGATGCAAATGTACAATTAACAAGTATTATGCTGGAAAAGGATTCCGAGAAGTTGCTAGGTGCCACAGTACATAATGATTTGTCTTGGACCAAAAATGTTATCAAATATCATTTCAAAGAATACAGCTTATTTTTTGCCTCTGTTCGCTAAGAAACAATTTCTTAATAGCTTCACACTGCCATTTTGATTGCTGCATTATGATCTGGAGCACTTAGTAAAATAAACTGAAGCCTGTGAATAGACTGATGATAAAATCTATGAACATTATACTAACTCAAGCTGTTGGTATATACTCAAAGGAGCTGGGCTGTGAACTTAACTGGTTTCCTCTTAGCGACAGATACAAATTCAAAATGTATGTTCTGGTTTACAAAGCAATCATCAACTTAGCTCTGCTGTAAATTTGTGATCTTGTTGTTGACTACTATAACCCTATCATTAAATCTGCATCTGTTTGAAACTACAAATACTAGGTGTGAAATGTGTTTTACCAACCATACATTGTACAATAATTTTCCCAGCCACATTCACAACATAAATCACTGGTGGAATTCAAGACAGCTTTGTACAACTGGTTTTATCAGTCACTGAAAGAGGAACTCTATTCTTAACCCTTTAATGGTCAACTCAACCATTTGGTAAAGCACATTGATATTTACTACATTCTATTGAAAAATGTGAGGATATTAAAGAGGTTAAATTGCTTTTATTTATATATATATATATATATATATATATATACACACACACACACACACACACACGTATATATGTGTGTGTGTTGTTTTTATTCATTTGTCTATACTGATGTGTTTGTGCATAACTATGTTTGCTTTTGCACATCTGATCCCATCAGATCTCAGATGTGGAGTAGGTCCTGGTTAGTGCTGGTTGTAGACTCTTGTGAACACAGGGGGCTATGTGTGTTTCTCCATGTGGAACTCGGGTGGTATCAGGACGGGCATCTAGTGTAAAAGTTGTGCAAAATCCTAAAGCAAATTTATACTGGATCTGCTGTGGTAACTCAAACGGCAGCAAAAAACAACAATAATGTGTTTTGTAATCACTGTACTCAACCATCATGTAAAAGGCCACGTCTGAAATTTTTAGAATTATATATCACATGCCTATGAAAATAGAATTGAAGTTTAACAAACAGTCAAGGTCTATTTACGCATGTAGCTGACAAATATAGTGAACTAAAAAAAATTCCCACGAAGACAACGGACTATAATTACTTTCTTTCATGCGCAGGCAACTTCATATAGTGTGCTACAGTTATGTCAATTTTCACTGAAACACACCATTCTCACTGAGGCTGCCTATCACATTGGACAATTACACACAGGAGCAAGCTCTAATACTGAGCATGTAGTAAACCACTGAACATACTGCCACTGTTAGCAAACATGCTGCCAAGTTCAGGCAGGGTGTGTTCTTCCTTTAAAACCACTCATACAGGGGCCACATGTTACACCAGAACACACATCTTATTCACCAGCCAAAAAGGTGTGGACACATTCCCCACAGTAGGAACATACCCACATGGTGGGACATGCAGCTAAAGCAAGCAGACATATATCATATGTCAAACTAGAGTAAAACAAGTACACAATGGGATATCATCCTCATTCATATCCTAGGCTAATTCTATATCCATTCAGCATGAGGGGAGAAAAATGCTATAAAATGCTATAACTCACAACCATGTCACTCAGAGCTGCCAATGGAACAACAACTTGGATCTGGGGGATCTTGAGTAGGTGATAGCGTAGGTGGACTTGTTACTAGAAGATCCTCAGTTTCATCCCCCGTCAAACACAAAAACCACTATGCTTTGAACAAGGTTTGTAATTATGAACTTCCAAGCTCCCAGGACTTGCATGGTGTGTGTGTGGTGTGTGTGTGTGTGTGTGTGTGTGTGTGTGTGTGTGTGTGTGTGTGTGTGTGTGTGTGTGTGTGTGTGTGTGTGTGTGTGTGTGTGTGTGAAAATGAGCAAACATGAAGCATCACTACAACTTGAGCACCTGCATCAGATAGAAAAACACAATAGGTATTAGGGTTGGGTATCGATTCAAATTTCAAGAATCGATTCGATTCCGATTCTAAGATTCCGAATCAATTATTTTGATTTGATTCGATCTGGGTTAGTGTTATTAAAACCAGTTTTTGAGCTGTTACCTGATTGTCTAGATATGCAACATAATACTACTTCAAAAAATTGGTCCTTAAAATGCAGGCAATACTGTTTCAGAGAGTTATAAATTTAAAATTTTCAGGGAGAAAATGGCCCCAGTCTCCCTACAAAACTCGTGCATGTACCGTTTGCAGCGCGGCATGCTGAAAGTTCTCTTGTCATGGGGAAAGTTCTCCTAAGCTGTCCTGCAGCAGAATGAGGCTATGGGAAAAAAATTCTCCCACAGTCCACACCAGAGAACCTTGGTGCTCTGTGCCACAGAAATGACAGGAACGAAAAAAAAAAAACCTACTGTGTGAATTAAATGGCAGACGATTCTCTTTTCTTGCTCGCAACAAAAGAGAGTCCCAGTGTCACAGACCAAACAGTCCCCCTCTAAAAACTGATCCACCATGCCTCCACTGTGCATGCATCATTTGCAACCATTGCAGCTCATATGAGCCGGAGTCTCTACACCCAAAGCAATCAAATGGCTTAATGGGATTAGTAACCATCAGGTGATAAAGGTAAAACCACTTAAATCACTCTAAGTCAGTTTTAAGCAGAAACAAGGCGATAATCCGTGACGCTTTGAAATGACGGACACGCAGTGAACGCAACAGCTAGCAAGCTGATGTAGCTGCAGCGCTCTGATCACCTTCCTGTCTTTATGATGAAATAATGCTGAATTTACGTGGAAATGATTGTGTACAAAAGCTTCAGATATCTGTCACTGAGACAGATGATGACTGGAGTGCAGTTCTAAGCAGTAACAAGGTGTAATCAGTGAACCATGGCAGATGATGACGCATGGGCAGTGAAGGCAAGGCCAGACCGACTTTTAGGGAGGACCGTTCGGTCTGCGACATCGGTAGTCAAGATTGACATCTCTAAATGGCTTTAACAGAGGCTGATAATAAATGTGGAGGCGCTGCTTCTAAATCAGAACCAGCACGTCCACAATCAATGTAGAGAAATGATCATGTAATTTTTCCCATTACACACCCTCGGAAACAGAGTAACGGTCCAACTGCAGCATAATTTTTTCAGGCACGCTTTTATAACACTTGTGAGAAGTGCAGCTATACATATTTTTTTAAATCAATTTTTGGATGTATGAATCGATCTGTGGGAATTAAAATGGTAACTGATTTAAAATCGGTGATCTTTTCAACCCAGCACTAATAGGTATGTAGTAAATTTGAACCAAGCAGTGTTCTAGCCAGCTTTTATAAACAGCAGGGTGGAAGCAAGAATTGAGGGCACTTCCACACACAGAATTAGTCAAAGAAGTCAGGTGCCAAAATCACATGATGCTGGGATTGGAAATTATTTTTTCTTCCCAAATGAAAGCAAATGAAGCGCCCGCTTTTATTTTCTCTGACCCCAAATATCTGCAACGAATTGGTTAAACTCTATTCATTTTAGTATCACAGACTATTAACACAAAAGTTCACTAAAGCCTTTAAAGATTGAACTTGCATGAAAGAGACTAATGGGCTGTTTGACAGTGAGGGTACACAAGTATGTGTCACTGGCACCAAAAATTCAGATATGATCTACTATACTTTCCATAAAGGACTTTGTTAAGATGAAGATAATTGTTGTGTAAATTATACAGACTAAGATTAGTGCAATCTACCCATATATACTATCTACTAAAAACAGTTGATGGTAAGTATGTACTCAGAGTATACAACTACTATAGTGTTTCTGCATTCTCAAATAGTGATGGACTATAAGCATTTCCGGACAGGACAGTTTTTGAGAGATGGAGAGTTACACCCTAATAATAAAGACATTTGAGCGAATTAGGTACAACCCCTGGCAAAAATTATGGAATCACCGGCCTCGGAGGATGTTCATTCTGTTGTTTTAATTTTGTAGAAAAAAAGCAGATCACAGACATGACACAAAACTAAAGTCATTTCAAATGGCAACTTTCTGGCTTTAAGAAACACTATAAGAAATCAAGAAAAAAAGATTGTGGCAGTCAGTAACGGTTACTTTTTTAGACCAAGCAGAGGAAAAAAAAATATGGAATCACTCAATTCTGAGGAAAAAATTATGGAATCACCCTGTAAATTTTCATCCCCAAACTAACACCTGCATCATATCAGATCTGCTCGTTAGTCTGCATCTAAAAGGAGTGAACACTCCTTGGAAAGCTGTTGCACCAAGTGGACTGACATGAATCATGGCTCCAACCGAGAGATGTCAATTGAACAAAGGAGAGGATTATCAAACTCTTAAAGAGAGTAACTCATCACGCAATGTTGCAAAAGATGTTGGTTGTTCACAGTCAGCTGTGTCTAAACTCTGGACCAAATACAGACAACATGGGAAGGTTGTTAAAGGCAAACATACTGGTAGACCAAGGAGACATCAAAGCGTCAAGACAGAAACTTAAAGCAATATGTCTCAAAATCGAAAACTGTACAACCAAACAAATGAGGAACGAATGGGAGGAAACCTGGAGTCAACGTCTGTGACCGAACTGTAAGAAACCGCCTAAAGGAAATGGGATTTACATACAGAAAAGCTAAACGAAAGCCATCATTAACACTAACAGAAAAAACAGGTTACAATGGGCTAAGGAAAAGCAATTGTGGACTGTGGATGACTGGATGAAAGTCATATTCAGTGATGAATCTCGAATCTGCATTGGGCAAGGTGATGATGCTGGAACTTTTGTTTGGTGCCTTTCCAATGAGATTTATAAAGATGACTGCCTGAAGAGAACATGTAAATTTCCACAGTCATTGATGATATGGGGCTGCATGTCAGGTAAAGGCACTGGGGAGATGGCTGTCATTACATCATCAATAAATGCACAAGTTTATGTTGATATTTTGGACAATTGAAAGGATGTTTGGGGATGATGTAATCATTTTTCAAGATGATACTGCATCTTGCCATAGAGCAAAAACTGCAAAAACATTCCTTGCAAAACGACACACAGGGTCAATGTCACGGCATAGGGTCAATGTCAATGAGCAGATCTGATTTGATGCAGGTGTTAATTTGGGGATGAAAATTTACAGGGTGATTCCATAATTTTTTCCTCAGAATTGAGTGATTCCATATTTTTTTCCTCTGCTTGGTCTAAAAAAGTAACCGTTACTGACTGCCACAATCTTTTTTCTTGATTTCTTATAGTGTTTCTTAAAGCCAGAAAGTTGCCATTTGAAATGACTTTAGTTTTGTGTCATGTCTGTGATCTGCTTTTTTTCTACAAAATTAAACAACTGAATGAACATCATCCGAGGCCGGGTGATTCCATAATTTTTGCCAGGGGTTGTACACATCCTTTTGTGGATCACAGATAGTGATTACCTCTTACAAACAACAAAAAAATATTATTCACATAACACTGATGCTTGAGTTTGAAATGCAAGCTATTTCCGGAGAGAACATTTTTGACAGACAAGACATTTTATTTTGAATGCCTGTTTCAAGTAATTTCCCCCACTGGGCAATGACCCTGGGAGTTAGGACTGTTATCCAGTAGGCTTGATAGGGAAATTAGTCATTTAGTGGTTACCTACTAAATAAATGATAGTTCTGGCAGCCCATCAAAATTAGACATCATGGAAATTACACAGATATTTTTGTAAAAACTGGTATAATTAGAGTGGGGATATCAACGAAATGACCATTGCTGCTGATAGACCAGTAGTAGTTATCCATGTATGGCAAACTAAACTTTGTTGGTCATTTCCATATTCTCATTAAACCAAACGTCATCTTTAAAATCACTTATGTACCCTGATTGTAAAACAGCCCCAATAAGGGAAGCCGCCCAAAACACTCAGAGTTATAGACAATCTGCATGAACACAAATCTGAAACCGTTATAGCCTTCCTTGGTTGTGACTGCAGAAACCGTGCCTTAATGCTGTAAATGGCTGCAATTTCTAATTGGTTGATGTGACATATTTGTAAGCACAAGCAAAATGATTGTTTAATTTAAACTCCATTGTGGTGTTGTACACAGGCAACATTGGGGGAATTTCATCCTCCCATAGATCAATGTGATTTTTTATTTATTTATTTACAGTCTGATGGGATAAATAAAAAAAACCTTAAACATGTTAATGACACATTCAATTCAATTAAAGTAATCAACAGAAAAGGGTAATTTGTATTTCTAGCAATGAGATATGTGTCTTTCAGTAACAAGAGTAAAGGCTATGTTTGGGCTGTATAAGACAAGCAAAAGGACAGAATTACAGAAAAGCGAAGTATAAGGTACACAGTACATTCATATGAAAGCAGAGGATCATGTAAGAAAATGTTTATAACTTTACATACATGCAACACAAAATGAAAACGTTCTATCATACAGTATATTTACAAATACAATATTGATTGAATACATGTGCATGATGTGATATTAATGCTACGCTGTTCGCCGTTGGAGACTCTGAGCTTCCAAATACCTGGGACCACAACCTTGGACCAGGAGGACCAGAAATAAATTGGTGCTACTGGTCCTAGGCTTAAAAAAAAATTTCTCTAACCCTGCCATGGAAGAAAAAGAAACTAGCTGTAATTTGCACAAACAGTGTTGGTGGATAGAGGAGTTCTCAAAGTACAGGAGTAACTGGTTAGCTGTTCAGAAATTGGGGTCCTCCACTAGCTAACCACAGTGTTACAGTATATTCTATTGTTTAGCAAACAGAAGTAGTACATAACAAGAGACAAACCAGAATTTATAGGTCCTTTCATTCTGATGTTAGTGTGCATCCCAGATTTTAATAGTACAACAGTGTCACGTGAAAAACACACACTAATGTCGGGGTAAAATTAGGGATGCATTTTTTCACTTCCAATACGATCCTGATACCTGAATTTGGATATATGCCGATAGTAATACATTCCAATACCAGAGCTCTGTTTGCTTTATTATTATCATTATTATTGATTTTATACGAAGATCGTTTGTATCTCCAGTTATACAGCTTCATGATGAAGTGACCTGAAGGTTCAGCTACAATTTGCCAGAAGGTACATCTAACATGCAAGCTTAGATTTGATGTTTTGGTGAAAGAATTAAGTACTTTTATTTATTGGTGAGTCAGTGGGTGACATTTCATCTCTTGAACACCAGATGGCACACCCGCACCAAGTACATGTACCATTTTAATAACCAAAAAAAAAAAATAAAAAAATAAAAGCACTTAATTTACTCAGATTTGTCTCAGTCTGGGTAAATTGTTCCACCCTTCCTGCTGGCTCATTTTCTATTTCTGATCCCGGTTAAAAAAAATCCTTGTGCTCTTTAATGTGGTGCTTTTTCAAATGTTTAAGTTTGCTACATTGTAGGTCACGACATAGCTTCCGCATTTCGGTACAATGGCTTTGCAAACATTGCACCTGTTTCAGCATTCTCCTTAATGCTTGCCTAGCTGGCTGCAAACTGTAGAAGGGACCTCCTGAATGATGCCTCCGTTCAGACCGACCCCCCCACTCCGCAGCCAGCAGAGCAGCCCACAGCACTTGGGGAGATGTTTCAGCACGCACATAGACGGCTCCTGGATCGGAAAACTCCACAGATTGTATCGGAAATTTCCGATCCGTGAATTACGTTGGTATCAGAAACCAATACCAATATCCAATCAGTTCGGCCCTATCCCTAGGTAAAATAAAGTATTATCCTTTGAAACACACACAAACTAAAGATCATTCAAACTGCCATTTGTCTTTCAGTTTAAGAAAAGCAGAGTTCAGGAATCCTGTGTGTGAAGGTTTGGCATCACAAGCAGCATACCCCTCTTCAAACAAAAATCACTAACTTCAGTCCTCAGTTTACACCATACTACCAACTGACATCTCTGACCGATCTCAGCTTTGGTCTCACTGTTTACTCAACAGGAAAGATCAGTTCTGCTGATAAGTAACTGAAGGTACACACTGATCCATTACAACATTTAAGTGGCTGTTTTAACTTGATTTGAATCTTGTTCTACTCATGGTACTGCCAACACTCACCCGTCAGCATCCAACATGACAACAAAAAACTGCACTGTCACAGTATTTGTCACTCAGATAGTTGCTATGCTGCATCATTTACACAAATCTTGCTTGACTGTCACCATACCTGCTTGTGGGAGATCACTTTATCGCAGAGGCTCTTGACTGTTTATGCCCACGGAAAGCAGCAAGGCTTGACTTTTTTAGCTTAAGCACTGCTTTGCAGCTTCCATAATGATCCCCTTGTTTCAGAAAAAGCGTGCAACTGTTCAGTTCGGCTGCTCAGGACCGGCAAAAACATTCCCAAGGTGGAAGTCACCTTAGGAGTCTCTTGATCTGCCACTATAAATACCTTGTAAAGTAAACACAGTAATGTCCCTGGAAGCTGCACAATGACTTCTGCTAAGGTCAACAAAGGCCTTTGAATTAAAGGCTTCATGGCTTTCTGAAGGACAGCTGACTCCTAGCTAGGTTCTGGACTTGTTCGGTATCTCGGAAGAGAAAACTTTCAAAGGCTCCTCCATTGCCCAGCTTTCTGTGCAGCTCATTGTGAGCTGTGAGGTAGCAGTAAGGCCCTACTTGGCACAGGCTCAGCAACATCTCCGTCAGTGAACTAATCTGGGATTGAGCTGATTGGAAACACAACGAACAGAACTCTGCGCCTCTGGAAAACCTCTAATGGACTCCCACCTCCTCCAGTCCCTGCTGCAGACAGGCTATACTGTAGGCTGTGCATTCTTTGTGGACACAATACATTCAAATATCAGAAACCGGGACAGTCTGTTAGGGGCACAAGAACCAAATCCTCACCACAAGGGTGCCAACACCAGCTACAGGGTGATAAACTGTTTGGCAGAAAAACAGCAACTGTGTGGAAATTCCTTTCTGTCTGTACTGTAAAACAGTGAAAGCAGTTAGGATTAGATAGGACCAACTCTGTGATCATCATCAACAAAGTAATTGGTCAAAGTTCACCAACAAAACACAAATAACTCCAGAGTTTAGAACACAGAAACTTTCTAATTTCAATAACTATATGCATTTGAGTATACAGAGCAAATAAATACTATATAGTGAATATAAAAATGTACTCTCGTGGGTTTAAAGAAATGTCTGTCAAGAGCAAACCAGGGTTCTCAGCAAGATTTTCTTCTCAGTGTAATAGGATGGAAAAATCACCTTAAAATGCGGGGGTTCAGGGCAGGCAGCGGATCTGCAATCAACGTAGAGAAATTATCATTTAACTGATACCCACCCTCAAAACAACGGCCGCTCCGGCGTAATGTGAACTGAAGGACCAATAAGGGAATCGTTAAACAAAAAGGCTATTGATGTCAGTGGATCGAATCATTTCTTATAGATTCTTAACAGGAACCGGTTTTCGATACCCATTCCTAAGTGAGAGTCAGTCTCACTGTTTCATATCGTAGAGCGATAACAACGATGCAAACAGCCATCACCCCACTGGCTTTTCGTGTCTGTTCTGCAGCTCACACAGACTGGCCCTGGCTACAGATGCACAGGCACAGCTCCCCCCTACCCAAACCCCTAAAGGTCCCCTTTGAAGATATTTTTGCACATACTACTACTACTATTACCTGACCGAACCACCAACCCATTAGTCAAATTACTCTGCTTGTCTACTGTCAAATTTCAGAGAAAGACTAAAATGTAAACCTCTCAAAGACATTATGCCATCAAAATGTACAAAAGATGTATTCTAGCTCTGGGCTATGTCAGAGTTTAAATGCATTTATTTTGAGATTGCATGATCATGCATCTTGGGTTCATTTTATTCCAGAGAAGGTAATCTTTCCATTAATATCCAACATTTGTTGTGAAATAGTGAGAGCACATCCTCGCGAACAGTACTTACACACCTCTTGCATCCCTTTAGGCTACAGTAGTTGGACCTGGGGTAGTTATCAATGACAACAGCAAAACATTAAACATCCATTTCTGCTTACATTTTTACATTTCAAACCATTTTTAATGCCAAATACAAATAACTTATAATAGATAAGACTAACAACAAAGATGGACTGGGTAAATCACTTTAAATTTCTTTACATAATTTCTTTTGGCCTCTCACTTTTTGCTTGGGGTCACCACAGCAAAGCCAATGTGTGTCCACATTTATTTTATTTTTTTTTTTATCAATGAGCAAAATGTAAATGTAATTACCACCTGTTAAAGACTGTATGGATTAAAAATGGATTAACCAAAAATTTGTTAATTGTGAAAGAAGTACTACTAATAATAATAATCAGCATTCTACTACAGAGCAGCACTGATGCCTCACAGCAAGAAGATCATGGGACCCTGCTGTCTTTCTGTGTGAAGTTTCCATGTGCTCCCTGTGTTTGTGCGAGTTCCCTTCACCGGTAACACTGACCGAATGATCCACCTTAAAAATCGAGCCACCCTGCCGTCACTCCACATGCATCATTTCTGTGCATTCACCGATTATCACATTGTTTCTGCTTAAAACTGCACTCTAGTCATCATCTATCTCAGCGACAGATATCTGAAACTTTTGTACAACAATCATTTACACATAAATTCAGCATTATTTCATAATAAAGACAGAGGAAGCGATCAGAGCGCAGCAGCCAGCCAAGCTGCTGCTGACGCGTTCAATGCGCCTTCGTCATTTCAAAGACTCAGTAGCGACTCACCGATTATCGCCTCATTTCTGCTTAACACTGACTTTAGAATGATTTAAGAGGTTTTACCTTGTCACCTGGTTAATAATCACATTCCCTTCGATCGCATGCGTAGTGAAGGCAGGGCAGACCAATTTTTTTTGGCGGAGAGGGGGTGTTCGGTCTGCGACACTGGGTTAGGTGAATTGAGAACTTCAAATTGTCCAGAGGTGTGCATGCAGCTGTGAATGTGTTTGTTTGTCTATATGTGGCCCTGTGACAGACTGGCGGCCTGTCTAGGGTGCACCCCACCTCACGTCCTACGGCCGCTGGGATAGGCTCCAGCCCCACTGTGACCCTTAATTGCAGCAAGCGGTTGAAGATGAGTGAGTGAGTAGTCTACTACATTGAAAAAAATAATATACTATTTAAAATATAATAAGTTATTATTGTCATTATTATGATTGACC
The DNA here is from genome assembly GCF_902500255.1 of Thalassophryne amazonica. Taxonomy (NCBI): domain Eukaryota; kingdom Metazoa; phylum Chordata; class Actinopteri; order Batrachoidiformes; family Batrachoididae; genus Thalassophryne; species Thalassophryne amazonica. Next base: position 65,391,839 of record NC_047109.1, on the reverse strand, counting down.
GGCCGTGTGATAGACTAGCGTCCTGTCTAGGATGCACCTCGTCTTCCGGCCAACAATATTTAACAATAAAGTCAGGTAGTTTAAAGCACGATGACTTTGAAAGCAAGTTTGATTTTGAATGGGCATATTTATTGTGATAGACGTTTTTTTTTTTTTCTTATTCAATCACATGTCACTGTAAATCACATGCCTGCACCTGAAAAAAGAAAACGCACCATTGCTAAAACAATAACATACTTGAATATGATAATCATTATTACAACAGGAGTTGAGATTGGCCATGCACACACTGCTAACCCATACATTGCTGCAAAAGGCCAGTTGTTTTTCTGACCAGCAGGCTATTGGCCCACTGCCATTTTTACCCAGGAACATCCCTGAACAAATGTATTTTTGTGTTCTAGCAGCAGGGACACTGGAATTAGAATGTGTGACATGGTGTGGGGCATGGCATCATGATATCGATCAGTCAATGGCAATGAAATCATCCAACTGCCAAATCACGTAACAGATTTTATTGTAGTTGCCCACAGATGGAAATCTAAGTTCAAGGCTCACTCATACCTTCTGGCAAATTTAAAATAGTTTATACAGGAAAAAAAGATTTACCTTTTTTTTAATGTTTCTGATTTCTTGATGATTAATGAGCATCATGGTGACACAATCAGTTAGCGTACTTGCTTCTAAATCAGAAAGTATGCAGTTGAAAACCACCTGTGTTCCAGTCTCCATATAAAGTAATAAGGACGTGCATTCAGCCTAAAAGTTGTGCTAAAACCAGCATGCAGATCCATAATGGAACTGCTGTAGCAACTAGAGCCCGACCGATATGGATTTTTTGAGGCCAATGCCGATAACGATATCTGAATGAAAAAAATGCAGATAATCGATAAATCGGCTGATTTGCCGATAGCCAATAAATCAGCTGATATATTTTTTTTTTAATGAATAAAATGTTCTTTTTTGGACCCTTAACAAAAAAGGTATGAGCTAAAAGCTGAAGCTTTGTCCTCTTATTGATTAACTTTATAACAAAGAAGAATTTTCAAGTTAAAAAAAATGCAATAAAGAATTAAACCTTTGTGAAATTAGCAAATACATATCCTTAAAAAGAGTTGTGAAATACATCTGATCTTGTACCTATTGTTGCAACTTAGATATAGGTTCAGGATAAGGATATAGATCCTTATAAACTTACTTGTATGCTTTTGTCAGCTGATCAGTGCAGTGTGACAGTGAGCTACGGGGGCCGGTGATGAACACACTTAAGCAGGGGTGTAAGCAGCTCTCAGTTGAATGGAGTCAGAGCTCCATCTACTGGACAAACGTTGCAAGGACATTTTACATTGCCGACACAAACATTATTTCAGTAACTGTTCTGTTTATGAGAAATTATCGGCATTCTAGCTGCAAAATTTCAGCCGATAGTGAGTACTTTGAAAAGGGCTTACATCCGCCGATAATATCAGCTGGTCGATATATCGGTCGGGCTCTAGTAGCAACACCAAGAAAAAACGGATAAGCCAAACTAAATTACATATATGACATTAATGAAAGCTGTATGGGTCAAAATTTGCCTCTGCAGTGAATAAAGTGGACTATGCATCTTGCGTTTCTTGAGAGTAGAGCACAACCAATACAGGATTTTAAAAAACCATTACCGATTTTTATGATGTTATGATTCTAAAATCTGATATGCCTATATCAATCAATATTCTTTGTGTCCCCGCCCCCCAGAAACACAAAGCAGAAACAAAGAGTTCCCCTAACACTTATTTGGTGTAGTTTCTGTCATGAGTCCTCACCAACATAACTTGACATGAGGCTGTTTGAAATTAAACTTTTTTTTTTTAAAACATGATACACATTTCAAAAGGGTGTTATGTGCTAATGGCCCCTCAGTGTTGTGTGGGCCGCTGAAGAGGAGGTACTGCTGGCCCACTACCACCAGAGGGCGCCCTGCTTGGAGTGCGGGCTCCAAGCACGAGAGGCGCCAGACCCAGAGGAGGTGACAGCTGTCACTCATTACTCCAGCTGTCACTCATCTACACCACCATATAAGCCGGACTGCAACTCCACCTCCCCGCCGAGAAATCGACTACCAGTACTAAGGTAATTTTCTCTGCTGACTTATACGTTGAATAGTAATCTGAACTTCTGTTGCAGCCGTTTTCCTGGTGCTTTCCTTGTCTGGAGGATTGGCGTTTGGTGTGACAGTGACGGCTTCACCTCGCACCCCCGTCCCAGATAAGTGGTTGATCAGGAGCTGCACGAGTGTGTGTGATTTGGAGGTGGCGGTGCTCCCTCCTAACGGTGTCTGGACTGTTAATTACTGAGTGTGCGGACTCACACTCACACATCATCTTTCTGTTTTCTGCCAGCAGTACCAGGGTCGACAGCCGAAGACAGAGGCCACCTGGGGACTCGGGACTTGGCGGCTCGGTGTTCTTCAGGCCGTTGGTGGTGGAGGCCGTGTGGGACGCGGCTTCTCTCTCGTCGGGCGTCTTCTATCTTCGAGCCTGCCCACACGTCACCTGGTGTTTATTGACTGTGAACATTAAGACACGTTTCGTTGTGTAATATCACAACATTAAATACCTACCTAAGCCATAAGTTACCTTTGGCTTACTATTGTCCGTTCATTTGCGCCCCCCTGTTGTGGGTCCGTGCTACGACACCTTCCCAACACACAGTGCCTCAACTAATGGGCCATTTTCTCTATTATGTGCCCTTTTCAGACATCAATGGCTTATGCGAGGCATTAAAAAAATATATTTTTGTATCTACTGTAAGAGCCACAATGTGATCCAATTTAAATGATGGAAATTTCATATTTCACTATTTATGTTTCATGTTATGCACAGATCATGAACAGTGGTGGGTAATCCCAGCTTCAGTGAGTAAAAGTCCTAAAATTGATTTCAGCTCAGCCTTTAATACATTACAGCCATACCTGTTGTTGTCCAAGTTAAAGGAAATGAATGTTAACCCACTTTTAATAAGATGGTATCATTCCTTTTTAACTAATAGATTACAACAAGTTAGAGTTAATCAAGCTCTTTTGGTACTCAAATCATCAAATACAGGTGTACCACAAGGCTGTGTCAGTTCTCCTGTTCTCTTCACTCTTTATACTAATAACTGTACAAATAACTACTGCAATAACTTTGTTTTTAAATTTTCTGATGATACAGCTATTTTGAGCCTACTGCACAAAGATTCAAGTCCAACAAAGTACTTCCTTGAAGTGAAACACTTGTGCAGTGGTGTGATGACAACCACTTGGTTTTAAATGTCAATAAAACCAAGGAAATGATTCTGGATCCAAGGACTGTTGGGGACCATACTCCTGTGGTCATACATGGTATTCCCATTGACCAGGTCAACTCATACAAGTACTTGGGGCTGCACATAGACAATACCTTCAGCTGGACTGCACATGTGGACAGTTTGTGCTCCCGATTCCATCAAAGACTTTATTTCCTTCGTAGACTTCGTTTGTATGGAGTCAATCAGAAAATTATGTTGTTGTTTTACCAGGCAGTGTTAGAGAGCCTAGTTAGGTATGGCATGACTGCCTGGTACGGCAATCTTTCTGTACAATTTAAAACGAAACTTAACAGACAAATTGATGATGCAATGAAGATAATCGGAAAGAAACAATATCAGTCCCTCAGTTCACTCTATGAAGAGGCTTTTGAAAGCAGCTCAGAGGATACTGATGGATTCAGTTCATGTTCTTCACGCAGAGTACACTCTCCTTCCTTCTGGGAGAAGGTACAGAGTTCCTCAGAGTAGACTGAATAGATTTAAAAATTCATTCGTCCCCATGTCTACTAAATTGTTAAACAATAATGTTTAAAATTGGAATTATGCAATATTTATGGTGTTTCTCCTGACTCCTGTCATGTTAATTTGTTATGGATGTGGTTGTGTTTTTATCTGTATTGTTTGTTTTCTCTTTTCTTGTAAGGCACCTAGCATGAGTCCAAGACAAATTTCCCTGAGGGGACAATAAAGTGTATTGTATCGTATCGTAAAACATCACACTGTACAGATTAAAAATGATTGTAGGCAGCATTGCTATTCAGCGAACATCCCATCTATGAAATTCTGTACCAATTCATATAAAATATCAACTTTTTTAATTAGCTTGGTGGCGTCATGTCCTTACTGGTGGCAGTAAGGCAGGCTGAATATGGGGACAGCGCTTCAATTCAAATGTGGATCTGTATGAAATTAGGTTAATATTTTGGAATAAAAAGTAAGATTATGTTTTGAGCTTTGTGATGCTTTCCTCGTCTCTCACTAACTTTTATCAGCCGATTATATTAGTTTGCCAATTTAATGGTCGGGCTATAATTGACAGACCCTTTTCACAACTGAAATAGATTTCATGTCTTTTTTGAACAATAGCTTTTTCCTTGTCACTAGTATTATAAAGCCGTGACTCTCTAATCGCAATGATGCTCAGATGGGAGCAACACTGCGATTAAACAGTGACTGCGACGCTCTACAGTTTTTGTTTTGCTGAGTAAATCAGATTTACAAAGCTATGTTAATATTCCTGCTAGTATTTTACTGTACAGAGCTTAGGAATACGTCAAAGTTACTTTGATAGTTCGTCAATACTGGCAAGACAAAAATAGAGCATGCAAATAAAACAGCTTACCTCTTTGCAACACTTGCCAAAATGCCAATCCTAAATGCATCTCCAGGGATTATAGATGCCATTCACCGGTTTAAGACCACCCTTCTGCACCATACATATAACTTCAGATGTATGATTCCAAACTAAATGCAATGCATGTCTACAAACCATATTCTAACATAAATACATCAAAATTCAACTCAGTTACTGACACTGTTTAAGCACGCTACTCTAATCAGTGAAAGTCCTACTTTATCAGTAGGACACAGAAGCGCTGTATGAATGCAAAGACTGAGACTGCTGCAAAAACACAGTATTACAGTCACAGGAAATGACAAAAGCAGAAAATGTCCTGTTAATAAGTAACCACATTTAAATAGGAAATTATGAAAAAAGGCAACTTCTTGCAGCTTATTGTTATAAAACATTCTTCAGAGAAATATATGAAAATATGAATTAATTAAAATTTCTAATATAACCATCTGGTGGGAAATATAATGCGCACAAGTTTAGGCCTCTACTGGTGGTTGGCTCTCACTGCGGTATTGTATCACTTCCTGTTCCGGAGCACAGCGGTGTTTTTCTGTATCTGTTAGCTGTTTACTCTGCGCAGTTAGATTGATCTAGTTATCTAGATTACGATTTGTTTCCCAGTGTAATCTTTACGTGCCTTAACTAAAGCACTCCTTCTGCTGAATCACCTATAAATTATTTACACATTATTCACTTTGCGTGTTTTTAGGAATCCGCTAGCTTAGCGTAGCTACTAGCTCTTAGCCGATTTAGCATGGCGGCTTCTCCTGTCTCTCCCGCACTTTTCTGCTCTGGGTGTGAAATGTTTAGTTATTCCTCGGCCTCCTTTAGCAGTAACGGTACTTGTAATAAGTGTAGCTTATTCGTAGCTTTGGAGGCCAGGCTGGGCGAATTGGAGACTCGGCTCCGCACCGTGGAAAATTCTACAGTTAGCCAGGCCCCTGTAGTCGGTGCAGACCAAGGTAGCTTAACCGCCGTTAGTTCCCCCCTGGCAGATCCCGAGCAGTCGGGAAAGCAGGCTGACTGGGTGACTGTGAGGAGGAAGCGTAGCCCTAAACAGAAGCCCCGTGTACACCGTCAACCCGTTCACATCTCTAACCGTTTTTCCCCACTCGGCGACACACCCGCCGAGGATCAAACTCTGGTTATTGGCGACTCTGTTTTGAGAAATGTGAAGTTAGCGACACCAGCAACCATAGTCAATTGTCTTCCGGGGGCCAGAGCAGGCGACATTGAAGGAAATTTGAAACTGCTGGCTAAGGCTAAGCGTAAATTTGGTAAGATTGTAATTCACGTCGGCAGTAATGACACCCGGTTACGCCAATCGGAGGTCACTAAAATTAACATTAAATCGGTGTGTAACTTTGCAAAAAACAATGTCGGACTCTGTAGTTTTCTCTGGGCCCCTCCCCAATCGGACCGGGAGTGACATGTTTAGCCGCATGTTCTCCTTGAATTGCTGGCTGTCTGAGTGGTGTCCAAAAATGAGGTGGGCTTCATAGATAATTGGCAAAGCTTCTGGGGAAAACCTGGTCTTGTTAGGACAGACGGCATCCATCCCACTTTGGATGGAGCAGCTCTCATTTCTAGAAATCTGGCCAATTTTCTTAAATCCTCCAAACCGTGACTATCCAGGGTTGGGACCAGGAAGCAGAGTTGTAGTCTTACACACCTCTCTGCAGCTTCTCTCCCCCTGCCATCCCCTCATTACCCCATCCCCGTAGAGACGGTGCCTGCTCCCAGACCACCAATAACCAGCAAAAATCTATTTAATCATAAAAATTCAAAAAAAAAAAATAATATAGCACCTTCAACTGCACCACAGACTAAAACAGTTAAATGTGGTCTATTAAACATTAGGTCTCTCTCTTCTAAGTCCCTGTTGGTAAATGATATAATAATTGATCAACATATTGATTTATTCTGCCTAACAGAAACCTGGTTACAGCAGGATGAATATGTTAGTTTAAATGAGTCAACACCCCCGAGTCACACTAACTGTCAGAATGCTCGTAGCACGGGCCGGGGCGGAGGATTAGCAGCAATCTTCCATTCCACCTTATTAATTAATCAAAAACCCAGACAGAGCTTTAATTCATTTGAAAGCTTGTCTCTTAGTCTTGTCCATCCAAATTGGAAGTCCCAAAAACCAGTTTTATTTGTTATTATCTATCGTCCACCTGGTCGTTACTGTGAGTTTCTCTGTGAATTTTCAGACCTTTTGTCTGACTTAGTGCTTAGCTCAGATAAGATAATTATAGTGGGCGATTTTAACATCCACACAGATGCTGAGAATGACAGCCTCAACACTGCATTTAATCTATTATTAGACTCTATTGGCTTTGCTCAAAAAGTAAATGAGTCCACCCACCACTTGAATCATATCTTAGATCTTGTTCTGACTTATGGTATGGAAATAGAAGACTTAACAGTATTCCCTGAAAACTCCCTTCTGTCTGATCATTTCTTAATAACATTTACATTTACTCTGATGGACTACCCAGCAGTAGGGAATAAGTTTCATTACACTAGAAGTCTTTCAGAAAGCGCTGTAACTAGGTTTAAGGATATGATTCCTTCTTTATGTTCTCTAATGCCATATAACAACACAGTGCAGAGTAGCTACCTAAACTCTGTAAGGGAGATAGAGTATCTCGTCAATAGTTTTACATCCTCATTGAAGACAACTTTGGATGCTGTAGCTCCTCTGAAAAAGAGAGCTTTAAATCAGAAGTGTCTGACTCCGTGGTATAACTCACAAACTCGTAGCTTAAAGCAGATAACCCGTAAGTTGGAGAGGAAATGGCGTCTCACTAATTTAGAAGATCTTCACTTAGCCTGGAAAAAGAGTCTGTTGCTCTATAAAAAAGCCCTCCGTAAAGCTAGGACATCTTTCTACTCATCACTAATTGAAGAAAATAAGAACAACCCCAGGTTTCTTTTCAGCACTGTAGCCAGGCTGACAAAGAGTCAGAGCTCTATTGAGCTGAGTATTCCATTAACTTTAACTAGTAATGACTTCATGACTTTCTTTGCTAACAAAATTTTAACTATTAGAGAAAAAATTACTCATAACCATCCCAAAGACGTATCGTTATCTTTGGCTGCTTTCAGTGATGCCGGTATTTGGTTAGACTCTTTCTCTCCGATTGTTCTGTCTGAGTTATTTTCATTAGTTACTTCATCCAAACCATCAACATGTTTATTAGACCCCATTCCTACCAGGCTGCTCAAGGAAGCCCTACCATTATTTAATGCTTCGATCTTAAATATGATCAATCTATCTTTGTTAGTTGGCTATGTACCACAGGCTTTTAAGGTGGCAGTAATTAAACCATTACTTAAAAAGCCATCACTTGACCCAGCTATCTTAGCTAATTATAGGCCAATCTCCAACCTTCCTTTTCTCTCAAAATTCTTGAAAGGGTAGTTGTAAAACAGCTAACTGATCATCTGCAGAGGAATGGTCTATTTGAAGAGTTTCAGTCAGGTTTTAGAATTCATCATAGTACAGAAACAGCATTAGTGAAGGTTACAAATGATCTTCTTATGGCCTTGGACAGTGGACTCATCTCTGTGCTTGTTCTGTTAGACCTCAGTGCTGCTTTTGATACTGTTGACCATAAAATTTTATTACAGAGATTAGAGCATGCCATAGGTATTAAAGGCACTGCGCTGCGGTGGTTTGAATCATATTTGTCTAATAGATTACAATTTGTTCATGTAAATGGGGAATCTTCTTCACAGACTAAAGTTAATTATGGAGTTCCACAAGGTTCTGTGCTAGGACCAATTTTATTCACTTTATATATGCTTCCCTTAGGCAGTATTATTAGACGGTATTGCTTAAATTTTCATTGTTACGCAGATGATACCCAGCTTTATCTATCCATGAAGCCAGAGGACACACACCAATTAGCTAAACTGCAGGATTGTCTTACAGACATAAAGACATGGATGACCTCTAATTTCCTGCTTTTAAACTCAGATAAAACTGAAGTTATTGTACTTGGCCCCACAAATCTTAGAAACATGGTGTCTAACCAGATCCTTACTCTGGATGGCATTACCCTGACCTCTAGTAATACTGTGAGAAATCTTGGAGTCATTTTTGATCAGGATATGTCATTCAAAGCGCATATTAAACAAATATGTAGGACTGCTTTTTTGCATTTACGCAATATCTCTAAAATCAGAAAGGTCTTGTCTCAGAGTGATGCTGAAAAACTAATTCATGCATTTATTTCCTCTAGGCTGGACTATTGTAATTCATTATTATCAGGTTGTCCTAAAAGTTCCCTAAAAAGCCTTCAGTTAATTCAAAATGCTGCAGCTAGAGTACTGACGGGGACTAGAAGGAGAGAGCATATCTCACCTATATTGGCCTCTCTTCATTGGCTTCCTGTTAATTCTAGAATAGAATTTAAAATTCTTCTTCTTACTTATAAGGTTTTGAATAATCAGGTCCCATCTTATCTTAGGGACCTCGTAGTACCATATCACCCCAATAGAGCGCTTCGCTCTCAGACTGCAGGCTTACTTGTAGTTCCTAGGGTTTGTAAGAGTAGAATGGGAGGCAGAGCCTTCAGCTTTCAGGCTCCTCTCCTGTGGAACCAGCTCCCAATTCAGATCAGGGAGACAGACACCCTCTCTACTTTTAAGATTAGGCTTAAAACTTTCCTTTTTGCTAAAGCTTATAGTTAGGGCTGGATCAGGTGACCCTGAACCATCCCTTAGTTATGCTGCTATAGACGTAGACTGCTGGGGGGTTCCCATGATGCACTGTTTCTTTCTCTTTTTGCTCTGTATGCACCACTCTGCATTTAATCATTAGTGATCGATCTCTGCTCCCCTCCACAGCATGTCTTTTTCCTGGTTCTCTCCCTCAGCCCCAACCAGTCCCAGCAGAAGACTGCCCCTCCCTGAGCCTGGTTCTGCTGGAGGTTTCTTCCTGTTAAAAGGGAGTTTTTCCTTCCCACTGTAGCCAAGTGCTTGCTCACAGGGGGTCGTTTTGACCGTTGGGGTTTTACATAATTATTGTATGGCCTTGCCTTACAATATAAAGCGCCTTGGGGCAACTGTTTGTTGTGATTTGGCGCTATATAAAAAAAATTGATTGATTGATTGACAAGTCCGAGTCACACAAGAAAGGTACCTGAAACTTTTAAAGAAAGTGTTACATCAAGAAAAATGTAAATAATAAAAAAAACAAAACATAAAAACCTATTGGCGATGAAGAAAAATGGTGAAGTGGTTTTTGTAAGACACTCAGCACATGCAGGGATTGTAAGGCTGATGCAACCACGTTGCAACATCACCTGTCATACACACACACACACACACACACACACACACACACACAAACATTTTACAAACACTAAATGATAGGATTGAGTCATGGGATCTCAGTGTTCACCACCTAAAATGGATTATTAACAGTTCCAAATTTGACAATTTGGAGCCAACAAAATTACCACAAGAAATGCATGAATGAAATCAAACCTTTCAAATTCCTCAAGGTAAACAAATCCTCATCTGTGTGTCACCTGCTGACAAATATTTAGTTAGCTAGTAGTATTCTAGTTTTACAAAGCTACACAAAATAGTATGTGAAGTAGAATTTGAAGTACAAGCGTTTGTGTAGCAGCACACACCTACTAATTTAGCTGCAAATACAACCCCTGGCAATAATTATGGAATCACCGGCCTCAGAGGATGTTCATTCAGTTGTTTAATTTTGTAGAAAAAAAGCAGACCACAGACATGACACAAAACTAAAGTCATTTCAAATGGCAACTTTCTGGCTTTAAGAAACACTATAAGAAATCAGGAAAAATAATTGTGGCAGTCAGTAACGGTTACTTTTTTAGACCAAGCAGAGGGAAAGAAATATGGACTCACTCAATTCTGAGGAAAAAATTATGGAATCACCCTGTAAATTTTCATCACCAAAACTAACACCTAACACCTGCATCAAATCAGATCTGCTCGTTAGTCTGCATCTAAAAAGGAGTGATCACACTTCGGAGAGCTGTTGCACCAAGTGCACTGACATGAATCATGGCTCCAACACGAGAGATGTCAATTGAAACAAAGGAGAGGATTATCAAACTCTTAAAAGAGGGTAAATCATCACGCAATGTTGCAAAAGATGTTGGTTGTTCACAATCAGCTGTGTCTAAACTCTGGACCAAATACAAACAACATGGGAAGGTTGTTAAAGGCAAACATACTGGTAGACCAAGAAAGACATCAAAGCGTCAAGACAAAAAACTTCAAGGATTCAAGGATTCAAGAATTCAAAAGAATTTTATTGTCATATGCACAAAAGAACATGTTCCCTGCACAATGAAATGTGTCTACTGCATTTAACCCATCCTAATTGCCAATAGGAGCAGAAGTCGCCATTAGGCGCCCGGGGACCAGCTCTAGATGTACATCCCTGCCTTGGTCAACAGCAGGGCTGAGCAAACCAAGACCGACCCATAACAAACGACACACACATAACACACAACACACATAGGCCAGCCCGGTACATAAACATATATTGAAAAGCAAAACACGAGGGAAAAGGAGAAAAAAAAAACCCTCATAACCGCTGCGTTACACAGCAGCAATGAGGAAAAAAAAAATCCCCATCAGCACAGAAAAACAATAATCACACAGACAAAACAAGGACGCAGGACGACAACCGAGATTTGAAGGTCCAGTTTATCAGAACACTCCGGAGGCAGCCTATTTGGCGCCGTCAACGGCCTTGTCCAACAATCCTGGAGGGGGAGGGGCTCAGCCCTGAGCAGTCCACTGTCCACAGTCAACGTCAGAGCTGGAGAAGCTGAGGGGAGGGGGGATGACCAGGGAGCAAGGCTTAAGTGTTCATCTTCTGAGGAGGTTTTTTATCACAGCAACCTTGAAGTGCAGCCGTGTTGGGGAGGCCAAATGAATAACCAGATTAGCAGACGTCTGAAAGATTCCACGGTTCTGAGAACAGAGTGGCTCTCAATGCATCTGAATGTAGAATGTAAAACTTAAAGCAATATGTCTCAAAAATCAAAAATGTACAACAAATGAGGAACGAATGGGAGGAAACTGGAGTCAACGTCTGTGACCGAACTGTAAGAAACCGCCTAAAGGAAATTGGATTTACATAAAGAAAAGCTAAACGAAAGCCATCATTAACACCTAAACAGAAAAAACAAGGTTACAATGGGCTAAGGAAAAGCAATCGTGGACTGTGGATGACTGGATGAAAGTCATATTCAGTGATGAATCTCGAATCTGCATTGGGCAAGGTGATGATGCTGGAACTTTTGTTTGGTGCCGTTCCAATGAGATTTATAAAGATGACAGCCTGAAGAGAACATGTAAATTTCCACAGTCATTGATGATATGGGGCTGCATGTCAGGTAAAGGTACTGGGGAGATGGCTGTCATTACATCATCAATAAATGCACAAGTTTACGTTGATATTTTGGACACTTTTCTTATTCCATCAATTGAAAGGATGTTTGGGGATGATGAAATCATTTTTCAAGATGATAATGCATCTTGCCATAGAGCAAAAACTGTGAAAACATTCCTTGCAAAAAGATACATAGGGTCAATGTCATGGCCTGCAAATAGTCCGGCTCTTAATCCAATTGAAAATCTTTGGTGGAAGTTGAAGAAAATGGTCCTTGACAAGGCTCCAACCTGCAAAGCTGATCTGGCAACAGCAATCAGAGAAAGTTGGAGCCAGATTGATGAAGAGTACTGTTTATCACTCATTAAGTCCATGCCTCAGAGACTGCAAGCTGTTATAAAAGCCAGAGGTGGTGCAACAAAATACTAGTGATGTGTTGGAGCGTTCTTTTGTTTTTCATGATTCCATAATTTTTTCCTCAGAATTGAGTGATTCCATATTTTTTTCCACTCTGCTTGGTCTAAAAAAGTAACCGTTACTGACTGCCACAATTTTTTTTTTCCTGATTTCTTATAGTGTTTCTTAAAGCCAGAAAGTTGCCATTTGAAATGTTTTGTGTCATGTCTGTGATCTGCTTTTTTCTACAAAATTAAACTGAATGAACATCCTCAGAGGCCGGTGATTCCATAATTTTTGCCAGGGGTTGTACTATTACTACTGCTATTACTTCTACTAAAAACAGTTTATCAAATTCAGCTCTCAGTATGCAAGTTGAGTGTGGGAGCATGCGTTGGTGCTGCACTTTGCCGCATCCACAACACCTGGATGGCAACCACCCAGGCAGAGAACCATATATGCAGCAATATATAAATAATATTTATGAGATCAACTGATATTCAAACCATACTGTCCAATGACAGAGACCCTACATACCAATAGAAGTTCACTGTATGAATACGGCTATGTACAGATAGCCACTGCCTATTATTATAGCCCTACTGATATATCAAAAAAGTACGTTGCTTCAGTTGGTCACCACAGCAATTCTGAGGTGCATCTGCATGTTGAATTGACAAGTTTTATGCCGGATGCCATTCCTAACGCAACTCCACACTGCATGGAGAAATGTGGCAGGGGTGGGGCTTGAACCAGGAACCTTCCACACTTGGCCACCACTCCTGTCTATGTATCACTTTGTAAATGTTCTGAAACTGATTATATATATATATATATATATATATATATATATATAATTATTATTATTTGTAAAGTGCTTCGAGCGTTTGATGCAGATGGAAAAATGCTATATAAATGCAGTCCATTTACCATTATACATTCCAAATCTAAGGTGGAACTCTCCTAGTGTATACTAAGATACATCTAAATATCTTAAATAAAAAATAAAAAAAGTCACTTAGGTGTCTGGTCTTGAGAACTAGGGATGGTAGGTTGAAAAGCTTAGGTTATGTTAGTTTAACAGTGTTGTTACTGTTATTGTGTTTTTATAGCTTGTTTAGTCAGTTTGAATAAGTCTCATGTTGCTATTACTATGAGTGACTAAGTTTCACGTTGGTACCATAAATTAAATGTTTACTGGTATTAATGTCTTCAGCCACTGTCTTTGTCAAATTAAAACCATTTGCTTACAGCAGCTGTGCGTGCATGCTGCTAACTACTTCCTGGACTTACGCCATTCCAGCAGGGGGCGGTCAGCGATCCTTATATTAAAATCATTGAGTGTGGTGAGTGATTTTAAGTTCAACTGTAATTACATAATATAATTGTAAATACATGGATGACACAGGAAAGTGAAAACACTTATTTCCAATGTGGTCCATTCAAAAATCCATCCATCCATTTTCTTCCGCTTTATCCGGAGTCGGGTCGTGGGGGCAACAGCTCAAGCAAAGCCGTCCAGACCTCCCGATCCACACACACCGCCCCCAGCCCACTGGGAAACTCATCTCGGCCGCTTGTACTCGCGATCTCGTTCTTTCGGTCATGAGCCAAATCCCATGACCATAGGTGAGGATCGGAACGTAGATCGATCGGTAAATCGAAAGCTTTGCCCCCCTACTCAGCTCTCACTTCACCACGACGGTCCGATATAGCGACCGCATCACTGCAGATGCTGCACCGATCCATCTATTGATCTCACGCTCCTCCACTTGAGGCAAGGACACTCCACCGACCTGAAGAGGGCAAAGCACCTTTTTCCGGTCGAGAACCATGGCCTCGGATTTGGAGGTGCTGATTTTCATTCCGTACGCTTCACACTCGGCTGCAAATCACCCCAGTGCACGCTGAAGGTCCTGATTTGACGAAGCCAACAGAACCACATCGTCCACAAACAGCAGAAACGAGATTCTGTGGTTCCCAAACCAGACCCCTCTACACCCTGGCTGCGCCTAGAAATTCTGCCCATTAAAAATAATGAACAGAACCGGTGACAAAGGGCAGCCCATTAAAAAATCAAATGACAAAATAGAAGTAGAAATAAAATAATAATAGTGTATATGATAACAAGAACCTAAACAATTTATGAATACATTAAGACAGTAAATTAACATTTAAAAAATTACACAGTTAACAGGAAATAAGGTTGAGTTCTTCTAAAAATTGTTGAAGTCTTAGGTTCTAAAAATATTCCGGACTCACACGCCAGTCCAACTCATACAAGCTTTGCTTAAATTACCACAAAAATATCATCTAACCATTTTATAAACACTACCCAATCTAGAGCCCGTGGATCCCCATAGGCAACGTGCTAGTTCTATATTAACCACCATTACTGTTTCTCAAAACATGCAGGTTGCGAACACGAAAAAAGATCGTTAGCACGCAGAAATTTCGAACATTCGTTCCAGCGAATCCAGTCATTAACCATGTTACGAGTTCAAACAGTGGCACTGTCGAGTTAGTTGTTTACTTAGTCACGATATTACTATTGTTGTCGGCTCCTTCTCATGTGTGGTTTTTCCACAAAAAAACTGATAGGTAATGCAATTCTAAGTCCAGAAATTCGCGCATTTTCACACACGCCAATTTTCACAACGCAGCGAATGCTAGCAGGTTAGCTTCGCAACACACGCTTACCTGGAGAAATTACAGCTATTCCAACTTCACTTTTCTGCCCTTACTGTTAAACAGACACGCAGCGTTTTTTCGTTGTTCTCATAAATTCCTTAACCTTGCAGGCCTTTAGTAACAGCGGCAATATTTACTGGTAGTCAACCGCGAACCCGCTGCACTCCGACCTCTCACCTTCTCCACTCTGCACGTGGACAATGAGATGGCGACACCTAGTGTCGGTACTAGACGTTTACACCCCAAAATGCTTCATTTTCTCAGACCTTCAATTTAAAACTAGTTGTGCTCAGGTATGATGTGAGAACACACAATGAAGACAACAAATGATTCAAACTCTTATTTATTCATCAGTATGGTTTGTGTCAATGTACTTCACTGGATAATCCAGTCATTAAAATGTAGCAGAAGCTTATTTGTACAGTACTGCAGTGTTGTCCTCTCCCCATCATAATAGTAACAAACAACAAACCGGACTGTTGGTACAGCATCCAAAAAGAAACTGCTATAATTATTGCAAGATAAAGAGAGACATCATGGGATTGAAGCTTTACAGGAGTCAAGTGACAAATTTCAAGATCAAAAACTAGGGTGAAGGGAGTTCTCGTGGTTGAGCAGCTATACTAAAATGTAACATGGACGAAATGTAACAAAATGGGGAGTGAAATGGGGACAGATAACGATAAAACTCTTATCACGCTAGATTACCAATTATCTGCGAAATGGGATGAAATGCTGTTGGTATTTGCTTCCGAGATGTATTGTGGCAGCAATTTTGCATTAAGCATATTTAGTAAGAGTAATCTACGATATGAAGTTCATTTTGCCATAATTGAGTGCATGTAATGAAATGTACCGTAATTTCAGGCCTCATTTCATGTTTTGGTATAGCTTGTGGCTGAGGGATTAAGGTACACGACCACGTTGTCCGTGAGGATCCACAGGTTCTGGATTTGGTAGTGTTTATAAACTAGGTAGCAGACATTTTGCAAGTGTGTTAATACGAGTATATTATGCAAAACGTCTATGAGCTGGAATGGCGTGCCAGTCCAGAATGTTTTTATAACCTTAGACCTCAAGTTTTCAGAATAAGAACTCAACCCCTTTTATTCCCTGTTAATTATGTAATTTTTAAAATTTTAATTTACCAATGTATTTATAAATTTAGGTTCTTGTTATCATATACAGTATTGTTATTTTATTACTTCTATTTACTACTTCTATTTTGTCATTTGATTTTTAAATGGACCTCAATGGAAATGTTTTCACTTTCTTGCATCATCCATGTATTTTTAACGTAATTACAATTATATTATGTACTTAAGGAATTAAAGTATGGTTAATCCACTAAAATGAACAGGTACCTTATATTTACACAGTGTGTGAATTTACACTGCATAAGAACACAGCTTTCAGAAAATCAATTGACAGCATCACTGTCGACTTAGGAGAAAGCCTGTAAAAATCCATAAATTAGCTGCATTGTTGTTTTAGCCTCAGTGTTCAAAGTGTGTGAAAAAAGTAGCGCCTTATAGTGTGGAAATTACGGTAAAACCCCAAAACCTCAAACTCCCACGGTGCATTGCAACACAACATCCATTGTTCACTGGTTAGCCAATATCGCTAATTTCTTAGAAAATATTAGTCTTAACTTCTTGTTTTCGCAACATTCATCTTGACCCAAAATACATAACCATACCAAACGGTAAATGTCAGCTCTCCCCAGTTTCTCCCTGATCAAAGCTATCGTGCGCATGAACACAGAGGCCACTTGGCTGTTATAATCTAGACACATATGCAGTTTGACTGATCTGACCAGGGCGTCACTCAAGGGACTAAATCTTTGCATTTTGACAGCAGTGTAGAATCCTTTGCTGTCACATAAAAAACAGGACATCTATATAATTCTGCCAGACAATGTATGTTCCAAAATGTGGCTTTAATGTCAATAAATCAAATATAAAACTTGACAATGTCTATGGTTTAAGTGTATTATCAGATGAAGCAACCATCATTGCAGAGAGGAAAAATAGTTACACTATATCTCACATGGTAGAGAAGGTTCTCTACTATGGAAACCACCTGGACAACTGAGAGCCTACACAGAAACATATCTCATGTCTAACACTGGTTAGATATGATTTACTACAAAACAGCACTGGATGTCCCACGAGCAAAGAATGAGGCTCCTTTATCATGAACTTTATACTGAAAAAGTTTCTTATTTGTGCGCTGCCCATCACATCGTCTCTGCCTCCAATACACCTCCACCTGAAAATTCAAAAATATATCATTACTGCAGGACTTCATCATATTTATCTATCTATCCATCTATAGATATATACCTATATATACATATACACACACAGTACATACTTATTCTATAACCGATGTGCAGCATGTGTCACTACTGGCTGTTTATTTTAACTGTTGGGAGTCAGAGTTTCTTAGTAGAACTGTGAACTACATGAATAAATCCTAGGTTCCTGTATTCAAACAATGTACAGGAAGTTATTCAGACCTAACCTAAAGGTTTACTCAAGCAGGGGAGTTCTGACATGTGCAGCCATGGAATTGGTTAACTCAGAGGATCATTATTATGACAAAATAATCAAGTGTAACTGGAATATTTTTAAAATCACAGTAGTGATTTTAAAAATATGATCCATTTCAGAATGTGATGAAAGTACTGCTCAGCAATTAATAGCTTGAGTAGTTATACTCAAAAAAGAATGTTTGAGTATAAGGTGCAACATTATTAAACAGGAAAAAGACATATGTCATACTTTTGAAATATGGCTTGTGTCTCACACTATCTGTGAAGTCTTCATGTCATTAGAGGTTTTGTTTTAGCTTTATGTATTTAATATTAATTTAATGAAGTATTTTAGGTATTCACCAGCAATACCAACTTCAAATGTACACAATTAAGAATATTTCTTTGTCTAATCTAAAATTTACTAAAAAAGCAGGTCATCATTTGCAAGGCAGACAGCAAATTAATTTAACAATCAGTACCCTCATTATTACTTAATTTGGACACAATCTCTATCTTTAAAGACCCTACCACACAGAAAAAAATTATTTTAAACAAAACTGTGATGCAAGTGTGTGCTGCGAGCTCTTCGTTGATATAGTGGCAAGTATACCCTGGCTGTCATGCAAAAGACAGGGGTTTGATTCTCCAACAGAAGACTTTTCTTTTTTTCTTTTTTTTTAAACTCCCTTCATATCAACATTTCTTGTTTGAGTTTTTCTTTGGGTTCATGTATCTCTGTAAGATTTGGGTTAGGATGTCACATCACAGCTGTAATAATATCCTACAAACACCTAGTTACGGTTACCGTAATGATATCCACTGCCTTTTTTAAATTGCTTCTTCAGTTTTTAGTTTGTTTGTTTAAAAAAAAGGAAACCCACGTGTACTTTTATTTTCAATACTTAAGCACATTTGACATAAGAAATGCAATTCTGATGCTTAATTACAGTTAATGTCCGATACATTGGTAGTTATATTCTAAAGGTTTACTAAATTATTATTTTTTTTTTTTTTTTTTTTTTTTTTTTTTTTTTACCAGTTATTGCTTGTAAGATAGCTGTACTTTTAATGAAGTGCCACTTTCTGGAACTTTATACATCAGGGCAGAAGTATAAAGTACAGTATAAAGCAAGTAATAATTCAATCACAACAACTGAAACACATACACACACACACACACACACACACACACACACACACACACACACACACACACACACCTGCCCATGGATGTCCCTGCAGAAGCCAGTGGGGAGACCCCGCACATGAAGAGAAAGGCTACATTGGTGGGTCAGGCCCTTCAGGAGTCTCTCTGAGCCTTCATCGTCTCCATCGTCTTCCTCCTCTTCACCATCACACCGTGTTAGCATCACAACATTCCCCTGCAGATACAATTCAAATTATTACTCATTCTTTATATCCGTTTATTCCAACTAAGGGTCACCGTTGAGCTGGAACCTATGTCAGTAGTCACTGAGCGAAAGGCAGGGTACACCCTGGACAGGCTGCCAGTCTATCACAGGATCACATATAGACCAAGACATTCACACCTACGGTCAATTTAAAGTTTCCAATTTACCTACCCTGCATGTTTTTGGAAGTGGGGGGTGTTAACTTCCCACACTTGGAAACGTGTTATCACGAGAGGTGACGAGATGTGATGTTTTTTCCTTCTTTGTTCAAAAGGGAGTAATGGCTGAATAAAGAAACTTTCAATGGTACCAGAGACGTTGTGTTTTGGGTATTTACACGGTAGCAGAGGATGGTTTCCAATTATTAAATAACGCTAAAGTTTGACGAAGCCAGGCCGTACAAATACTGGAAAAATGAAGTTAGTATTTGGAGACTTGTTACGGACTTGGACAAGAAGAAGCAGTGGCAGCAAGACTCAAGATGGAGTTTTTTTTTTCACAGATCAAAGGCCACTGGGCAAATTCAGACGGAGCAACAGCTCGTCTCAGAGCGGCCAGCGGCACCTGCAGCAGGGTACAAATCCACTCGACATATATGGTAAGCGAACAAAATGCGCCATTTGTCAGTACACATACCATTGGGCCAAAGATTGTCCTTGCCGACAAAATGAATTAAAGTTAACAGAAGATGAAAAAGTGGAGGAATGCAATATTGCACTGTTTACCAAAGTTATGACTGACTCCAAGATCTTCCTAACTGAATCACTGGGATCAGCCATTATTGACACTGCATGCACGCGTACTGTGTGTGGTGAAAAGTGGCTGGACAGTTACATTAAAGACTTGAGTGAAAGTCAAATCAACAAAATGCTGAAAACAGAATCTCCAAGCTGTAGACCATTCAGATTTGGAGAAGAGCAAGCGGTACACTCCAACAGAAAAGTGAAACTTCCTGCTAAGATCGGTCAAACAAAGTGCCACACTGAAACTGAAGTTGTTTCTGCTGACATCCCCTTGCTGTTGAGCAAAATGTCTCTGAAAAGAGCAGGAACTATTTTACATATGGAAAATGACAGAGTTGTCATGTTCAAGCAACCAGTGCCTTTGGAGCTCACTAATTCGGGACACTATTGTGTGGACATTAGAGATGAAGGTGCTCAAGTGAGTGGCAATGAAAGTGAAGTTCTTGTCCTCACAGCAGAGATGTCAACAAAAGAGAAGCGTAAAGTTGTGCTGAAGCTTCACAAGCAGTTTGGTCACGCAGACCGGCTGCAGCGGCTCATTCACAGCTCTGGGAATACTGACACAGAGTGTCCAGTCATTTTGCCGGAGATCATTCGTGACTGTGAGATATGTCAGAGTTACAGCAGGACCAAGCCCAAGTCAGCTGTTGGTTTGCCACTGGCCTCAGAGTACAATGAGACAGTGGCAATAGATCTACACGAGTTGGAACCTGGCGTGTGGTACCTGCTCATCAACCATTTCACACGCTTCAGCACAGGAAACACTGTCAGGGCCAAGAAACCCTCGGAGATCGTCAATTCCTTCATTCATTCATGGATAAGAGTTCATGGTTCACCCAAGTGGTTATTTACTGACAACGGTGGAGAGCTTAACAATGAGGAAATAAGAGACATGGCAGAAAACTTCAACCCTGAGACCAAGACTACAGCAGAATACAGTCCCTGGAGCAACAGGCTGCTGGAGAGACACAACATGACACTAACTGAAATCCTCCTGAAGGTGAAAAAAAAAAAGAAAACGGGTGCAGTTGGCAAATTGCCCTAGACTGGGCTCTTATGGCCAAAAACAGAATGATCACTGTGCATGGTTACAGTCCACATGAGCTTGTGTTTGGACACAGTCCTAATCTTCCTTCTGTTTTGGTTGATAAACTACCAGCTCAAGAGGGAACTTCTATGAGTACTAAAGTAGGGCAACATCTAGCAGCTTTACATGCTTCAAGGAGGGCTTTCACAGAGGTGGAATGCTCAGAAAGGATAAGAAGAGCATTGTGTAAACAGCTCAGACCTACAGATGAAAAGTATGAGACAGGAGACAGAGTGTACTACAAGTGAGCAGACACTACAGAGTGGAAGGGTCCTGGTGTAGTTATTGGTCAGGACGGAGCTGTTGTGTTCATAAGACACGGTGGGATTCTGGTCACAGCACATCAGTCCAGACTCAAAGTGAATGCACAGGATGAGGATAAACCCATACTGCCCAGTCTACCAGAAAATGAGAAAGAAAATGAAAACATTGTTCATACTGATGTAACAGAGAGTTCAGGTGATGAGATGAGTCTTAATGGAGAAGAACAAGTCACTGAAAACAGAGACAGATGAGAGAGAAAATGTTAGTGGAACTAATGAATCACACAGTGACACAGAGAGTGGTGTAACTAATACTCATGGTTTTCGTAATGTCAAACTAAGAACAGGCCAGATCGTCACATTTACAAAACAGAGATGATGGTACACGGCACACTGCCAAAGTTTTAGGCAGAGCAGGAAAAGCCAAGGGGCAATACAAAACTGGTACGACATGGAACATCTTGAACTTGATGGCAGTGAAGGACAAAAACAAGCGTTAGACATGTCACAGGTTGATAATCTTCACACTGAATGTGATAACACAAATGCTGACGTACTCATTACAAAAGACATTTCTTTTGATGCTGCTAAACAGCAAGAGATTGAAAACTGGAAAAATAATGTCTATGAAGAGGTTACCAACAAAGGTCAAAAATGTGTTTCAACCAGATGGGTCTCTACTGTGAAAGAAACATCCAAAGGTATTGTTCCAAAAGACCGCCTTGTGGTGAGAGGTTTTGAAGAAGTCAATATTCATGAGTTACACAAAGATTCCCCCACATGTGCATCAGAGTCGCTAAGGCTGCTGTTAGCTGTGATCTGTCAAAACAAATGGAAAGTTCATTATATCGATGTTAAATCTGCCTTTTTGTAAGGTATGGAACTCACAAGAGACATTTACATTCGCTCCCCACCTGAAGCAGGCATGGACAATGTTTTGTGGAAACTGAAGAAATGTGTCTATGGACTTGCAGATGCTTCCCTCTACTGATACAATAAGGTCAAAGAACTGATGCTGGGCACTGGTGGCAAAATGTGAAAAGTTGATCCTGCAGTGTTTTACTGGCAGAATGAGCATGCTGAGGTAAGAGGAGTACTGGCATGCCATGTGGATGATTTTTCTTTGGGCAGGGTCAGAGCACTTCGGTACTAAAGTAATCCCACTACTTAGAGTAGTGTTCAGAATAATAGTAGTGCTATGTGACTAAAAAGATTAATCCAGGTTTTGAGTATATTTCTTACTGTTACATGGGAAACAAGGTACCAGTAGAGTCAGCAGATTCTCACAAATCCAACAAGACCAAGCATTCATGATATGCACACTCTTAAGGTTATGCAATTGGGCTATTATTCACAATAATAGTAGCATCTGCTGTTGATGCTACAAACTCCAAACTATTATGTTCAAACTGCTTTTTTAGCAATCCTGTGAATCACTAAACTAGTATTTAATTGTATAACCACAGTGTTTCAAGATTTCTTCACATCTGAGAGGCATTCATTTTGTTGGTTTAGAACCAAGATTTTGCTTACTAGTGTGCTTGGGGTTATTGTCTTGTTGAAACACCCATTTCAAGGGCATGACCTCTTCAGCATAAGGCAACATGACCTCTTCAAGTATTTTGACATATCCAAAGTGATGCATGATACCTGGTATGCGATATATAGGCCCAACACCATAGTAGGAGAAACATGCCCATATCATGATGCTTGCACCACCATGCTTCACTGTCTTCACTGTGAACTGTGGCTTGAATTCAGAGTTTGGAGGTCATCTCACAAACTGGCTGCGGCACTTAGACCCAAAAAGAACAAATTTACTCTCATCAGTCCACAAAATATTCCTCTATTTCTCTTTAGGCCAGTTGATGTGTTCTTTGGCAAATTGTAACCTCTTCTGCACATCTTTTATTTAACAGAGGGACTTTGTGGGGGATTCTTGCAACTAAATTAGTTTCACACAGGCGTCTTCTAACTGTCACAGCACTTACAGGTAACTCCAGACTGTCTTTGATCATACTGGAGCTGATCAATGGGTGAGCCTTTGCCATTCTGGTTAGTCTTCTATCCATTTTGATGGTTGTTTTCCATTTTCTTCCACACGTCTCTGGTTTTTTTTTCTCCATTTTAAATCATTGGAGATCACTGTAGATGAACAGCCTATAATTTTTTGCACCTGCGTATAAGTTTTCCCCTCTCCAATCAACTTTTTAATCAAACTACGCTGTTCTTCTGAACAATGTCTTGAACATCCCATTTTCCTCAGGCTTTCAAAGAGAAAAGCATGTTCAACAGGTACTGGCTTCATCCTTAAATAGGGGACACCTGATTCACACCTGTTTGTTCCACAAAACTGACGAACTCACTGACTGAATGCCACACTACTATCACTGTGAACACCCCCTTTTCTACTTTTTTTTTTTTACTAATAACCCAATTTCATAGCCTTAAGAGTGTGCATATCATGAATGCTTGGTCTTGTTGGATTTGTGAGAATCTACTGGTACCTTGTTTCCCATGTAACAATAAGAAATATACTCAAAACCTAGATTAATCTTTTTAGTCACATAGCACTACTATTATTCTGAACACTACTGTAAGTCTGCTTTTCATGTGGGCCGTGAAGAACATGACAGTTTTTCTTATGTGGGCATGGACATTGTGACTGTGGCTGGAGGAGTGGAGGTGCATCAGCACAATTATATTGACAACTTACAACCAGTTCATTTACAAGCAGCACTGGCTGTACAGAGAAATGCACCACTAAATGAGACAGAGAGAAAACTGATGTCAAAAATAGGACAGATTTTGTGGGTTGCTAAACAAACAAGACCAGATGTTATGTTTGATACAAGTAATCTGGCATCCAGTATTAGAAATGCCACAGTCCATTCATGAAGTGAACAAAGTGATTTGTAAAACTAAAATCAGAAAAGGTCACACTTAAATTTCAATACTTGGGCAACAGTAATGATTTCAGTTTAGTGGTCTTCAGTGATGCCCCTCTTGGCAATCTTACAGATGGAGGTACACAGGGAGGAGCTTTAACTGTCCTCATGGGAAAAACAGGAAAGTTCTCGCCTCCGTTTTGGCAATCTAAGAAAATCAGATGTGTGGTAAGAAGCACACTGGCTGGAAAAACCCTTGCCATGTCAGATGGTACTGACAATGCTACAGGGAGGAAAATAATTTCAACACCCTGCGATTTTGCTTAGAAATCATGGAGGGATCTGAAATTTTCATCTTAGGTGCATGTCCACTGTGAGAGACATAATCTTAAAAAAAAAAAAAACAAAAAAAAAAATCCGGAAGTCACAATGTATGATTTTTTTTAATAATTTATTTGTATGTTACTGCTGCAAATAAGCATTTGAACACCTATCAACCAGCAAGAATTCTGGCTCACACAGACCTGTTAATTTTTCTTTAAGAAGCCCTCTTATTCTGCACTCTTTACCTGTATTAACTGCACCTGTTTGAACTTGTTACCTGTATAAAAGACACCTGTCCACACAATCAATCACACTCCAACCTGTCCACCATAGCCAAGACCAAAGAGCTGTCTAAGGACACCAGGGACAAAACTGTAGACCTGCACAAGGCTGGGATGGACTACAGGACAACAGGCAAGCAGCTTGGTAGAAGACAACTGTTATGATTATTTATTAGAAAGTGGAAGAAACACTGTCAATCTCCCTCGGTCTGGGATTCCATGCAAAATCTCACTTTCTGGGGTAAGGATGATTCTGAGAAAGCTCAGAACTACAGAGCAGGACCTGGTCAATGACATGAAGGGAGCTGGGACCACAGTCACAAAGATTACATTAGTAACACATGATGCTATCATGGTTTAAAATCCTGCAGGGCAGCAAGGTCTCCCTGCTCAAGCCAGCACATGTCCAGGCCTGTTTGAAGTTCACCAGTGACCATCTGGATGATCCAGAGGAGGCGTGAGAGAAGGTCATGTGGTCAGATAATACCAGAATATAGCTTTTTGGGATCAACTCCACTTACCATGTTTAGAGGATGAGAACAACCATCCAAGAAAACCATTCCAACCGTGAAGATGGGATGGAAACATCATACTCTGGGGGTGCTCTTCTGCAAAGGGGACAGGGCGACTGCACCATATTGAAGGCATGAAACCATATTGCTGCTCACAGATCATCACCTGTTTTCTAAGCCTAGCTTCTACTACTCTTTCCCATAACTTCATGCTGTGGCTGATCAGTTTTATGCCTCTGTAGTTGGTGCAGCTCTGCACATCACCCTTGTTCTTGAAAATAGGAACCAGCACACTTCGTCTCCACTCCTCAGGCATCCTCTCAGTTTCCAAGATTTTATTAAACAATCTGCTTAGAAACTCTACTGCCATCTCTCCTAGACATTTCCATGCCTCCACTGGAATGTCATCTGGACCAACTGCCTTTCCACTCTTCATCCTCTTCATAACAGCCCTCAATTCATCCTTGCTAATCTCTTGTACTTCCTGATTTACTCTCACCACATCGTCCAGCCTTTTCTCCCGCTCATTTTCTTTATTCATCAGGTCTTCAAAATATTCCCTCCACCTTCTCAGCACACAGTCCTCACTTGTCACCACATTACCATGTGCATCTTTTACCACCCTAACCTGCTGCACATCCTTTCCTGCTCTGTCCCTTTGTCTGGCCAATCGGTACAAGTCCCTTTTCTCCTTCCTTACTGTTCAACTTCTTGTACAGCTTGCAATATGCCTTTTCCTTTGCTTTTGCCACTCTTTTCGCCTTACGCCGCATCTCCTTGTACTCCTGTCTACTTTCTTCATCTCTCCAACTATCCCAAAACGTTTTCGCCAACGTCTTTCTCCTTATGCTTTCCTGGACCTCTTCATTCCACCACCAAGTCTCCTTGTCTTCCTTCCACTGTCCAGATGTCATACCCAGTACTGTCCTAGATGTCTCCCTCACCACATCTGCAGTACTTTTCCAGTTGTCCAAAATTGCTTCCCCTCCAACCAGTGCTTCTCTCACCTGTTCGCTAAATTTCACACAACAGTCTTCCTCCTTCAGCTTCCACCATCTAATCCTTTGTTGAGCTCTCACTCTCTTCTTCTTTACCTCTAAAGTCATCCTACAAACAACCATCCTATGCTGTCTAACGACACTCTCTCCTGCCACCACCTTACGGTCTCTGATTTCTTTTAGCTTGTATCTCCTATAAAGAATGTAATCCACCTGTGTGCACCTTCCTCCACTCTTATGTTACCCTGTGCTCCTCCCTTTTCTTAAAGTAGGTATTCACTACAGCCATTTAGATCCTTTTTGCAAAATCAACTACCATCTGTCCTTCCCCATTCCTATCCTTGATACCATATCTACCCATTACTTCCTCATCACCTCTGTTCCCTTCACCAACATGCCCATTGAAGTCCACTCCTATCACCACTCTTTCATGCTTGGGCACACTCTCCACCACCTCATCTAACACACTCCAGAAATCTTTTTTCTCCTTCATCTCACAACCTACCTGTGGGGCATATGCACTGATAATATTCATCATCACCCCTTCAATTTCCAACTTCACATGCGTCACTCTGTCAGACACTCGCTTGACCTCCAACACACTTTTAACATACTCTTCCTTTAAAATGACCACAACACCATTTCTCTTCCTGTCCTCACCATGGTACAACAACTTGTACCCACCACCAATGCTCCTGCTCTTACTTCCCTTCCACTTGGTCTCTTGCACACACAATATGTCCACCTTTCTCCTCTCCATCATATCAGCCAGCTCTCTCCCTTTACCAGTCATACTACCAACATTCAAAGTCCCCACTCTCATTTCCACCCTTCTAGTTTTCTTCTTCTCCCTGCTGTTTGTGGAAACGTTCGCCTCCTCTTCTTCGTCATCTTCGCCCAGCAAGAAAAGTAGCATTAAAGAACTCATAGAAGCAAACAAAATAAAAGAGGTTTTCTGGTCAGAAGCCAAGTCACAACTCGCCAATTGACTAAAAAAGGTGCTTCCTCTCTTATGCCTTTTAAGGCACTGGATGAGGGCAGTTTGCACTGTTAAAGGTATTTGCACTAATAACCATTTAATTATTTGGGTGCTGTTTTTGTTAAAGCACACTTAATTTTTTTTTTCATAACTGTTGTGTGTATTATCAGCCAAGGTAACCTTTTGATAATTGTTAATTGCCACTTAGAGAGAGAGCGAGACTGTTAACTTCTCACACCTGGAAACATGTTATCGCGAGAGGCAGTGAGACATGATGGTTTTTTTTTCTTTTTTCTCTTCTTTGTTTGAGAGGGAGTAATGGTGGAATAAAGAAACTTTCAATGGTACCAGAGATGTCTTGTTTTTTGGTATTTACACGAAGAAGCCGGGGCACCTGAAGGGAACCCACACAAACATGGTGAGAGCATTCAAACTCCATGCAGAAAGTACCAGCTGGGAAGTAATCCTAGGACCTTTGTGCTGTGAAGCAACACTACTAACAACTAAAATACCACACTGCCCCAAATTATTATTTACAGTGGTTAATTTGTAAAACTGTGTCAGTCCGTGTGGGATTTTCCCCATCTGCTGCCTGCAGAACAGCACACCACACCTTTCACTTTCTCCTTGCAGGTGGTGACCCCACATGAAGGAAACACTACGTTGAGCTGAGCTGGACCAAACCCCACACTTGTCAATCTGGCCACCAAGCACTCTCCTGCGAACTCCCTTCCTCGGCCTGTCTCCAAGAGGAGGCCCCAGTTTCTCTAATCTGGGCCAGGTGACTATCATTGTATGTGTATATCGTAAAGTGTCTCTCTGAATTTGCCAAGGGTGGCCCTACCAGGAGCTAATTCTCCCGATAATACAGCTCCTAGGATCACAACAGTACACAAACCCCTCCACCACAATAAAGTGGTCCAGGGATCTGGGAGGGACTATTTGTGGAGCTGCTGCTTCTTTACATCAAAAGGAGCCATCTGAGGTGGTTCGGGCATCAGCTGAGGATACCCCCTGGTCGCCTCCCTAGGGAGATCTTCCAGATATGTACAACTGGAAGGAGGCCCTGGAGAAGACCCAGGACACGCTGGAGGGATTATATTTCCCAGTTGGCTTGGGAACGCCTCGGGATCCCCAAGGAATAGTGACAAGACTTGGCAAAGGAATGGGAAGTGTGTGATGGGCTGCTACCATGACAACCCAGATAAGAGGCAAAAAAAATGAATGAATGAATGTATGTCGTCACAATATCAAGGGTCACCCTACTTTCAGCATGTAACGGCATTAAGCAACCACAGAAGGGAAAATAATAATAATTTAACCACTCATTCAATTGCAGCATCTCTGCATAAAATGTTTAAACATCAAAATGTTCCGTGTCCATTTCTGCTGTTTTTGCCTTTATGAGCAGATGATTATGTTTGAAGTCTGTAGGGGTTACACAGTACTCAAGAGGGCTGAACCCCTCCCGGTAGTTTTAAGTGGTGAGTGAACTCAAAGACTGACAGGAGACGGACTTAAAAACCAGATGCTGTATTAAAAAAGATAGTCAACTACAACAGCGCTAGGATCTCAAAGCAAACATCTCATGCACCGTAACATACAAGAGCCCAGACATTAAGGTCAGGTTGCTTCTTAAGCCTGCACTCGGCCCGCCCTCAGGTGGGCAGGTTTAGCCCTGCCATGTGGATCATTGGAGTTGTGTGACTGGTTGTGAAAAGTTGTGCGTTGATGAGGTAAGCGGGTGACATGATCACGTTGTTATGTTCAAGGGTATGTGTCATAACAAAACTTTGTGATGAATGTGTTTGTGTCAGTGTGATAAGCAAATAGAACATTTCATGGTGCCAAGGTTTGTCCCAGACAGAAAGGTAGCCCTGGTTTCATCAGTTTAGACTGTATGCAAATGATGACATTTTTTGGCATGCGTCATGGCTGCACATAAAGCAGCCAGGTCAAATCCAGTTTGTAATATTAAGTGGTCTGAGGACATTTGGACATGCGGCTTGGAACATTCCATCCAACAAGTCATTAATCTAATATATAAGGCTGACTGGACCGTGTGTGCGTATGTTTGTTCACTATGCACAGCCACAGTAATTAAACAACTGACACCAAACTTGCTATGGTGACTGGGGGCACCAAGGGGGAGGTCACCGGGGCCCTTAGGTTGAAAGCGTACATACGCTTTAATTACAATCAGGACCCACTCACTGAGTGGTTGGGCTAAATCTGGAGACATCATGCTTCTCACATGGTCAGCTATATGTAAGATGCTCCCGACTTGGTCACCCTGATGGACTTTTCATTTGTGCACCTCAGGGTCACACTGAGAACATTACATATATCTCACAGCATTGCAGTGAAATGACATGCTATCACCTTTTTATCATCATCCACTTCAGTCTCATGAATTTCACAAATTGCTCTGAAAATTAATGATGACAACATACACACAATGCAATGCAACTTACTACACCTTAACTAAAGTGACATGAAATACACAATGACATGGCTAAAATTCTTCTCTATTACCCGTGCGTAGAACAGGTAAACTCAGCTAGTGATTTCGCCCCAGGCAAGATGGTGCCATTGTATGTGACCTGCCGTCGGCACTCGCTTCTTTTGTCAATTTTATTATAATTTATAATTCATAATTCATTTTCTTATGTGAAATAGTATATACATAGTATAATAAAAGCACACATCAGTACATTAAAATACAATATTAAGCACTCGTAAAAAATAATTTAAAATCCCATCAATATTATAAGGTTAAAAAGAAGCACACATCGAGCCTCAAGTAATCTTGATATAAAAATACAATCTTTTGTACCATATGAACTTAAACAGAGGTGGTATAATATCTGTCATAATTTTAAAAGAATTTACATCAGGTGAGAGTACAATGTGTTCAGGGAGGCTGTTCCACAAACATACAACTCTATTACTAAAACTAAACTTTCTAATATTAAGACATGATCTTTTCACTTCCACAGTGAGTTCATGGCCTCTAAGGCCAAGATACCTTCATCTAGTAAATAAAGCATTGGGGTGTATTGCCTCAAAACCATGTAGAATTTTATACATTTCAATTAGGTCACCCCGAACTCTTCTATCCTCAAGAGTTGTTAAACCTAATTCACTTAATCTTTCTTCATAACTCAAATTTTGCAACCCAGGTACCAATTTGGTTGCACGTCTTTGAACTTTTTCCAGTAACAATTTATCTTTTTCAAAATATGGTGACCATACTTGTACACAGTACTCAAGATGAGGTCGCACATAACTTTTATACAAAACTAAAAATGACTGTCAATAAATGTAAATGCTCTCTTAATCATACCTAGAACACTATTAGCCTTAGCAGCAGCTTTGGATCGTATTTTGAGAAAGACAACCTGTTGGTAATTAAACCAACTAGATCTTTTTCCTCACTTACAGAATTTAACATACTACATTCATAAAGTACTCATGACATGGATTTTGATGACCTACGAGGGCAGGCTGAAAAGTTCTAAGGCTCCCCATGAAGGAGTAATGCATTAACTGCATTGTAGTGAGCCTTAGAACTTTTCAGCCTACCCTCGTACATGTAATACTTTACACTTATCTTCATTAAAACCTAATAACCATTGTTTTGACCATAACATTAAATTGTCGATATCTTTTTGCAAATTTTCTGAGTCAACTAGGGACAAGATTGGATGATACACCTTGGTGTCGTCTGCAAAGAGTTTACTTTTACTTGATATTGCACCAGGCAAGTCGTCAATAAATAGTAAAAATAGGACCGGCCCTAGGACCGATCCCTGAGGCACCCCACTAGTTACACTTAACCATTTTGACTTTGCATTGTTAACACATACCCGTTGTTTCCTGTCTCTAAGGAAATCTTCAACCCAATAACAAAGTTTACCAACAATATCATAGGTCTGAAGTTTATAAATTAATCTGGAATGAGGGACAGAATCAAAGGCTTTTTTGAAATCAAAATATAACACATCAAATGGTAAACCCTCATCATAAAAAGTGGTCCACTCTTCTAGTGTGGTAAGCAAATAAGGGAGACAGGATCTACCTTTTCTAAAACCATGCTGCTCATCACACAGCTTATTAATAGTGTGAGTAACAATGCCATCTCTAACAAGTT
The DNA here is from genome assembly GCF_902500255.1 of Thalassophryne amazonica. Classification (NCBI taxonomy): domain Eukaryota; kingdom Metazoa; phylum Chordata; class Actinopteri; order Batrachoidiformes; family Batrachoididae; genus Thalassophryne; species Thalassophryne amazonica. The sequence continues at coordinate 65,360,487 of NC_047109.1, read as the reverse complement.
TTTCACAAATCTTACATATCTGAGAAGTGAGACTTACTGGTCTATAATTTCCAGTTATACACTTATCCTTCTTAAAAATGGGAATTACATTAGCAAACTTCCAAATATCAGGTACTTTACTTTGGTCAAAAGACTGTCTAAAAATACAAAACAGAGGAAAGTATAACTCATCTGCACATTCCTGAAGGACACGTGGGTGGATCTCGTCTGGACCCATAGCTTTGTTAGGATTGGTTATAAGTAACAATTTCTTGACATCATTAGGTGTAAAAAATATGTTTTCAAGAATGGTTTCATCACTCATTCTATTATGAACAAAAGGTTCTGATACATCATCTCCATATTTACAATGTATGAAATCGTTAAACCTTACATATTGTTCCAGCTAAGGTGCTGAAGGAGGTTTTTAATATTAGATCAGGGTCTGTTCCAGCTGCTTTTAAACATGCTGTGGTGCGACCTCTTCTTAAAAAAACCTCACCTGGACTCATCAGTTTTATCCAATTTTAGACCTGTGTCTCATCTGCCATTTCTGTCTAAGGTTTTAGAACAGGTTGTCTTTTTACAGTTACAATCATTTTTAGAAGACAATATCATCCTTGAAAAATTCCAATCTGGGTTTAGATCGCGACACAGCACTGAGTCAGCACTTTTAAAAGTTCATAATGATATTACTTTGTCAGTGGATGCAGGGAATCCTGCTGTGCTGGTTCTGTTGGACCTCACAGCAGCCATTAATACTGTGGATCACACAGTACTTGTTTCCCGGTAAGAACATTTTATGGGCATTCATGGTACTGCACTTAAGTGGTTTAGATCATATTTGGCTGAAAGGAGCTTTTCTGTCATGATTGGGGACCTCTCCTCATCAACTGCTCATCTGTCTTGTGGTGTGCCGCAGGGTTCTGTCCTTGGGCCGATTCTATTTTCTTTGTACATTCTGCCATTGGTGTCAATTATAACCCAGCACAATCTGTCCTTTCATTGTTATGCAGATGATCTGCAAATCTATTTGCCTGTGAGGACTAATGGGAGTGATGCTTTGTCATCATTATTTAACTGTATTCGCGATGTAAAGCAGTGGCTGTCCCAAAACTTCCTTTACCTGAATGATGGTAAAACGGAGATCATGGTGTTTGAGCGCTCTGGCATACCAAATGTGGTAACAACAAATTTTGGTGCTTTGGCTAACTATGTAAAACCAGCTGTCAAGAATTTGGGAGTGATATTTGACAGCTGTTTGAGGTTTGATCAACAGATAAACTCTGTTGTCAAAGCTAGTTTTTTTTCCAACTTCGCCTTTTGGATAAAATAAAGCACTTTCTCGGTAGACGTGATCTTGAGACAGCCATTCATGCTTTCATCAGCTCCAGACTTGATTATTGTAATGCACTTTATTCGGGCATTAATCAGTCGTCTCTTGCACGTCTCCAATTGGTGCAGAATGCTGCTGCTTGTCTTTTAACAAACACTTTTAGACGTGAGCATATTACGCCCGTCCTGTATTCACTCCACTGGCTTCCAGTTTGTTTTAGAATTGATTTTAAAAATTTAATGTCTGTTTTTAAAGCTATTTATGTCCTTGCACCTCCCTACTTGTCTGAAATTTTAACTTTGCGCACCTACAGTAGGACATTAACGGCACCTGGCCAGCTTTACTTAGATGTTCCAAGGTCAAGATATAAACACTGGGGTGATCATGCTTTTGCGGTAGCTGGCCCAAGACTGTGGAACGAGCTACCTCTTGAGTTACGTACTATTCCTGACCTAGCACTTTTTAAATCTAAGTTAAAGATTTATTTATTTAAACTGGCTTTTAACACTTAGTGGGGAGGTGACATGCTCTGTGTTTTTTTAGGGGAGGTGATGGTCTAGTGGTTAAGGTGTTGGGCTTGAGTCCACAAGCTCATGGGCTCAAATCCCCACCTGACTGGAAAATCACTCAGGGCCCTTGGGCAAGGCCTTTAATCCCCTATTGCTCCCGGTGTGTAGTGAGCGCCTTGTATGGCAGCAACCTGACATCGGGGTGAATGTGAGGCATAATTGTAAAGCGCTTTGAGCATCTGATGCAGATGGAAAAGCGCTATATAAATGCAGTCCATTTACCATTTATGTGCCGTTTTAAAATTTTATTCTATATGCATTTTATTGAATTTGTTTTTAATGTTAAGCACTTTGGACACCAGTGGGTGCTGTAAAGCACTTTATAAATAAATGTTGACTGATTGATTGATTGATTGAAATCAGTAATGACAGCCTACCAGAGGTCCTGCTCATTGGAAATATTGCATCCAATGGACCCATGGAGGGATTTTATGAATAAATCTAGTCCTGACATTCTTACAAAGACATGCTGTGGTAATAAGAATCCAACCTGCAGCTGAGAGCAGACGGTGGCTTTGCAATAGTGGCTGAAGTCCAGAATGGCTCCAATGTGAACCCCCAGACTCAATAGCACACTGAGGTCATCCACCAGCAAAACTGGGGGGCCCCACTTCGCTGTGTCCTCCACCTTCACTCCACCATCGCCAGAACTGCTTACACTAGCACAAACAAACTCATACAGACTCCGCAGGCCAGATGCAGGATCCCTACAATGACAGATGGATTCAGGAAAACGGTAAAAATAGCAAATATGTTAATAGTTTATTTTAGGGTTCAAACTTAGTGATTTTACCTTTTATGCTGAAATCAGAGGCATATTATAATAACAATCACCACCACCCTAGTGATTTGTGAGCAGGCATACTACACTCTGTCAAGTTATTAGTTGCTTGAAAGTATTAAATATCATGGTAGTAACTTTTGTTTTAATTACAGCAAAAGTCCAATATCTACACTCGATGAAATCATACAATAATTATTTTCCATCATGCACATCTTTACATGGTGTGGGAGGAGATGCACTCAAATTCATAACCATACGATACAACAATGAATCACAAAAGTCCAGTTACCTCCCCATGTAGATGTTTGGAACAGAATTATTTTCCTTTATGCACATATTTGAATGGTATGTTATAACTGTGAAATTTCACTGAAATCCACCAAGTGATTTAGGATGGAACTTTGATTTGTTTTTTTGCTGTAATCATATGATTAGTGTAGCATGAACATGTGACTGCTTCAGTGTTTACATGGTCAGAGCTGAAATTTGTCATGTTATTGTGGTTAAGTGTGCTGTTCCCAGTGCGGAAGTATCCCAGTGCCAGACCATCCCTGCACATTCCCCATGTAATGTGGTGTTGCATCAGGAAGGGCACCTGGTATTAAACTCATGGGGACGTTCACGCACAAAACCCCCACATTTGAGACATAGTAATGACAGTTATTAAAAGAAGTTACTTTGGTCTGGAAAGTATTTTAATTTAACCAGGTTAGTCCCATTGAGATTGAGACCTCTTTTGCAAGGGAGACCTGGAAAATTATAAAGTTTCCAAGTCACCTAACCTGCATGTCTTTTAAATGTGGGAGGAAACCGGAGCACCTGGAGGAAACCCACGCAAACACGGGGAGAACATGCAAATTCCATACAGAAAGGACACAGGTGGGAATTGAATCCATGACCTTCTTGCTATGAGGCAACAGTGGTAACCGCAAAGTCACCGTGCTACCCAACAGTATTTCACCTATCTGTGTTACTGACCAGGAGGGAACATTAGGCTCTTTTATGCCTCACATCAGAGAACAACATGATATTAAAGGTGTAACGATACATGCATTTGTATTGAACTGTTTTGGTACGGGACGTTCAGTTCGGTACAGGGCTGTGCACGGGTGAGTTTGCATTGCGTGCATTTACATTCAGTGTTGCCAACCTGGTGACTTTCTCGCCAAATCTGGCAACTTCCCAAACACACTTGACGACTTATTTTCTCAAAAGCCACTAGTGACAAATCTAGCTACTTTTCCTGGCATTACTGGAGACTTTTCTGATATTTGGTGACTGAAAATGAACGTCTCTGTTGTCACCGAGTGGCAGCAGGTCTCCCCCTCCTCTGCTGCAGCAGCCTGTAAAGCACTGAGCGGAGGGATATCTACAATCCTTCACGCTCAAACACTATTGAATGGCAAACCTCACTCGGACTCATTCAGCCTACTGACCTCATTGGCTGTGCTGTGATTAAATAGTCCCCAGACTATGAGAAGCTATTTTATTTTAATAAGTGATGGCCAATTTTAATGGCAAAATAAACAAACCAAGAATCAAGTTTATTTGTGGTTCTAAATATTTTTAAGGTGGTTTTACTCACTTTTTTGCCTCCCCCACAATGTTTTCGTTTTCAAAATTTTATTTAAAAAGATATATTATTAACAAACATTAAATGAACAGTTAATAGAAAGAGATAGTAAATAAAATAAATTATGCAAAACTAAAGGGATTCTTTAACATTATTCTCTTTAAAAAATCCTTATAGAGTGTGACAGTTTTGGACAAGTTAATTTTTCTGGCAAAAAAATCTGAAGGTTGAATAAAACTGAACAGGGCTTCATGCTGGAACTGTTGTGCTGCACTTTACTTGTGGAAAGGTTTTGTTAAAAGCTGTTTACTAGGAATTTATTTTTGTAATATTTTAGACATTTGTTGTTTATTTGAGAACATTTTATTTAACTTATTACCAAGTAGCACTTTGCAATTATTTTATTTTCCTGTTTGTATAATGTTACAATAAATTGCTGGTTTAAACAACAAGCAAATTTAGGTTTTGCATTTTGTCCCCATACTGTACCAAAAATGAACCAAACTGTGACCTCAAAACCGAGGTACGTATTTGATGCTGTTCTTGAAACAATACAAAAAAGTGTCCAAAGGCACAGACATCTAAACCAGTTATTGCTCTCAAAAATACTTTGAGAGACAAAGTCAATGACATCAAAAGAAAAATGATCAAAGTGCGATTGAGATTTTTTTGATGGCCATAACTGAAATATTTTAGTGTATGAAAAGAGACTGTGCAATCAACTCTGAAAAAAGAAATTGTCCATTATGAAAATACTGAGCAGGAGCTATTGCTGCACTGAAACAGGTATTTAAAAGAATGATCTCTTTAATTAAGGTGGTATCGTGTGTAGCAATTTTCACTTTGCATATGAAGGTTTTTTCCAGATTTTGGAATACAGCAGTTATCCTGGACCATTTTGAAAATGGAACTATGCCTTTTAAGCAATGTTGTGCTTTGACGTTTTCCTAAATACATGACCAACGTTCATCCTGTAGTAACTGATGATTCGTTTATGCAGCAGATGCAACTACGAAGAAGTGTAATAAAGCTTCAAATTGTACTTTTTGATACATTTGTCAGAAATTCCTGTTCCATTTTTGCCGTCACGAGTGTAAAGGTTTGGTTGGGTGAAAATGTGAGGAAAAAATACATTGTTTTACAGGAAACGCTACGCTGTAAAATGGAGAAACGTCTATGATTTGTTTTGATTGCAAATTACAGACCTACAGCAAATAAATGTGATGTGGTCAGTGGTGGGCACAGATAACCAAAAAATTTACTTCAATAACAGATAATCAGATAACTGAAAAGTTATCTTTGATAAAAATAAACCAATAAACCACTCAAAAATGTATCGGAAGTTACAGATAACTGATACATTCCAGTGTTGTCTCTGGTACATTTGCAACTACTAACAAGTTGAATTTGAGTTTTAACATCACGATCACTTTAGGAAGCGTCAAAAGCGACAAAAGACACAAACAATGAGCCAGCACTTCTATGTTTGAACATGCTGCCCCCTGCTGGAAGCTACACAGCTATAACACAGATGCACCATGAGAGCAGCCACAAAGCCAGCTCTCTACCGATCACAATGCTCCGGTCAGGCAGAGGTCTTGAAAAATAAAGTCATACTGACTTATGGTTTTGTGTGAATACTGATAGAATAATAATGTCAATTCTGTCATTTGTACAAAGTTAAAATATAACATATCTTTTAATGCTGAATAATGCACTAATTCTGAGGTTTTGTAACAAACACAGACAGATCGCAAAGGATTCTGGGTAAAAGTGCCCCTGCTAAACACTGATTGGTTCAGTCATTCATTATGTAAACCAACACGTTAATGTGACGTGTGTCGTGTGTTGGTGTTTACAGATAAATGTGCTTTTGTAAAATATTCCATTTTTTATTTGTAAAAACAGGCATTTTTACGGAGCCCTGGAAGTGTTATCGCAAAATGTTTTGCATGTGGAGAGAATGTGCGCACGTTTTATTAGTGCTGTGCGCACGTTTTATGATGTGCGCACGTTTTACGATGTTGTAAAACGTGCACTCAATATTGTCTTGACACATAAATGTTGGCTTTACACTGTGCACGTTTTGTCGCTTTTTCAGATGATTTTTCATTTGTGTGAGAATTTTTTTGACCGAGTTTCAGGTTAATCGCGCGTCCTGCATCGTGTAGTGTACATGGAGTAACAAGCTGCGTTTAACATCTCACGACCACCTCCTGATCGCCGATCGTATGGTCGAATGAAAACCAAACCTGTTTGATATTATTCTGGTCTGGCTGCTGAAGAGCTACAAGTATCCAACCACTCGCACTGTGCATGTGCAAACACCTCAGAGCTGTCCTGTAATGTTTTTTTTGTTGTTGTTTTGTTTTTAAACAATCTGTAAAAAAAACAAAACAAAAAAAAAACAATTTGCAAAGACAAAAAGTTGATTTGACAACCATCTGATATAACCGGGGTCAAAATAAATAGAACACTGCCATCTACTGGTGCCCAGACGCTTAGTACTTAGGGCGAATACTGCCATGAACACTACTGGCCAGTAGATGGCAGTAGAGGGCTTGAATACTTGCCAAAACAAAATTCCAGATAATCCGTGTCTGCTACATTTAAGATGCATGGAATTTAACAAACGCAAATACAACAACGTCTATAAACCCAGAGAATATATTCACGAGAGTTTTAGGCACTAGAGTTTAATGTTGTTGTCTGTGGAGCCTGAACAGAGTGTCTGAAATGCATTTGTCCTGTCGTGAACGTACTGAGATTACACTATCCTACCCATAATGCACTGCTGGGCACAGCATGTGCTCACAAAACCTTAAAAATTAGCACATTACTTTAAAACTAAAACATATATCTGATATTTTCACTTTATAAAACTTCAGACATGACAGTAATTTTAAATAACTTGTCCAAAATTAGTTTGGTTAAAATTTGAACCATAAGTTAAAAATGTATGCCTCTGGATGACTTGGGTGATATTGTCAATGTATCAGTATGGTGTTAAAGAAAATTATGTTTTTTTGTGACCAGTTCTCCTTTGCCTGCAGAGGATAAAGTGTTTTTTTTTCTAAAAGCAGCTCTCTTCTGTTTGCAGAGGGTAGAACTATACTCGTACATCTCTTATGCCGCGTTCACACCGGGCGCGACGCGAGCGACTGCAGCCACAGGTTGCCATGTAATTCCTATGTAAGGACGCGTTTTGGCACCAAACCGCATAGCGCGACGCAATGGATGTGAGTGAAGCGACGCGAGTGAAGCGATTTTGAGCGTTTTGCGCGTTTGTAGTGCGATATTGCGTCGCGTCACGTCGTGTCACCCTCCTCCCCAAGTTGAAAAATCTGAACTTTTTCATCTCTTCGCGCCGCGATGACCAATCAGGGACTGAATATGTAGTGACGTGGAGATGTCTGGAGTTTGACTGAAGATGTGAACATGTCCTGTCTCTGGTAGCAGCATGTGAGCAGGACTTATGTCTCTTTTGTCCTTTATTTCACAATTATGACAGTTTTTGGAGCGAGCAGCAGCCCCACAGCAGGGGGAGCGGAGTTTCTTTTTATTTTTATTTTACGTGCGCGCGCGAGGGTCCATGGAGATTATTTTACTTATTAACTACACAGATGTATAATGGTGACTGGTTTCTAAAGACAATTATGACAGTTTTTTGGGAAAGAACAAGGAGCAGCCTCACAGCAAGCCGGAGTTTGTTTCTTTCTTTTTTTTTTTTACGTGCGCACGCGAGCGAATCGTCTGTGTGGAGAATATTTTATTAATTAACTACACAGATGTATAATAAAACAAATGGCGACTGGTTTCTAAACACAATTATGACAGAGTTTTTTGGGGGAAGAGCGAGCTGCAGCAAGCAGTGGAGTTTCTTTTTTTTTTTTTTTTTTTATTGTTTACATGTGCGCGCGTGAACGGGACAGTTGGTCCTCAAACTGGGTCCCGCAGAGGCGGAAGGACCGCTGAAAGCGGCTGTCATCCAGACGCAGCTCCTGCAGCAAATAATGATACTCTCTGTATTGGGAGCTTTTCACAACAACTCGCTCCGTGTGATCAAGGTCCGTCATGATGACTTGACGCCGAGCGGAATGGAAGCTCCTCCTATTTGATGACGCACCGGGGAGAATTTTCGCAGCGAAAGTCCACCCAAGCAGAGCAACACACCGGGCGAAGGATGCGCGTCCGTCGCCACACGACGCCCGCGAATTTGTAGCGTCTGATCACGCCCGGTGTGAACGCAGCATTAGGAAACTTTTAACAGGTAGGTCTCAACTGATTTTAAATTTTAAAAATGTTTGCTGCTGTTCAGCTTGGTTTACTACATTATCGGTCTAAAAGTTATCGGACGACAATTTATCGGAAGATAATTAGTCCAATAATGGTTTTTAAAGTTATCTAAAAAGATAATCCGATCATGAAAACATTATCTTCGATAATTATCTGTTATCGGATTATCGGAAGTGTGTCCACCACTGGATGTGGTAAAATATAAAGTTACAAATACAAATGTGGGCAAGTATGACAGCAACTCGTGACACAATGTGGTCTTAAAAAAACCCAAGAACCATCAATATGATGGGGGCATATCTGAGTTTACCTCAAAAAGTCCACAGTTTGGCTTCCACTGGTACATTCTTGAGAAATTAAAAAAGACAATGAATCCTTCAGTCCTTCAAGGAAAACCAGCTGCCCCCTTTCCTTTGCGCGAGTCAAATTTAAACCCTGCAGACACAGAAAAAAAAAAAAAAATCATACTGCCACCATTAAAAGCCAAGTCAAGTCCAGGAACATGCACTTTTGCTCTGATTCACCACATCCATGAAAGAACAGAACTGCCTTGGGTCCTGGATAGAAACCACGCAGGCAACTAGCTGGTGCATCCCCACATCTCTTATAAGTGTGCAAACCTAATTAAATTCTAAACAATCCAGAGACTCAAAAACATTATTTCAATGTTACACGTCTTCCACCTACAGGTGATATCTTCTGTTTTTGTGTGTGTTTGTCAAATGTTTGAAAATGTCAGCTTATGGCTCTGGGGAATAAGAATGGCTATTCTTGTCCATTTTGTGCCATTTAAGAATTTACAGTAAAGTTTTTAATTAACAGATTAAATGATAATGAAAACAATTTGTTTGTTGGAGCCCCACAATGTAGACAATATTAGGAATAAAGAAGAATGAGGATCTCTGGTAATTCTCCCTTGGCTCAAATTATTGTTTTAATGCTGAAGAAACAGGAAAAAGAAATAAAACAAACCGAGGCAACAGAAAGTTAGGGACCTTTTAGTTTTCAAATTTTGCTTCAGAGTAGGCAACGAAGAAAAAGTTCAAAGACTTGAGAAAATATGATTAAGATGAATTAAGACAACTACAGTGCATAGTGTCATGCGTAATAGTAACATTAAAAAACAAGGGTATTTTCTCAATAACATCTAAAACTAATGCACATTCAACAAGTGAATGTGGCACATTGTAGAGCTGACCGACACTGTCGGACCATTTCTTCACAGTTTCTACAAGTAACAGTACTCTGCACTCTATACATCCAAAGAATCAATCCAAATCTAATCAGCATCTTGATATGCCACACCTGTGAGGTGGGATGGATTATCTCAGCAAAGGAGTAGTGCTCACTAACACAGATTTTGACAGATTTGTGAACAATATTTGAGAGAAACAGGTCTTTTGTGTATGTAGAAAATGTTTTACATCGAGTTCACCTCAGGGAAAAATGGGAGCAAAAACAAAAGTGCTGCATTTATATTTTTGTTCAGTGTACCTTAACCCTAACTTCTGATCTTGAAATTTCTCACTGGATGACAATTATTACTTGGTGCAGCCTGTTTACATTGTGAGGTAAATGGTGCAATTACTGCTAGTCTGCTCAATGACATAGATGGCACCCAACAGCAACGGTCATCTAAAAACCTAAACAAATAAATGTTCTTGACAACGGAGGCAGCAGCAAGGGAAACATTATGAGTTTGAACATTTTAACCTTTCATAAAAACAAATCCTTTACATGAACAACAAATCTAACAATCAGACGAAAGACCCAAAAGAAAAACAAAGAGACAAATGTTTTTCAAATTTTAGTATGATTTAATTTCACATCCTCTTAACCTATAGATAAAACATGTGAAAACAGAAGGAACATAGGACAGAGAACAACACTAAAGACTCACCAGTCTCTGGCTGACTGCACTGTAGTGGCTGAAAGACTGCACCAGACCCAGAAAACACACTCTGCAACGAGCTGAAAGAGAAAACAGCCAGCAAAGAGCTTTAGACCTGGCTTACAATTCCTTCCATTTTGACAGCACATTGACACCTTAAAACTCACCTCGGAGGTAAAAAGAGAGGAAGTGATGAATTAGGAAAGATCCATCAGTCTGTCTGTCAGAGACCAAGATAAACTCTCCCTGCGCACAGTGTAGACAGAACAACACTGAAACACCACGCTGTTCTACAGTCCGTTTGATAATAGTTTGGGTTGTATGTTCTGAAATCGAGTCTGCCAGCTGTGATTATTCGTTGTTAATATTTACCTGTGTGAAGTTGTCCGGAGTGACGTTTAGGATGCTGTTGAGCTCCGTAAACATGCCTGACAGTTTGACAGCTAAAATCAAACATGCTAAATCATTTTAACGTTTGTGTACACAGCTGACCAAGCTAACCAAAACACGAGCGCTCAATGCTTACCAAAAGCTCATATCGCGATTAAAGCTGTATGTGAAAGAAAACGTAAAAAAAAAAAACTGCAAGAATTTACAAGCACATTTAAAAATCTGCGGCTAACTCTATTAGCCTGTAGCAACCACAGACTTCCTTCTTCTTCTCGTAAGGTCACTGAAGCTGAGCAGGTTAATGGCTATATACTGCCACCAACTGGATAGGAGTGTATAATCACTCCCTCCATCTTCAACCGCTTACTTCTAATAATTTTAATTTTAATTTTAACCTTTATTTAAGCAAGTTAGTCTCATTTAGATCGAGATCTCTTTTGCAAGGGAGACTTGGACAATTATAGTTTCCAATCCACCAAATCTGCATGTCTTTGATGTGGGAGGAAACCAGAGCACCCAGAGGAAACCCACACAAACACAGGGAGAACATGCAAACTCCACACAGAAAGGCCGCAGGTGGGAATCGATCCCATGACCTTCTTGCTGTGAGGCAGCAGTGCTAACCACTAATCCAGGTCGACCAACTCAAAGCTGGCAAAAAGCCACTCATCTCTAACTTCCCCTACCAAAAAGAAGGCAGTCCAAGATTACTGGCAGTACAACTCTTTTAAACTAAAAACTATTATACTTTCAGTTCACTTGTTATGTATTTATCAGATATGTAATTAAGAATATACTTAAAGTATACTTAGTTAATACAAGTTTACTGAAAAATCTCAGTATATGTGGTGTATACCTACAATTATAGAGAAAAACAAAGTATACTTGGTGTATGTAAACTGACAGCTACACTTGTAGCTATAAGAAACAATTGCATTCAACTAACACATAAATTGCATGTTGTACATTTGGACTTCATGTAGGGGTTAGGATTCTTTGTTCAATGGATCCTGTGATCAAATCCCCAGCAGAATACAAAATCACTAAACTTCTTTCAGTAAGTATACTTTCATAAACTAAAAAATGGTCTACAAGTGTATATATACTGTAGGTTCACCTGTGCTTTAAAATTAATCTAATTGTGCAATCAAACTTCACTTCTCATGTTTTTACAAGTGTAAAACTCAAAAGTGGTCCAATTTAGTCCCAAGCATTGAAATAATGCACTTACCAGTACATTCTAAAGTATACTTGAAGTAAACTTGAGGTTTATTTCCCTTTATTTAATAAACTTTTCTGTTGTTGGTAAGGGTTAATTTAAACCCAAGTAAATCTCCATCGTTGGAACACAGATAACATGATTTGCCACGGCAACAAGAGAATAAAGGCTCGACCTTATTATGCCTCTTGAGTGGACTGCAAAATCTTCATGAATGTTTATGCAGAAAATTAATATATATTTATATAATAGAAGCAGCAAAAGAATGGGAGCTGGCATGGCAGAAAACTGCTGACAGTCAGTGCATGAGTAATATAAATAGACACAGCCTTGATGGATGCCAAGGTGGAAAATTAATGTACAGTAGGTCGTGCATGGGTGTTGTTTTGCCTTTTGTGTTATATGGATGTACATGCAGACGCATCTGCCAAAAGCTTACTTAAACAAGAGTGTTTCCAGTGTAGCAGTGGAGCTGACTGATGAGATGGATGATGTTTGCTGGGTGGTCATAGTCTTATGAGTCTTCACCTCATGCTTTGAGATACAAAGATACCTGAAAGTCTACTGCGTAATATGATATAAATGTTGATACTTATTACAGACAAGTCTTAAATCAGTTGAGTAAATCTTCATAACAAGCTAAGCCTGGTACCCAAGCAGGTAGCACTCACTGCTAAGTATCTTCTTTGGTTTAGGGCTGCTGCAGAAGGGAAATCTCAGGTTTTATAAGACCCGCTACCACCCCCCCCGGACAGAATTGTATTTGGGTACATGGTACAAATAAGGTAGGATGGAGGTTGGGGTTGGGGTTAGGATTAGCATTAATGGTTTTTATATTTGTTTACGTCTTTTCTTGAGAAGATGGCAATGCAACGTCACAGTTTCTGTAATTGATTGATTTTAAAAAGTATGACATTTATTACTGCTGCTGGAACTTCCTGTTTCAACAAACTGTGGAAGCAGAATTTTCAGAATTTTATTCATTTAGAATTAGAACATAAACCAGACATCTACAAAATGCAATACAGTACTGTGCAAATATTCACAGAGGCATGCTGAAAAAATACTGTCCATGACAACTACAAGGAAGGGCAAGAGTTTATCAGGGGGTCCAGGGGTTGGTAGCCTGTGGTCTTGTCTGGTATAGATCCTTCATTTTGGCTGCAGGGTGCAGGGGAGTATTGATGGGGTTGCAGACAGAGCAAAGAGGAGAAAGTGGGTATAAGTCATCCTCCCATTGCAAGACTTGGTCCTTGGTTCTGTTTCGGCTGTTACCAGTCTTGGCACGTGGTCTGTTGGGGATGCAGGTTTCACCTTTTGGCCCACCGTAGAGGCAGACATTATAATAGGCAAATGGAGTATTTGGGTTCTTCATGTTCGTCCTCTTGGTAAAGTAAAACTTCAACTCGATGGTCACCTTAGAGTGCAAGAACACACAAATTATGGACACACACACACACACACACACACACAGAGAGTACAGGCTGGTTTTTACTTCTATGCTGGTGTCGGCGTGTGTGGCCTCAGTAAGATACAGAGAAATGTGATGAGCTGATTGGTTGAATTTATTGCTGTCATCATTTGAAAGGCTTCATCCACAATCAAATAACGGAACACATGGAGGAGGTCAGTGTTTACATTAAACATCAAAAAATGCATGTGTTTTACACATGTAAGACCATATTTGCTTTCTTTTACAAAATATACTCTCTCCAGAGGGATAATATGTTATGCTGCACGAACAGGGTGAGAACCAGAGCTCTACAATCTTTGGTGAAAACTGGTTCCCCTACTGAGTTTCATCTACCTCTTCTGGTATTAGACAAAATACACCTAGTTGGCCATATTTGCATAGACGATGTACCACTAACGTGTCAGTGATTACAAAGAGGGGTTCATATTATTTCATTGCTATTTTGTGCATTTTGGTGGATTATTTTCACTTGCATGATGGCTGTACACTGTAAGAAAAAAAAATCCATTGTTTTTAATGGGGAAAAAAACAACAACTGGCAGCTGTGATTGTCAGAATAATTCTGTAAAAAAACACAGTAAAAATATGTAAATACCTTTACAGAAAATACTATAATTCTTTACAGTGTAAAACCACTGTAATTTGCAAAAATAAATGATGAAGATGATGATGTTCAAAATAATAATAATAATAATAATAATAATAAAAGGAGGCTGGGGTTAAGGCGGCCTTGAATCAACCAATCCTCCTGTGGTTGCCCTGAATAAAATGGGAGGAGCACAACTAAATTCTGATTGAATAAGACTCAACCAGTCTATAGATGCAACATACAACAAGTACGAGGGGTGATTAATCATATCTTGGATCTTGTTCTGACTTATGGTATGGAAATTGAAGACTTAACAGTATTCCCTGAAAACTCCCTTCTGTCTGATCATTTCTTAATAACATTTACATTTACTCTGATGGACTACCCAGCAGTGGGGAATAAGTTTCATTACACTAGAAGTCTTTCAGAAAGCGCTGTAACTAGGTTTAAGGATATGATTCCTTCTTTATGTTCTCTAATGCCATATACCAACACAGTGCAGAGTAGCTACCTAAACTCTGTAAGTGAGATAGAGTATCTCGTCAATAGTTTTACATCCTCATTGAAGACAACTTTGGATGCTGTAGCTCCTCTGAAAAAGAGAGCTTTAAATCAGAAGTGCCTGACTCCGTGGTATAACTCACAAACTCGCAGCTTAAAGCAGATAACCCGTAAGTTGGAGAGGAAATGGCGTCTCACTAATTTAGAAGATCTTCACTTAGCCTGGAAAAAGAGTCTGTTGCTCTATAAAAAAGCCCACAGTCTTTTAAGGTGGCAGTAATTAAACCATTACTTAAAAAGCCATCACTTGACCCAGCTATCTTAGCTAATTATAGGCCAATCTCCAACCTTCCTTTTCTCTCAAAAATTCTTGAAAGGGTAGTTGTAAAACAGCTAACTGATCATCTGCAGAGGAATGGTCTATTTGAAGAGTTTCAGTCAGGTTTTAGAATTCATCATAGTACAGAAACAGCATTAGTGAAGGTTACAAATGATCTTATGGCCTCAGACAGTGGACTCATCTCTGTGCTTGTTCTGTTAGACCTCAGTGCTGCTTTTGATACTGTTGACCATAAAATTTTATTACAGAGATTAGAGCATGCCATAGGTATTAAAGGCACTGCGCTGCGGTGGTTTGAATCATATTTATCTAATAGATTACAATTTGTTCATGTAAATGGGGAATCTTCTTCACAGACTAAGGTTAATTATGGAGTTCCACAAGGTTCTGTGCTAGGACCAATTTTATTCACTTTATACATGCTTCCCTTAGGCAGTATTATTAGACGGCATTGCTTAAATTTTCATTGTTACGCAGATGATACCCAGCTTTATCTATCCATGAAGCCAGAGGACACACACCAATTAGCTAAACTGCAGGATTGTCTTACAGACATAAAGACATGGATGACCTCTAATTTCCTGCTTTTAAACTCAGATAAAACTGAAGTTATTGTACTTGGCCCCACAAATCTTAGAAACATGGTGTCTAACCAGATCCTTACTCTGGATGGCATTACCCTGACCTCTAGTAATACTGTGAGAAATCTTGGAGTCATTTTTGATCAGGATATGTCATTCAAAGCGCATATTAAACAAATATGTAGGACTGCTTTTTTGCATTTACTCAATATCTCTAAAATTAGAAAGGTCTTGTCTCAGAGTGATGCTGAAAAACTAATTCATGCATTTATTTCCTCTAGGCTGGACTATTGTAATTCATTATTATCAGGTTGTCCTAAAAGTTCCCTGAAAAGCCTTCAGTTAATTCAAAATGCTGCAGCTAGAGTACTAATGGGGACTAGAAGGAGAGAGCATATCTCACCCATATTGGCCTCTCTTCATTGGCTTCCTGTTAATTCTAGAATTGAATTTAAAATTCTTCTTCTTACTTATAAGGTTTTGAATAATCAGGTCCCATCTTATCTTAGGGACCTCATAGTACCATATCACCCCAATAGAGCGCTTCGCTCTCAGACTGCAGGCTTACTTGTAGTTCCTAGGGTTTGTAAGAGTAGAATGGGAGGCAGAGCCTTCAGCTTTCAGGCTCCTCTCCTGTGGAACCAGCTCCCAATTCAGATCAGGGAGACAGACACCCTCTCTACTTTTATGATTAGGCTTAAAACTTTCCTTTTTGCTAAAGCTTATAGTTAGGGCTGGATCAGGTGCCCCTGAACCATTGCATTCTGAGAAACTAACAATTCTTGAGCAGTGGTGTCAAAAGTACACACTTTTGTTACTTAAGTAGAAGTATAGATACTGCAGTTTAAAAACACTCTGGTAAAAGTTGAAGTATCAACTTGACCTCTTTACTCAAGTAAAAGTGAAAAAGTATATGCTCCAAAACCTACTTAAAGTATAAAAGTATAAAGTAACCTTTAAAAAAAAAAAAAAAAAAAAAAAGGTAGATGCCACTATATGAATTGAAAGCTTAATTTAAAAACTGATTCGTTCTACATGTGGCCCAAGACCCAAAACCCAAAATTACCCCCCAACACCAGCTGCACGAAAATGTTTCAATTCTAGAAGCTCTGAAATGCAATCTGGGACTATTCCAGACAATAAACTGCAGTGAGTGCAGAATCCATTTAGTGAGAAAAAAAACAAAAAACAAAACAATTTTCCTTATTCAAATTCATTCCAGTAGTATTCTGCTCTTACAAGGATGCAGCAGTTTACTAGTTTGGCAGATAGTTCTGGAGGAAATCACTGAAGAAATTAAACTGAAAATATGGTTTGACCGAAACAAATTGTCATTAAATAAGACGGATGAAGTGGAGGTGTAAGAGTCACTAGGTGTTCACAGGAAACATTTATTTATGTATGCATTTATATATGTATGTTCATTGTTAGTTGCTTTTATATTTTCTGTTGTGTTTCTATTCAGGTTCTTTTTGCCTCTTTCTCTAAAATTGTATATAATAATCATTAGATTATTAATATATAAACAAAAATAAATATAAGAAATATTACAATTTGAAAACAAATGCACCCGAACGTGATGAGAGCTGCTTAATGCTAACTTTTAACATTGAAAATGCCATACACATGCTAACGCGTTAGCGTCGCTCCCGTTTTTAAGTTATAAAATACATCTATCAACTGTTTCAGAAGACCATAACTGATCGGTTTAACATAGAAAAGATAAATAATACTCACAGAAGTATGCTCTTTAGGGTTTTAGCGGGGGAAAATTAAGCGAAAGAAAGAAAGAATAAACGAAGCAATAGGTCGAAGCATTGCTTCAATCTGCGAACCACTGCTTGGATTGGTTCACGGTTCAAAGCAAAGCCGCGCTGCAGAAAAGTTGATTACAGGCGCACATGACGTGAAAAAAAAATATATATATAAACATTAAACTGAAGCCAAGAGTAACGAGGCTGTTTGTTTTAAAAATGTAAGGAATAGAAAGTACAGATACTTGTGTGAAAATGTAATGAGTAGAAGTCAGAAGTAGGCAGAAAAATAAGTAAAGGAGTAATGTATACGAGGTCTGTCCGTAAAGTATCGTACCTTTTTATCTTTGTCTATCTCGGCTTTCAGTGCTTACCAGTCGAGTGAGTATAAAAGAACTTGTGGAGAGCTGGACATGTCCCAACTTGTCCTCTAACACTCCGAAACGGAGGTGTTCCTTTGTCTCGCTTCATCAGCGAATCGGTCGTGACGCGCAAAGCCTCCGCGCGGCTTTCCATGACAAAATCTCTTGTTAAAAGTGAAATCTGCCGGAAAATGGCTGATGTCCAGGTCTTGTGATAACCAGAGAAAGAGCACACGACGGTCTCGTATCCACAGAGCCATCAGCTTAGAAATGATCCAGTGGTTTGTGCCGCATCGTCGCAGCTCGCAGCGCGGCGCACCGACCGTCCTTTAAAGGGGTCCTTAAACCTGTAGTTAAAGTCCTTATTCTCTGTGAAGCCCGTAAAATTTTCACTGAAAGCCAGATAAATTTTTCGAATGTGTTTCCAGGTGCCAGTCTCTAACAGCTTCTGAAAAAATTCTGATGGAAAAAAAGTCCTTTTCATTCCGCCATTTCCAGACAATGAAAATCCGACGAGGGGGCGGGACCACTCCTTCCACAAGGCGAGCTCACAGGCGAATGACGTCACCGACAGGCGTGGAAAAACTCACGCATGCGCACGAGGGTTCAAGCATGTCTGACGTAAAAACATGAATGAAATCCATATAGTTTTTGAAAAAAATAAAAAGGTACGATACTTTACGGACAGACCTCGTAGATACCTAAAAAGTGTACTTAAGTACAGTAACGAAGTATTTGTACATCGTTACTTGACACCTCTGTTCTTGAGAAATGTTGGTTTCTCAGAATGTAAATGAGGAGAACCACACCCTGCTTTTTCTGGGTCAGGCTCATACTACCCAATCCCCCCCTCGTAACATCTACGTTTATATTGTACTGAAATAATTAAGCTAAACATAGCATGATATTGTTAATTTCACATTACAATGTTGTTGGATTTTCTGGTTTAAAGTGATTGTTTTTTATTACAACAGCTTTATAGTAAACCCCTTCAGCATCTCCCTTGTTTTCACTTGAGGTCGCCACAGCAGATCAGAGGTGGGTCTGCATGTTGATTTAGTATGATGCCCTTCTTGACACGACTCCGTATTGAAGAATGGGTAGAGATGGGTTTGAACCAGGAACCTTCTGCACTAGAAACAAGCATACTTAACCGACTTGTTCTGTAAAAGTATTCACATATTTTTTTTTATTACAGGATTATTTTGGCAGCCACAGGAGCAAGTTTTTTTTTACTGTAAAAACAACAGATTATTTTTACAGTGCACACTCACTCTTCTTCTTCATTCCTTCCTGAACAGTTTTTTTCAAACAAGGATTTCTCATAAACAAAACATTTGTCAAAGGGGAGTAGAGCACTTTGTTGTTTTGCTGCTAACAGTGGTTTGTTGTGACTACCCAGGAAATGTTGCGGTGTTAAATCAACACTGAGTGTAGGTGCTGCCAATAAAAACAATGTTAAATCATTCAAAGCTAAGAGTTAATTTACACAATGACAGAGTTGATTTAAGACCAGCATAGAGTTGATTTATTACTGTTTTGAAAGCAATCATATGCACTCGCAGTGTTCATTTATTACACCGGTGTGTGTGTGTGTGTGTGTGTGTGTGTGTGTGTGTGTGTGTGTGTGTGTGTGTGTGTGTGTGTGTGTGTGTGTGTGTGTGTGTGTGTGTGTGTGTTGGGGGGGGGGGGGTAGCCAAGTGATTAGTGCACTTGCTTCATCGATTTCTATTTAATCCACTAGATGGCAGATGTTGCCAGCAGCCGCCATCTTGCTTAGCCTTATTATGCGTCTTCAGACATTAGATTAAATTGAAATCTAATCTATGATACTGTGATACTGACTTACACTTTGTTTAAAGTGATCTGAAAACGCTGTTTTGTGCAGCAATCGGGTACAGAGACAAGCTGACAAAGGATTGTCAGCTGGTTAAAAAAGGTTTAATAAATAAAAATTAAATAATAAATTGTGGAGTGAGCTTTCATAAGTATTATATGTAATATTAATGATGTGGAGAAATGACTAAAATTGCTGAATATCCATCCATCCATCCATCCATTTTCTTCTGCTTTATCCGGAGTCGGGTCACGGGGGCAGCAGCTCAAGCAAAGCCGCCCAGACCTCCCGATCCACACACACCTCCCCCAGCTCCTCCGGGGGAACCCCAAGGCGTTCCCAAGCCAGCCGAGAGATGTAGTCCCTCCAGCGTGTTCTGGGTCTTCCCCGGGGCCTCCTCCCAGTGGGACGTGCCCGGAACACCTCTCCAGCGAAGCGTCCAGGAGGCATCCGGAAAAGATGCCAGAGCCACCTCAACTGACTCCTTTCGACGTGGAGGAGTAGTGGCTCGACTCCGAGCTCCTCCCGAGTGACCGAGCTCCTCACCTTATCTCTATGGGAGCGCCCAGCCACCCTGCGGAGGAAACTCATCTCGGCCGCTTGTACTCGCGATCTCGTTCTTTCAGTCATGAGCCAAATCTCATGACATAGGTGAGGATCGGAACGTAGATCAATCAGTAAATCAAGAGCTTTGCCCCCCTACTCAGCTCTCTCTTCACCACGACGGTCCGATACAGCGACCGCATCACTGCAGATGCTGCACCGATCCGTCTATCGATCTCACGCTCCATCCGTCCCTCACTCATGAACAAGACCCCGAGATACTTAAACTCCTCCACTTGAGGCAAGGACACTCCACCAACCTGAAGAGGGCAAAGCACCTTTTTCCGGTCGAGAACCATGGCCTCGGATTTGGAGGTGCTGATTTTCATCCCGGATGCTTCACACTCGGCTGCAAACCGCCCCAGTGCACGCTGAAGGTCCTGATTTGACGAAGCCAACAGAACCACATCGTCAGCAGAGACGAGATTCTGTGGTTCCCAAACCAGACCCCCTCTACACCCTGGCTGCGCCTAGAAATTCTGTCCATAAAAATAATGAACAGAACCGGTGACAAAAGGCAGCCCTGGCGGAGGCCAACGTGCACTGGAAACAGGTTTGACTTACTACCGGCAATGCGAACCAAGCTCCTGCTGCGGTCGTACAGGGACCGGATAGCCCTTAGCAAAGGACCCCGGACCCCGTACTCCCGGAGCACTCCCCACAGGGCGCCCCGAGGGACATGGTCGAACGCCTTCTCCAGATCCACAAAACACATGTGGACTGGTTGGGCGAACTCCCATGAACCCTCGAGCACCCGATGGAGCGTGTAGAGCTGGTCCAGTGTGCCGCAACCAGGACGAAAACCACACTGCTCCTCCTGAATCTGAGGTTTGACCATCGGTCAAATTCTCCTCTCCAGTACTCTGGAATAGACCTTACTGGGGAGGCTGAGGAGTGTGATCCCCCTATAGTTGGAACACACCCTCCGGTCCCCCTTCTTAAACAGAGGGACCACCACCCCAGTCTGCCAATCCAGAGGCACTGTCCCCGATCGCCACGCGATGTTGCAGAGGTATGTCAGCCAAGACAGCCCCACAACATCCAGCGACTTAAGGTACTCAGGACGGATTTCATCCACCTCTGGGTAATGGATGAGTCTGCCTCTGAGTCCCCAGTCTCTGCTTCCTCTTCAGAAGATGTGACGATGGGATTGAGGAGATCCTCAAAGTACTCCTTCCACCGCCTGACAACATCCCCAGTCAGGGTCAACAGCTCCCCACCCGCACCGTAAACAGTGCTGGTGGAGAGCTGCTTCCGCCTCCTGAGGCGTCGGACGGTTTGCCAGAATCTCTTTGAGGCCGACCGATAGTCCTCCTCCATAGCCTCCCCAAACTCCTCCCAGACCTGAGTTTTTGCCTCTGCGACCGTACGGGCTGTGGCATGCTTGGCCTGCCGGTACCTGTCAGCTGCCTCTGGGGTCCCACCTACCAACAAAGATAAGTAGGACTCCTTCTTCAGCTTGACGGCATGCCTTACTTCCGGTGTCCACCACCGGGTTCGGGGATTGCCGCCGCGACAGGCACCAGAGACCTTGCGACCACAGCTACGAGCAGCCGCATCGACAATGGAGGTGGAGAACATGGTCCACTCGGACTCCATGTCTCCAACCTCCCCCGGGATCTGGGAGAAGCTCTCCCGGAGGTGGGAGTTGAAGGCTTTGCTGACAGAAGGTTCCGCCAGTCTTTCCCAGCAGACCCTCACGATACGTTTGGGCCTGCCAGGTCTGACCGGCTTCCTACCCTCCCAGCGGATCCAACTCACCACCAGGTGGTGATCAGTCGACAGCTCTGCCCCTCTCTTCACTCGGGTGTCCGAGACACGTGGCCGAAGGTCAGATGATATGACTACAAAGTCGATCATCGACCTCCGGCTCAGGGTGTCCTGGTGCCACGTGCACTTATGGACACCCTTGTGCTCGAACATGGTGTTTGTGATGGACAAACTGTGACTAGCACAGAAGTCCAACAACTGAAGACCACTTGGGTTCAGATCGGGGAGGCCGTGCTTCCCGATCACCCCCTCCAGGTCTCACTGTCGCCGCCCACGTGGGCGTTGAAATCCCCCAGGAGAACAATGGAGTCCCCAGTCGGAGCGCTATCTAGTACCCCTCCCAGGGACTCCAGGAAGGTCGGGTACTCTGCACTGCCGCTCGGCCCGTAGGCCGAGACAACAGTGAGAGACCTGTCCCCGACCCAAAGGCATAGGGACGCGACCCTCTCGTTCACCGGAGTGAACTCCAACACTTGGCGACTGAGCTGGGAAGCAATAAGCAATGCGACCCCAGCTCTCCGCCTCTCCCCGTGGGCAACGCCAGAAAAATGAAGCGTCCAGCCCCTCTCCAGGAGTTGGGTACCAGAGCCCTAGCTGTGCGTGGAGGTGAGCCCGACTATCTCTAGTCGGTATCTCTCAACCTCCCGCACAAGCTCAGGCTCCTTCCCCCCTAGCGAGGTGACATTCCACATCCCAACAGCCAGGGGCTGAGAGCATGGACCGGGCCGCCAGGCCACCCGCCCTCGACCGCCACCCAATCCTCTCTGCACCCGACCCCCATGGCCCCCTCTGCAGGTGGTGAACCCACAGGAGGGCGGGCCCACGTCACTCTTTCGGGCTGAGCCCGGCCGGGCCCCGTGGGCTAAGGCCCGACCACCAGGCGCTCGCGCGCGAGCCCCAAACCCAGGCCTGGCTCCAGGGTGGGACCCCGGCTCCGCCATACCGGGCGACGTCTCGGTCCTTGATCTTTTACTGGTCATGGAGGTTCTGAACCTCCATGACCAGGAAATTGCTGAAATTACTGAATAAATATTAGAAAATGATTTATTTCTTTGTGTCGATCTGTATTCTGTAAAGTAGTGACTTTAGTTTTACTGCCTGAATGCTTTGTCATGATAAATATCATACCATTCGCTTAACAACTCAATTAGAAGTCTCACTTTCACAAGTCTCATTTTATCCATTTTTAATTAGCCTAGGGTTTTTTCTTCACATCAGGTTTTCCATCCTGAAATATTTTATAAGAGCAGATATGTCGAATGGAAATTTCGTTTTTTCTCTCAAGTTTTTTCTCTCAATTTGGTGGGTCACATGACAGTCGCTTTGACATTGTATATTCTACTATTATAAGAATACACATGAATGAGATTAATTTCTCAGTGATATACTGAATATTTCAGTGTTGTGTTTTCAGATTTCCTTCAACTTGGTCCAGAAATTATTGAATAATCTTACTTTCACCCTGACTGGCGTAACTGTTTCATTTTATTTATTTTATTTGATATTTTCGTGGAGAAACACTGCGTAAAGGCAGCGCTGCAGGTGGGTTAAGAGCAGTCTTTAATATTCATATCTTTAATATGATGCAAGAGTACAAATCTCTTACTTTCACCCCTGATTATTATAATGAAATGAATTAAGGATCAGACTAGTATCTCGTGTTGTGGCAGACATAGTGTGTTTGACAAACTGATGGTATTATTTTCTATCTGGACTGAGACAAACGAATTCATTCAAGTTTATTATATAAATAGTCTGATCCTCTTCTGTATTTGTTTTGACAAATATTGACTGTACAAATGTTGGACTAAGTTTGAATAAATGTAACAGCACAGCACGGAAAATGCAGATTTATGGTGAAACTCTTGAAAACATTGATCATGTGCATTACATTGATTTCTATTTATGTCTGGTGCTAACCTAGATGGCAGAGCTCTGGCAACAGCAAAGAAATGAGAGGATCGCCCCAGTCCTCCATCTAGTGATTCAATAGATATCTAAGGCTTGCTTTCACTGCATAAGGTTCCTGGTTCAAACCCCACCCCTGCCACATTTCTCCATGCAATCAGGAAGGGCATCCGGCATAAAACTTGTGCCAAATCAGCATGCAGATCCACTTATTGATTTGTTTTTCAGGTTTTGTCTTTGGACAAAGTGGAAGACCAAACAAAGAACACGTCACATCACTGACCACATTAGCAGAAACAGGGAGGCTCAGTGTTTTATTTAGTCACAGGCCTTGATCAGCAACTGAAGGCTCTGCTGAACTAATAGTTGGGTCACAGACTTCTGAAGCTGCTGCCATCACTGTGTAGCTGCCAAACCACCACTCACTCATTGTGTGATGATAGGGGAGCTTGGGAGGGTATACAGAACGGGTCATAATCACATTTCCATCTGAAAAGAAGCCAAAGCAGCATTCTGCAGAGCCTCATTAGTAAACTATATGGTGCCAAAACGATTCTCTTTCCCTCTCCGCCCTTGATTGTCTTTGGTATCCATCCCTTCTTTTCTGACTGTTTTGTTCAATGTAATATGTGATTTTGTGCAAGCATGCCTACACATGTGCATTTTTCTGTGTCAGTCAGTGTGCATGGATGTGCCAACATGTGTTTTATGTGAGTGACCGTGAAATACAAAAGAAGTTGTGCTTTAATGGACATTTATTGAAATTTGTTCATACTGTGTATTTTCATGCGCATGGTTGTTGCATACACACTTTCATTGCTATGTGTGTTTCCACATCAGCCAATCAGAACAGCCTCTTCAGGGTGCTAATGCCATCATGCCACCACGCTGTTGACCAATCACATCCTGCTAATGAATCTGAAGTCCCAGCTGAGAAAAGCAAACACGAAAGAGAGGGGAAAAAATAATGTTGCCGTGCTTTCTCCCTCCCAGCCATTTTGCCAAAAATCTCCTTTGACAATACGCACGCATTTTATCTGGCTGTAATGAGCAATACACCCTGATTCCACCTCAGAAGAAATGTGCTCAAAGAAATAGAACACATATTAAAATAATACAACAAGATATAATTTTGAGGTACATCCTACTTTATACTCTGTATTCTTCCATATTATTTTGTTCTTTACGTCTGAGTGTTACACACGTTTTGCTTATGTGTATTTTCTTTAAATGAAAATATTTAGGGCTTAAAACCCTTAGAGCCCAAATGGTAATTCTGAATTTTGCAAAACCTTAACAAATTCTCACTTTAAAGTACTTTGAGTATAATGTCCATGTGTTGCATATAAAAATGTTTAGAACAACCTCAGTGGGTTCCCTCCAGGTACCAAAGACATGCAGGTTACGTGAAATGGTGACTCCAAATTGACCGTAGGTGTGAGTGGGAGTGTGGATTTGTTTGTCTGTCTATATGTGGTCCTGCTGTAGACTGGTGGCCTGCCTTAAATAGACTGCATTTATATAGCGCTTTTCCATCTGCATCAGATGCTTCAAAGCGCTTTACAAGTGCCTCCCATTCACCCCGATATGAGGATCCTCTGGTCTCAAGCCCAACACTTTAACCACTAGACCATCACCTCCCCTGTCTTTTTGTTTGTTTTTTGGTAACTCCTGTAGTAGTTGCTTTGTTCATACTCATTCATTCCTTAATAAATTAATTGTTGAAAAATGGATTTCAAGAAAATTAAGTCATCCTCAAAGGTGTGGTTGACGGTTCATCACTAATCATGTGTTAATATGACTAACTCTGTAAAGAGAGAATTTATCCTTTAAGTTTAGTTGAGGTCAGTGTATGTCGTGTATTATGAGGTTTGTTCAGTGATTGTCCTCTTAGTGATAAGAATGCCAGTGCTGTGTGTGTGAAAGAGAACACAGAGTTCACTGAGTTTGTTTACTTCAGACTGGAGTGTTACATCAGAATGGTGTTATGTGTCGGACGCAGCTCGGAGAACCGACCAGCGTTTGAAGGACCCAGTATGAAATAAGCAGAGCACGGTACAAAGGCTAACTGAATTTAATACATAACAGTGATGTGATACAAAACAACAAAAGAGTGTGCGGTCTGGCATGGTGGTGATACGGTGCGCTCCCAGCAGCGCTAACGGTCCGGAGCCAGAAGCCGTTCGGACCCAAGGACCCCGCTGACACCCCCCAGGTGGCCGCAACAAACCGAGTCTGTGAAAGAAGGAACCATTATGTGAGTCCACACTCTACACACAGAGAGACCACTCAAAGGTGTACATAAACAGCAAACACTTCCTGGCTTAATTACTAATCAGCTTCCCAACCTGCAGGCATGGAACATCCAGTTCACCAAACTCCACTGCAGTGGAAGCCGATACATGACTAACGTACAGCTCAATATAATAAGGTGTGAGGGACACCACATTTACTGACTGTATAAACGTTAGTCACAAAATCTAACGTACCTCAGGAAGTGTGCTGACGGGCGTGAGACCTCACCCCCTCCTCTTTCACAGACCGTGCATCCAACCCTGGACGTTCTCTGCATCCACTGATGATGAGATGGCTCCCGAGACGACGATCTCACCCGTCTGGTCACAAGGTCGAGTCTCTGGCAAATACACACTGTACACTCCAGTCTTAAATGCCACCATGTTCCAGTCCATATAGATGCACCACAGCTGTGAGTCCTGACGAACCGCAGGTGATCAGGGTGAGGTCCTGATAACCTCAGCAACACAGCCACTCAGTCCCAAATGCAAGCCACCTGGAAGGAAAACCAAAAGACAGAAACAAAAAGGCAGCCAGGCCCCCCCAGCCATACAACAAATGGGTTTCCATGGTGATAATACCAGTGCTGTCTGAGGATGCAGTAAACATCTCCAACTTCGTCTTTTTCTTTCGGCTGCTCTCTTCAGGGGTCACCACAGCAAATCATCAGTCTCTATCTCACACTGTCATCTACATTTTCCTCTGTCACACCAACCACCTGCACATTTTCCTTCACCACATCCATAAACCTCCTCTTTGGCCTCCCTCTTCTTGTCCTGCCTAGTGGCTCCATTCTCGGCATCCTTCCCCTATATGCTCTGGGTCCCTCCTCTGTACATGTCCAAACCATCTCTATCTCGCTTCTCTGATTTTGTCTCCAAGCTGTCTTACCTGTGTTGTCCCTCTGATATGTTCATCATTCCTAATATTGTCCATGTTCATCACACCCAAAGGAAATCACAACATCTCCAGCTCTACCTGCAGTCTTTTTCTTAAAGACCCCTTTAAATTCTGGATGTGGTTACACACAATGCATCGCACGTCCATAGTGTTGTGCAACCTGCTACGGCAACAGCAGAAGCAGGAACACTCAAAATGTCTTTGAAAATGTGTCAAGGTTTCGATGCCCTGCGCTTGCTACAGAGATTCTTTGGATCATTTGCTAGTTACAAGAAGAAGCTAAGGTGAAGCATTGATCCTTACAAGATAGAAGCTGGTGACTGGAGTTTGGACTTTATTTTTGTCCTGAAAAATATATTTTAGTGTTGAAAACAATGAGTTTTGCAGACAATGTTCAATTTTATATTCCAAACATAAATTGGGAAGGTGATGATCTAGTGGTTAAGCATTGGGCTTCAGACCAGAGGATCCTCAGTTCAACACCCAGCCAAATCAGAAAGGGCCCTTGGGCAATGTCTTAATCCCCTAATTGCTCCAGTGTGTAGTGTGACATTGGTGTCTCTGTGTGAATGTGAGGCATACTTATCAAGCACTTTGAGCTTCTGATGCAGATAGAAAAGTGCTAATGCATTCCATTCACTATTGGTTTGTTTTTTCCAGTGACTGAAGCCAAAGGAGTTAGCATGTTAGCTCAGTGTTGTAGTGATGCTGCTCACCTGTTTGGACAAATAACGCATAATGTGAACTGAGCCGGCAATTCTGATGCATCTCAACCTTTTATGGGTCATATAATCAAGTGATTTGTAATGGCTGTGGTGCGATATGGCTGTGATTCATAGTGGTGAGGGAGAAACGACCGTTATGCGATACATCGTTACCTTTTTAATGTACATTTTATACCCAAATATCACTATGCTATATTTTGGTGTCTTTAAATGAAATCAAGCTAAATTTAACACCTTCTCTAAAGCTATTTGAGCACACTAAATTATTTGTGCAAATCTGAATATCACAGATGGGTGAAGAAAAAAATTAAGGTCCTCAAAATGCAATGATAAAAGGAGAGACAAATAGCAAAATTTCACAAATTTTAGAGCTTGCAATCACTATATTATTGCATCTTATACACCCCCAAGTCCATTGAAGTTGAGACGCTGTGTGAAATGTAAATAAAAACAGAATAAAATGATTTGCAAATCTTCTTCAACCTATATTCAACAGAATACACCACAAAGAAAAGATACGAGGTCTGTCCATAAAGTATCGTACCTTTTTATTTTTTTTTAAACTATATGGATTTGATTCATATGTTTTCACGTCAGACAAGCTTGAACCCTCGTGTGCACGCGTGAGTTTTTCCACGCCTGTCGGTGACGTCATTCGCCTGTGAGCACGCCTTGTGGAAGGAGTGGTCCCGCCCTGTCGGATTTTCATTGTGTGGAAATGGCGGAATGATTTGGGGTTTTTTTCCATCAGAATTTTTTCAGAAGCAGTTAGAGACTGGCACCTGGAAACCATTCGAAAAATTTATCTGGCTTTTGGTGAAAATTTTACGGGCTTCACAGAGAATAAGGACTACTACTACAGCTTTAAGGACGGCCCACAATCGCGCTCGGCACCCCGCGCTCCGACGACAGGCACGAACCACCGGATTATTTCTAAACAGATGGCTGTGTGGAGCTGGGACCGTCGTGTGCACTTTCTCTGGTTATCACAAGAGCTGGACATCAACCATTTTCCAGCAGATTTCACTTTTAACAAGAGATTTTGTCGTGGAAAGCCGCGCGGAGGCTTTGTGCGTCACGACCGATTCGCTGTTCCAGCGAGACAAAGAACGCCTCCGTTTCGGCGTGTTAGAGGACAAGTTGCGACATGCCTATCTCGGCTTTCAATGCTTACCAGTCGAGTGAGTTATAAGAGAAATTGTGGAGAGCTGGGCATGTCCGAACTTGTCCTCTGACAAGTTTAAACTAATAGACTTTGTTGTTTTTGTGCAAATATGTACTCATTTTGAAATGGATGCCTGCAACACATTTCAAAAAAGTTGGGACAGAAGCAACAAAAGACTGGGAAAGTTGATGAATGCTCAAAGAACACCTGTTTGGAACATTTATCAGGTGAACAGGTTAATTGGAAACATGTGAGTGTCATGAATGGGTATAAAAGGAACATCCCCTAAAGGCTCAGCCATTCACAAGCAAAGATAGGGTGAGAATCACCACTTTGTGAATAACTGCGTGAAAAAATAGGTCAAGGTCAGGTTTATTTATAAAGCACATTTACAAACAGTCAACACTGCCCCAAAGTGCTGTACAATAAAAGGAATTAAAATTATATCAAGTTAAATACAAGAACAAAATCAATCAACAAAACAGTAAAAAAAAAAAAAAAAAATGTGGCAGTGTTCAGCTCATCTTGTATTAAAAGCCAGTGCAAAAAGATATGTCTTTAAAAGAGTCTTAAGAGTCAATTGAAGGAGCCAGTCAGACATTCAATGGCAGAGAGTTCCAGAGCTTAGGCCCCGCAACAGCAAAGGCTCTGTCTCCCCTGGTCCTTAGCTTAGATCTGGGACAGACCAGTAAACTCTGGTCCGCAGAGCTCTTCCTGGAGTGTGCAATGACAGCATATCAGATAAATAAAATGGGGCTTGACTGTGAATTGATTTAAAAACAAGCAACAAAATCTTAAAATCAATTCTAAAAGCAACACGCAACCAGTGCAGTGAAAATAAAACAGGAGAAATGTGTTGGTGCCGTTTGGCTCCAGTGAGCAGACGCGCAGCTGCATTTTGCACCATCTGGAGACGATGCAGAGACGACTGATTAAGACCAACATACAAAGAATTGCAGTAGTCTAAACGAGACGTGATCAAGGCGTGCACAACCTGTTCCAGCTGATTTGGGGGCAGGTAACGCTTGATTTTACTTAAAAGTCTAAGCTGGAAGAAGCTTGTTTTGACCACTGTGTTGATCTGCTTCTCGAATTTAAAAGAGCTGTCTATAAAAACACCAAGGGTCTTAGCAGATGAACGACAGTAGGAAGCAAGTGAACCAAGGGCAGAAAGGTCAAGGTCACCAAAGACCACAATCTCTGTTTTGCTTTCATTTAGATTCAAAAAGTTTAAAGACATCCAGTCTTTGACTTCTTGAAAGCAAGTCTGTAGGATGGCAGATGAGTTTGTTTTAAGGTTCAGAGGTAGATAAATCTGCACATCATCAGCAAAGCAGTGAAACTGAATGTTATATTTCTTAAAAATTGATCATAAAGGAAGCAAATACAGCAAAAATAGAATTGGCCCTAAAATTGAACCCTGAGGTACGCCACAAGTCAAAGGGGCTTTCTGTGACACAAAGGGACCAAGGTTTACAGAAAAGCACCGACCAGTCAAATAGGACTTAAACCATTTGAGCACTGTGCCATTTAAGGCAAGATAATAAGACCTGGTGGTCAAAGGCTGCAGTTAAATCCAAAAGCACAAGCACAGCTGAGCTGCCAGAGTCCATGATTAAAAGAAGATAATTAAAAACTTTTAAAAGAGCAGTTTCAGTGCTGTGCAAAGGTTTAAAACCAGACTGGAACTTTTCAGTTATGTCAAATGCAGTAAGGTGCGACTGTAGTTGAGTATAGACCACCTTTTCAAGTATTTTAGATAAAAATTACATCTTAGAAATGGGTCTATAATTAGAAAAAATAGCAGGGTCCAAATTATGTTTTTTAAAAGGGGCTGTATCATGGCCTGTTTAAAGGAACAAGGAACGACACCTGAAGACAGAGAAGCATTAATCAGCTGTAAAATACAAGGGCCAACTGAATCAAGGACTTCTTTCAAAAGCTTAGCAGGAAGGAAATCCAGTGCACAGTCTGAAGGCCTTAAACTTTGAACAGTTTTAGATAGTTCACACAGAGAAATAGGCTCGAATTGACTAAAAACAGCTGTGCACTCAGGAATGATGCAGGGGTCAGCGATGACAGTTGGCAAAGAAGATCGAATGAGTGAAATTTTGTCACTGAAAAATTGACAAAATTTTTCACACAAAGAAACAGAGGGAACAGCACCAGTTGAATCAATAGGGTTAACAATCTTGTTCAAAACATTAAAAAGAACCTGGGGTTTGTGAAGATTTGTAGACACAATATTTGCCATATACTCTGATTTTGCAGTCTTAACAGCATCTTGATAATTCGCAAGTGACTGTCTTAAAATCCCCAGTGATACTTGAAGTTGATCTTTCTTCCATTTCCGTTCTGCACGGCGGCATTCCCGTCTGCGTGCGTGCGTAAAGTCATTGTGCTATGGCTCTGAGCGTTTTGCACGCCGATTAGTGAAAGGGGCGACAACGTTGAGAATCTCTGAACACGTAGTATTGAACAAGCTAACCAACTCATCAATATTTGTATTAGAATCGTAAGACGTGAGTTCAGAAGCATGAAACGCAGCAGAAAAGAGTGGCACAGTAGCGGGGCAGATAGCGCGCCACTGGCGCGCCAGAACGCATTGTTTCCTTATGGTGGAGGACACCACGACAGAAAAAAAACACAGGAAAATGGTCCGATATGCCTGCGTTACAGATCTCTATGACGTTCACATTTAGACCACTGAATAAGATAAGGTCCAGAGTATGATCCTTGTCGTGGGTCGGGACATTTACTGCCTGCTTAAGATTAAAAGAGTCCACAACATTAAGAAAGTCATTGACCAAGGGCTTGGATGGACAACAAACATGAATATTAAAATCCCCAGCAATTAAAAATGCGTTACGATTAAGAGCAATACCTGCCACAAAGTCAGAAAAGTCATTTATAAAATCTTTGTTAAATTTAGGAGGGCGATAGATGAGTGCGCACAAAACAGGTATATCCAATCTGATTTCAAAGAGCTGTAGCTCGAAGCTTGCATAGGCTTTAGTGGGAAGCGGGCAGCAAACAAAGTCAGATTTAAACACTGTCGCCAAACCACCGCCTTTGCCTGTAGTGCGAGGGGAGCTGAAGAAGGAGCAACCCGGGGGAAGTAGCTCCGAGAAGGCGAAGGACTCACCAGCCCGAAGCCATGTCTCTGTTAGAAGCATAAAATCCAGCTTCCGGGATGTGAAAAAGTCATTGAGAATGAAAGTTTTATTGTTCACAGACCTTGTGTTCATCAGAGATAAATGAAGGATGAAGTCGTGAGCCGTCTGTGAACGTAGTTCTCGGAAAAACAATCGAAGATTCGTAAAATCCACACCGCGGTCTGGAACTCGACGTCGCCAGGGAAAGTACTCCAGCTCCGTTGCGCACTGCTCCACAACAGTGTCGTCACAAGCGACGGGAATAATCCAGCGCGTTACCGGAGAGGCTTGGTTTGCCGGAAAGAGACAGCGGCATTGCAGTTCAAAATTATGCCCATGAAGGGACCGAAAGTAGGCCCTTACTCTCACGAGTACTCCACCTCGTTTACCCCGTCTCCTCGGTCGTTTCTTCCGGGGTACAACTGCGGGTGCATGCCTCAGGTAATCTGGCACCGCAGAGAGAAAAGGTGGTAGTGGGCATGAAGTAAAATCATCAAAATATACTTGCTTTAAAAATCTCTCATGATCATCAGGAATACTTAAAAGTAACTGGCGATCATACACAATGAAAGCTGAAACATTTTGTTGCCACAGAAGCAAAAGAAACTGACAGAAAACAGAGCTGAGAGACGCTTCGCCATGCACACTGCTGGCGCCATCTTCCCCTAAAATAGTCCAACAGTTCATCTCAACGTTCAATTGCAAGGAATTTAGGGATTCCATCATCTACAGTCCATAATATAATCAGAAGTTTCAGAGAATCTGGAGAACTTTCTACACGTAAGCGACAAGGCTGAAAACCAACACTGAATGCCCGTGACCTTCGATCCCTCAGGCGGCACTGTATTAAAAATTGACATCATTGTGTAAAGGATCTTACCGCGTGGGCTCAGGAACACCTCAGAAAACCATTGTCAGTTAACACAGTTCGTTGCTACATCTACAAGTGCAAGTTAAAACTCTACCATGCAAAGCGAAAGCCATACATCAACAACATCCAGAAATGCTGCCACCTTCTCTGGGCCCGAGCTCATTGAAATGGACAGGCGCAAAGTAGAAACGTGTGCTGTGGTCTGATGAGTCCACATTTCAAATTGTTTTTGGAAATCATGGACGTCGTGTCCTCAGGACAAAAGAGGAAAAAGACCATCCAGACTGTTACCAGTGCAAAGTTCAAAAGCCAGCATCTGTGATGGTAAGGGGGTGTGTTAGTGCCCATGTCATGGGCAGTTTACACATCTGTGATGGCACCATCAATGCTGAAAGGTACATCCAGGTTTTGGAGCAACACATGCTGCCATCCAAGCAACGTCTTTTTCAGGGACGTCCCTGCTTATTTCAGGAAGACAATGCCAACCCACATTCTGCATGTGTTACAACAGCGTGGCTTCGTAGTAAAAGAGTGCAGGTACTAGACTGGCCTGCCTGCAGTCCAGACCTGTCGCCCATTGAAAATGTGTGGCGCATTATGAAGCGCAAAATACGACAATGGAGACCCAGGACTGTTGAACAACTGAAGTCGTACATCAAGCAAGAATGGGAAAGAATTCCACCTAAAATTAGTGTCCTTAGTTCCCAAACGCTTTATGAGTGTTGTTAGAAGGAAAGGTGATGTAACACAGTGGTAATCATACCACTCTCCCAGCTTTTTTGAAACGTGTTGCATCCATTTCAAAATGAGCAAATATTTGCACAAAACAATAAAGTTTCTCAGTTTGAACATTAAATATCTTGTCTTTGTGGTGTATTCAATTGAATATAGGTTGAAGATGATTTGCAAATCATTGAATTCTGTTTTTATTTATATTTTATACAACATCCCAACTTCATTGGAATTGGGTTTGTATTACTTTACTCATTTCAGAATTATCCACCAAAAACACTTAGATGAGATGCACACTGCAATGCTGTTTGCTCAGGTATGGGTAAGTTAGCTCTGTTGATCTGAGCTAAGCACAGTCAGCATTGCTCACTACAAAGCTCCTTAGTCCTTTCTCCTTGATGTTTCCCGACTCAAGGAGATTAATTAGGTATTCTCTGCCTTTCGCGACAACTGGCGCATCACAGCTCATTTGCACTCACTCTTTGATAACATTTTCTGCGCAACGCTATGGATGCTCGCAATGCATTATGGGTATCCATGTCCAGAATGGAAAGGGGTCTATTGTCACTGCCTCTAAGCCATACAACATAGCTGGTCTCACTACTGTCTTGCAAACTTTCATTCCCCTTCTCTCCAGAGTGTATCGTTACCTTTTCAGACTACAGTAGTCTCAACCTACTCTCTACTCTCAATACAGATTTTAATGTCATCTGCAAACAACATAGTCCACAGAGACATACCGTATCGCATCACGGTCATTTCACCCTCACCGGCAGCACGGTGGATTAGTGGTTAGCACTGTTGCCTCACAGGAAGAAGGTTATAGGATCGATTCCTACTTGTGGCCTTTCTGTGTGGAGTTTGCATAGGGGCCCATCCTTGTTTGCTTGGGTTTCCTCCCACATATAAAGACATTCAGGTTAGGTGAATTGTAAACTTTAGAATTACCCAGGTCTCCCTTTGCAAAAGAGATCTCAATCTCAATGGATCTAACCTGGTTAAATTTAAAAATTTTAAATGATCTCATCCATCAACTTGTCCATCACATTGCTCAAATATTCTTAATGCAATCCCACCTCCACTTTGAATGCATCTTTCATTCCTCCTGTGCATCTCACCACTCTCATACTGTCCTTGTAGATATCCTGCACCACCCTCACATACTTCTAAGCCACTCCAGACGTCCTCATACAATACCACAACTCTCACCCTGTCATAAGCTCTTTTTTTAATCCACAAACACACAATTCAACTCCTTCTGGCCTTCTCTATACGTCTCCATCAGCTCTGTCAGCACAAACAGTGTGTGTAGTGCTCCTTCAAGAAAAACAGATGAGACAGAGAGGGAGAGACAGACGGGGGGCAAGCACATATTCAAAGTGGCAGTGGACATGAAATTGTGGTCACAGTGGGGTGGCATGTAATGTCGCTTTGCTTCTGTAATAAATATGAACTTCTTTTACGCTCCTCTTGTTCTGTGAAAGATAAGTGAATTCCTAAAGCATATTGGCAAGGTAGCAGTTAGCTCATATAAATATAATATAATGTCATATAAGTTCAAAGCAACATAAATCTAATTACTTGGTTCTTAATATTATAATGAAGTGATTTGGTGTCAGAACTGGCAAGTTTGCTCATAGAGCGCAAACCTCCGCCAACACTAGTTTCCAGTTCCACAAAATTTTACCTTGGAAAACATTTTCAAGGTCAAAGTCCTGTTAGAAGTGGCTTTTCTTAAGCTAAATTAGACGTAATCAAATGTCAGGAGTACAGTAGTGCATTTACATACCCTGGTAGAATTTTTGGGATTTTGGCCATTTTTCAGAGAATATTAATAACACAAAAACTTTTTTCACTCATAGTTAGTGGTTGGGTGAAGCCATTTATTGTCAAACAACTGTGTTTACTCTTTTTAAATCATAATGACAACAGAAACGATCCAAATTACCCTGATCAAAAGTTTACATACCTCTGTTCTTAATACCGTGTTTTGCCCCCTTTAACATCAATGACAGCTTGGAGTTTTTTGTGGTAGTTGTAGACGAGGTTTTCTGATAGTGAAGCTGCTACTGAATATTTATTGGACTTTATTTACATCAATTATAAAGAAATACAAGTTCAGATTAATCTAAATTCAGAAAAATACAGATTCATCCCATCCTGTCTATGGCTGACTCCCCCACCAACTACGGCCCTCTTAGCCCACTGTCATTTTCAGCATTTTTCTTTATTTTGTCTCACATGCCTGGAAAGTCCTCATCATGTCATTTAGGTCCTTCACACTTTATTTTTTAGGAAGTACTTCTGGGCAGCATTTCCATGGCTAAAAACCTTCATGCAATTTACACACTAAATAGTCACCGACTGACCTCATGTGCTGTCAAGGTGCGTGCTGTCTCCCACTTTAGCGTTCCTGGATTCAATGTCAACTTACATTTAGCATCATACTCTCACGAGCGCCACTAGCTTAGTTTATGGCAAGCTAAAGGTGGACGCTCTCGTTTTGGCCAAACAACTAAACAGTTGTTGTGTTAGTACGTTAACCCATGGCCAACATGCTTGATGAATTCCTGCGCAAAAGTAGTTCCCAAACAATGCTGTATTTGCGATGACAGTGCGTTTTAATGGGTAACAAAAACATAAGGAGTATATCTGGCACAAGAACTTGTGTATCTTGAGTGTTTTTACGCCTAAATGATCATAAGTCAATATACTCGCACTCATCCATCAGCAGGTGAAAGTAGTCCAGCAAGCTATCCCACAATGCCAAAATGGCAAAGATGTCGCTCCAACGAGAGCAGCACGCTGAGGAGGGTGATTTAGCGTTTCCTGTTTCAGTGTTGACTGCACACTGAATTCCCGTGAGATCTCCTCTATTCATATGAGATCTCCTCTTTCTCTTTTTTTACTTTTTTTTTTCAATTGAGACAAACAAAAAGTTACATAAAAACCTTACAGAGGATAAACATAGCAGTGCAAAAACAACATAAAGAAAAATAGGTTAATATCTACTGCTGTAGCTCCAGGAATTGTTCAACATTTGAAATTTTCTGTTTCACTGTGAGATCAAAATTTGGCACTTCCTGTTTCAGTGTGAACCTGCCACTGAATTCCCGTGAGATTCCCTGAGATCTCATCTACTGTCAATTCAGGAAGTGTCGATCCAGGAAGTGTTCAACATTTGACATTTCCTGTTTCCCTGTGGACTCAAAATTTGGCACTTCCTGTTTGGGACACAGTGTACCATGAGTGAGCTTTGTGCCGCTGCATGACGCTTCGCTCATAATATTTTACTGCCTCAAATGCTACAAGAACATCTTGTTTAATTTCACCTTTATTGTAGTGGAGTACAGAAGCAAAATTTATAAGATTACATGTAACTGTCCAAATGCTGATTTACCTGACTGTACTTAATGCTTCAGTGTTTGCAGCAGGTTTGTGTTTTTATTCTGGTATGTGATTTGCACTCATGTCTGAGGTATGTGTTTCAATCTCGCATTATCAGCCTTCATTGGGACATTACTGCAAACACAACAGTATAAATCTACTTTTGAAAGGACAGAGATGTCCTTCCACCCACAGTATGTAATTGACAGCTAATTCCTTTGCAATGCTGTGCAGAAACAGCAATGTAGGAGACAAAATTGAAAATGAAAAAGAAAAAGTAATTGATATCGCAGATTCTAAATGGGTAACATTTGTTGGATTTCTCTTCATATTTGGCTGGTTTTCTTCCAAAGTGTTACACGAAGACATGATGGCACCTTTTCCCTCATGCTTTACTTTTGTTGTACTTCTTACCATGGTGCTTCCACCTTTGCCTGTCAGTTCAGCTGACTCTTCTTGGCTTGTGTGTGTGAGTGCACATTTAATTCCTCCCCTGCTTGCATTTGTCCATGTTGATAAACACGTTGTGTTTCTCTAATTTCACAATTAAACATCTGATCATGGCAAGGACTAGCCAAAGGGTCCATGTTTGAATATATATACAGTAGTGTTCAGAATAATAGTAGTGCTATGTGACTAAAAAGATTAATCCAGATTTGAGTATATTTCTTATTGTTACATGGGAAACAAGGTACCAGTAGATTCAGTAGATTCTCACAAATCCAACAATACCAAGCATTCATGATATGCACACTCTTAAGGCTATGAAATTGGGCTATTAGTAAAAAAGTAGAAAAGGGGGTGTTCACAATAATAGTAACATCTGCTGTTGGCTACAAACTCAAAACTATTATGTTCAAACTGCTTTTTTTTTTAGCAATCCTATGAATCACTAAACTAGTATTTAGTTGTATAACCACAGTTTTTCATGATTTCTTCACATCTGCGAGGCATTAATTTTGTTGGTTTGGAACCAAGATTTTGCTTGTGTACTAGTGTGCTTGGGGTCATTATCTTGTTGAAACACCCATTTCAAGGGCATGTTTGCTCTCATCAGTCCACAAAATATTCCTCCATTTCTCTTTAGGCCAGTTGATGTGTTCTTTGGCAAATTGTAACCTCTTCTCCACGTCTTTTATTTAACAGAGGGACTTTGCGGGGGATTCTTGCAAATAAATTAGCTTCACACAGGCGTCTTCTAACTGTCACAGCACTTACAGGTAACTCCAGACTGTCTTTGATCATCCTGGAGCTGATCAATGGGTGAGCCTTTGCCATTCTGGTTATTCTTTCCATTTTGATGGTTGTTTTCCGTTTTCTTCCACGTGTCTCTGGTTTTTTTTGTCCATTTTAAAGCATTGGAGATCATTGTAGATGAACAGCCTATAATTTTTTGCACCTGTGTATAAGTTTTCCCCTCTCCAATCAACTTTTTAATCAAACTACGCTGTTCTTCTTAACAATGTCTTGAACGTTCCATTTTCCTCAGGCTTTCAAAGAGAAAAGCATGTTCAACAGGTGCTGGCTTCATCCTTAAATAGGGGACACCTGATTCACACCTGTTTGTTCCACAAAACTGACAAACTCACTGACTGAATGCCACACTACTGTTATTGTGAACACCCGCTTTTCTTTTCTTTCTTTTTTTTTACTAATAACCCAATTTCATAGCCTAAAGAGTGTGCATATCATGAATGCTAGGTCTTGTTGGATTTGTGAGAATCTACTGAATCTACTGGTACGTTGTTTCCCATGTAACAATAAGAAATATACTAAAAACCTGGATTAATCTTTTTAGTCACATAGCACTACTATTATTCTGAACACTACTGTATATATATATATATATATATATATATATATATATATATATATGTGTGTGTGTGTGTGTGTGAGACCATTGGGTTCTTGGTTACCTTCAACCCCGATCGCTCAGTTTAGATGGGCGTCCAGCTCTAGGATGAGTCCCCCGATTTGTGAAGTTCCCCAGATTTGTGGCTCAAGAAAATTCTGTCTCTGAGGTCTACAGACAATTCCTTTGACTTCATGATTGGTTTCTGCTCTGACATACAGTCAACTGTGGGACCTTATATGTAGACAGGTGTGTGCCTTTCCAAACCATGTCCAATCAACTGATTTTACCCCAGGTGGATTCCAGTTAAGCTGCAGAAACATCTCAAAGATGATCAGTGGAAACAGGATGCACCTGAGCTCAATTTTGAGCTTCATGACAAAGGCTGTGAATACTTATGCATGCGTGATTTCTTAATTTTTATTTTTTTTTTTTTATAAATTAGCAAAAATCTTTTTTTCTTTCTTTTTTTACTTTTTCACATTGTCATTATGGGGTATTGTGTGTAGAACTTTGAGGGAAAAATTAATTTAATTCATTTTGGAGTAAAGCTTAACAAAATGTTGAAAAAAGGAAACGCTGTGAATACTTTCTGGATGCACCATACTTGATTGCACATTCATTATGTTTGCACTCTCTAAGTGATGTGCTGGTGTTTTGTTTGTGCTTTTATGAAGAAAATTTTTATGAAAAAAAAACTGAAAAATGTGCAGAGAGTGTAAAAACACTAAATTGAGAATGAGAAGCTGACAGATGCTTCGTGATTATTGAGTCTTTTCAACCATAT
Organism: Thalassophryne amazonica; assembly: GCF_902500255.1. Taxonomy (NCBI): domain Eukaryota; kingdom Metazoa; phylum Chordata; class Actinopteri; order Batrachoidiformes; family Batrachoididae; genus Thalassophryne; species Thalassophryne amazonica. The sequence goes on along the minus strand of NC_047109.1, from coordinate 65,320,862 downwards.
GCGTGCTTACATTATTGTACCAATTTTGCAACCTGAATGTGAAGAAAAAAAAATCTATACTGAATGAATAACAAATGTGTGGGAGGTGCAATTGGCTTTGTGCATGTGTAGGATAAACCCATGAGTTAATTTGCACAGTTACGTACATATGTGCATCTACAAAGGTATCACCTGTTATTATGCTGAATATCTTTTATACACTTTTGGGTGTTATATGGCTGGGGGGGCCTGGCTGCCGGTTTGTTTCTGTTTTTTGGTTTTCCTTCCAGGTGACGTGCGTTTGGGACTGAGTGGCTGTGTTGCTGAGGCTGTCAGGACCTCACCCTGATCACCTGCGACTCGTCAGGACTCACAGCTGTGGTGCATCTGGATGGATTGGAACATGTTGGCATTTAAGACTGGAGTGCACAGTGTGTATTTGCCAGAGACTCGACCTTGTGACCAGACGGGTGAGATCGTCGTCTCGGGAGCCATCTCATCAACAGCGGATGCTGAGAACGTCCAGGTTTGATGCACAGTCTGTGAAAGAGGAGGGGGTGAGGTTTCACGCTCGTCAGCACACTTCCTGAGGTACGTTAGATTTTGTGACTAACATTTATACAGTCAGTAAATGTGGTGTCCCTCACACCTTATTATATTGAGCTGTACGTTAGTCATGTATCAGCTTTCACTGCAGTGGAGTTTTGTGAACTGGATGTTCCATGCCTGCAGGTTGGGAAGCTGATCAGTAATCAAGCCAGGAAGTGTTTGCTGTTTGTACACCTTTAAGTGTTCTGTGTGTAGAGTGTGGACTCACATAATGGTTCCTTCTTTCACAGACTCGGTTGTTGCGGCCACCTGGGGGGTGTCGGCGGGGTCCTTGGGTCCGAAACAGCTTCTGGCTCCGGACCGTTAGCGCTGCTGGGAGCGCACCACGCCAGGCCGCACCTTTTTGTTATTATATTATCACTGTTATGTATTAAATTCAGTTAGCCTTTGAACCGTGCTCTGCTTATTTCATACTGGGTCCTTCAAACGCTGGTCGGTTCTCCGAGCTGCGTCCGACACATAACATTGGGGCTTCTTTGTAATTGAGCGCATGTGTATTTGCAGGTGTTTGTGCAGCTAGAAGCAGGGAAACATCTCTGGAGGCAGGAAACATGCAGCGGCAGCAGCAGCAGCATTTTCTCAGTGTTTGCTGTCACATTCTGTGTGCTGTGAACATGATTTTTCTGACAGCATGCCAGCTGTTGATTCTGCAAACAACAACAAAAAAAACCCTGCAGAAATATTATCAACCTGAATACTTTGTGAATTTAGGTTTCATATCTGCATCTTTTCAAAACCACAAAAAGCAATTTGTTTGATGGTAAAGTATTCTGGAAAATGTGCTTACAATTTCCGATTCAATATGAATTAAACTGAGCTACAGTTTCACTAAAACTAAATATTTGTCCTTTTTTAGCCTCACTGTTTTGGCTCAGAAGCACTTTTCAGTCTGATGACTAATACCACAGCAGGCGCACACTCTTCTGATCACCTGGTCTCTGTGTAACTTTCTTTATATGTATGAAACATCTTAAGACCTACAGTAATCCATTGGTGATCAAATTTGGCAGCTAAATTGGGCTTTTGGATGGGAAGAAGTGATTTGATGCTTTCGGCAGTCGGATACTGTGGAGACTTTTAAGTCACGTCTAAAGACTCATTTGTTTTCCCTGTTTTATCATTAGTGTTATGATGTGTTTTTATTCTTGTATTCTTTTATGGTCGTCTTTTTATTGTGTTTTAAATTTTTAATTCAGTTTTTTTATGCTGTGTGAAGCACCTTGAGACGATTTCATCATGAATTGGTGCTATATAAATTAATACATTTGATTTGATTTGATGCTGATCAGGATCGTCAGCGATCAACATCAGATATCAAGGTTAAATGGCTTCATACTAATATTTGCAGCAATGGTTAATTTTTATGGAAATGATTTCCAATTACTTTATTGTTTAAGTTGACTATTTAAAACCCTAAGATGCATTTTCTCAACGTGTATGCAAAGAATTATGCTGAAAGCGACCCTGGATTTTAAAGATGTCTCCCCTGACCACTGGGAGGAGCCACAAGACCTCTGATGAAGGCCGTCTGGTTGTTTTCAGGTCAACATTGAAAACTAAAGGTCATCAACGTCTTTGTTACGCCTACTTTAGACGTCTTACAAAATGTCAAGAGAAATCAAATAAAATGTGCCTAAAGGCTAATTTAGCTAAAATCTGTCTTGTCTATGTGTCACAGCATGATGAATAGAACCCTACAACACAACATGACTGTCATCTGTTGAGATACTAAATAATTTCTACTTTGGACTTTTTAATTTAAAACCATTTAGCAACGTGTCTTCATCTAGATTTAAAGAACTGTGCTGCCAATAGGCAGACAGAACTCAACAAAATTATTTTGGGTGAACAATATTTTGGTTTTACAAGAATTTTATGTTGATCAATGCATTATTCATTGATCTTCATATACATCTTGCAGTGCAGTGGGCCCCAGAGTAGTACCACGTTATTCATTGTTATTCTGTTTGTTGTCTTTGTGGAGTCATACATTGTACCATAAACTTACAATGTAGTAATCTGAAAGAGTCCTCTGCTTTTTTTAAATATCCTTTTTATATAATAAAACAGACAAAATTCTCTCCTTGCACTGGTATCAGCACAGGGCAGTACAGCAGAAATGTACGAGTGAGTGAGTGAGTGAGTGAAACCCGCGAAACGCTAAGAATTTATACCCGTACAGTAATAGAGATGCATTAATTTTGTGTCTCCTCCCATCCTGAAAACACATCATTAAGGCTATTAATAACAAGATTGTTGTTAATTTCGATTCTACTATTTGGTTGTTTTCATTTACTTTATAGACAGTTTCATGTGTGTGCCATATATGTGCATGGTGTGTTGCCACAGTAATTGTCTGTGCTGTGTGTCTCTCTGTATGTGTACCTGTTCACTCCTGTTATGTCTGCTGCTCCTGTTAAAGATGTTTTATTTAAGCTGAGTGTGTGGACACCACATACTATTCTTTGTTGACTGAACATTCATTAGTGCCTGTTTGTACAATTTGAAAATTAATATTTTAAAATTTAACATTTGGTCTTTTACCCACATGTGAGGTACCCACGATGGTCCCTGGACAAAGTGCAGAAATCCCAGAGAACAAAGAGACCAGATAGACAGGAGACGGAGACAAGAAGAAGAGGAGTGTCTCTCCCTTATTTAGCAGGAGTAGGGGAAAAACTACAGAGGATCTTCAGACAACACAAAATCCCAGTTTACTTTAAACCGGTTAACACCTTGAGACAGAAATTAATTCACCCTAAGGACAGGATCCCTAGTTACAAACAGAGCAATGTAGTGTATTCTATCAGATGTCAGGAAAACTGTAACGAACACTACATAGGTGAGACTAAGCAACCTTTACACAAAAGGCTATACCAGCACCGCAGAGAGGGTGCCAGTGGACCTCAGTCTGCAGTTCACCTCCACCTTAAAGACACTAACCACACGTTTGAGGACAAGGAAGTTAAAATCTTAGCCAGAGAGAAGAAATGGTTTGAGAGAAGGGTCAAGGAGGCATTCTATGTAAAACAGTTGAAACCCAGCCTTAACCGGGGAGGGGGTCTGAGACACTCTTTGTCCCCTGTTTACAATGTGTACTCAGGTCAAAGCAGTTTCAGTCTTTTGTTCATGGTAATGAATCATTCACGTCGTCAGGAGAGTAGTCAAGGGAGCCATCAGAGGAGGCGTCCATCCCATCATTAGGAGGGACAGCTGCCCTGTCATTAGGAGGGTGCTAACTAGAGCACAATAGTTGCTAATTAGAGCTATTGTTTAGTCAGTAGCCTATAGCAGTCTGCCTCTCGGTAGGAGGGGTCTGGTTAGGTTTAAAACTCCAGCTTTTGTGGCTTCTGTTTATTCTTCTCTACAAGAGTCAAGGCATAAGTCAGACTACCAGAGCAAGAATTTTAGCTGAGGAAGCTTCTGCGATTTGAAGCGAAACGTCCTCGCGTCAAGCAACCCAGTCCAGTCGAAGATTCAAGCTTCTCTACTATGGAAACCACCTGGACAACTGAGAGCCTACACAGAAACATCTGGTCTTTTACTGACACTCTAATGAATTACTAAAGAAAACAAAAACTAAACATTAGAAATCACATCTATCTTGAAATACTGAGGTGCTTAACAGTTTGCAAATTACGGCATCACTGTGTATTTTTTTTAAAGAAACACCCATAAGGACAAATTATTTTAACTCTGAGGATTTCCCAGTTAAAGACTAAGGTGTTCACGTGTGTTGTGTGTGTGCGTGTGTGTACGTGTATGAGGGACATTGTGTATGTATGACGAGGGTGCAGAAAGCTGCATTCAAAGCCATGCAGACAGTGTCAGGGTGCAGGAATGACGGTGAGGAAAACACAGGATCCATAAATGTCATGTTAAAAAGGTTTATTTCAACAACTGTCTGAATATCTTTTGTTTCTTTTGTTTGAAATTCCAAAAAAAGTACAAAAAGAAAAAAATAAAACAAGTACATCAAAGGATTAGAAATCACATCAATAAATCCAAGACACATTGTGTTGCTTCTTTTAAATCAATCCAAGCATATTTTCCCCCAATATTTATACATACTCACTGGATTAGTCAGACAAAACATCAAAACCTCTCAGTAGCTTTAGCTTATCCTCTTTTTCTTCTCTTTTTTTTTTACAATGACATTTTACGTACCTTTTAAACTTCTGTAAGATTTCTGTCTTTTTTACAAAATACACCAATGCAGGCAGGAGAAGGTGTGGGTGTACATAGAAATGTGGTTTCTCTTTTCACCGTGTCTGTATGCTTTTTATGTTTGCATGTGTTTTTGTGTGCAGGTAGGAGGTATAAGGAACAGCAGTGACAACAACAAAGGGGCGGGGCTGCGAAACAGGGGTATGAGTGGATGTAAAGGGGGAGTCGCAAGTCGGTGGTGGGATGGGTTGTCAGGAGCGCTATTTACTCGCAGCTTTAACAGTGGCGGTGTAGGTTTTTTTTTTGCGGCAGCCTGGGCCGCTTGGTGGCAGTGTTGCCGTGTCAGTTGCAGACTGAGTTGGTTGGTTGGCTGGTAAGTCGGTAGGCTGGTTTGTAGGTTGACCGGTTAGGCGCACTCGGCAGTGGACGGATAGAGAGCGTGGAGGGCAATGGGGCTCCCGTTGGCGGCACACCTTGTGTTGTCAGGTTGCTGGGGCCTTTTTAAAATTTTTGTTTCATTTCACATCATGTTGTTCTGAAGTGAGTTTACCTCCGAGGAGTTGTCCTCGCCCAGGACCTTATGGTTCTCGTGTTTGGGGGTCAGAGAGTTGTGGATGTTGAGGGAGTCATCCTCCTTGGGCGGGGCCTTCAAGGGGTCCTCCAGCTTGTTCTGGGAATTAGGATCATCCTAACCAGAGAGCGGTGGAGGGGTGCAAAGTACAGTTAGAACCACAACTGCAGATGTCTCTATTTATACAAAATGACAACTATGACCTGAATGAATTGTGGAAAACTGCTTTGAAATCTATTTGTACCTTTTTGGAAATAATTCTAACCATTTGTATCTGGATTTACGTATTGATGATCATCATGTTTTGCAGTTCCAGAAATAAAGATGATCCCATTTTCTGTCTTTAAGATCATAAACATTTGACATGTTTGTTAACATTTTCAAATGTTTTTTTTAATCTTTTTATTTATTTTTTGTTTTGTTTGTCTTTACGATTCCAGTCAGCCACTTTCCCCCACTCATTTCCATCCAGCATGAAAATCATTACAAATTTTCTTGAAACATGCGTGAGTTGTGTCATTCAACATTCGCAAAGAGAATATCTACAGTACTCAAATCAGCCTCAACTGCACCCCATGTGATCAGAGGTCCATATTAGGGATTAGAATTGCTTGTGAGTATCCGTACATCCATTTGTCTGTCTGGAGCTAGATCTTAGCAACTACTCACTGGAATCCCTTCATATTTGAATAACATCAGGACCAAATCCTGGTTTAAAACCCCTTACTGTCACAATTTAAACAGATGGCAATGTGACAATTGACGTCAAATGTGCACAAAAAAAAAAAAAAAAAAAATTTTAGCTCTTTAGCCAAGATGTAAGCAACAATTTTTTTTTTTCAGTTTTCTTGATATTTGGTCTGTTAGTACTTATCACTGGTGTGATGTGCCCCACAATATAGTGGTATATTTTGATGTAGGTATTTGTTGCCTCTTGCTCATTGTTTGAGGTGCAGAGTGGTGGCTAGTATTCAGATATGATTACCTCCACCAAGGAGGTAAAGTTTTCAACAGCATTTGTCTGTTTATCTGTGGTGAGGATCACTGAAAAAATAATGAAGAGATCTTAATGAAATTTGGTGAGCAAATAAATACATAATAGTCCGGGAAAAACGTGATTCTGTTTTGGAGGTGAACAGATGGATAATTTTCTTTAAAAAAGTAGATAATGTTTAAATGCAAAATTGTTTGGGCTGAATTACCTGACAGTGATAATATATTAAGATGACTATGCTGTGAATGATTAGACAACTCTCACAAGTTTGAAGAATCCTGCAAGGAGATTTTCAGAAAAATGAATGCAAACCAGTGGATGACTGGAATGGGATTATGAGTAAATGTAAATTGTACTTCGGGGCATTTTGGTTTGCAAAATGGTTAGGTGTAATGTGAAGCATATTAGATGTGAATTAAAAAGATATCCCCACATAGAAGAAAAAGAACACTGAAAGGATAAATATACTTCCATAAGTAAAAGTGTGAGTCACTGCAATTGTGGAAAGTGTATTAATTATCACCAAATAGAAAAAATCGCAGATTATCCACAAAATAATTTTTTCTTTAAATCTTGAATAAAGAAAACAAAAATCACAGATTATCCACACAATAAAAAAAAAAATTACATCTTGAATAATTTTACATCTAAGGGGGTGGGTCTTTTTCTCCTGTGTGAAGGAAATGTTTATATTTGATAGATTTGTCTGATTGTACATCTTTGCAAACCTGCGAAGATATGAAATGCAAACCTTTCCACGATAACAACACTGTAAAAAAAAGAAAGAAAAACTTGAGAAAAAAATGTAAAATCTTAAGACTGCAATACATTTTTGAGTTCACTCAACTTAAAAAAATGTTCGCTATTATGTTTATAGGTTAAGTAAACTCAAGCAGATCTCTGCAGCCGGGTTACCTTAAGTTTTTACATTTTCCCAGCTTTTTTTTTTTTTTTTGACAGTGTGCAGCCTATATTGCATAAATCAAACCATGCAAATCATTTGTCTACAGCCATTAAAATATTTCCATTATGCAGCACACCAACCCAACGCACCAAAAAAATTCAACTAAATTGAACTGCATCTGATTAGTTCCTAAAATGAAACATTTCAGATGCAGTCATTGCCGGTTTGGCAGCAGCGCTCTTTGGTCATCGTTATACTCGGCTCATATTTATGTGGTTGCGGAGACGCTGAGGTGAACTGCTTGAGTGACAAAAACCCACCCAGTCCTCTGTGCAGGCAACACAGGAAGCACATGCACATCCACATGCAAAAGCCCCTTTAATATGACCCTCATAGTTGCTCATGCAGAACACCCCATCTCCTTCTGCTTCACTTCTCACTTGCATATATTGTCAGGAAAAAAGGACAAAAGACAAAAAACAAACAAACAAAAAAAGCAGTGCTGGCCACAAATGCACTGTGCATCTTGGCTGATAATTTGTGTGTACCACCATTATACATACCCAGACAGTTGCTGGGAAACAAAAAACAAAACAAAACAACAAAACATAAGAAAAAACAACAACACTGCATTTTAAGAGTTTTCAACTGAGTTCCTCTGAATTTAATTAAGGTCAAGTGGGAAACATTGATTACTGCATCTATTTTGGCTTTGTTTTTCCAGCTTGTTATCCCCGTTAATATTGCATGACATCATTGATCCTGCTGCACTAAAGCTTCCTGTGGTGTCTTGTCTGGCACACACACACACACACACACACACACACACACACACACACACACACACACACACACACACACACACACACACACACACACACACACACACACACACACACACACACACAAAATCACACAATCACGAGTGCACAGAAACCATCATACATGCAGGTCTCAGCACACAAGCTGAAAATCTTAAGATCAGTTCTCTCTCACACACATACATATTCATGATGGTTGGCAAGCGTACTGGTCGTCTTACAGACTGTTATTCACACAGATTCCCACAGGAACACACACCACACACATCAAATTCCAGACCCCGAGGTTGTGCCATTTAGCACACCCTAATTGAATGTTTGTGTTTGATTTCAATGGCACTTTTAGAGAACAAGAGCGGTAAGAGCATTTACCCAGTGGCTGTTGGCCTAGATAGTAACTTCAGGCAGGACGTGCGGATACGCCACTTCCATGGTTACGGGATAGGGGCCCTCTGTCCTCCCGTCAGCGTGAAACTGGAAAACGTTTTTGTTTGTTGGTTGGCGGATTTCAAAGTTGTGCAAGAGGAGGGGAGCGGGAGTGGGAAGGGACAAGTCACAAGGACTTTAGAGTGGGTGTCATTTTTTGGATGTGGGAACAGAGATAAACAGGATTTTGATGATGAAGACGATGGAGGCACATGGACAGTTCTTAATGTCCTTTGTGTGATTGCAGCTGATGAAGTGGATGCAGATTTTAGGGCCCTGTCCCACTGGGGAGAGGATTAATTGCGCATGAATTGAGTATACAAATCACGGGCATTCGTTGTCATCCGCAACAAAAATGGCCAAAAATGACAAATGTCCCAATATGAATTAGGGATATATTAATAATGTATAGCGAATATATGATGAACAATCACGGTTATATAATGCATGTAGTGAGGAAACTGATCCGACACATTGAGATTTTCATGGCAGTATTACAGGTGTATTATGAATGCATCACGCACGCACGTGTTGCGCGTGCACGGCATCTGCATTGCGGTCATAAAAGAAGCGCACTGGGGCCGTCGGCATCACTATTCACACCAACAATACAGCCTCTGGAGCATTTGCTGGACTTGGACAGGTTGATCACAGAGTGTTGTCATGCGAGGGTTAACTGTTCATGAGTTTGGGGAGCGGGAAGGGGGAAGCCGCTCGGGGTGCGAGATGTTGTTTTTTTGGGGGGTTTTTTTTTGAGTGAGTTGTGGCTAAACAGCAACTCTTCCTTTTGTTGGTGTTAAATAAAAGTCCTGGAGGAGACACGATTGCAGCAGCTAAGTCTTTGTGGATTTACACAGCTGGACCGGCACTGACTGGCAGGTATGTCGCTTTCTGCCACACTTTGGGTTTACGTGACGTGTTTGTTATGCATTCACAGACTGTCCGCAAATCAGCTGCAAAGCAGATGTAATAAAAATGCTTTATTTGTGGCCAATTTGTATGCATTCGCTACAACATATTTTAGTTTGTGATGTGGACATGATGGGCATGCAATATATCTGTTTTACACACTGTCCCGGTCCGCTGCCAAGCCGAAAATCCCCATCAGTTGCGGATATCAGCGGTTAACGGCAGATATACAGAGCATAGAGTGAGTATGTATTGTGTATGAATTGAGTATGTATGGAATATGTAAGGCGGATGTTATCCACATCCAGATTTTTGAACAGCTGAAAAATCCTGGCTGCGGACATGCGTGCCTCTGCGGATGATCACGGGCGTGTTCGGATGACAGCCGACTCATACAGGCATGTTACACGAATATTGCGGATGTTTGGCGAATATGGGCCAATTTTGTGCGCAATCCATACGCAAATCCTTCCAAACGCCAGTGGGACAGGGCCCTTAGAGAAAAAGTTAGATGTCTATTTCCAAAAATTTGGCAAGTCAAGTTCCTCTTCTGTGTGTGTGTCTCTGTGTGTGTACGTGCATGTGTGTGGTTGCTCAAACGTTTAGAAACAGGAGACTTTTAAAAACTCTAAACTAAAGTCAGCATTGAAATGTGTTTCTTAGTGACTGCTTCTAATGAATATTAAATTGATAAATTTTTATCTCTTTCCACAACTTTAAAGGCAATTCAAACTATTAAAAATAAACCACAATGTGTTTAAATATGAGGATTTTATTTGAACATTGTATTTCCAAATAAATAAGAAAAAAGTTTGATGTTTCAAGCTTTTGAACACACACACACACACACACACACACACACACACACACACACACACACACACACACACACACACACACACACACACACACACACACACACACACACACACACACACACACACACAAAAGAAACTTAACTTATGGAAATCCAAATGTGTGACTTAATTAGTTGCTTTTTTCTGCTCTTAAATGAAAGAAGGCACCAGATCTACAGGTTAATATTTAAAAACAGCCAAAGGTTCCCCAATTAACCATTAGCAAATATTCCAAATAGTCATATTATGTTGGATACTTTTAAAGCAATTCCATCTATTTTTGTTATTTGGGAGATTTCATGCTGTTTAAAGGCACATTGGAAACTACCAGTGACAACGGCATTGTGCTACAGGGCCCATGTTGTTTGATAAAATGGAATATGTGCAGGAAGGAAAAATAGTGTTTGAAAGTTTGCAGTAATAGTGTATGAAAACATATGTTTGCAACTCGGGATATTCCATTCCGATCGCAGCAAGTGGTACTGGTGCTAATCAAAGCATTTTTTGACTCCTCGGGAATCGGCTTTATATGCATCTCACAGGGGTCAGTTTGTGTTCCGTCACTGGTTTGTTTGATAAGTGGAACAGTGATGGAGCTGTAGCCACCATTCTATTCAACGATGCACACGTTTCAAAAGCATATTCACTCTGCTTTGTGCATATGGTGCGCTTCTGCCACTTAGGTAGTGCTTTCTACATGAATATGTGACATTTTGTGAACATTTCTGTTTATAAACAGCTTTAAGGTCTATTTCATTTTTACACAAGGCCATTGAGTATTGCAAAGACTTTGCGTGCTGAATTCATTTGGCATTGATAAAAACAATTTGATTTCACTGTTTGCTGCACAACAAACTGTGGAGCTGGATTTCTATGGTTTGTGGAATAACTGGGGACAGAACAATGTCCTCCCACAAGCAAAGTGATGTTACTCTGCAGAGCTTATGCAATATTGTGCAGAGGTCCTGTCTGTGTGCCAAAACTGTACATATGCAAATATATTATATATATTATACTTTGGTTTGCTGTGGCATCTACTTCAAGCTTCTGAAGCTTTAAAGATATAATTCCTTTTGATTTTTTTTAACCATTTAAGTCAAAAAATTTTTTTGTTGTTGTACATATCACCAATGCAATGAAAATTCTCTTTTTGTCTGGAAACAGTTTAAGATTTTGACCAACATGAGATAAAATACGGCACCAAGAGGCCATGACACACTTTTTGTGGTGACATGGTCAATTATGTTGGAGAGCTTTTCTGAACCCTCCAGAGTTGCTTTTACATATCACCTATATAGATCCTTGTCTTTGGATTGGTGGATTGTATATTATGTGGCAGTGATTATTTGTTCTATTGTGTGGAAAAATACTCCACTGTTTGACATTTTTGTGCAATTTGGTTCCACTTACCGTTCATTTTGGTTCCATAGGTTTTGCTCCACTGAATGACTCCACTACCTTTTTGTAAAAATGTGTCCATGATACAGCCCCAATTCCAATGAAGTTGGGACATTGTGTAAAATGTAAATAAAAACAGAATACAATGATTTGCAAATCCTCTTCAACCTATATTCAACTGAATACACCGCAAAGACCAGATATTTGATGTTCAAACTGATAAACCTTGTTGTTTTTGTGCAAATATTTGCTAATTTTGAAATGGATGCCTGCAACACATTTCAAAAAAGGAAGGGGCAACAAAAGACTGGGAAAGTTGACGAATGCTCAAAGAACACCTAATTGGAAACAGGTGAGTGTCATGATTGGTTATAAACGCAGCATCATCCAAAAGGCTCAGCCATTCACAAGCAAAGATGGGGCAAGGATCACCACTTTGTCAACAACTGCATGAAAAAATAGTCCAACAGTTTAAGAACAAGTTTCTCAACATTCAATTGGAAGGAATTTAGGGATTCCATCATCTACAGTCCATAATATAATCAGAAGATTAAGAGAATCTGGAGAACTTTCTACACGTAAGCAGCAAGACTGAATGAACCAACATTGAATGCCCGTGACCTTCGATCCCTCAGGTGGCACTGCATTAAAAACCAACATCATTGTTATGTGGGCCGCTGAAGAGGAGGTACTGCTGGCCCACCACCACCAGAGGGCGCCCTGCTTGGAGTGGGGGCTCCAAGCACGAGAGGGCGCCGGACCCTGAGGAAGTGACAGCTGTCATTCATCCCCTGCACCAGCTGTCACTCGTTCATCATCATCATCACCATCTTAAAAGCCGGATCGGGACTCCACCTCCTCGCCGAGAAATCGACTACCGTGAGGTACACTTCTCTGCTGATTAACACGTTGTGTAGGATTCTGAATTTCTGTTGCAGCCGGTATCCTGTGGTGTTCACCCTTATCTGGGAAGTGGCGTGGAGCGTGACGACGACAACCGCGCTACAGATAAGTGGACACACTAGGAGCTGCACGAGTGTGTGATTCGGAGGTGGAGGTTCTCCTCCTACTGTGCACAAACTGTAGACCACTGAGTGTAAGGAGTTACACTCATTCATCTTTTTTCTGCTTTCTGCCAGCAGTACCAGGGTCGACAGCCGAAGACAGAGGTCACCTGGGGATTTGGGACTTGGCGGCTCCGGTGTTCTTCAGACCGTTGGTGGTGGAGGCCGTGTGGGACGCGGTCTCTCTCTCGTCGGGGTCTTCTATCTTCGAGCCTGCCCACACGTCACCTGGTGTTCATTGACTTTGCAATTTCTGTACATTTAGTTGTGTTTTGTCACAACAGTAAATTGTTACCTTTTGGCTTACTCATTGTCCGTTCATTTGCGCCCCCTGTTGTGGGTCCGTGCTACGACACCTTCCCAACAGGATTTCTCGGCCAATCGTCATGGATTCCGAGGGGCGTCAGCTCGAGCGTGAACGGCCAATGGCAGAGCCAGGAGCGCAGGCGTCAGCGGGAGGCGTGTTGAGTGAGCTGCAGCAGATCTTAACCGCCTTCACGGCTCGGTTGGATTTAGTGACCGAGCAGAATGTCCTCCTTAATCGGAGAGTGGAGGCTCTCGCCGCCAGGGTGGAAGCGCACGATCAGGGCGCTGCTGCAGCTCCTCCTCTGGCTGGTCCTGGGCCTGAATCAGACGTACCACTGGTCGTTCAACAAACCCCCCCACCATCCCCTGAAGCTTACATAAGCCCTCCGGAGCCGTACGGGGGCTGTGTCGAGACGTGCGCGGACTTCCTCCTTCCTCGTGCAGTGTTCGCTCGTCTTTTCACAGCGCCCTGTCATGTACGCCTCAGATGCTAGCCGGGTAGCTTATGTTATCAATCTGCTTCGAGGAGAGGCACGCGCATGGGCTACGGCGCTTTGGGAGCAGAACTCACGGCTCCTAACGTCTTATACTGGGTTTGTACGGGAGTTCAAACAAGTGTTTGATCATCCTAACAGAGGCGAGACTGCTTCAAACGTGCTGCTGTCGATAAGACAGGGGCGCCGTAGCGCAGCCGAGTATGCAGTCGACTTCCGCATCGCGGCAGCGAGGTCCGGCTGGAATAACGTTGCGCTCCGCGCCGCCTTCGTAAATGGACTGTCACCGGTCCTCAAGGAGCACCTACTGGCGAAGGAGGAACCGCGGGATTTTGACGGGCTTGTCGATTTGGTTATACGCTTAGACAACCGTTTGACTGAGCATCGTCGGGAGCAGGCCGGGGGGCGTGACCGGGTACGAGCCGTCCCTCCCCCTTCTGGTTCCGATAAGACGTTGTCCCCACGCTTCACTGCCAGAGGGCCCCGTGGGGCTACAGCTCCCCCTGCTGAGGAGGCTATGGACACGAGCAGGGCCAAAGTACACTTAAGTGACAGACAAAGGAGACTGGCCCGCGGGGAGTGTTTTGTCTGCGGCTCTTGTGAGCATATGCAGAGGGACTGCCCTGAACGGTCAAACTACAACGCCCGTCCTTAGAAACTGGGCTAAGGGTGGGCCATAACACACACGCGGAGAGACCCCGCAGATTGGCACGAATCCCAGTAACAATCCTTTGTGAGGAGTTAACCCTTCACGCCCCAGCACTGATAGACACGGGGTCAGAGGGGAATCTGCTGGACAGCAGATGGGCAAGGGAAGTAGGGCTCCCTCTGGTGGCTCTGCCGGCACCATTGCAGGTGCGAGCACTAGATGGCACCCTGCTTCCATTGATCACACATCAGACACAACCAGTGACATTGATTGTGTCTGGAAATCACAGGGAGGAGATAGTGTTCCATGTAACACCATCTACCTCCCGAGTGATTTTGGGCTTTCCATGGATGGTGAAGCACAATCCCCGGGTTGATTGGCCGTCCGGGGTTGTGACGCAGTGGAGCGAAGCCTGCCACCGGGAGTGTTTAGGATCCTCGGTTCCCCCCGGCACTACAGCTAATGAGGAGGTCACAGTCCCCCCCAATCTATCGGCGGTGCCAGAGGAGTACCACGATCTTGCTGATGTTTTCAGCAAAGATCTGGCGCTCACTCTTCCTCCGCACCGGCCGTACGATTGTGCCATCGATTTAGTCCCGGGCGGTGAGTACCCGTCCAGTAGGTTGTACAACCTCTCACGTCCGGAACGCGAATCAATGGAGACCTACATCCAGGACTCCTTAGCTGCCGGGCTGATCCGGAACTCCACCTCCCCGATGGGTGCTGGTTTCTTTTTTGTGGGCAAGAAAGACGGCGGACTCCGTCCATGCATTGATTACAGAGGGCTGAACGAGATCACGGTTCGCAACCGATACCCGTTACCTCTGTTGGATTCAGTGTTCACGCCCCTGCATGGAGCCCAAATCTTTACGAAATTGGATCTTAGAAATGCGTACCACCTGGTTCGGATCCGGAAGGGAGACGAATGGAAGACGACATTCAACACCCCGTTAGGTCACTTCGAGTACCTGGTCATGCCGTTCGGCCTCACTAACGCCCCCGCGACGTTCCAAGCCTTGGTAAATGACGTCTTGCGGGACTTCCTGCATCGGTTCGTCTTCGTATATCTGGATGATATACTCATCTTTTCTCCGGACCCTGAGACCCATGTCCAGCATGTACGTCAGGTCCTACAGCGGTTGTTGGAGAACCGGCTGTTTGTGAAGGGCGAGAAGTGCGAGTTCCACCGCACTTCTTTGTCCTTCCTGGGGTTCATCATCTCCTCCAACTCCGTCGCCCCTGATCCGGCTAAGGTTGCGGCGGTGAGAGATTGGCCCCAACCAACAAGCCGCAGGAAACTACAGCAGTTCCTCGGTTTTGCAAATTTTTACAGGAGGTTCATCAAAGGTTACAGTCAGGTAGTTAGCCCCCTGACTGCCCTGACCTCCACCAAGGTCCCCTTTGCCTGGTCGGATCGGTGCGAAGCCGCGTTCCAGGAGTTGAAACGCCGGTTCTCGACTGCGCCAGTTCTGGTGCAGCCTGATCCTGATCGCCAGTACGTAGTAGAAGTGGACGCCTCTGACTCAGGGATAGGAGCCGTGCTGTCCCAGAGCGTGGAGGCTGATAAAGTTCTCCATCCTTGTGCCTTTTATTCCCGCAGGTTGACCCCAGCTGAACGGAACTATGACGTTGGCAATCGGGAACTTCTTGCGGTGAAGGAGGCTCTTGAAGAGTGGAGACACCTACTGGAGGGGGCTTCGTTGCCCTTCACGGTTTTCACTGACCATCGGAACCTGGAGTACATCCGGACCGCCAAGCGGCTGAACCCCAGGCAAGCCCGCTGGTCTCTGTTCTTCGGGCGCTTTGACTTCCGGATTACATACCGCCCCGGGACCAAGAACCAAAAATCAGACGCCTTGTCCCGGGTGCACGAAGAAGAAGCCAAAGCGGGGCTGTCGAACCCCACCGAGACCATCATCCCCGAGTCCACTGTCGTGGCCGCCCTTACCTGGGACGTGGAGAAGACCGTCCGGGAGGCCCTGACCAGGAGCCCGGACCCGGGGACTGGCCCCAAGAACAGACTGTACGTCCCACCAGAGGCAAGAGCTGCCGTATTGGACTTCTGTCACGGGTCCAAGCTCTCCTGTCATCCCGGGGTGCGTAGGACCGTGGCAGTGGTCCAGCAGCGCTTCTGGTGGGCGTCCCTGGAAACCGACGTCCGGGACTACATCCAGGCCTGTACCATCTGCGCCAGGGGCAAGGCAGATCATCGGAGGACGACGGGCCTCCTCCAACCCCTGCCGGTGCCTCATCGCCCCTGGTCTCACATCGGCCTGGATTTCATCACGGGCCTCCCGCCGTCCCAGGGCAACAACGTAATCCTCACGATAGTGGACCGGTTCTCCAAGGCGGCCCACTTCGTGGCCCTCCCGAAGCTCCCGACGGCCCAGGAGACGGCAGACCTCCTGGTCCACCACGTCATGCGGCTGCATGGGATACCGTCGGACATCGTCTCGGATCGTGGTCCCCAGTTCTCTTCACAGGTGTGGAAGAGTTTCTGCAAGGAGCTGGGGGCCACCGTGAGTCTCTCGTCCGGGTACCACCCCCAGACCAACGGCCAGGCAGAGCGGGCTAACCAGGAGTTGGAGCAGGCCCTTCGGTGTGTCACCTCCGCACATCCGGCGGCCTGGAGTCACCATCTGGCCTGGATCGAGTATGCCCACAACAGCCAAGTTTCGTCTGCTACCAGCCTCTCCCCTTTTGAGGTGTGTTTGGGGTACCAGCCCCCATTGTTCCCGCTGGTGGAGGGAGAGGTCGGTGTGCCCTCGGTCCAGGCCCACCTTCGGAGATGTCGCCGGGTGTGGCGGACCGCCCGCTCTGCCCTGTTAAAGGCCCGGACGAGGGCCAAGTCCCATGCAGACCGCCGACGGTCCCCGGCCCCCACGTTCCAGCCCGGGCAGGAGGTGTGGCTCTCGACCAAGGACATTCCCCTCTGTGTGGACTCCCCCAAACTGAAAGACAGATACATCGGACCCTTCACCATCCTCAAGATCATCAACCCGGCCGCAGTGAAGCTCCAACTCCCAGCTTCACTGCGGATCCACCCGGTATTCCACGTGTCCCATATAAAGCCTCACCACACCTCGCCCCTCTGTGCACCTGGACCTACGCCGCCTCCTGCCCGGCTCATCGACGGGGAGCCTGCTTGGACGGTCCGCAGGCTCCTGGACGTCCGTCGTAAGGGCCGGGGGTTCCAATATCTGGTGGACTGGGAGGGGTATGGACCTGAGGAACGCTCCTGGGTGAAGAGGAGCTTCATCCTGGACCCGGCCCTCCTGGCCGAGTTCTACAGCCGACACCCGGACAAGCCCGGTCGGGCGCCAGGAGGCGCCCGTTGAGGGGGGGGGTCCTGTTATGTGGGCCGCTGAAGAGGAGGTACTGCTGGCCCACCACCACCAGAGGGCGCCCTGCTTGGAGCCCGCACTCCAAGCACGAGAGGGCGCCGGACCCTGAGGAAGTGACAGCTGTCATTCATCCCCTGCACCAGCTGTCACTCGTTCATCATCATCATAGCCACCATTCTATTCAACGATGCACACGTTTCAAAAGCATATTCACTCTGCTTTGTGCATATGGTGCGCTTCTGCCACTTAGGTAGTGCTTTCTACATGAATATGTGACATTTTGTGAACATTTCTGTTTATAAACAGCTTTAAGGTCTATTTCATTTTTACACAAGGCCATTGAGTATTGCAAAGACTTTGCGTGCTGAATTCATTTGGCATTGATAAAAACAATTTGATTTCACTGTTTGCTGCACAACAAACTGTGGAGCTGGATTTCTATGGTTTGTGGAATAACTGGGGACAGAACAATGTCCTCCCACAAGCAAAGTGATGTTACTCTGCAGAGCTTATGCAATATTGTGCAGAGGTCCTGTCTGTGTGCCAAAACTGTACATATGCAAATATATAATATATTATACTTTGGTTTGCTGTGGCATCTACTTCAAGCTTCTGAAGCTTTAAAGATATAATTCCTTTTGATTTTTTTTAACCATTTAAGTCAAAAATTTTTTTTGTTGTTGTACATATCACCAATGCAATGAAAATTCTCTTTTTGTCTGGAAACAGTTTAAGATTTTGACCAACATGAGATAAAATACGGCACCAAGAGGCCATGACACACTTTTTGTGGTGACATGGTCAATTATGTTGGAGAGCTTTTCTGAACCCTCCAGAGTTGCTTTTACATATCACCTATATAGATCCTTGTCTTTGGATTGGTGGATTGTATATTATGTGGCAGTGATTATTTGTTCTATTGTGTGGAAAAATACTCCACTGTTTGACATTTTTGTGCAATTTGGTTCCACTTACCGTTCATTTTGGTTCCATAGGTTTTGCTCCACTGAATGACTCCACTACCTTTTTGTAAAAATGTGTCCATGATACAGCCCCAATTCCAATGAAGTTGGGACATTGTGTAAAATGTAAATAAAAACAGAATACAATGATTTGCAAATCCTCTTCAACCTATATTCAACTGAATACACCGCAAAGACCAGATATTTGATGTTCAAACTGATAAACCTTGTTGTTTTTGTGCAAATATTTGCTAATTTTGAAATGGATGCCTGCAACACATTTCAAAAAAGGAAGGGGCAACAAAAGACTGGGAAAGTTGACGAATGCTCAAAGAACACCTAATTGGAAACAGGTGAGTGTCATGATTGGTTATAAACGCAGCATCATCCAAAAGGCTCAGCCATTCACAAGCAAAGATGGGGCAAGGATCACCACTTTGTCAACAACTGCATGAAAAAATAGTCCAACAGTTTAAGAACAAGTTTCTCAACATTCAATTGGAAGGAATTTAGGGATTCCATCATCTACAGTCCATAATATAATCAGAAGATTAAGAGAATCTGGAGAACTTTCTACACGTAAGCAGCAAGACTGAATGAACCAACATTGAATGCCCGTGACCTTCGATCCCTCAGGTGGCACTGCATTAAAAACCAACATCATTGTTATGTGGGCCGCTGAAGAGGAGGTACTGCTGGCCCACCACCACCAGAGGGCGCCCTGCTTGGAGTGGGGGCTCCAAGCACGAGAGGGCGCCGGACCCTGAGGAAGTGACAGCTGTCATTCATCCCCTGCACCAGCTGTCACTCGTTCATCATCATCATCACCATCTTAAAAGCCGGATCGGGACTCCACCTCCTCGCCGAGAAATCGACTACCGTGAGGTACACTTCTCTGCTGATTAACACGTTGTGTAGGATTCTGAATTTCTGTTGCAGCCGGTATCCTGTGGTGTTCACCCTTATCTGGGAAGTGGCGTGGAGCGTGACGACGACAACCGCGCTACAGATAAGTGGACACACTAGGAGCTGCACGAGTGTGTGATTCGGAGGTGGAGGTTCTCCTCCTACTGTGCACAAACTGTAGACCACTGAGTGTAAGGAGTTACACTCATTCATCTTTTTTCTGCTTTCTGCCAGCAGTACCAGGGTCGACAGCCGAAGACAGAGGTCACCTGGGGATTCGGGACTTGGCGGCTCCGGTGTTCTTCAGACCGTTGGTGGTGGAGGCCGTGTGGGACGCGGTCTCTCTCTTGTCGGGGTCTTCTATCTTCGAGCCTGCCCACACGTCACCTGGTGTTCATTGACTTTGCAATTTCTGTACATTTAGTTGTGTTTTGTCACAACAGTAAATTGTTACCTTTTGGCTTACTCATTGTCCGTTCATTTGCGCCCCCTGTTGTGGGTCCGTGCTACGACACCTTCCCAACAATCATTGTACAAAGGATCTTACCGCGTGGGCTCAAGAACACTTCAGAAAACCATTGTCAGTTAACACAGTTCATTGCTACATCTACAAGTGCAAGTTAAAACTCTAAAGCGAAAGCCATACATCAACAACATCCAGAAACACAGCCGCCTTCTCTGGGCCCAAGCTCATTTGAAATGGACAGACGCAAAGTGGAAAAATGTGCTGTGGTCTGATGAGTCCACATTTCAAATTGTTTTTGGAAGTCATGGCCGTTGACAAAAGAGGAAAAAGACCATCCAGATTATTACCAGAGCAAAGTTCAAAAGCCAGCATCTGTGATGGTATGGGGGTGTGTTAGTGCCCATGGCATGGGCAACTTACACATCTGTGATGGCACCATCAATGCTGAAAGGTACATCCAGGTTTTGGAGCAACACATGCTGCCATCCAAGCAACATCTTTTTCAGGGACATCCTTGCTTATTTCAGCAAAACAATGCCAAGCCACATTCTGCACATGTTACAACAGCATGGCTTCATAGTAAATGAGTGCAGGTACTAGACTCGCACATCAAGCAAGAATGGGAAAGAATTAAACATACAAAGCTTCAACAATTAGTGTCCTCAGTTCCCAAATGCTTACTGAGTGTTGTTAGCAGTGGTGTCAAAAGTACACACATTTGTTACTTAAGTAGAAGTATAGATACTGCAGTTTAAAAACACTCTGGTAAAAGTTGAAGTATCAACTTGACTTCTTTACTCAAGTAAAAGTGAAAAAGTATGTGCTCCAAAACCTACTTAAAGTATAAAAGTATAAAGTAACCTTTAAAAAAAAAAAAAAAAAAGGTAGATGCCACTATATGAATTGAAAGCTTAATTTAAAAACTGATTCGTTCTACATGTGGCCCAAGACCCAAAACCCCAAATTACCCCCCAACACCACCTGCACGAAAATGTTTCAATTCTAGAAGCTCTGAAATACAATCTGGGACTATTCCAGACAATAAACTGCAGTGAGTGCAGCATCCATTTAGTGAAGGAAAAAAAACAAACAAAAAAAAAACTTTCCTATTCATTCCAGTAGTATTCTGCTCTTACTAGGATGCAGCAGTTTTCTAGTTTGGCAGATAGTTCTGGAGGAAATCACTGAAGAAATTAAGACATTGAAAATATGGTTTGACCAAAACAAACTGTCATTAAATAAGACAGAGATGAAGTGGAGGTGTAAGAATCACTAGGTGTTCACAGGAAACACTTATTTATTTATGTATGTATGTATTTATTTATGTATGTTCATTGTTAGTTGCTTTTATATTTTCTGTTGTGTTTCTGTTCAGGTTCTTTTTGCCTCTTTCTCTAAAATTGTATATAATAATCATTAGATTATTAATATATAAACAAAAATAAATTTAAGAAATATTACAATTTGAAAACAAATGTACCCGAACGTGAAGACAGCTGGAACTGCTTCATGCTAACTTTTAACATTGAAAATGCCATAGACATGCTAACGCGTTAGCGTCACTCACGTTTTTAAGTTATAAAATACATCTATCAACTGTTTCAGAAGACCATAACAGGTCGGTTTAATATAGAAAAGGTAAATAATACTCACAGAAGTATGCTCTTTAGGGTTTTAGCGGGGGAAAATTAAGTGAAAGAAAGAAAGAATAAACGAAGCAATAGGTCGAAGCATTGCTTCAATCTGCGAACCACTGCTTCGATTGGTTCACAGTTCAAAGCAAAGCCGCGCTGCAGAAAAGTTGATTACAGGTGCACATGACGTGAAATATATATATATATATATATATATATATATATATATATATATAAACATTAAACTGAAGCCAAGAGTAACAAGGCTGTTTGTTTTAAAAATGTAAGGAATAGAAAGTACAGATACTTGTGTGAAAATGTAATGAGTAGAAGTCAGAAGTAGGCAGAAAAATAAGTAATGGAGTAAAGTATAGATACCTAAAAAGTGTACTTAAGTACAGTAACGAAGTATTTGTACTTCGTTACTTGACACCTCTGGTTGTTAGAAAGAAAGGTGATGTAACACAGTGGTAAACATACCGCTGTCCCAGCTTTTTTTGAAACGTGTTGCAGGCATCCATTTCAAAATAAGCAAATATTTGCACAAAAACAATAAAGTTTATCAGTCTGAACATTGAATATCTTGTCTTTGTGGTGTATTCAGTTGAATATAGGTTGAAAAGGATTTGCAAATCATTGTATTCTGTTTTTATTTACATTTTACACAATGTCCCAACTTCATTGGAATTGGGGCTGTATGAAGGAGCTGCTGTGATCTATTTAGGTGTCATATAAAACAAATAATGAATGTTTTCATGCAATGGAACAGAATATTTTGATGAGTTGCCCTTAAGGGTCAAGGTTAGTGTCACTGGAGTCAAAGGGCAACATTTTGGTTTATATGTTTGTTTGTTGCTTTACTTCTCCCAGGTCCATTGGCTAATTTCCACAAGACTTGGCATGTGGATGATAATCAAACAAGAACTACCCATGAAGGGTTTGTTTTGGTAAAGGTTGAGGTCAGTGGGATCAAAGGTAATAAATATTGATTTTTCTCTCCAATGTCTTCCAAATTTGACAAAGGCCAGTTACTTGTGTCAAGATCAAGATCATGCCTGTCTGTTTGTGGCCCTACTCCTCCCACATACTTTCGATTATTTCTACCAATCCTGGTATTTTTATGAAGGTCGACTTTATAATTGCCCTTAATATTTAAATTTTGGCAAAGGTCACTGGGGTAAAGGACAAGGAAATAGATTTTAAACTTGATCTGAACTAAACTTTGCATACGTTCTTCGATGGATTCAGGAATTGCAATGGCAAGGTCAGCCAAAGGTCAAACTTGCAAGGTTAATGTAATAGGGGTAAAGGTCACTGGGGTAACAGTCAGATTTCCATCAGTTGTGACACATGTGACTACATTCTTTTTCTACCTATCTGCTAAAGTCCTTTGTGCCTTCATGTCTAAGGGTACAGTTGTTTAGTACCACAAAAATAAAGGTACTTTATAATATATTTTAACAAATTTTGTGGGAATTTGAAGGGGACTACACCTTTTATGTAGGTTAAAGGGTGGTTTCCTGGATTTTCTATGGAAAAATCCCTTTGCATCTCTTTACGAATGCAGAAGGGTGCTTCCACATCCAATGACAACAACCAAATTATTGTTATGTCAACATTTTGGGAGCAGTAGCACAGGCTTACTTGACAACAATCATAAATATACATTTAGGGTAAATTTACAGGAATTGGTATTATCCCAACTTTACTTACAGTCGAGAAAGGTATGGTAGTTTAATGGGCAAGGCAGAAATTATTGAGGTGTACAAAATTAATTCATCGCTGTTTGCATCCGTATAGGAACATTAAGTGACGTTTATAATGTGTAAATAAATAAATATGTTCTGTTTATTTTAACCATTTGTTTAGTTTGTATGTATTGGGGGTTTTGTGGGTGGGGTTCAGGCTTGGTTGGGCCATTGACAGCTGAGAAAGGGTGATTGACACTGTCACAGTAACAATGAAAGCTGTTTGGGGAGGTGAGGTGAGGGCGGGACTGTCTGACAAAGTTTCTGGACGTGGGGGATTTGGTCTTACCTCACAGTCGGACTCCTCTTTGGTCTTACACTCCCAGGTGTATCTGCTCATGGTTTTCTGAGGGGAGGGGGATGGGGCAAAGGGTTATACTCCTCAAAACCAAACAAGGCAGAAAAGACAGTGAGAGATGATCAGAAAGAGTGACAGATCAGAGATAATGCAGAAAATGAGTAAGGGATAAAAATGGAGAGACAGTGGAAGAGAGGACAGAAAGAAGTAGAAGTAGACAGACAAAAAGGACAAAGGCTGAGTGCTGGAGACAGAGACAATACTAGGAGTAACTTGGCTTCCTTTTAGCTGACAGTTAATATTCCCAGCTGTGTGCAGAGTCTCTGAGGTAAACTGTCTGCTGGCACTCGGTCCTCACATCACTGCTGCGTTGGGATATTTATGCTGTACCGCTCAACCATCGTGTCACACACATTCAGCTGTTAGTTTGCACTGGTTATTTATTTTATTAGTGGCTCTGTTTTGAGTTTATGTGGGGAAGGTCTGGTTTTAGTTTTGGGAAGATGATGTACCAAGATGGGTTTTGTGTGTGGTTGGAAAAACTGGGGAGACTTGTTAGAAAAAGGTGTTAGTTTGAATAGTAATTGTAAATATTTCTGTCATGTTTGTTTTAAACAGAATGGTTGGAACCATGTAGCTTGTTCAAGCTGTACCGTGCCTCTCACCCGATGACCGCTGGGAGAGGCTCCAGTCAATTGGGACCCTTAACTGGAATAAACAGCTTTAGAAAATAGATGGATGATGGGAGAAATTTACCAGTGCAGAAAGAATATTTATATTTAGATTAAAAACATTAATTTCATGACTTTTCTAGAAGTCAGTCTGCACTGCCCCCCACCCCACCGCCTCCAAAAAAGACTAGTTGGTCAGGAAGGATAACAAAACTACTCTGGAGAAACTCAAGGTAATCTGCTCTTGAAATAACATTAATGTTGGATCTCTGTACTGAAGAAAATTTGTGTGGGGTCAGTGTAGGAAATGTGTATCAATTCAAGCAGTTTTTTGGTTTTCAGTATCTTATTGATCCTCATCTGTAATTGAGGATCAAAGTCGCCAACATTTTGGTTAACAGACGATGTGCTCTACCAAGTGAGCTGCAGCATGGCATACATAGATTATTAAATCTGATAAAACAAAACATTTAAGGCATTTACAAATACTATTCAATCCAAGTGGGTGACTAAGACCTTTAGAGTTATGATATGCGGCTGGTGTTAGTTAAATTTTCAGAAATGTGGTTTGGAGATGAAGGTAGGCATGGGTTTTTTAAAGTAGTTTTAGTTGTTTCTGGATTGTGGAAATTCTGTGTTTGTGTTGAGTGAAATATTTTCTCCTAAATACACAAAAATAACAACAACAAACTAAAAAACTATTAAGCTATCATGAAATAAGCATTATAAGTTAATACTTATTTGCTTTATAAAGTGAACAGAACTGCAGATGGTGTTGTTAGAGGGTGGTACCACATTTTAAAAGAATATTTCAACATTTTGGGAAATCTGCTTATTTTCTGTCCTCCAAAGAGTGTAGATGAAAAAAAAATCATGCATCCAAAAATGGGTTAATATCTTTAGCCCTAAAAACTAAAGCCAGGGAAAATTTATACAGCAAAGATTTAACAAAGTTTGTTCATGAACAAACACTAAAATCACACTTTATAGTCAAATGTATTATATACGAGGTCTGTTAGAAAAGTATCAGACCTTTTTATTTTTTGCAAAAACCTGATGGATTTGAATCACGTGTGCTTGCATGAGCAAACCTTGAACCTTCGTGCGCATGTGTGAATTTTTTCATGCCTGTCGATTGCGTCATTTGCTGGTAAGCAGCCATTGTGTGTTGACGTGTGTCGTGCGCTCAGCGGATTTTCATTGCAAGGAAAATGGTGGAACGACTGGAGCAGCACCGCATCAAATTTTGCCAGAAACTGGGCAACAGCCAGGTGGAAACCATTCGGATGATTCAGATGGCTTTCGGTGACAATCCTATGGGCATCACACAGATTAAGGAGCGGTACAACCGGTTTAAAGACGTCCGCACAACAGTGGAGAGCAAGCCACGCTCCGGTCGGTCATCAACATGCTGAAATGACCAGATCATTTCCAAAGTGAACACTGTGGTGATGTGGGACCGTCGTGTGACTATCCGAAAATTGCGGAAGAGGTGGACATCAGCACTTTTTAGGCACATTCCACTGTGACAGAAGATTTGGCCATGAAAAGAGTGGCTGTGAAATTCATGCTGCTGCTGACGGCGGAGCAAAAGCAACTTCGTGTTGAAGTCTCACAGGACATGTTGTTACATGCCCACCTCTTCCACAATTTCTCAGATAGTCACACAACTGAAAAGTCACTGAAAGCCGTCTGAATCATCCGAATGGTTTCCACCTGGCAGTCGCCCAGTTTCTGGCAAAATTTGATGCGGTGCTGCTCCAGTCGTTCTGTCTTTTTCCTTGCAATGAAAATCCGCCGAGTGCACTATACATGTCCTCACACAAAGGCTGCTTACCAGCAAATGACGCAATTGACAGGCGTGAAAAAAATCACGCATGCACATGAAGGTTCAAGGTTGGCTCATGCAAGCACACGTGATTCAAATCCATGAGGTTTTTGCAAAAAATGAAAAGGTCCGATATTTTTCTAACAGACCTTGTACGTTAAAGGCCTTTACTGATGAGTAGCAATGTACTTTTACATGGAACCCAATAACTTTTAATAACCAGAATGATGAGACCAACAAAGTAAATTTTACAATTCTCGTTCTATGGAAACATTGCACTAACTAATTAGTCTGCTTCAAATTTGTTACAGACACATTATTATTATTATTGCTGTTATTATCATTTTAATTTGGGAAAAATAGCCAGGGTAGCTGTTTCTCATTCCTACATTGTTGAAGCTAAGTTACCATTTCAATCTTGGACTCTCTCTCACTGAAAGAAAGTTTTTACATTTATTTCCCAAAATGTTGAATTAACAAGACAATGTATACCAATAAAGAGTACGCTGGTTCAGCTGTAGCCCAAAAACTACCCATGCTGCTACAACTTTAGCATAGCTGCCTGCTACAGCTACTCATGCTTGTGTTAGTGAACTGTTGGTTGGTTCTCTGCTGCTTCCCGCAGGCTGCAGCAAGGCATTGCATCTCAGATGTTTATCCTGATAATCCCGCCCACTTCTCGCAAATCTTTCACCTTTAGCTTACCTGGTTGTGAGGCCAATCCTGACCTTCACCCCACCACAAGGAAAGCGTAAACCCTATTTGACCAATAACATTCCCCTTTGTATTTTCAGGATAAACAAGTCAGGCTGACATTTTGTAGTAAGGACACAGATAGCAAAGCAGAGCTGCGGCGGCTACTGTGGCCACCGGGAGGCACATGTTAGCGATAGAGCAGGTATGCCATGACACACCAATGCAAGAAGTGATCAGAGGGTGAGCAGGCTAGGTATTTGAGGAGGGGAGGTTGCAGCAAAGGATTGTGGGAGATCTCTCTGAACAAAGCCAGGACAAAGTTAGGTTATCTAGCCTTACTATGACAAGGTCATTTTGACTTTTTATGGTTTTAGCGTTAATTTAACCTCTACTCTAGCTCTGTTTCATCCAGTGATTTGGTTGGTAGATTGCGGCTGCCATTTATCATGAGTATAAATTGTCTCTAAGGCATTTTTCGGTGAAAGTAAATTAGCAGGATGTTCCTGAATATTCCCTGAAAATAAGCCTCAAAAAGATTAGCTTTTTAATGTATTTACCCTGTGCAAAAACAAGACGTCAACTCTAGATATGTAGAGTATTTAAGCTCTCTTAGATTCTTTTAGTGATCTGTTTTCTCTGTGCAGTGTGCATGTGTGCTTTGTCATCATGTTCATATTGAAATCAATAAGTAATAAAGCATGAAACTAAATCAATAACGACAATGAAACCATGAGACTGGTCTGCCATTATTGTGTTGCCATAGTAACAGGCAACTAGGGCTCAGTTACTGGTGTAATGATTGCTGACATAACAGCATAACTGATATATTTGCCCTCAGGTTCATGTTAATGTTGGTTAATGTATAATAATACAATAACATGCTTTTGGAGGGCGGTATGAATTTTCAAGAGGCCCGACGTTCACGCCCAGTCACCCAAAATGACAGATATTTGCCCAAGTTAGATGAGGGCAAATATTTCTGTACATTTGTATTTTATATATATAGATACAATTATGTGTTTGCATTTGTACATTGTCATCAACTGTCTGGAATTTATGACTTGATAACTAAAGATCATCTGTTGGTTGAGTTACTTTGAAAACTGCTCCTGAAAATTCATCTTAAATGACAAGGTGCAGTGTAATTATTCATCAAGTGGCAATTAGTCAACAATATTTTTGGATGGTTGGATGAATATCGTGATGTTTTAAACTGCTTGTTAGATGAAACAATATTATATTACATTACTGACAAAAGAAAAAGGAGCTACATAAACAATTTAGAATTAATTTCAAGATCAAAATCACCATTAAAAATGCTTTATAGTGGCAGGTGTAAAGTGTATCTACGTATTCTGTAACCATTTAGTACCTAAGATTTGCATTTCCCTCCTTTGTTGCAGTTTGACCACGCCCACTACCTTCTCAGCATTTTGACATCTTGGCATATCAGCGAAAACACATGCCCATGCATTAAGAAGGAGGTCTGGGGGGGGGGGGGGCAAGCAGGAATTGGGGGATGCAGAAAAGGGGTGAGAGAGAGGCGAGAACCACGTTACCTGACAGATAATGTTATCATAGTAAGCCAATGCACGGGCATGAGGGACGTTAGGAGGGGTGTCGCACAGTTTCCTTACATTTGGGTGGGAGCCCTCAGCGATGGTGGACAGCGAGAAATTATCATTGTGCTGCTCCAATGAAGGCCGGTACTTACTGCTGGATGCCGGAGGTCAGAAGATTTGAGAGGGAGAGGGTGGAGAGGAAGATCAATTAATGGAGACGAGGAAAAGAACAGCAAGAGGACGGGAAGAAGTGGGAGTTTTGGGAGTAAAAGGTAAAAAAAAAAAAAAAAAGAGAACAGATACTAAGAAAGGTGTAAAGAAGAAGAAATAAGCTTAAAAGGTGGAGAAGAAGAGAAAAGGCTCAACACAGAAAACATAGAGAAGAATATGAGAGTTCCAAATGAAAAGGATATAAATATAGGACATTTAGGACAAATGAAGAGGAAACAGGAGTCACATGGGAAAACAGGGCAGCAGGTTGAATGAAAAGGAGGAACAATTTGGTTCCAAAAATTGAGAAATAAGTTTGAGGAGACAGGAGGACAATTCGGCAGGAGGACAAGACGGACAAGGACGAGTGACATTTTCAGGCAATCATGTAAGGTGAGATGAAAGAGAAAAGGAGAATGAAACAAAGAAAAAGAAAGTGACAATGAAAGAATGCGACAAAAGAAGAAAGAAAGAGGAGACAGTAGGGGAAAGATGTGAGGAAACAGGAAAAATTTACATCAAGATTACATTTTTGAAGAAAAGGAAGGATTATTAAAGAAAAAGGGAGGGAGACAAAGCAAGAAAGCAGAATTAGTGAGACAATAAGTGGACGTCTTCTGTTTGTGAAATGCAAACCAAGGTCAAACCAAAACAAAACAAAAAACAATAGAACATGTTCTATCTGTGATGCAACAATCTTACAATAATCAGTTTTCATTTCTTCATCAAAAAATGAATAGGCATCAATTACACATACATATTTTACGTATATAAAGAATGTAATATTTATGTCCCAAAAGCTACTTCACTCTGACCTGCTGACTGACAAGTCGAGTGTTTGATTGAACCATGTTATGATAAGGTTTATTTTACACTAAATAAAATTTGTCATTACAGCTCTAATAATAAATTAAGGTCTACAACACTAGGGACTCCAGATGAAAAATACCTTTTTGGTTCATTCTCAAATCTTTACAACATTACTAATGAGCACTGCCCTGCAATATGAATTTAAACAAAATAAAACATTTATGTACATTATATATATACACTCAACAAAAATATAAACGCAACACTTTTGGTTTTGCTCCCATTTTGTATGAGATGAACTCAAAGATCTAAAACTTTTTCCACATACACAATATCACCATTTCTCTCAAATATTGTTCACAAACCAGTCTAAATCTGTGATAGTGAGCACTTCTCCTTTGCTGAGATAATCCATCCCACCTCACAGGTGTGCCATATCAAGATGCTGATTAGACACCATGATTAGTGCACAGGTGTGCCTTAGACTGCCCACAATAAAAGGCCACTCTGAAAGGTGCAGTTTTATCACACAGCACAATGCCACAGATGTCGCAAGATTTGAGGGAGCGTGCAATTGGCATGCTGACACCAGGAATGTCAACCAGAGCTGTTGCTCGTGTATTGAATGTTCATGTCTCTACCATAAGCCGTCTCCAAAGTCGTTTCAGAGAATTTGGCAGTACATCCAACCAGCCTCACAACCGCAGACCACGTGTAACCACACCAGCCCAGGACCTCCACATCCAGCATGTTCACCTCCAAGATCGTCTGAGACCAGCCACTCGGACAGCTGCTGGAACAATCGGTTTGCATAACCAAAGAATTTCTGCACAAACTGTCAGAAACCGTCTCTGGGAAGCTCATCTGCATGCTCGTCGTCCTCATCGGGGTCTTGACCTGACTCCAGTTCGTCGTCGTAACCAACGTGAGTGGGCAAATGCTCACATTCGCTGGCGTTTGGCACGTTGGAGAGGTGTTCTCTTCATGGATGATGCGAAGGAGATGTGTTGCACTGCATGAGGCAAATGGTGGTCACACCAGATACTGACTGGTATCCCCCCCCAATAAAACAAAACTGCAACTTCCAGAGTGGCCTTTTATTGTGGGCAGTCTAAGGCACACCTGTGCACTAATCATGATGTCTAATCAGCATCTTGATATGGCACACCTGTGAGGTGGGATGGATTATCTCAGCAAAGGAGAAGTGCTCACTATCACAGATTTAGACTGGTTTGTGAACAATATTTGAGGGAAATGGTGATATTGTGTATGTGGAAAAAGTTTTAGATCTTTGAGTTCATCTCATACAAAATGGGAGCAAAACCAAAAGTGTTGCGTTTATATTTTTGTTGAGTATACGAGTATATATATCAGAGGTGTCAAGTAACGAAGTACAAATGCTTCATTACTGTACTTAAGTACACTTTTTAGGTATCTATACTTTACTCCATTACTTATTTTTCTGCCTACTTCTGACTTCTACTCATTACATTTTCACACAAGTATCTGTACTTTCTATTCCTTACATTTTTAAAACAAACAGCCTTGTTACTCTTGGCTTCAGTTTAATGTTTATATATATACGAGGTCTCTTAGATAATAAACCGACCCTTTTATTTTTTTTTTTAACTATATGGATTTGAATGACATGCGATTACACCAATCATGCTTGAACCCTCGTGCGCATGCGTGAGTTTTTTCACGCGTGTCGGTGACGTCATTTCCCTGTGGGCAGGGCCACATCTCACCCTGTGAGTGAGATGTGGTCCCGCCCTCTCGGCTGAATTCCTTTGTTTCACACGCTGCTCGAGACGGCGCGCGTTGCTTTATCAAAATTTTTTCTGGACCTGTGAGGAATATCCGAGTGGACACTATTCGAGAAATTAAGCTGGTTTTCTGTGAAAAGTTTAACGGCTGATGAGAGATTATGGGGTGTTTCTGTCGGTGTAAGGACTTCCCACGGAGCGGGACGTCCTGCAGCGCTTCCAGGCGCTGTCGTCGGCCTGTTTCGAGCTGAAAACATCCTAATTTAAGGCTTAATTCACCCAGGACATCGTGAGAGAACAGAGAAGATTCAGAAGAGGCCGGCATGAGGAATTTATGCGGACATTCCACTGTTTAAGGACATTTTTTTAATGAAAGACGTCCGCGCAAATTCGCCGAGTCGTTTCCGTGACGACTCGGCAAATCTGTGTGCGCCGCGACAGGAAAAACACCTCCGTGTTGAAAACCATTTGTAGAATTCAGGCGGCTTTTAATGGCTTTCAACAAGTGAGTAACTGAGAAATTGTTTAACAGCTTGGGCATGTTCCAACTTGCCCGTTAAGATTTCCAACGGAGGTGTTTTTCCTGCCGCGACCCCCCGCGGTCGGGTCCAGCCCGACATGCGACTCTGCCCGCACGTTCTTTCATTACAAAATGACCGTTAACAATGGAATGTCCGAATAAACTCCTCATGCCGACTTCTTCTGAAAGTTCTCTGTTCTCTGACGACTTACTGCGTCAACAGAGCCTGAAATGTGGAAGTTTTCAACTTGAAACGGCGAGACGCTGCCGCCTCGAAGCGCAGATCGCCGTCAGGCGCCGTGGACCGTCCTTAAAGCGACACTACCGAAAACCAGCTGAATTTATTGAATGGTGTCCACTCAGTTGTGCCTTACAGTTTTGAAAAAATTTTTATCAAACAAAGCAACAGTCTCTGAGCCATTCCTAAACAATGAAAAAAATCGACGAGCGGGTGGACGACTCCTCACTCAAAGACTGCCCACAGGCGAATGATGTAACCGACAGGCGTGAAAAAACTCTCGCATGCCCACGAGGGTTCAAGCATGTCTGATGTAATCACACGTGATTCAAATCCATATGGTTTTTGAAAAAAATAATAAGGTCGGATACTTTCTAATAGACCTCGTATATATATATATATATATATATATATATATATATATATATACGAGGTCTGTCAATAAAGTAACGGTCCTTTTTATTTTTTTCAAAAACTATATGGATTTCATTCATATGTTTTTACGTCAGACATGCTTGAACCCTCGTGCGCATGCGTGAGTTTTTCCACGCCTGTCGGTGACGTCATTCGCCTGTGAGCACTCCTTGTGGGAGGAGTCGTCCAGCCCCTCGTCGGAATTCCTTTGTCTGAGAAGTTGCTGAGAGACTGGCGCGTTGTTTGATCAAAATTTTTTCTAAACCTGTGAGACACATCGAAGTGGACACGGTTCGAAAAATTAAGCTGGTTTTCAGTGAAAATTTTAACGGCTGATGAGAGATTTTGAGGTGAGACTGTCGCTTTAAGGACTTTTCACGGTGCGAGACGTCGCTCAGTGCTCTCAGGCGCCGTCATCAGCCTGTTCAAGCTGAAAACCTCCACATTTCAGGCTCTATTGATCCAGGACGTCGTGAGAGAACAGAGAAGTTTCAGAAGAAGTCGGTTTCAGCATTTTATCCAGATATTCCACTGTTAAAGGAGATTTTTTTAATGAAAGACGTGCGGACGGGTCCGCGCGTCGGGACGCAGCCGCCGCGACGCTCCGCCACAGGAAAAACACCTCTGTTGAAAGCGTTAAGGACAAGTTGGAACATGTCCTGCCTGTTAAACAATTTCTCATATACTCACTCCACTGAAAGCCATCAAAAGCCGCCTGGATTTTACAAATGGTTATCAACACGGAGGTGTTTTTCCTGTGCCGCTGCACCGCGCCGGCTGCGTCCCGACGCGCGGACCCGTCCGCACGTCTTTCATTAAAAAAATCTCCTTTAACAGTGGAATATCCGGATAAAATGCTGAAACCGACTTCTTCTGAAACTTCTCTGTTCTCTCACGACGTCCTGGATCAATAGAGCCTGAAATGTGGAGGTTTTCAGCTTGAACAGGCTGATGACGCCGCCTGAGAGCGCAGCGCGACGTCTCGCACCGTGAAAAGTCCTTAAAGCGACAGAATCACCTCAAAATCTCTCATCAGCCGTTAAAATTTTCACTGAAAACCAGCTTAATTTTTCGAACCATGTCCACTTCGATGTGTCTCACAGGTTTAGAAAAAATTTTGATCAAACAACGCGCCAGTCTCTCACCAACTTCTCAGACAAAGGAATTCCGACGAGGGGCTGGACGACTCCTCCCACAAGGAGTACTCACAGGCGAATGACGTCACCGACAGGCGTGGAAAAACTCACACATGCGCACGAGGGTTCAAGCATGTCTGACGTAAAAACATATGAATGAAATCCATATAGTTTTTGAAAAAACTAAAATGGACCGTTACTTTATTGACAGCCCTCGTATATATATATATATATATATATATATATATATATATATATATATATATATATATATATATATATATATATATATTTCACGTCATGTGTGCCAGTAATCAACTTTTCTGCAGCGCGGCTTTGCTTTGAACCGTGAACCATTTGAAGCAGTGGTTCGCAGATTGAAGCAATGCTTCGACCTATTGCTTCATTTATTCTTTCTTTCTTTCGCTTAATTTTCCCCCAGCTAAAACCCTAAAGAGCATACTTCTGTGAGTATTATTTACATTTTCTATGTTAAACTGACCTGTTATGGTCTTCTGAAACAGTTGATAGATGTATTTTATAACTTAAAAACGCTAATGCGTTAGCATGTCTATGGCATTTTCAATGTTAAAACTTAGCATTAAGCAGTTGCAGCTCTCATCACGTTCGGGTGCATTTGTTTTCAAATTGTAATATTTCTTAAATTTATTTTTGTTTATATATTAATAATCTAATGATTATTATATACAATTTTAGAGAAAGAGGCAAAAAGAACCTGAATAGAAACACAACAGAAAATATAAAAGCAACTAGCAATGAACATGCATAAATACATACATACATAAATAAATAAGTGTTTCCTGTGAACACCTAGTGACTCTTACACCTCCACTTCATCCCTGTCTTATTTAATGACAGTTTGTTTTGGTCAAACCATATTTTCAATTTAATTTCTTCAGTGATTTTCTCCAGAACTTTCTGCCAAACTAGAAAACTGCTGCATCCTAGTAAGAGCAGAATACTACTGGAATGAATCTGAATAAGGAAAGTTGTGGGTTTTTTTTTCCTTCACTAAATGGATTCTGCACTCACTGCAGTTTATTGTCTGGAATAGTCCCAGATTGCATTTCAGAGCTTCTAGAATTGAAACATTTTCGTGCAGGTGGTGTTGGGGGGTAATTTTGGGTCTTGGGCCACATGTAGAACGAATCAGTTTTTAAATTAAACTTTCAATTCATATAGTGGCATCTACCTTTTTTTTTTTTTTTTTTTTTAAGGTTACTTTATACTTTTATACTTTAAGTAGGTTTTGGAGCACA
Organism: Thalassophryne amazonica; assembly: GCF_902500255.1. Lineage (NCBI taxonomy): Eukaryota > Metazoa > Chordata > Actinopteri > Batrachoidiformes > Batrachoididae > Thalassophryne > Thalassophryne amazonica. Next base: position 65,286,225 of record NC_047109.1, on the reverse strand, counting down.
TACCTTTTCACTTTTACTTGAGTAAAGAGGTCAAGTTGATACTTCAACTTTTATCAGAGTGTTTTTAAACTGCAGTATCTATACTTCTACTTAAGTAACAAATGTGTGTACTTTTGACACCACTGATATATATATATGTGTGTGTGTGTGTGTGTGTCTCCATTTTCTCAAACTCGTTAGCCTGCACTAGCAACCAGTAGACAGTGTATAAAGGAACAACCTCTGATTCCTCTTCTTTTTTCTTCAGTCTTTCAGCAAAATGGGCTACCAAGACAACACAGCACTGCAATATGGTGGACTCCATGAGGGAGCCCGCTCCCATTTAGATATGAAGGCACCATTCTGGGTCTTTCACACTGAACATTTGATCATTTTGATGCCTCCCCTTGCGGTTGAACACACTGGGTGTGGCAAGGGAGGGGCGGAGATTACTACATCACTATCCGGCTTTTTGAGAACCTGGTGAACAAGCAGGACAATCGCCATCTTGGATTTGCAGGAAAAAGCAAAACAGGCTGCCAGTCATAACCACAAAAGAAAGCAGAAGAATCACCCATCACCCTGCTGGAGAAGTTTTTTTTTTTTTCAGTGACTGTTCGGAGTGACTCCAAGCCGATTTAGAACTGATCAGACGGGGGTATTGATCAGACCGCAACAACGGGCAGAGACACACACACAGCAGAGTTCATCATGAGGTTTATATCACATAGAGAAATCCTAATTAACAGACACACTGCAGTCATTGTTACATCATCTCCTGTTGTGTTTATAATAAATATTTATACTGATTTACGCTGTATTTTTTCCTGGTTGAAATGTAGATATGAATGGTTGAATCTACCAGACTTACAAATGTACATATTACTTTTCATGCTATTTGTCTAAAAATAAATGTCCAAGGTTCATTATCGTGTTAATCAAGAAATCAACTCATTTGAAACAACAGATAAGTTATGGTTTTAATTTAGAGATGAACAAAGATTTGTAAAGAATTTTTTTACTTAAACGTATTTTAATTACAAGTTTTTTAAAACTTCAAAATGTACAGTATTCAGAAATTTATCTTGAGGTAAAAAAAAACATTTGCCAGGATTTTCTTCAGAAAACCGCTGTGTATAACATAACAGTTCTGTGACACAATTCTGCACGCCTGATGCCTTGTTTTTATTGGAAGTGCAAAGCTACGTCACAGTGCGCAGCTATGAAAGTTGGATTGGTTTTAACTTTGACTGTGGCGGCCTGATGACAAACGGCAACGCGCTCCCGGCGGAGTGTAGCGCTAGCTCAGTTATGAGCTGCAACGCATCAAAAATTCAACGCTTCTCATTGAAAATAACAGGTTTTAGAGCTATGCACGACGTGTTTAACGCCCTGAATGCATGCAGTGTGAAAGGCCCTTAAACTTATGAAAAAACATTGATTTTCTGTTGCAAGTAATTATACATGAATGAACAAATGAATGCTACTTTCTATTTCTGTAAAAACAAAAAAAAAAAAAAGAAAAGAAAAAGAAAAATCCTGCACACTGTAGCTTTAAGACAGAATTTATTCCTTGGAGCTGAAGGTGTTACCTGATGGGAGAACATCAAGCACCAAATATTCTCTGCAGATATTATATGAGCAGAATTTTCACCTCGTAATTTTCAGAAATGAGTGGGTTATGAGAAAGGGAAAAAAAGTTATGTTTAATCTTACAGCATTTCACACTGCATTAAATTACCTCAAATAAGGCTAATGGAAGTGGTTTATATAAAAAGTTTCACTGCAGGTGAAAGTGTCAAAGTGATCTTCTGCCTCCAGAAGTGGATACTGCAGAAAGCAAATGCTACTGTTTGCAAGAAAAACACACTCCACAGCTTAACACTGTCTGCATGTTTGTCCTGATAAATATGAGACACCAGGTCTGAATTTTGAGTATTTAAAAATTATGTGATAACTAGGCACATTTGTAATTCCACAAAGACAGGCAAAGCTGATTGCAGAGGTCCCCTGATTTACCCTCATGGCAGAAGATTGATGCGTACACCTGTCTGATTTCATCTCTGACTGTCACACAGTGTTATATGTGCTTACATCTCTTTCATATGAGTGTCACAGGTTGTCAAGCAGTAAGAGAAATGGCAACCACTTGTCAGTGTGCATCATCACACTAGAAGCGCTGACCTGCTAGGGGAGGGGGGTACATGTTTCCTCACACAGAGGCCATGGCTCTCCTGTCCGGTTGAAGGAGAAAGGTGTCCAGTGGAAACCAAGGAGCAACATGCATTAATTCTGAGTCTAAGAAAGCAGCGTGCATGAGCAGTCCAGCACAGGTCAGAGGAGCGGTATGCAGCAAGGCTATTGCTGGTTGCCGCAACTGTGGGGCAATGCCTTTTAGGGCCTTGTCCAGATTTCGGCTACATCGAATCAGCTGTCACACCATGACAATTTAGCCAGCGTATGCTGACAGCCCCGTTTCCACTGAGCAGTTCGGGTGAGTATGGCACAGTATTGTGCAGGTTGGAACATTTAAGTTTGGCTTGGTTCGCGTTTGCATCACCAGCAGAACCTTTTTCTCTGCCAGGCGGTGCACGTAGACATTGACAAGCATGTCATCATGCGTGCATACGCTTTCATGCAGCCCCACCCCTCCACATGGAGGCCAAACAGAGTAATTTAACATTGTGTAATTTTTTATTTTATTTTTGTCTTGGTAGATCATGGGATTTATTTTCATGTCATGCAGGATGCTGAAGAGCCAACTGATGTCTGTGGTAAACGCTGATATGACAAAGTGCCGGCGTTCTGTGATTCAGGCTGAGAAACGCACAAAACACAGAGGGACTTCTTTAAAAACACCATGTTTCTTCAGCCATGACAAAGAATTAAAGTATTTTCAGACGTCGTTTTCCAAAATCAGGACACTTTATGTTGATACGCTTTCGTCAGGCTGTGATGGTGAATCCGACTGAAATAATGTAACAGTTAATATTAAGAAAGAAAAATAACTGGTGCAACACAGGAATGAGTGCCAAAAAATGTAATAAGATCCTGAAAGTAAAAAATGTTCAACAGGACTAACGTTTCGATGTGAGAGTCACATCTTCCTCAGAGTCCTGCACAGTCCTGCACACTGTAGTTAATATTAAGACTTTATATTGACTCAGAATGGTTTTAATATTTGAAACAGTCTGAACTGTTTGCATGACTGCAGCTTTCATTTGTTCAGCCAATCAATGGACAGCATCAATGGACGTATTCTGACTTACAAGTAAAACGTAAAAGAACCGTGTGTCAATAATCGCATAACTTACCTACAATTTATGGTCTGCATATGCTGGGACGTATGAGACGTGTGCTAACGTGTGTCAAAAATATTGTGCATGCCCAAAATCTTTCAATGTACTCCTCGTACTACGCCATATGCCAGCGTGATCTTAACTTACACAAAACTTACCCATAACTTACTAGATGTACGCCATTGTTGGCATACACTGGCTAAATTGTCAAGGTTTGACCTGTAGTGATGTCTCTGCCAAATTCTTTAATTGGAGGCAGGGACTGGGTAAGGTGAAGGTATGGCTGATTGAAGCTGTGCACTGGGTATGCATGCCTGGATGGGATCACATCAAAGGGCATTACCAGGGTAGACTTACAGCATACCATGTTCTTGCTGCCGAAGTTGCAGCACTCACTCCAGACAGAGCGTCTTCTATCGTCGAGCCTGCCCACACGTCACCTGGTGTATGATTGACAGTCACTGTATTGTTATTGTCTGTACATCGTTGTGTGATTCACAACATTAAATTGTTACTTTTTGGCTTATCCATTGTCCGTTCATTAACGCCCCCTGTTGTGGGTCCGTGTAACGATACTTTCACAACAGGATTTCTCGGCCAGCATCATGGATCCCGAGGGGCGTCAACCATCGCTTGAACAGCCAATGGAAGAGCGAGGTGCACAGGCGCCAGCAGGAGGCGTGTTGGGTGAGCTGCAGCACATCTTAACCACCTTTACCGCTCGGTTGGACTTAATTACCGAGCAGAGCAGTGTTCTCAATCGTAGGATGGAGGCTCTCACCGCCCAGGTGGAAGCGCGTGCTCAGGGCGCTGCTGCAGCACCTCCTCCTGCTGACCGTGTGCCAGAAACAGACATTCCGCTGGTCGTTCAACGAACCCCCCCACCTTCCCCTGAAGCATACATAAGTCCTCCGGAGCCGTACGGAGGCTGTGTGGAGACATGCGCGGACTTCTTGATGCAATGCTCGCTCGTCTTTTCACAGTGTCCCGTCATGTACGCAGCAGATGCCAGCCGGGTGGCTTATGTGATCAATTTGCTTCGAGGAGAGGCACGCGCCTGGGCTACGGCGCTTTGGGAGCAGAATTCACGGCTCCTAACAGTTTATACTGAGTTTGTGAGGGAGTTCCGACAGGTGTTCGACTACCTTCATAGAGGCGAGACCGCTTCAAGTGTGCTGCTGTCGATACGGCAGGGGCGTCGGAGCCCAGCGAAGTATGCAGTCGACTTCCGCATCGCGGCAGCGCGAGCCGGCTGGAATGCTGTTGCGCTCCGCGCCGCCTTTGTAAACGGACTGTCTCTGGTCCTTAAGGAGCACCTGGTGGCAAAGGACGAGCCGCGGGATGTAGATGGGCTCGTTAGCTACTGGGTTGATCCAGAACTCCACCTCCCCGATGGGTGCTGGTTTCTTTTTTGTGGGCAAGAAGGACGGCGGACTCCGTCCATGCATTGATTACAGAGGGCTGAACGAGATCACGGTTCGCAACCGATACCCGTTACCTCTGTTGGATTCAGTTACGCCAATCGGAGGTCACTAAAATTAACATTGAATCGGTGTGTAACTTTGCAAAAACAATGTCGGACTCTGTTGTTTTCTCTGGGCCCCTCCCCAATCAGACCGGGAGTGACATGTTTAGCCGCATGTTCTCCTTGAATTGCTGGCTGTCTGAGTGGTGTCCAAAAAATGAGGTGGGCTTCATTGATAATTGGCAAAGCTTCTGGGGAAAACCTGGTCTTGTTAGGAGAGACGGCATCCATCCCACTTTAGAGGGAGCAGCTCTCATTTCTAGAAATCTGGCCAATTTTTTGGGATCCTCCAAACTGTGACTGTCTAGCGTTGGGACCAGGAGGCAGAGCTGTGGTCTTATACACCTCTCTGCAGCTTCTCTCCCCCTGCCATCCCCCTATTACCCCATCCCCGTAGAGACGGTGCCTGCTCCCAGACCACCAATAACTAGCAAAAATCTATTTAAGCATAAAAATTCAAAAAGAAAAAATAATATAGCACCTTCAATTGCACCACAGACTAAAACAGTTAAATGTGGTCTATTAAACATTAGGTCTCTTTCTTCTAAGTCCCTGTTGGTAAATGATATAATAATTGATCAACGTATTGATTTATTCTGCCTAACAGAAACTTGGTTACAGCAGGATGAATATGTTAGTTTAAATGAGTCAACACCCCCGAGTCACACTAACTGTCAGAATGCTCGTAGCACGGGCCGGGGCGGAGGATTAGCAGCAATCTTCCATTCCAGCTTATTAATTAATCAAAAACCTAGACAGAGCTTTAATTCATTTGAAAGCTTGTCTCTTAGTCTTGTCCATCCAAATTGGAAGTCCCAAAAACCAGTTTTATTTGTTATTATCTATCGTCCACCTGGTCGTTACTGTGAGTTTCTCTGTGAATTTTCAGACCTTTTGTCTGACTTAGTGCTTAGCTCAGATAAGATAATTATAGTGGGCGATTTTAACATCCACACAGATGCTGAGAATGACAGCCTCAACACTGCATTTAATCTATTATTAGACTCTATCGGCTTTGCTCAAAAAGTAAATGAGTCCACCCACCACTTTAATCATATTTTAGATCTTGTTCTGACTTATGGTATGGAAATAGAAGACTTAACAGTATTCCCTGAAAACTCCCTTTTGTCTGATCATTTTTTAATAACATTTACATTTACCCTGATGGACTACCCTGCAGTGGGGAATAAGTTTCATTACACTAGAAGTCTTTCAGAAAGCGCTGTAACTAGGTTTAAGGATATGATTCCTTCTTTATGTTCTCTAATGTCATATACCAACACAGAGCAGAGTAGCTACCTAAACTCTGTAAGGGAGTTAGAGTATCTTGTCAATAGTTTTACATCCTCATTGAAGACAACTTTGGATGCTGTAGCTCCTCTGAAAAAGAGAGCTTTAAATCAGAAGTGTCTGACTCCGTGGTATAACTCACAAACTCGTAGCTTAAAGCTGATAACCCGTAAGTTGGAGAGGAAATGGCGTCTCACTAATTTAGAAGATCTTCACTTAGCCTGGAAAAAGAGTTTGTTGCTCTATAAGAAAGCCCTTCGTGAAGCTAGGACATCTTTCTACTCATCACTAATTGAAGAAAATAAGAACAACCCCAGGTTTCTTTTCAGCACTGTAGCCAGGCTGACAAAGAGTCAGAGCTCTATTGAGCTGAGTATTCCATTAACTTTAACTAGTAATGACTTCATGACTTTCTTTGCTAACAAAATTTTGACTATTAGAGAAAAAATTACTCATAACCATCCCAAAGATGTATCGTTATCTTTGGCTGCTTTCAGTGATGCCGGTATTTGGTTAGACTCTTTCTCTCCGATTGTTCTGTCTGAGTTATTTTCATTAGTTACTTCATCCAAACCATCAACATGCTTATTAGACCCCATTCCTGCCAGGCTGCTCAAGGAAGTCCTACCATTATTTAATGCTTCAATCTTAAATATGATCAATCTATCTTTGTTAGTTGGTTATGTACCACAGGCCTTTAAGGTGGCAGTAATTAAACCATTACTTAAAAAGCCATCACTTGACCCAGCTATCTTAGCTAATTATAGGCCAATCTCCAACCTTCCTTTTCTCTCAAAGATTCTTGAGAGGGTAGTTGTAAAACAGCTAACTGATCACCTGCAGAGGAATGGTCTATTTGAAGAGTTTCAGTCAGGTTTTAGAATTCATCATAGTACAGAAACAGCATTAGTGAAGGTTACAAATGATCTTCTTATGGCTTCGGACAGTGGACTTATCTCTGTGCTTGTTCTGTTGGACCTCAGTGCTGCTTTTGATACTGTTGACCATAAAATTTTATTACAGAGATTAGAGCATGTCATAGGTATTAAAGGCATTGCGCTGCGGTGGTTTGAATCATATTTGTCTAATAGATTACAGTTTGTTCATGTAAATGGGGAATCTTCTTCACAGACTAAAGTTAATTATGGAGTTCCACAAGGTTCTGTGCTAGGACCAATTTTATTCACTTTATACATGCTTCCCTTGGGCAGTATTATTAGACGGTATTGCTTAAATTTTCATTGTTACGCAGATGATACCCAGCTTTATCTATCCATGAAGCCAGAGGATACGCACCAATTAGCTAAACTGCAGGATTGTCTTACAGACATAAAGACATGGATGACCTCTAATTTCCTGCTTTTAAACTCAGATAAAACTGAAGTTATTGTACTTGGCCCCACAAATCTTAGAAGCATGGTGTCTAACCAGATCGTTACTCTGGATGGCATTTCCCTGATCTCTAGTAATACTGTGAGAAATCTTGGAGTTATTTTTGATCAGGATATGTCATTCAAAGCGCATATTAAACAAATATGTAGGACTGCCTTTTTGCATTTACGCAATATCTCTAAAATCAGAAAGGTCTTGTCTCAGAGTGATGCTGAAAAACTAATTCATGCATTTATTTCCTCTAGGCTGGACTATTGTAATTCATTATTATCAGGTTGTCCTAAAAGTTCCCTAAAAAGCCTTCAGTTGGTTCAGAATGCTGCAGCTAGAGTACTGACGGGGACTAGCAGGAGAGAGCATATCTCACCCGTGTTGGCCTCCCTTCATTGGCTTCCTGTTAATGCTAGAATAGAATTTAAAATTCTTCTTCTTACTTATAAGGTTTTGAATAATCAGGTCCCATCTTATCTTAGGGACCTCGTAGTACCATATTACCCCATTAGAGCGCTTCGCTCTCAGACTGCGGGCTTACTTGTAGTTCCTAGGGTTTGTAAGAGTAGAATGGGAGGCAGAGCCTTCAGCTTTCAGGCTCCTCTCCTGTGGAACCAGCTCCCAATTCAGATCAGGGAGACAGATACCCTCTCTACTTTTAAGATTAGGCTTAAAACTTTCCTTTTCGCTAAGGCTTATAGTTAGGGCTGGATCGGGTGACCCTGGACCATCCCTTGGTTATGTTGCTTTAGACGTAGACTGTGTTTCATAATTATTGTATGGCCTTGCCTTGCAATGTGGAGCGCCTTGGGGCAACTGTTTGTTGTGATTTGGCGCTATACAAGAAAAAAGTTGATTGATTGATTGATTGATTGATTGATTGATTCAGTGTTCACGCCCCTGCATGGAGCCCAAATTTTCACGAAATTGGATCTTAGGAATGTTTATCACCTGGTTCGGATCCGGGAGGGAGACGAGTGGAAAACGGCATTTAACACCCCGTTAGGTCACTTTGAGTACCTGGTCATGCCGTTCGGCCTCACCAATGTGCCCGCGACGTTCCAAGCATTGGTTAATGACGTCTTGCGGGACTTCCTGCATCGGTTTGTCTTCGTATATCTAGACGATATACTCATCTTTTCTCCGGATCCTGAGACCCATGTCAAGCATGTACGTCAGGTCCTACAGCAGTTGTTGGAGAACCGGCTGTTTGTGAAGGGCGAGAAATGTGAGTTCCACCGCACTTCTTTGTCCTTCTTGGGGTTCATCATCTCCTCCAACTCCGTCGCCCCTGATCCGGCCAAGGTTGCGGCGGTGAGAGATTGGCCCCAACCAACGAACCGTAGGAAACTACAACAGTTCCTCGGTTTTGCAAATTTCTACCGGAGGTTCATCAAGGGCTACAGTCAGGTAGTTAGCCCCCTGACAGCCCTGACCTCCACAAAAGTCCCCTTCACCTGGTCGGATCGGTGCGAAGCCGCGTTTAGGGAGTTGAAACGCCGGTTCTCGACTGCACCGGTTCTGGTGCAGCCCGATCCCAAGCGCCAGTTTGTTGTTGAAGTGGATGCCTCTGACTCAGGGATAGGAGCCGTGCTGTCCCAGAGCGGGGAGTCCGACAAGGTTCTCCATCCGTGTGCCTACTTTTCCCGCAGGTTGACCTCAGCTGAACGGAACTATGACATTGGCAATCGGGAACTTCTTGCGGTGAAGGAGGCTCTTGAGGAGTGGAGACACCTGTTGGAGGGAGCATCGGTACCATTTACGGTTTTCACGGACCATCGGAACCTGGAGTACATCCGGACCGCGAAGCGTCTAAACCCCAGGCAAGCCCGCTGGTCGCTGTTCTTCGGGCGTTTTGACTTCCAGATCAGCTACCGCCCCGGGACAAAGAACCAACAATCTGACGCCCTGTCCCGGGTGCACGAAGAGGAGGTCAAGACCAAGCTGTCAGACCCCCCTGAAACCATCATCCCCGAGTCCACTGTCGTGGCCGCCCTTACCTGGGACGTGGAGAAGACCGTCCGGGAGGCCCTGACACGGAGCCCGGACCTGGGGACAGGTCCAAAGAACAAACTGTATGTCCCACCAGAGGCCAGGGCTGCGGTCCTTGACTTCTGTCACGGTTCCAAGCTCTCCTGTCACCCAGGGGTGCGAAGGACTGTGGCAGTGGTCCGGCAGCGCTTCTGGTGGGCGTCTATGGAAGCCGACGTCCGGGAGTATGTCCAGGCCTGCACCACCTGTGCCAGGGGCAAAGCCGACCATCACAAGGCCCAAGGCCTCCTCCAGCCTCTGCCTGTGCCTCGTTGCCCCTGGTCTCATATCGGCCTGGACTTTGTCACGGGCCTCCCGCCGTCCCAGGGCAACACCACCATCTTCACGATAGTGGACCGGTTCTCCAAGGCGGGCCACTTCGTGGCCGTCCCGAAGCTCCCGACGGCCCAGGAGACTGCAGACCTCCTGGTCCACCACGTCGTGCGTCTGCATGGGATTCCATCAGACATTGTCTCGGATCGTGGTCCTCAGTTCTCCTCCCAGGTCTGGAGGAGTTTCTGCAGGGAACTGGGGGCCACCGTCAGTCTCTCGTCTGGGTACCACCCCCAGACGAACGGACAGGCAGAGCGGACTAACCAGGAACTGGAGCAGGCCCTCCGCTGCATGACCTCCACGCACCCGATGGCCTGGAGTGACCATCTGGCCTGGATCGAGTACGCTCATAATAGCCAAGTCTCATCTGGCACCGGCCTCTCCCCGTTTGAGGCGTGTTTGGGGTACCAGCCCCCATTGTTTCCACTGGTGGAGGGAGAGGTCGGGGTGCCCTCGGTCCAGGCCCATCTGAGGAAGTGCCGTCGGGTGTGGCGTACCGCCCGCTCTGCCCTGCTCAGAGCCCGGACGAGGGCTAAGGCCCATGCAGACCGCCGGCGTTCCCCAGCCCCTGCATACCAGCCCGGGCAGGAGGTCTGGCTATCCAATAAGGACATCCCCCTGCAGGTGGAATCCCACAAACTAACGGACCATTTCCCATACTCAAAGTCCTCAGTCCGGCCGCAGTGAAGCTGAAGCTGCCAGCTTCACTGCGGATACACCCCGTGTTTCATGTGTCAAGACTCAAGTCCTGCCATACCTCACCACTGTGTGCCCCGGGACCAGTGCCGCCTCCTGCCCGGATCATTGACGGGGAGCCCGCGTGGACGGTATGCCGGCTCCTGGACGTCCGTCGAAAGGGCCGGGAGTTCCAGTATCTGGTGGACTGGGAGGGTTATGGCCCCGAAGAGCGCTCCTGGGTGAAGAGGAGCTTCATCCTCGACCCGGCCCTCCTGGCCGACTTCTACACACGTCACCCGGACAAGCCTGGTCGGGCGCCAGGAGGCGCCCATTGAGGGGGGGGTCCTGTTGTGTGGGCCGCTGAAGAGGAGGTACTGCTGGCCCACCACCACAAGATGGCGCCCTGCTTCAAGTGCGGGCTTCAAGCACGAGAGGACGTCGGAGCGACCAGGAGTGACAGCTGTCACTCATCATCCGTACCAGCTGTCACTCATCCACTACTCATCACCACCACCATAAAGGCCGGACTGCAACTCCACCTCCCCGCCGAGAAATCAACTACCAATCAGGTCATTTTCTCTGCTGACTTAAATTCGAGTATTAGTCTGATCTCTTTTTGCAGCCGTTTTCCTGGGATGGATACCCTGTCTGCGGAGTTGGCGTTTGGTGTGGACTGCGACGGCTTCGCCTCACACCCCACCCAGATAAGTGGTTATCTCAGGAGCTGCACGAGTGTGTGATTGGAGGTGGAGGTTCTCCCTCCTTTACTGAATACAGACTGTGGGATTACTGAGTGTGTGACCTCACACTCATCTGGACTGTCTCTGTTCTCTGCCAGCAGTACCGGGTCTGACTGCTGAAGACAGCGGCCACCTGGGGCGCAGGGCTTGGTGACTCCAGTGTTCTTCAGCTCCGTTGGCGGTGGAAGCTGTGTGGATCCGGCTTTTCTCTCGCCAGGCGTCTTCTATCGTCGAGCCTGCCCACACGTCACCTGGTGTATGATTGACAGTCACTGTATTGTTATTGTCTGTACATCGTTGTGTGATTCACAACATTAAATTGTTACTTTTTGGCTTATCCATTGTCCGTTCATTAACGCCCCCTGTTGTGGGTCTGTGTCACGACACTTTCACAACAGTCAAGTTGCAATTGAGGTGGAAATATATCGAATGGCGGGTGGAGTGCAGTCTGACCGCAATCTGACTGCAATCTAAAAATTTGTACGACATAAAAATGGCATTCGAAGCAATCTGATCGCGTTCGTCGGGCCCAATGTCCTGACTGTACCTGAACACACTATGAGTGCAGTGTGAGTGCTGCAGGAATATATTTCCTGCACCCACAATCGGACCTCACTCGTATGCCAATATAAGTGCATTCATCATAATCTTGCTGCATTCTGCCAGCTGTTTAGGTAATACTAATGTGTTCCACCAACATTTGTACTGCGTTCAGAGGCTTAATGCGCACGGCGTGTGTACAAATCATTCAGGGCGGGTGGAAGCACAGTCTGTGTGGTTGGACAGTTGTCTTCCGCAGTTTTTATTCCCTCCCAGATGTGGCACGAACTTTGTTTTTTTTTTAACATTCCGCCTGGGTCGGCTTGATTCTTGCTAAGTGTGACGGGGCCATAAACCGTAGTGCTCTCCTAGCCAACCAAAAACCTGAAAACCACATAACTACAATAAAAACTTGCACACAGTATCGCCAAAACAAGTCATCTTGCCCACACAAGTGCAGAAGTGTCAATCAACAGAGCAACTGTCTCTGCCAGTCACGACAATATTTTGAGGGTTCTTTTGATCGCGTTAAAGTGAATTCTCTCAGTTTCGTCCTCTTTCTTCTTCTTGACTTGTCAAAAGGGATGAAGATGTTTGTTTCAAGGAACTTCAAACAATAACACTGACAAGACATGTCACAGAATTACTTCTTCACATTCCTCTAAAAAATATATATGCTCTCATTTTCACCAGGCAGTAAAAAGCTTCACTCTGAATATTTTATCATGCACTGAGCATCCTGCACTCTGGAATTTCTCATTTTGTTACACCCTCTCATCTCTTCAGTACTCAGTCATATGGAGGCTGTGATCTGCTCAGCAGTTCAAAAAATGCCCTTTTCTATGATCCACAAGCAAATGCCCTTATTTTTATTTTATGAGTGCTGGGACAGGCTCCCATGCTGTGTCAATGGAGAGAGAGAGAGAGAAAGAGAGAGAGAGAGAGAGAGAGAGAGAGAGAGAGAGAGAGAGAGAGAGAGAGAGAGAGAGAGAGAGAGAGAGAGAGAGAGAGAGAGAGAGAGAGAGAGGCGAAAGAGCGGGAGATCTGTTATCCAATCAGCACTTGTGATCTTAGTTCTCAGACCTTTGATACCAGAAACCATCAAACTCTGAGCCCACTCTTTCCCTCTTTACTGCCATGCCTTCTTTCTTTCCCTCCATTCTTACCTTAGCTTTTATTACCTTTCCTCCATCTCTTTTAAACTCCTTCTCTCTTTCCTTCTCTGCATTTTGCATCTCTCTCTCCTTTCTTACCTTGAACCTTCCCTCCATCATTCTGTCTTCTTTTTTGGCTTCTTTCTTCAGGTTTTTACTTTCAGTTTTAACTGCATCTATTTTGTGGACCAGCTTTTCCTCCATTTTCCTCTTCTCTCCTTCTTTCATACCCTTTGTTTCTTTATGTGCTTTTCACTGATAGCCTTCTTTCATTTTCTTCATTCATTTTATGCATACTTTCCGCTTTCATCTTTGCATCTTTCCGTGTCACCTCACCATATATTATCTGGTGTGGAGCACCATGTCTATCCTTTCTAAACATTTTATTTCAATTATCTGTGATACTATGACTTTGTTGATTATCCTAGCATATCATCTAAGAAGTCTGTGCTCCCGTATTTCAGTCAAGTGAAATTGTTGTTTTATTTAATTTTATATGTTAGCGAGGTTAGCATCAGATAGCGCTTTTGACAGCTATCAGGAGCTTGAAGACTTTAGGTCCAGTTAATCTGCAATTACTATGGAACTAAGACGATCAGAAACTTTTATGAAAACTGCCACTCAGCCCTCAAAAATAGGGTAATGTTTGGGCTTCATTCGTCTCACCCAGGTCATGCAGGGTATCACCAATGCTCCACCTGTTTGCTGAGTTATGGGTTAGTCTAGATGTGATCAAAACATCAAAAGTATTGTTGACCATGCACTTGTGCATCTGCCCACCCCCTTTTTAGGCATATTTACAAGCAGAAAGCTTCAAGGTTTCCAGTGCACAAGTTTAAGTCAGGTTTGTGAGCATGCAGTGGTGCAGCGCACCACACCACAGAACCGCGTCGGATTCTAGATGACAACCACCAAGCAACTGGTGTATCCCCCTTCTCAAAAGGAACCATCTATCTGTTTTGATCAACTGATATGCCGGCATCCCCGTGGCCTGTTGCAGGGATCCTCATTACTGAGTCACCTACATACTGGATCATGAGATGAAGTTAACAAGCCACCTGAACATACTGCACACTCAGACACATGCATGATTCATTATGTACAAAGAAACGTGCCACACAGCCAAAATGTTATAACTGATGTTCCGTCACAATGCAAGTGATGCACCTTGTCTGAGTCCAGTTTGACACAGTGGTACCAAAGGATTCTCAGTAGATACATACAGATACACTGCCAGTCAAACTTTTGGACACACTTGCCCATTTTGGGAAAGTGTGTTTGACTGGTACTGTATAGCTCATCATTTTGTCTGGGTGGCTTCTCTTTGTTTCTTTTTCAGTCACTCCCTCACCCTTTCTCCCTCTCCTGTTCACACTGCCCTACTTTCAGCTGGATCCAGAGTAACAATGACATCATCCTTTTTTCATTTCTGCTTGCTAACACTACATCTGCTACTGGCTGCACCATTTTTCATTTTCCATGCCATGACATGACCAGCTGGCTTCATCGTCCTCTTCATCCTAATCTCTTTCACCATTACTAGCATGATCACCTTACCAATCAAGCTAAAAATAGATCCTAGTGTGGGATCTGGCTTTGGTCCTTTGGTCCACATTTGCATTTGCAGTGCTTAGTCTCGTCCGCCGGGCTGCTGATCATCTGCAGTAGCTCTGTTGCTAGGGAGAAACAGTCTGAAACAGGCTCACTGGCAAAGCTGTGCCGAAACAACCCCCAACAAGTTTCTTTATATATTCAATCCCAGACTTTCAGTCTGTCACACTCTCATTTTCTCAGTCACCATTTATATAATAGTAACCATAGTGATGTTAATCTGTGTATCTTTAAGTGTTGAGGCACCTTGACACTTGCACAAATTTGATCCCTGCACTGGCACGCAATTTTGCGTGCCAAAGAGTAAACGTGCTGTCAGCTGTTGTAAACTGTGAGTGAACTGTGTGTGGCTGCATAAACTTCACCCCACTTGCATGAACTAGTCGTGAACATTGCGCAACCTATTCAAAAAACACTGTGTGAATGCGCGCAGGGCATCTGAACCTGAAATTATTATTATGAAGAGCTGCTACATCTATAATAAACACAACTTTACAGATACATTATCTAACTCATAAGAAGGAATGAAAGTGAAACTGTTTTACCAATCCAGTAAAATATATATACACTCAACAAAAATATAAACGCAACACTTTTGGTTTTGCTCCCATTTTGTATGAGATGAACTCAAAGATCTAAAACTTTTTCCACATACACAATATCACCATTTCCCTCAAATATTGTTCACAAACCAGTCTAAATCTGTGATAGTGAGCACTTCTCCTTTGCTGAGATAATCACCCATTGAGCATGTTTGGGATGCTCTGGACCGGCGTATACGACAGCGTGTACCAGTTCCTTCCAATATCCAGCAACTTCGCACAGCCATTGAAGAGGAGTGGACCAACATTCCACAGGCCACAATTGACAACCTGATCAACTCTATGCAAAGGAGATGTGTTGCACTGCATGAGGCAAATGGTGGTCACACCAGATACTGACTGGTATCCCCCCCCCCCCCCCCAATAAAACAAAACTGCACCTTTCAGAGTGGCCTTTTATTGTCTAAGGCACACCTGTGCACTAATCATGGTGTCTAATCAGCATCTTGATATGGCACACCTGTGAGGTGGGATGGATTATCTCAGCAAAGGAGAAGTGCTCACTATCACAGATTTGTAAACAATATTTGAGGGAAATGGTGATATTGTGTATGTGGAAAAAGTTTTAGATCTTTGAGTTCATCTCATACAAAATGGGAGCAAAACCAAAAGTGTTGCGTTTATATTTTTGTTGAGTGTATTCTAAATAATTACCTTTGAGACAGGATTCCAAATGCGTTCTCCACCGCACGATGATCACGAGACAACCTGTAGCTGTAGAAGGAATTTCTCTGTGATTCTGGGAACGATGAGAGAATGGATTCTTCAGCCAAGTTCTGAGAGCAAATGTGTCATCGGCTACGAAATGATATGACACAGGCTTTATTTTATATAACGTGGCATCAAGCGGGACAAAGCAGGACAAAAGCGGGACAAGGAATTGCACAGCACTTCGGGGGTCAAATTCATGCAGGTGTCAAGGTGCCTTAACCCTGAGACATCTGGAGCTAATGTTGGATGTCCTTAAACAAATATGGAACAGTGGACCCTATAGGCTAGGCCAGTCTGTAATTATTTTTTCCACTGTAAGCTGATCAGAACCCTAAACATTATTTGAGTTCAAGCATCACTACCTTTATCCTACTAGACAAGCAGATTTTTGAAGTGCCACTTAGCTCCTGTACCATGCATCTATGTTATATTTGGCACAGAGTTTTATTTTAGTGTTGGCTGGTGCATACTCTGGTTGATTGTGATGGAAAACTAAACAGATTTGATTGTTAATTTCTTCATGCTGTGCACAAATAGCACAGGGCTCAAATCTTTGCTGCATGTCTGAAGAAAACTGGCAATAAAACTGATTATTTGCAGATGTTATACCAAAGTGTTCCATTACTTATACACCCTATCATCTTGACTTTTATATTTGAATTCATTTATATCAAGTTGCAGAGATTTGGTTTCAGTTTGAGTTTAAGGAAGATAATTTTACAATTTTTTTTTTTTTTTTTGTATTTTTTGTATTTGAAATGACCGAAACAAAATGTGTGAAATACCAAGTGTTCCAATACTTTTGGAGGGCGCTGTATGTACCACATTTCCATCTCGATGTCAGAGTGCTGCCATGCAAGGCACTCAATTGCACAACAGAAGGATCTGGGAAAATAAGGACCTTGCCCAAGGGCCCGTAGTGATTTCCCAGTCTAGCGGGTGTCTGAACACAGGACCCTCTGGTCTCAAGCCTACTGCTTAACCACCATCACCTGCTGCAACAAAACAAATCAGTCATTCAATAAGTAATATTAAGAGGGCTCATAAAATTTAGTCAGGTTAGCTCTGGGAGCATACGGGTATCCCATGCATTGTCACACCCGCCACACTATGGAAGCACCTTTGGTCCTGGATGGTAACTACCCAGGCAGACAACTGGTTGATCCTCATCTCTTTAAAGTAACCATATATGACCCAACCACAGGCTGAACTTGATAGAATTTATTTGTTTTGAACTGCCTACAATTAACCTGGTTTTAATTCATAGTTAATTAATTTAGTTGGTTTGTTGTTGTTGTGTTGTTGTTGCGTTTCACGGGGATCTTCAACACCTCCCTGGAGTCATGCCACGTTCCAGTCTGTTTCAAGTCCTCCATCATAGTTCCAGTCCCCAAGAAACCACGCGTCACTGGACTTAATGACTACAGGCCTGTGGCTCTCACGTCTGCAGTCATGAAGACCTTCGAACGCCTGGTTTTATCCCACCTGAAGTCCATCACCGACCCCCTGCAGTTTGCCTACAGAGCCAACAGGTCTGTAGATGACGCCATAAACCTGGCCCTGCACTCCATCCTGCAGCACCTGGACTCCCCAGGAACCTATGCTAGGATCCTGTTTGTGGACTTCAGCTCTGCATTCAAAACCATCCTTCCGGCTTTGCTCCAGGGCAAGCTTTCTATGCTCCACGTGCCCGACTCCACCTGCAGGTGGATCACAGACTTCCTGACAGACCGGAGTCAGCGTGTGAGGCTGGGAAAGAATGTCTCGAACACTCGGGCTCTCAGCACAGGATCTCCACAGGGCTGTGTCCTTTCCCCTCTGCTCTTCTCCCTGTACACTAACTGCTGCACCTCCAGCCACGACTCCGTAAAGCTCATCAAGTTTGCGGATGACACCACCCTCACCGTCTAATTTCGGATGGGGATGAGTCTGCCTACAGGAGGGAGGTGGACCGGCTGGTGACCTGGTGCAGCAGCAACAACTTGGAGCTCAACGCCCAGAAAACACTGGAGATGATCGTGGACTTCAGGAAAGCCACAGCCCCCCCACCCTCCCTCGCCCTCACCAACAGCCCCATCATCACTGTAGACTGTCACCGCTTCCTCTGCACCACCATCACCCAGGACCTCAAGTAGGAGTCAACCATCAGCTCCCTCATCAAGAAGGCCCAGCAGAGGATATACTTCCTGCAGCAGCTGAAGAAGGCCAAGCTGCCTGTCCAGCTGATGGTGCAGTTCTACACGGCCGTCATCAAGTCCATCCTCTGCTCCTCCATCATGGTGTGGTACACCAGGGCCACAGCCAGGGACAGACACAGACTGCAGCGCATTGTGGCCTCTGCTGAGAAGGTGATCGGCTGTAGCCTTCCATCTCTCCACGACCTGCACGTCTCCAGGACTCTGGGCCGAGCAGGTTGGATTACAGCTGACCCTTCTCACCCTGCACACGGTTTATTTGAACCACTCCCCTCAGGCAGGAGGCTACGGTCCATCCGGACCAGAACCTCCCGCCATAAGAACAGTTTCTTCCCCTCTGCCGTTAGACTCATGAACACTTCATAACTCAGTCACCTTAACCTTAACTCTGTCACTTTATCATTTTATCATGGGTCACTTTAGACAATGTACTCTGGTTTTTAATTGCACTCCTCCCACTGCACTGTTGTTCTGTTTGTGTCGTTGTACATAGCCCTTCATATTTCATATTTCTATTTCATATTTTATCTTATTTTAGCACATATTTTATCTTAGCATTTTATATTGCTCTCTGTTTAATGTTGCACCATTATACCAAAGCAAATTCCTAGTCTGTGAATCCTGTTCATTGGCAATGGCAATAAACTTCTTCTGAGTTCTGAGTTACAGTATATGGTGTTTTTATGAAGAACACTGACATTTTCTATTTGAAAGTGCTATAAAAGTGATTACTATTATTATGAAAACATGTTGGTTTTTGATAATTTGGTAATAATGATAACTTGGCTCTGTGTAACTTTTAAAAGTATAATTAATAATTGTCCTGAAAAGGCATCTGGGTGACTGAATTTGACATCACTGACCTAAACTGTCGCTTCATGCAGTGGTTATGGCCATTTAGTTGTTGGAATTACTTGCAGCTGAGTCATCCTTGACTGCAAGTGTCCTTGAGCAAGGCACATAATCTCTGATGGCTGCAAGCAGATGTTGAGCAGTTGATGTTGCTACCTCCATTTTTTGCTGGTGTAAACATGATGGTGATGCCAAATGTGACCTAACAGCCAATGGCAAGGAGAGAAAGGGCGTCTGCTGTCTGTGCTGACGGTCGGTGTGTTCTCACTGCTGTGCTTCAGAGGAGTTACCACAGCAACCATGGAGCAAAAAACCAACCATCCGTGTAAAATGTAACAATTTTAAAGACAACAAGACTGAAATAACAACGCTGAAAATTCATTATCTGAAATGCGCCAACAAACTACTGAAAGTATACGCTACATAGGTTTTATTTATTTATATATTTGTATTGCTCATCTCACCTCTTTTAAGGTTACAATTACGAGGGGTGACTGAGTTTTGAGACTGACCCAGAAAAAGTAGGACATAGTTCTCCACCTTTTGCATTCTGAGAAACCAGCATTTCTCTGCACTGTACCCAGTGAGTCAAAACATCACACATTCCCGAGAAAGTTATTCATGGGCTCGCCCATGACCCTTAATTACAATAAGCGAGTACAGAAAAAGACTGGCTGTAATGAGTCTAGAATAAATAAATAAATAAACATATATATATATATATATATATATATATATCACTTTCTGAAATAAAATTTTCACTGTATATACTGCTCCTAAAAAAAATGAAAGGAGAACTTTTAAAACACATTAGATCTTAATGGGGGAAACAACATGCTGGAAACCTTTCCTGATATGGACTGGGTAATGCGTTAGGAACGAAAGGATGCCACATAATTTGATGGAAATGAAAACTGAGGGCTGAATTCAAAGTCACCCGGAAAATCACAGGAAAAAAAAAAAAAGATACGGCAGGCTTGTCCATTTTGCCCAAATTTCATTGTAGCAACTCAAAATGGTACTCTGTAGTTTTTATGGCCCCCAGATGCTTGTATGGATGCCTAACAATGTCGGGGCATGCTCCTAATGAGACAACGGATGGTGTCCTGGGGGATCTCCTCACAGATCTGGACTAGGGCTTCACTTAGCTCCTGGACAGTCTGAGGTGAGTCGGATGGACCGAAACATAATGTCCCAGAGGTGTTCTATTGGATTTAGGTCAGGCAAGTGTGGGGTTCAGTCACTATATCTTCCAGGAACAGCCTGCACACTGAGTCCGGGCATTGTTGTGCACCAGGAGGAACCAAGGACCCACTGCATCAGCTTAGGGTCTGACAGTGGGTCTAAGGATTTCATCTCAATACCTAATAGCAGTCAGATTGCCGTTGTCTAGCCTGTAGAGGTCTGTGTGTCCTTCCAGGGACATGCCTCCCCAGACCATCACCGACCCATCACCAATGCTGAATGATGTTGCAGGCAGCATAATATGTTCCACAGTGTCTCCAGACTCTTTCACATGTCACGTGTTCAGGTTGAAACTGCTCTCATCTGTGCCGGTCAATGAGTACATTGTCCACTACAGGATATCGGGCCTTCAGACCACCCCCATGAAGCCTGTTTCTGCTTGATTAGTCAGAGATATTCACACAAATGGCCTGCTGGAGATCATTTTGTAGGGCTCTGGCAGCGCTCATCATGTTCCGCCTTGCACAGAGGAGCAGATACCCGTCCTGCTGATGGGTTAAGGACCTTCTATGGCTCTTTCCAGCTCTCCTAGAGTAACTGCTTGAGTCCTGGAATTTCCTCCATGCTCTTGAGACTGTGCTGGGAGACATAGCAAACCTTCTGGCAATGGCACGTATTAATGTGCCATCCTGGAGGAGCTGGACTACCTGTGGAACCACTGTAAGGTCCAGGTACCACACCATGACCCTAGCCAAATGCAAAACTAGGGAAAAATTAGTCAGAAAAGATAATGAGGGAAAAATGTCAGACCACCTGTAAAACCATTCCTGTTTTGAGTGTTGTCTCATTGATGCCCCTCTAGTGCACCTGCTATTAATTTCATTAACACCAAAACAGCTGAAACTGATTAGTACCTCCTCTGCTACTCAACTGACCAGATCAATATCCCAGAAGGTGAACTGACTTGATGCTATACTCGGATTAAAAACTGCTCCTTTACTTTTTTGAGTAGTGAGTATATTACATGCATTTGTATTATTTGGTCAACAATCTGGTTCAACATCACCTTCATCACTAACAATTTAATGGAAAAAAAGTCCATCAGTGTTGTTGATCCCAGTATCCTGATTGGACGTCTGTGTCATATACGGACAAGGCACACAGCCTTATTTGGTATTTTGGGACCGTTATGTATTGTAATTCATTGTTGTTGTGAACACATTAAAATACAAACAGGTGGAATTCAGGTGACTGATGACTGGGATAGTTTAAGCAATTACCTGGATTTACAAGTGTTTCATAAATCTGGCATGGCACCTCTGGACAAGCACATCGTACTAATAATGGTATTAATATTTGAGAAAAGATTATAAAACTGGACCCAATGTGATGAGGACTACCATCATGTAACATCAAAACGAGGAGGTCAGGGTGTAATAATGTAGACTGCATGATGTTTTGTCACCAAACAATACTCAACTTTGGTTTCCCAGACACTTGATAGTTTGATCAAAAGTTGTTTCTTCCTTTTCAGCTGCACAAATCTATGCAGAGACATTTTTTGACACAAATGGTCCAAGAAATCATTCCCTGCTTCGGGCTTCGAAATGAACAGGTGATTTATTTATTTATGTATTTGTTTGTTTGTTTGTTTTTTATCTTTTAGTTGCTCCCACAGCTGACCTGGGATTTGGCACACATTTTAGACCAGACAGTCTGCCTGAATCATGTGTGCAGCTCCTGGTGGTCTGAAGTGCTCTCCCAACCAAGCACTAATCTGGATGCTCTACTTATCTTCTGATCTGATGTGATCAGATGTGCACATATTTTTTCACATATTTTTCTTCATGAATTAGAATGGATTGACACTTAAAACTGAAAGAGGGTGAATCAAACAATAAAATCTTGTGAAGATGATCTACAACTGTAACTAAAGTTTTACAGTTCACAAAAAAGACTTCTTTAACTAAAAAGACACAGGTCTTTGGTGAAAGAAAACCTCACCTGCGCTTGCGCAGCTTCTTGTTCTCCGTCTTCAGCATGTGGAGCTTTTTGGCAAAGCAGACGACAATCATGAAGAGCAGCAGGACGACGACAGCCAAGGCGCCCACGGCTAGGCACATCACCTGGAACTCAGTTACCACCGACTCGCAGCGAACACCCTTATGCCAGATGTAATCCTGGACATTACATCTGCAAAAGAGACAGAAAACAGCAAATAGAGGACAAGAAGACTGTGATTTAAAAAAAATTACAGCAGTTGGTAATTAACTATGGAGTGAAAAAGAATAAAGAACCAACAAAAAGGTGGCAAAAAAGAAAAAGGAAATGACAAATTCCTCAGGGTGAAACACGAGCTGACACTGCTGGTTTTTATGTTACTAACTTGCCAGATTTTGTATTTAATAATTAAACATGACGTGAATGCCTCCATGATTCAGTTTACTGGTTGTTGACATTCTGAGGATCTGCTCTCTGTTCTTCATTATCTTTACGTGCTTCCTTGTGTAAACTGAAAACACTTTTCATATGCAGCCCTAAAACCTTCAAGCGGTGGACAACATGTCACATGACATGTTCATCTTTATTACTTATGGGATGTAGAAAAAAGGGGTGAGTCACTGTTAGGTATAGATTACAGTTTTATTCATGGTGGCATGATTTTTTAAATAACTTTCTGGCTCTCAAAATAATTTAATTAATTTAATTTTTAATTAGCTTATAATGCGCTTTATCACAGCAAAAGCCATCTCAAGGCGCCTTACATAAAACAAGTCAACATAAAATTGAATAAATAATTAAAAATGAATTAAAAAAAATTCAAATACATAAATAAAAACAGAAGTAAAAGAATAAAAAAAAATAAAAATAAAAACTATCCATAAGAAAGAGAATAAAAATAGATTTTGAGTCTTGACTTAAAAATGTCCATGGACTCAGACTGTCTCACGGTCGCAGGAAGACTGTTCCACAGGGTGGGTGCATGATACGATAAAAGACAAAATAAAAGACAATTAAAACTGTACATTCTAACACAATGGATATGGACATCCCTGTGTGGATGTATGGATACATCTGTGACACACATACACACTCATAATAAATAAATACAAGTACACCCGCCATCTGAGTCCCAGACTCCCTCGGCCGTCATTTGGCAGAGTATGGTGTCTGCTTAGGGACATGGAGGACAAAGACAGATGGGTTTGTCTACAGACTTTCTGGCATGTATCATAATAAATTTGTCTTATTGCTTAATAAGACTTGAATACTTGCACTGTGGCTGTGCATTATTCTGTGTATGTCACCGTAGGATGTACGGCTATTTACATTTAAATAATTACACTGTTCAACATTTATAGCCATTTTTAATAATGACTGCAGTTTAATCAACCTATACAGGTTTTAAATAAATAATCTTAAATAATAAGGAATGGGGTGGATTTAGGAGTTAAACCAGGTGGTTCTACAGGATGACGCGGACTGAGTGGAGGAGGGAGAAAAATGAGAATGGTGGCTAGGCGACAAATAATACGAGAATGATAATAATAATAATGTCTTTAATAATCCATCTCTCGCTGTTCGTTTGTCCTCCTTGTTACGGACAAAAAAGAGCCAGCCCCCACCTCTGGATGTGACGGCAGCAGCTGCGCACCACAACGGCACTTGCCATCAAAAGTTAAAAGTTTTCAACTGTTGCTGCTTACAGGAGCGACAAGGACTAATTGGATGTTTTGAAGTGCAGAGGGTGGCCTGGCTTTAAACAGGTAAACTTGAATTTGTGTGATATTTCAGAAAGGAATTAATTTATAATCTCACAAAAACGTAGCCTTTTAAGCTAGGGAGGTGATGGTCTTGTGGTTAGGCTTTTGGCTTGAGACCAGAGGATCCTTTGTTCAAATCCCAGCCTGACCAGAAAATCACCTGGGCAAGGTCCTTAATCCTCAAGTCGCTCCCGGTGTGTAGTGAGCGCCTTGTATGGCATCAAGGTGAATGTGAGGCATTATTGTAAAGCGCTTTGAGTGTCTGATGCAGATGGAAAAAGCGTTATATAAATGTAGTCCATCTACCATCACAGCCAGGGTTTCCTGCTTAAATATAACTGTGGAAAACACTCAAACTCCTGCTGTATCTTTCAATGAAGTAAATTAATGTCCTCATCATTATCACTGATGATCACATGCCTTAACACCGGAAATTTAACACTAACAAATTTCCTGTGTATTTACATCTCAATAATCACTTTATCCAGTGTGTCATGAAGCTCTGCATTTCTTCATAATGATTCTCTTGGAATTGAACAGCTCAGAACATTCAGCACCATCCATCGATTGTTTTATTTTTTTGGGGGGGGTGGGTTGTTGCTTTTGTCAGGGTCAACTAATCAAAAAGACAAATGCTTCCTTAAAGATTTCTGGCCAGGATGATGCAGTTATGCTCAATGGTGAGAAAGACTGGAAAGATGAATGGACAGCAGGCCAGCAGCATGAGCAGAGCAGGCGAGTAGAACATGAATGAAGGTGTAACAATATACGACCACTCTGGCTACACTCCCTCCATGCTAAGCAGACTCCTTTCAGCAAAGACTTCCTGTATCCTTCCTGACTCCTTGATGCTTTTTCTGAAGGAACTGCTGGCAATGAGCCGTTACTGCAGTGTCTGCAAGCGTTTTCGTGTATATACACCAAGGAGAGGACGAATTCTGATGTGACTTTTTAAATGCACTCAGCCTTCGAGCGTGTCTGTGTTCGCACAAAGAGGTTTATGTAAGCCAGAGTCAGATGTGAGGGGGATGCAAATATAAAATGGTAGAGGGGGACACATAAAGGAAGAAGGCGAGCAAGCAAGGATGGTGTGGTCGTCATAGCAACCCAGCTAAGTGACAAAGGAAGCAGATGCGGCGCTGCCATGCCATTACATCACACTCAAACATTCTCAGAGAACCGTTTTGAGACAGTCGTGTTTTAGCAGCTACAGCCAATCTTGCTTCTTGTCTTTCTTCATCGGTCTTCCTCTCCATTAGTCTTTCCCTCCTCTTGCTTTTTCTTACTCACCACTAACTTCTTGAGAATCTGTTTTCCTGCTCATTGGTCTTTACCACCCTCACTCTTTCATTCTTGTCTTGTTCCACCACCTCCTTAAATACAACAGTCTCCACAAAGACCAGGGTGACTATATTAGACCCGTTACGTCTATGTGGTGGCCCAATGGTCAGTACATTTGCTTTCAAACTGGAAAGATCCCAGTTCAGCACCATGTGTTCTCCATATAACATGGAGTATGCCAGGAAGGATGTCAATTTAAAGGTTGTCCATTATAAAGCCTGTCCCAAATCAACAAGAGAATCCACTGGGGTGACTCTGAGAGAAAAGGGGACAACTGAAAGAATTTACTGACA
This sequence comes from Thalassophryne amazonica, assembly GCF_902500255.1. Classification (NCBI taxonomy): domain Eukaryota; kingdom Metazoa; phylum Chordata; class Actinopteri; order Batrachoidiformes; family Batrachoididae; genus Thalassophryne; species Thalassophryne amazonica. Next base: position 65,260,719 of record NC_047109.1, on the reverse strand, counting down.
AGTCCCAAAATTTCAAGTCACACAGTTTTCTGCTAACTGCTAAAGCAGAAGAAATGTTCTTGTGAACAAACCAGCAAAGATGTGGACAAAAAAACAGGGTTGACCCTCTTTTGCCTTCAGAACTGCCTTAATTCTTAGTGGCATATTCAACAAGGTGTTGGAAACAGTCCTCAGAGATGTTAGTCCATACTGATATGACAGCATCACGCAATCAATTATTGCACATTCTCCTCTGACACACAACTGCCACTCACTGGATGTCTTCTCTTTTTCAGGCCATTCTCTGTAAACCCTAGAGATGGTTGTATGTGAAAATCCCAGTTGATCAGCAGTTTCCAAAATACTCAGAACAGCCCGTCCAGCACCAACAACCATGCCATGTTCAAAGTCACTAAAATCCCCCCAATTCCGATGCTCGGTTTGAACTTCAACAAGTTGTCTTCACCACGTCTAGATGCCTAAATGCATTGAGTTGCTCCCATGTCGTTGGCTGATTACCCATTTCTGTTCACAAGCAATTGCTGATCACAAACATTCACATTGCTTGTGATCAGTAATTGAATTGTACCTAATGAAGTGGCTGTGAGTGTAAGTATAAATCCTACAGAGCACTGAAGCTCCAGTATTTCAAACAGTTTATCCTTGAGTGGAGGCACATTTTCTTATGTAACAGCTGCAAGAATGGAAAGATGAGAAAATGAAGCACAACTGAAGAAAAGCCATAAGAGAATTTCGAGGATAGCATCAAGACAGAAGGTGAGAAGATAAAAAGTTTGCAAAAGAAGGTAGAAGATAAAGGCTGGTGCTTCTGGAACTTTTAAAAATTTCCTCTCAAATACTAAAGATTCTAAACACAGCCTTATTGGCATTTGTTTGCAAAGTAAAGGTACATTTTTATTGCACAGAGGACTTTGTGAAGAACACAATAAGACCCAAAAAACCAAAATGTGATGGTGAATATCTGAAAGAGGACAAGAGATGATGGTTTGGTCTCATGTGATTAGAGAACATTAAAGAAACTAGCGCACCACACTCGTAGAGTGCAAACCTCCGCCAACACTAGTTTCCAATTCCACAAATTTTGACCTTGAAAAAAAACTTTGCACTGGAATCTGTTTTTTTGTGTGTGTGTGTGTTGTCAGATTTTTGTTTTTGTTGGGTTTTTTTCTTACTTTTTGGTTTCTGAATTCATTTTCAGATCATTTTCACAGAACATTGCTTAAGACAAACAGGCATAAAATTGGAACCTCCATCCAATTTTGGTGGTGTAGGTAAATCCATAACAGAAAAATGAGAGTGACTGAGGCACTTTTGATTGATTTATAATAGAAAATGTACACCAAATGGGATTTTCAATATTAAATTCAAATGTCCACAAAATCCACAATCTGGATCAGATCCGGATCTAACTTTGTCAGGCGATAGTGAGTGCCAGTCTGCACCTCACTTTCAAATATTGTCATGATTTTGGCCTGATCAGGGTGTTGGGCCCCCCCGTTTCTGTTGTCGTCTTTCTGCCCCATCTTTGATTTATTAGTAGTTTATTTTCATCTTGGTTTATTCTCTGTTATGTTTTATGTTGTCATTTTGTTTTGTTTTTTTGTTACTATTTACTTTGGTTGTTATTATGGTTCTTATGGTTTGTTTTACCATCTTGTTTTCTTAAGTCAGTTTCTGTTTAATTTAGTTTTAGTATTTATCTCTATTTTCTCATGTAGTTTTCATTAGGTTATCACTTGTTTATTTTATTACTGTCACCAGTTTAGCTTTGCTTTAGTATTCATGCTCCATGTTTCCCGATCAGTTCTCATGTAGTTTCTTTTGCTCTCATGTTCATGCCTCCTTCTAGTTCTCATAGTTATATTCTATATTTGCTCAGTTCATCGTTCCCTGTTTCCCTCACACCTATCCGATTATGTTCTCACTTCACATCTCTGCACCTGTCTCATGTCTTTGTCTTTCACTTTGTTTCTGTCCTCTCTGTGTTTTCTTTCACTCTCACTCTTGGCACTTGCTCACACATCTTTGTATCCTACGTCACTTCACTTTATGCATGCTATTCCTCCCCATCTTGCACAGTGTTTAATCTATGTTCACTAGCCACGCCCCCTTTTCTAGATTGTTCCTCACGTGCACCTTGTTAACTCCTGTCCTATTTAACCACCTCCCAGCCACCACTTCCCCACCAGTTTGTCGTCGTTCGTACACATCCTAGCTCTTGTTTCCTGTCCTGTTTTGCCTTGCCGTGTTTTTGAAATCTGCTCTGTGTTTTTGACTATGCTTTCTGCCTCATCCCTGAATACTGTGTTTGCTCGTGCCACAAACCCCTGCTTGATTATGACTGTGTATTTGCGTAGCCCTGTTTGTACCTTTGCTCCGCTGACTGACAACCTGTGTACCAAACTTGAGCCTGAATTAAAGATGACGACTTCTATTACACCTAAGCATGGTCTGGGAGTCTGCATAGAGGGTCCACCCTCTTTGGGTGCCTGGCACCCGCCCGGCTTGTCAAATATGAGAGTGATTGAGGCATGTTTGATTAAGATAGAATGCAAAATACACATGAAATTGTTTTTTTTAAATGGCCACAAAAACTTTAATCTGGATCAGATCAGGATCAAACTTTGTCACTCGATAAAAGACAACATCCTACATAACGCTCTCAAATATAAAAGAAATTCAGTCTTTTTGACAGAGTTATGAAGTGAAGGAGTTCAAGTACCCCGGGGTCTTGTGCACGACTGAGGGGACAATGGAGCATGACATTGGTCAGAGAATCAGCGCATTAGGAGCTTCCTTAGGAGGGTGACTGGTGTCTCCCTTAGAGATAGGGTGAGAAGCTCGGTCGTCTGCGAGGAGCTCGGAGAAGAGCCACTGCTCCTTCACGTTAAAAGGAGCCACCTGAGGTGGTTCGGGCATCTGGCAAGGATGCCTGGTGGGCACGTCCATCTGGGAGGAGACCCCGGGGAAGACCCAGGACTAGGTGGAGAGATTATATCTCTACACTGGCCTGGGAACACCTCCAGATCCCCCAGTCAGAGGTGGTCAATCTGGCCCAGGAAAGGGAAGTCTGGGATCACCCGCTAGAGTTGTTGCCCCAGTGATGCGATCCCAGATAAGCAGCTGAAGATGAGTGATGAGTGAGTGAGTGAATTTGTGAAAAGTCCTTCAATGTCAAAGGATAGGGATTTTCCCTTTTTTCTGACTTTGACCTTTGTCCTATGACCTTGAAAATTGAATCAGTTCTTGCCTATCAGGATATGAATCCTCTGTAAAAAAAAAAAAAGTTCCTAACAATATATGAAAAATTGGGGGTTCCAGGCTGTTCACAAACACGACAAACAAACAGGGGCGAAAACATAACGTCTGTCCAACTTCGTTGGTGGAGGTAATAATGAAGATGGAGAATAAAAGTTCAATGTGTTTTTAATTTATTTCTCTTAATAACAAAAAGGCGTGTGGTTTGAATAAGGAACATTTTCTACAATCTGAATTCATTTCACATTGATCTATTGTGGACTGGATGACTTAAACTTCTGCATGTCTACTAAACCTTACTTTAATTTTAATTTGTTTCAGTGTTTTTTTTTTCCTTTTGGCACAAAGATGTTCTAAGTTTTAAGTTCTGTAAATTGTGTGAAGGAATTTATTGTCTAACAATGAACTCTGTATTTGCAGCATTGTCAGCACACACACACAAAATGCACAATTTAATTTCAGACTTATGGTACTTCTAAAACAGCTGTTTGAATTCATGCACTGCAAATAGCCTGCAAGCACTAACATCTGTAGGTTAGGGTGCAAACTTTATCACCTCAGCTACATGCACAGTGGACTGTGAAACATAAATCCCCATAAATCAGCTTCCTACTAAAATACCAAATGTGTATGTGTCTCCCAGAGCCAGACCAAAAGGTGGTTGTCGCAAGCTTTCTGCATGACCAAACGATACTGTGACCATGAAAAATTGTAAGATGATTTTACAGAATTTATGTACCGGTTGTATTTACATGCACTAAATATAAAATTATGCAATAAAAGTATTTGCAAAATGTCTGAATATTCGTGAAGTCCCCTCCTTCCTAGTCCAAGTACTTGTAGCTTTCAAGTCCAAATTGTCATTAGTTTGAGTCCTTGGTATTCAAGAACATGTCCAAAGTTGTTGTCCATTCAGCTGCTCCCATTTTTTGTTCGGGGTCACCACAGCGGATACAGCCAGATCCACATTGGCATCTGGCACAAGTTTTACGCCGGATGCCCTTCCTGACACAACTCCAATGTAACCTGGAGAAACACACAGCCGCTGGTGTTCCAAAGAGGTCTCCCATCCAAGTACTAACCAGGCCCCACACTGCTTAGCTTTCGAAATCTGACGGGATCAGGCTGACAGAGCAGATCGGCTGTGCAAGAACATGTCCAAAGTTAAAACAATAAAATACAATAACATACAAAGATGAAATAGGTTTTAACTAGAGACATCACGAAATGCCCCATGCGCAGTATTATTTTCCATACAAAGTGCAGTAATATGTACTTGTATGGGGTGGGTATTTGGTTGAAGCCTTATGTGTTTGATGTAAAGTGGAATATACAATGAAAAAATTGGAGTTTGGCATAATATTTATTTAGAGGATGTGACAAACAGTGACCATAAAAAGTCGGTCATGGTCTCCAGCCTTCAAAACAAATGCAACCACTGGCGACCTTGAAACAGAGGTCAAGGTTACTGGCCTTCGAACCCATGCGAAGTACTCCTCCAAGGCATGTACCCACCAAATATGAAGTTTCTGTGAGCAATAGGTGCCGAGCTACGTTGTGGCGAAGGATTTGACAGTTGTGACCATTGGTGACCTTGAAAAGCAGGTCAATTTCACTGGCCTTCGAACCCATGTGAAGTACTCCTCCAAAGCATGTACCCACCAAATACGAAGTTTCTGCAAGCAATAGGTGCCGAGCTACGTTGTGGTGAAGGATTTGACAGTTGTGACCATTGGTGACCTTGAAAAGCAGGTCAAGGTCACTGACCTTCGAACCCATGCGAAGCACTCCTCCAAGGCATGTACCCACCAAATATGAAGTTTTTGTGAGCAATAGGTGCCGAGCTACGCTGCGGCGAACGAATTGCAACCGGACAGATGGACAAACAGACGGGCACACGAACTGACGGACGGACGGGCAACCTGGATGCTATATGCCCCGCCTAAAAATAAAATCTAGTTAATTCAGTCGTGTGGAAAGAGCAACCTTTTAAAACTGATAATAATAATTCTGAATAAGCAGGGGGGGTGGCCAAGTGGTTAGTGTGCTTGGTGTCAGTGCAGAAGGTTCCCGGTTCAAATCCCACCCCTGCCATATTTCTCCATGTGATGTGGAGTTGCATCAGGAAGGGCATCTGGCGTAAAACCTGTGCCAATTCAACATGCAGATCCACCTTGGATTTGCTGTGGCGACCCCGAGTGCAAACAAGGGAGCAGCCGAAGGGAGTTACTTTACTATATATATATATATATATATATATATATATATATATATATATATATATACGAGGTCTATTAAAAAAGTATCCGACCTTATTATTTTTTTCAAAAACCATATGGATTTGAATCACATGTGATTGCGTCAGCCAAGCTTGAACCTTCGTGCGCATGCGTGAGTTTTTTCACGCCTGTCGGTTGCGTCATTCGCCTGTGAGCAGGCTTTGAGTGAGGAGTGGTCCACCCCCTCATCGTTTTTTTCATTGTTTAGGAATGGCTCAGAGACTGCCGCTTTGCTTGATCAAAATTTTTTCAGAAACTGTGAGGGACATCAAAGTGGACACCATTCGAGAAATTCAGATGGTTTTTGGTGAAAATGTTATGGGCTTCAAAGAGATTACGGAGTGTTACTGTCGCTTTAAGGACGGCCCAGAGTGACTGGTGGTGCGCCGCGCTCCGAAGCCGCCATCGACAGGCTGAGCGACCATTTCATTTCTAAACTGATGGCTGTATGGATCCGTGACCATCGTGTGCCATTTCTCTGGTTATCACAAGAGCTGGACATCAACCTTTTTCCAGCAGATTTCAATTTTAACAAGAGATTTTGTCATGGAAAGCCGAGCGGAGGCTTCGCGTGTCACGATGGATTTGCTGCTGGAACGAGACAAAACCACCTCCGTTTTGGTCTCACAGGACGGCTTTGAGATGGCGTTCAGACAGCTGTCGGTGGTTTTTCCATCGAGTGATTATCCGAGAAATTGTGGATGTGCCTGGACCTGCCAGAACATGTCCTGTGAGGCTTCATCACGGCGTTGCTTTGCGCCATGCGGCACCGCCGCGACGCGCGGAATTCCTCCGCACGTCTGTCTCAATGTGCCGAAAAAGTGCTGATTTCCACGTCTTTTCACAATTCCTGTGCTAGCCAGATGACATCCCGGATAAAACACAGCGTCCAGTTTGGAAATGAACGGCACATTCCACTGTTACAGGAGTTTTTGTCATGGAAAGAGGAGCGGAGGCTTCCACCTGAGGTAAATTCAGGTGATTGGACGTGATTTGGAAAGATACACAACTGTCTACATATAAGGTCTCACAGTTGACAGTGCATGTCAGAGCACAAACCAAGCATGAAGTCAAAGAAATTGTCTGTCGACCACCAAGACAGGATTGTCTCAAGGCACAAATCTGGGGACGGGTACAGAAATATTTCTGCTGCTTTGAAGGTCCCAATGAGCACAGTGGCCTCCATCATTGGAAATAAAAGAAGTTCAGATCCACAAGACTCTTTCTAGATCTAGCTACCCATCTAAAGTGAGTGATTGAGGGTGAAGGGCCTTAGATAGGGATGTGACCAACAACCCGATGCTCACTCTGTCACAGCTCCAGCATTCCTCTGTGGAGAGAGGAGAACCTTCCAGAAAGACAACCATCTCTGCAGCAATCCACCAATCAGGCCTGTATGGTAGAGAGTCCAGATGGAAACCACTCCTAAGTAAAAGGCACATGACAGCCTGCCTGGAGTTTGCCAAAAGGCACCTGAAGGACTCTCAGACCACGAGAAACAAAATTCTGATGAGAGAAAGACTGAACTTTGATGTAAATGCCATGCATCATGTTTGGAGGAAACCAGGTACCATCCCTTCAGTGAAGCATGGTGGTGGCAGCATCATGCTGTGGAGATGTTCTTCAGCGGGAGGAAGTGGAAGACTAGTCAGGATTGAGGGAAAGATAAATACTGTAATGTACAGATACATCCTGGATGAAAATCTGTTCCAGAGCACTCCTGACCTCAGACTGGGGTGACGGTTCATCTTTCAGCAGGACAATGACTGTAAGCACACAGCCAAGATATCAAAGGAGTGACTTCAGGACAACTCTGTGAATGTCCTTGAGTGGTCCAGCCAAAGCTTAGACCTAAAACCAATTAAACATCTCTGGAGAGATCTGAAAATGGCTGTCACCCATGCTCTCCATCCAAGCTGAGGGAGCTTGAGAGGTGCTGCAAAGAGGAATGGACAAAACTGCCCAAAAACAGGTGCACCAAGCAAGTGGCATCAGATTCAAGAAGACCTGAGGCTGTAATTGCTGCCAAAGATGCATCAACAAAATATTAAGCAAAGGATGTGAATACTTATGTACATGTGATTTCTTAGGTTTTTATTTTTAATAAATTTGCGAAAATTAAAAAAACTTTTTTCAAGTCATTATGGGGTGTTGTGAGTAGAATTCTGAGGGAAATATATTAATTTACTCTATTTTGGAATAAGGCTGTAACATAAAACGTGGAAAAAGTGAAACCCTGTGATTCCTCGAGCCTATCCTAGCAGTCATAGGGCAGGAGGCGGGGTACACCCTGGACAGGATGCCAATCTATCACAGGGCCACATATAGCCAGACAAACACATTCACACCCCTATGCATACCTTCGGTCAATTTAAAGTTTCAAATTCACATAAATTGCATGTCTTTGGATGTGGGAGGAAGCTGAAGCACCTGGAGGAAACCCAAACGAACATGGGAAGAGCATGTGAATTGAGATACTGTAAACTGCTTTGATTAAAATCCTACACTGGATGACCTCATATACTAACTCATAAGATCCTCTGGTATGTAACTGGTGCCTTGGAGTCAGTTTTAGATTGTGCCAGGCTAAAGGAATATAATCTCTTTAAGTCAACATCATGTTTTGTACTCAGTGGCCCCTGTGACCAAATGAATATGCAAATCAGGTAACTGTTGGTACGCTGATCATTCCCCCCACAGGGACTATGTGTCAAGTTTGGATATCTTGGGTCAAAAGGCCTTGGGGATACAAGTATACTGGATACAGTAATCTTGACTGTATCCCTGGCCAATATTTTGTTCAGGTGGGTGAAAATTATTCTTTGCTTATCCCTATCATAGCATGCAGTTGTGGGTTTTTATTTAATTATTGTATTTTTTATTTTTTTGCCATTCTTTTATCATCATTTGATGTGGAATTTGGACTCACATGGCAAGAACTTGGCATTGAATCATGAAAGCTCAGACTTTGAAGCTAGGGACTACTATGTTACTATGAAACAGTGCTTCCAACAAATGTCCAAGCATGCAAACAGTTACAGAAAAATCTGCAATATCAGGCCCAGTAGCGGAATCCAACAAAAGAACCAGTGGGTCTGTAAAGTAATCTGGTTTACTAGGATTCTGTATTTTGGTCGACGTCATGTGAGGTTTCTTCTACTTCAAAACAAGATGATCTGTAATCACTGCATAGGTTTTTGAGGAACTGTGTGTCATGAACTAACAAACAAATTGCGACAACTGGAAATGATCCTTCCTGACTGAGGTAATAACTCTCTTCTCCATCTCTACTTTCAACGTTTATAAAAAGTGACTCACTGGCAAATATGGAAACAGAGTACTAAAAGATTCCATGTTGTTCCACTTGGGAGTATTAGCCCCGTGCACATGGAGATCAATAAAAATCTGTTGACTTTTTTCCATATGTGTGTTTTAGTTTATGAGTCTTTAAAGGTGCACGTGCAGTGAAGCTAAACGTCAACGTATTCTGCAACAAAAACACCACTGCCAAAAACAGAGCCGAGCATTTCTGTGAGCCCGAACACATCATGCCAGATGACATTTGGCAAAAACAAGCCTGAGTGCATATTTTTGTGCCTTTTGTCCCCAACCTCCTCAGTACTTGTAAATCTCCTTGTGTTTGACCTTTGGCCTGACTCCGTGACCCTGGACTCTGATTTTGTTCTCTTAAATAGTTGTGATCCCGTCTGTTTCAATGTGTTTCCATGTTGTGATTCTGAAATCTGAAATGAACACAAAGTGCTCAAAGCTTCTCTTAATTACATCAAGATGCACACACGTGCACGTGCGCGCACCCATACTCACACACACGTAAACTGGCTTACGCCATTCGTTTCCATACTGGCAAGCTTTTTAACATTCTGACTCATTCTTTCACTCAGTTTCTCCTCCACCCCCCCCCCCCCCCCCCCCCACCTCTCCCTGTTTTTTTCAAATTCCTTTATGTTAGTTGTTATTGTTCTCTTTTATTTCAGGCCTCCCTTGTTTCATTTCCTTCTGCCTTCACACATCATGAATATAAACAGCATCTCTCTCTCTCTTCCTTCATTCTTTTCACTCACAGACACCCTCGTTCCTATCCTCCCTACGTGTCCTCGGCTGTTTCTCCGAATATGGTCGTCAGCTCTGCTGCTCCAGAGGAAGTGATTTATGACCATAATGCTGTGTGATCACATCGGTCGGTGCGACGGCAGAGCCAGCACCGGATATGCCGCAGATAGTTTTGCTGGCTGTTCAAGTCTCCCTAAAATCAATACAGTGTTTTCAAAGTGAACATCAAGTTGCTTCATTATTAGTGAGATTTCTCTATCTGTGCTTTCTGCAGAACAGATTTTATTGTATTTTTTATTTGCCCTTTATTTAACCAGGTAAAATCAATTGAGGACTAGTTATCTTTTTCAGTGATGACTTGGCAAAGAGGTTTTAGCAAAAGCATAAACCCACAGACCACATAAAATGACACATCTGGCACAACACCATACAATATATAACTAGGGATGGGTGTTATTTCAAAAAATTTGGAAATCTATAAATGTTTGCATGGAATATGGAAATATACGCGGAATAAACCATAGCAGGATGAATTTTGGGTCATTTGGTTTCAAAAACCCATATGGACGGTGCCAGCGAAGATATCGGTTTCAAAAATCGCCAAAAATATCGCCGAAAATGTCATATCTTGACAACCGCTGCACCTAGAGACTTGAAATTTGGCTCCAAATGTTGCTTGACCCCAAGTTTATATTAAACGTCTATAGTAACAATAAGCCTATCTGGTGTTTTTTTTAAGAGTAATTGACAAAAAACCTAATTTCAGTACATATGTTACGATCAACTGTAACAAACAAAATCTATGTAGTTTTTATTTCAGGAACATGAGTTGAGTATAATCATCACATGTAAAGAATGACATGGCCACAATAAACTAATTATAAGCAACAGAGTGGTTTTCTACATCAACAGCACATATACGACACACGCGTTACTTGAAATTTTCAAACGCTCCGTCCATATGGGTTTTTGGAACCAAATGACCCAAAAATTATCCTGCTATGGTTCATTCCGTGTATATTTCCATATTTCATGCAAACATTTATAGATTTCCAAATTTTTTGAAATAACACCCCTCCCTAATATAACATTCTTCCAGTGTGACAAACCATTATAGAATGATGAATGTTAACACATATAAACTCAACTCATAGATCAAGATTAAACTGCTAGACATAAAAGGTGATTGAGTGAATATTTTTAAAGAATAGAACAGAAAGCAAGATGGCTAACAGTTAGTTAAACAGTCAACTGCGACTTGTTGCAATTTTTGTTTGAACATGATGGTTCCCTCCAGGTGCTCCAGCTTCCTCCCACTTCCAAAGACACACAGGTTAAAAGGAACCCCGACTATAAATACATGTTTATTCTATATGACTTGTTGTGATATTAGTAACATAACTATGGCTATGGGACAAAATTTGCAAAAATAATGTCAAGTTTTATGATATTTTAAGAAACGTTATTTCTACATAGGTTGCCATTGTTGTTTGTAACGCAATGCATTCTGGGTAGTGACGTCAAACGGGGGCAGAGCTTCCCGTGTTTACATTACAACTAGTGGCGATTAACAACGATGAGCTCCTCTGTTCACCCTTTTCAGTTCGAACCAGAGCGTGATCTGCAGTGTGAGGAAGAGAACTTTGAAAATACTGTCAGAAATGAAGATCAGCGCTCTGATCAAGCAAGAGTTGGCCATTGTAGGTGGTGTCTGTGTGGGGGCTGCTTGCCGATGCTGACAGAGAAAGAGAGCGTCTGCTGCTCTTTCGCGTGTTTTAGTCCTATTTTCACTAGTTACTCGTGGATGATTTTTCTTCTTGTGGGGAAATATGATGGGCACTGCATCTGGTTTAAGACGTCGTTTGTATCCAGAAACACCAACAAGCTCCCTCATTAGTTGAAGTTGATGAAAAGCCTCAAATGCATCCGCGTTGAAGTGACGTGAGCACAGCCGCGGGTCTTTCGGCAACTGCACTCTTCCACAAGCATCCTCCCACTTTTTCCTTAACTTTCTTTCTTTTGGAAAGCAATGAAGGCTTACCTCGCTTTCTTTGTTGCCCTTAGACTGAAAACTGCATCCAAAAGCCGCGCAATGTGGCATTTTATCTTGGTAGAAGAACTAGCTTTAACACTGTTTTCGCTTGCATGAAAGATTTCAAAAACCTTTCCACGTCATCACCCCCAGAATGCATTGTGCAGGCAAAAACATGGCGGCCGCGTTGTATTTAAATACGTGATAAATAAACGCTATTTTATATCATTCAAGACTTGTTTATGCACTTCTAACTATATATTATAATAGCAGACGTCAGTGTTTCAATTTTTTGACAAATTTGATGTTATAGTCGGGGTTCCTTTCAAGTGAACTGGAATCATTGAATTGACTCTAGGTGTGAGTGTGAATGTGATTGCGTGTGTATATGTGGCCCTGCCATGGTCTGGCGGGCTGTCAGGGGTACACCCCACCACTCCCCCTCACCCACTAATTGGAACAGAAAATGAAGTTTTAATGTCTTTTGTAGTGAGTTACACTCATTTGCAGGGAAAGATGGCCGAAACAACAGTACAAGTTTTTGGAATGGTGAGTAGAATGAAACTGTTGGCTCTTAAATGCTAACTTGTCTTGGAAATGTGTAGAAGGTCTGAGAGGTAAAGAGGTGTCTCCCCCAGAACTGTTTTATAGATTAGTTGCAGCCAATGTTGTAGCCGCCTGATATGAAGGGCCGGCCAAGTCACCCGTTTATAGGGATCACAGTGGGGATTGGTAAAGCGTACGCCTGTGGCAAAACGAATTGCTGACTGATGTGGTGTTTCAAATTTGGAGAGTGTTCCCCCTTTGATGCCATTTTATAAAGTGTGTCATCATAATCAAACACAGGAGGAATGGTCATTTTTACAAGAATGTGTTTAGCTGAGTAAGTGAAGGAAGGTTTTCTGGTAAAGCCGAGTTTTGATTTTTGCCAGGAAATTATCGAGTGTGATATACAAGTGTGAAATGAGAGAGAGAGATGACTCAAACCAGAACCCAAGGTACACTGCTAGAACAGCCAGTAGAATACTGAGTAGGATAATGTGATATCTTCCAATTTGCTTGGACATCACCACAACAGTTCTAATGTGGGATCCACATGTTGATTTGCCTTTTTTAACTCAACTCCAACTGTACAGATAAAATGGGACATGGTCAGCCTTGAACAAAGGATCGTCTTTTTGGGAGCCAACTGAAAAGGTGTACCTAATAAAGTGGCAGGTAAATGTACGTTAAATCTGTGTAGAGGCAACATTTACTTCTCTGGGCTCAGAGGGGACCATCACTCAGTGGAAATGTGTACTGTAGTCAGACAAATCAGTATTCCAAATCTTTTTGGAAAAAAATGGACACTGTGCGCTTGCAGTTCGGACCTGTCTCCAAGAGAGAACATGCAGAGAATATTGAAACAAAAAATAGATCAATGATGATCCCATATTGTTGCACACCTTAAGATTTGTTTGCAAGAAGAATGAGAAAAAATAGTACTTGAAATGCTTCATTGCTTGGTGTCCTCAATGCAAAAACATATTTTAACTGCTGTGAGAAGGAATGGTAACATTACAAAGTGGTAAATGCTTTGGCATCCCAAGTTTTTTCAGGCCTGAAATGCAGACATGGACGTATATTCACAAACATTGGGTAGGTGATGGTCTACTCTAGTGGTTAAGCATTGAGCTTGAGACCAGAGAACCCCTGCCAGACCAGACAATCACTAAAGGCCCTTGTGCAAGGTCCTTAATCCTCAAGTTCCTCCTGGTGTGTAGTGAACATATTGCATGGCAGCACCCTGACATTGGTGTGTGTGTGTGTGTGTGTGTGTGTGTGTGTGTGTGTGTGTGTGTGTGTGTGTGTGTGTGTGTGTGTGTGTGTGTGTGTGTGTGTGTGTGTGTGTGTGTCTGTGTGTGCTGAGTGAATGGGTGAATATAAAGCATCATTGTAAAGCAATCATTAGAAAGCTTAGGATGATTATGAAAAGAACTTTTAACAGTAAAAAATACCTATAAGCATTTTTAAGAAAATGTAAAGTCTAATATTTTTTCCGCACAACATGAAGCGTTAGCCAAATCGTCATCTTTTAAGCAAATAGGACATATAAGACACCAAATGAAGATTGTTTTTATATAAAATCTACTACATTTTGAATGACATGCACAGCTTTCTTGTTCAGATCAGAGGGTATGCCTTCATATAAACCTCCATAAACCTCCATGTCGTAGGTTGTAATGACATATTCTTGACGCACTTCACGTGTGGCCTCTTCTGCTACTCGCAGGCATTCTTTAACAGCTTTGTATTCCGTAACAGGGTGGTTAATGACAGGGTAGTCATCCAGTGTTGTAATATGTTATAGTAAGTCTCAGTATTTTTACTGTTACCAGTTATTTTTGTAATCTAGACATCCTTGGCTTTGTAATGATAACAAATTTATAGGGTTGTGTGGAGGGGGGGAGGAGGATTGGGGGTATGTGCAGGACTATGCTGGCCCATGGCCTATCATGCCTTCTGCCTGCTAATGGAAGCAATATTATGGATTCAACCCGGTAGATGCAATTTAACTTTTTCTTTTACGAATGAAGGCTGCCCTGAGTTTTGCAGAAGTTGGGTTTTGTCATCCCATTTCTATGGTCACTTCAATAATCACAAATGAAAAAATGATAATGAGCTCTTTGGAAACATCCCGGCCCTAAAGGTACAACAATTCCCAGAGAGACATATGACAGGCTGGTCTCAGGTCAGTAAACAGCACTTGAAAGGCTGTAGCTTTATCGAGTGGAGAGTTTAAGGTCTGAACATTCATCCTGTTGTAACTGAATCGGCCTGATGGATGAAGCTGCCTCACATCAGCTACACACACAATATACATTTAAAAACTGTGCACAAGAAGATTTATATGTACTCACTAAGTCAGACAGATGTATGATTTTACACACACACACACACACACACACACACACACACACACACACACACACACACACACACACACACACACACACACACACACACACACACACACACACACACACACACACACACACACACACACACACACACACACACACACAGATACTGTCATTGCTACACTGAACCATAATGCACTGCTGCCCAGCAGTCAAATGCCTCATTCCTCTCTAACCCTTGTTTGACTCCCTCTCGGGAGGCTCAACCCTGCAACTGCATACTGACTGAAATTCAAAATCTGCCAAAAAATATCTGGAACATATTGCACAATTAGCAGACATTTTTGAAAGTGGTCCTGTGCAATCACTGCTCCATGTCTCAAATCACACTGGTGCTCTGCTGCACTCATAAAATGTGAGCACTTCTTTTCTAAACAATCAAACAACATTATCAAAAGAAATACAACCACTGGAGAATTGTGTGTCTTCCCTTTGACCACCAGTCTGTAAGTATCAGGTCGGGTGTGGGACCATGCACTTGTGCGACACATCGTCACATCCACCACACCACAGAACCGCCCTGAGTTCTGGATGGCAACCATAGAGATCGATAACAGTCCAGCCACACCTCTCAAAAGTAGCCATCTATATACCCCAACCAGGTGAAACATGGAGGTCCCCTTGGTCTTCTTCAGCTGCTGGGGCCCTCAACACTGAGGCACCTGCATGCTGGATCACCATCATATGAGTGTCCCTAAGTAACCATTCATTTCACACAAAGTCATTCCATTAGTGCATGAGTCTATAAGCTC
Organism: Thalassophryne amazonica; assembly: GCF_902500255.1. Classification (NCBI taxonomy): domain Eukaryota; kingdom Metazoa; phylum Chordata; class Actinopteri; order Batrachoidiformes; family Batrachoididae; genus Thalassophryne; species Thalassophryne amazonica. The sequence goes on along the minus strand of NC_047109.1, from coordinate 65,245,367 downwards.
TTCCCAGGTGTCTCCTGAGTCCTGACCTCAAAGGCCAAGGATCCAGAGGCATGAAAGTCGCTGCAGATGTAAGAGAATGAGCCTACAAGTTCAACAATTTGGCCACATACAGATACACATCTGATAGCCGAGTCCAAGAAGCCATTAAAAGCCTGGATCTTAATCTTGATTCAGGACATTTGCAAACCCAGACATTCCAATTACTCACTCAGCTTCTCAAGTGCTGCAATCAGAGTATCCATTGATCCAGCAAAGATCACAGCATCGTCCACAAAGTCAAGATCAGTAAGTGCATTGTTCATGTTTCGACACTACAACCACGTGCTCAATAATTCCCTTTGAAGAGCATTCAGTGAAAATTTTAGGAGTGCAAACAGGAAAAAAAAAGGTTTGAAGAAAAGAATAATGGTCAAAAAGGATGAAGTGATATATTTATTGAAAAGTAGACGGTGAAGATCTGATTCTTTCTGCAGCTTCCATATTACTTCCTTCATATCTCTTCCAGTATGAACACCTTCACTGTAATACCAGAAATCAGGGCGGCTAACCGACAAACATCTCCACCCTTCCCCCTCCACAGCCGCTGTAATCCTCAGCTGCTGTGCTGCTGTCTTGTTTTTGTCGTTGTTGTTGTTTTAAACTCATATGGAGCTGTTGTGATGTTTGGCTCCACAGATGCTTTGTGATTTCTAACCTTGATTTTTACATGCCCTGGCAAAGGACTGATTCTGAGCTGAGATTTACACCATATTTTCATAAATCAATCTCTAATCCGTCTGACTGCTGACCTCCACCTACATTCATCACCATGGCAACCATGTTAAATCATGTACTGAGCAAAGTCATTCTTCCACTTTGTTTCTGATGGCTGAATACTAGCTATTACAGTAAAAGCACAGAATAGTGTTCAAGGACTGATGCTTAAAATGTTGCAAAGTAAGAAAACAATACTGTTGCAATCATCCTTTCCACACAGCAGGATTCTCTGTCTTGAAATCATGAATGTGTCTGAGATGGTGGACAGTAGACTGTAGAAATAAGTAAATCAGCATAGTTCCAAATTGTTTTTATGACCAAAGTGAACACTAAGATGGCACAGATTGCTGGAAGAGAAGTGATTGCACTTGTGTTTGTGCTGACGTCGTACCTGCAGAAGACGCCCATGTCCTCCAGCACGTAACACTGTCCTCCGTTGAAGCAGTAGTTGGGCAACATGTCACAACGTGAGCGACAGCTTCCATTCTGCATCTGGTAGCCCACACGGCACCCGCCTTTTCCATGTGACCCATCCACCGGTGAGGCTGCTGGTGGAGCTGCTACGGGGCCACTTGGTGCTGAGGCTCCCCTCCCAGGAAATGATGCTTCTGGTTTGAAAGAGCTAGATCCTGGGACAGGGGGCCTGGGGCGAGATGGAGACCCAGCAGATATCCTAAGGTCTTCATCGCTCTCGTACGCATCGGTGGTGATACTGTAGGTGTACTCATCGGCAGTGGGGGACACGCTGTCCTCATATGGCGTGAGGTAGTCATAGCTGTCAGGCATCGCCCAGGAGGTCGGGTCGCCACCCTGCAGCTCATGTGCCAGTGATGAAGGAGACGGGGGGGCAAGGTCCAGGCTTCGCCCATGAGAGGAGGGGTCAAAGAAGTCTACATGGAGGATGTCGGGGTAAGAGGGCTTGGTGGAAGCTGAGGGTGGGGTGGTGGTGGGAACATGGTCTAGGTCAACGACAGCCGTGTCCTTAGCGTGAAGCCAAGGTGGTTCAGTGTGAGGCAAATGCTCCTCCTCATCTTCCTCCTCTTCACCTTCATTGCTTTCCTGTCTGCGTGGGTTACTAGGCAGCAAGTGCTCCGTCTCAGCAGAATCAGGGCTGAGCTGGGGCGGGGCCACCACACCCACGTCCTCCACTGTGGGCACCACCGATTCACTGAACATGCCGCTGCTCTGCTCCTCCTCCTCGCCAGCGCGGGGGATTCTGCCCGCTCTTGGGGTAACAGTGTTGACTGTGTCGGGACTGGCTGAGCGGCTCACTCCGGTTACCATGGTAATGACTTCATTGACCTTAACAGGTCCAGCTTCCTCATTAAGCAAGGAGGTGGCATTGCCTGTGCCCTCTGGCTCAGTGGCATTCATCATAACATTTCCTGTAAAAGTACAAAAAAAGAATAAATATATTGATTAAAACATTTTACATATAAAATAAGCTCAGAGAGAGCTCCTATTACAAACCATCACCAAAGCCCAGAGAACTTTCTCTGACAAAATATTTTACCAGCTGTGTCTTATTATGCAGATCTGTCCCAAACTGCCATCATTCCTTATAATTTGCTCCATTCCTCACATTTTCCCAGTGTTTTTTGATATTTGGTTGACTGCTGTTTCAGTTGTACAAACTTACAGCTGTAGGTGAATACATAACCTACTTAATGGGAGAAACGAAAGACTTAATTCTCATTCATATGCAAACAAACAACCTTATAATTAATCATGTGCTCCTCAAGGGGACACCTACGGTGTAAGTATGTGTCTACCATGTATTGTTAATGATTAATCACTGTAACAAAATCAGTAATAGCCCCGGCAACTCTAAACAACTTAAGAGCACCACGCTCATAGAGCACAAACCTCCGCAACACTAGTTTTCAATTCCACAAATTTTTACCTTGGAAAAAATTTTCAAGGTCAAAGTCCTGTTAGACGTGGCTTTTCATAAACTAAAATATAATACAAAATATAGATCCAAAGGGTTTTCAATGTTAAACTCACATGTCCCCAAAATACGCAATACGGATCATATGTGGATCAAACTTAGTGGGTTAGAGGCTGTTCACAAACAAGGGCGAAAACGTACCCCCCGCCCCAACTTAGTTGGTGGAAGTTATCATCTGCTCAGACCCCAAACCACACCTGTATTAATCCCAGTAAGGAGCAGTGCAGTAGTTTCATTGCTTATTTCACAAACAAGGTAGACACCGCTCCGTCCGCTCCTCGTTGTCTCTCTCCAGCCCCCCACCCCTTGACTTGCTCATATGAAACCAGTAGGCTGTCTCTCTCGGTACTTCCCCACCACAGTGAGAGAGGTTGAGGACCTCACCCAAAGGATCACCTCACCACCAGAGCTTCAGGATCACCTCAAAAAACACAATCTGTTTGAAAAATTTCAATCTGGTTTTCGACCCTCCCATAGTACTGAGCCCTGGTCAGAGTCACCAATGACCGCATGGTGGCTGCTGACCTGGGTTCTCCAACACTCCTCATCCTTACTCCAGCTGAATTCAGCAAAGACCGAAGCTCTTTTATTCGGTAACCCCCCCCACCCCGCAAACCAACTCTATTCCTCCCCCATTTACTGTATTCCTTTTTCTGGCCGAACCATCACCCTTTCCTCCTCTGTCACAAATCTGGTGGTCAAGTTTGACCCCCACCTGCCATTTGATACACACGTAAAATTACATTCCTCCATCTCAGGGAGATAGCCAAACCCCACTCCCTCCCTTTCTCTCTGATGCTGAAAGGCTGGTCCATGCCTTTGTCTCCTCTAGGCTGGACTATTGTAATCACTCCTTTTAGTGACCATTGGAGGTCACTAAAATTAACATTGAATCGGTGTGTAACTTTGCAAAAACAATGTCGGACTCTGTAGTTTTCTCTGGGCCCCTCCCCAATCGGACCAGGAGGGACATGTTTAGCCGCATGTTCTCCTTGAATTGCTGGCTGTCTGAGTGGTGTCCAAAAAATGAGGTGGGCTTCATAGATAATTGGCAAAGCTTCTGGGGAAAACCTGGTCTTGTTAGGAGAGACGGCATCCATCCCACTTTGGATGGAGCAGCTCTCATTTCTAGAAATCTGGCCAATTTTCTTAAATCCTCCAAACCGTGACTATCCAGGGTTGGGACCAGGAAGCAGAGTTGTAGTCTTGCACACCTCTCTGCAGCTTCTCTCCCCCTGCCATCCCCTCATTACCCCATCCCCGTAGAGACGGTGCCTGCTCCCAGACTACCAATAACCAGCAAAAATCTATTTAAGGATAAAAATTCAAAAAGAAAAAATAATATAGCACCTTCAATTAGCTCCCAATTCAGATCAGGGAGACAGACACCCTCTCTACTTTTAAGATTAGGCTTAAAACTTTCCTTTTTGCTAAAGCTTATAGTTAGGGCTGGATCAGGTGACCCTGAACCATCCCTTAGTTATGCTGCTATAGACGTAGACTGCTGGGGGGTTCCCATGATGCACTGTTGTCTTTCTCTTTTTGCTCTGTATGCACCACTCTGCATTTAATCATTAGTGATCGATCTCTGCTCCCCTCCACAGCATGTCTTTTTCCTGGTTCTCATCCCTCAGCCCAACCAGTCCCAGCAGAAGACTGCCCCTCCCTGAGCCTGGTTCTGCTGGAGGTTTCTTCCTGTTAAAAGGGAGTTTTCCTTCCCACTGTAGCCAAGTGCTTGCTCACAGGGGGTCGTTTGACCGTTGGGGTTTTACATAATTATTGTATGGCCTTGCCTTACAATATAAAGCGCCTTGGGGCAACTGTTTGTTGTGATTTGGCGCTATATAAAAAAAAAAATTGAAATTGATTGAACTGCACCACAGACTAAAACAGTTAAATGTGGTCTATTAAACATTAGGTCTCTCTCTTCTAAGTCACTGTTATTAAATGATATAATAATTGATCAACATATTGATTTATTCTGCCTTACAGAAACCTGGTTACAGCAGGATGAATATGTTAGTTTAAATGAGTCAACACTAACTGCCAGAATGCTCGTAGCACGGGCCGAGGAGGAGGATTAGCAGCAATCTTCCATTCCAGCTTATTAATTAATCAAAAACCCAGACAGAGCTTTAATTCATTTGAAAGCTTGACTCTTAGTCTTGTCCATCCAAATTGGAAGTCCCAAAACCAGTTTTATTTGTTATTATCTATCGTCCACCTGGTCGTTACTGTGAGTTTCTCTGCAAATTTTCAGACCTTTTGTCTGACTTAGTGCTTAGCTCAGATAAGATAATTATAGTGGGCGATTTTAACATCCACACAGATGCTGAGAATGACAGCCTCAACACTGCATTTAATCTAGTATTAGACTCAACTGGCTTTGCTCAAAATGTAAATGAGTCCACCCACCACTTTAATCATATCTTAGATCTTGTTCTGACTTATGGTATGGAAATTGAAGACTTAACAGTATTCCCTGAAAACTCCCTTCTGTCTGATCATTTCTTAATAACATTTACATTTACTCTGATGGACTACCCAGCAGTGGGGAATAAGTTTCATTACCCTAGAAGTCTTTCAGAAAGCACTGTACTAGTTTAGGGATATGATTCCTTCTTTATGTTCTCTAATGCCATATACCAACACAGTGCAGAGTAGCTACGTAAACTCTGTAAGTGAGATAATAGAGTATCTCGTCAATAGTTTTACATCCTCATTGAAGACAACTTTGGATGCTGTAGCTCCTCTGAAAAAGAGAGCTTTAAATCAGAAGTGCCTGACTCTGTGGTATAACTCACAAACTCGCAGCTTAAAGCAGATAACCCGTAAGTTGGAGAGGAAATGGCGTCTCACTAATTTAGAAGATCTTCACTTAGCCTGGAAAAAGAGTCTGTTGCTCTATAAAAAAGCCCTCCGTAAAGCTAGGACATCTTAAAATTTTAACTATTAGAGAAAAAAATACTCATAACCATCCCAAAGACGTATCGTTATCCTTGGCTGCTTTCAGTGATACCGGTATTTGGTTAGACTCTTTCTCTCCGATTGTTCTGTTCATTAGTTACTTCATCCAAACCATCAACATGTCTATTAGACCCCATTCCTACCAGGCTGCTCAAGGAAGCCCTACCATTATTTAATGCTTCGATCTTAAATATAATCAATCTATCTTTATTAGTTGGCTATGTACCACAGGCTTTTAAGGTGGCAGTAATTAAACCATTACTTAAAAAGCCATCACTTGACCCAGCTATCTTAGCTAATTATAGGCCAATCTCCAACCTTCCTTTTCTCTCAAAAATTCTTGAAAGGGTAGTTGTAAAACAGCTAACTGATCATCTGCAGAGGAATGGTCTATTTGAAGAGTTTCAGTCAGGTTTTAGAATTCATCATAGTACAGAAACAGCATTAGTGAAGGTTACAAATGATCTTCTTATGGCCTCAGACAGTGGACTCATCTCTGTGCTTTTTCTGTTAGACCTCAGTGCTGCTTTTGATACTGTTGACCATAAAATTTTATTACAGAGATTAGAGCATGCCATAGGTATTAAAGGCACTGCGCTGCGGTGGTTTGAATCATATTTATCTAATAGATTACAATTTGTTCATGTAAATGGGGAACCTTCTTCACAGACTAAGGTTAATTATGGAGTTCCACAAGGTTCTGTGCTAGGACCAATTTTATTCACTTTATACATGCTTCCCTTAGGCAGTATTATTAGACGGCATTGCTTAAATTTTCATTGTTACGCAGATGATACCCAGCTTTATCTATCCATGAAGCCAGAGGACACACACCAATTAGCTAAACTGCAGGATTGTCTTACAGACATAAAGACATGGATGACCTCTAATTTCCTGCTTTTAAACTCAGATAAAACTGAAGTTATTGTACTTGGCCCCGCAAATCTTAGAAACATGGTGTCTAACCAGATCCTTACTCTGGATGGCATTACCCTGACCTCTAGTAATACTGTGAGAAATCTTGGAGTCATTTTGGATCAGGATATGTCATTCAATGCGCATATTAAACAAATATGTGGGACTGCTTTTTTGCATTTGCGCAATATCTCTAAAATTAGAAAGGTCTTGTCTCAGAGTGATGCTGAAAAACTAATTCATGCATTTATTTCCTCTAGGCTGGACTATTGTAATTCATTATTATCAGGTTGTCCTAAAAGTTCCCTGAAAAGCCTTCAGTTAATTCAAAATGCTGCAGCAAGAGTACTAACAGGGACTAGAAGGAGAGAGCATATCTCGCCCATATTGGCCTCTCTTCATTGGCTTCCTGTTAATTCTAGAATAGAATTTAAAATTCTTCTTCTTACTTATAAGGTTTTGAATAATCAGGTCCCATCTTATCTTAGGGACCTCATAGTACCATATCACCCCAATAGAGCGCTTTGCTCTCAGACTGCAGGCTTACTTGTAGTTCCTAGGGTTTGTAAGAGTAGAATGGGAGGCAGAGCCTTCAGCTTTCAGGCTCCTCTCCTGTGGAACCAGCTCCCAATTCAGATCAGGGAGACAGACACCCTCTCTACTTTTAAGATTAGGCTTAAAACTTTCCTTTTTGCTAAAGCTTATAGTTAGGGCTGGATCAGGTGACCCTGAGCCATCCCTTAGTTATGCTGCTATAGACTTAGACTGCTGGGGGGTTCCCATGATGCACTGAGTGTTTCTTTCTCCTTTTGCTCTGTATGCACAACTCTGCATTTAATCATTAGTGATTGATCTCTGCTCCCCTCCACAGCATGTCTTTTTCCTGGTTCTCTCCCTCAGCCCCAACCAGTCCCAGCAGAAGACTGCCCCTCCCTGAGCCTGGTTCTGCTGGAGGTTTCTTCCTGTTAAAAGGGAGTTTTTCCTTCCCACTGTCGCCAAGTGCTTGCTCACAGGGGGTCGTTTTGACCGTTGGGGTTTTTACGTAATTATTGTATGGCCTTGCCTTACAATATAAAGTGCCTTGGGGCAACTGTTTGTTGTGATTTGGCGCTATATAAATAAAATTGATTGATTGATTGACTCCTTGTGGGGATCCTGGGTCGGAGCCTTCAAAAGCTCCAACTTATCCAAACAGCGCAGTCAGGATCCTGGTGAGGATGCGGAAATATGAGCACATCACGCCAACCCTCAGAACACTTTACTGGTTCCTAATTCACCTGCGCATTAAATACAAACTCAAACTACTTACCCACCAGTGGATCCATGCAAATGCTTCACAATATCACAGCACAATCCACAACAAAACACCTCTGCTCCACAAATACTCACCATCTCTGCCCCCCAGGACCAAACCTCACACAATGGGAGATGGAGCCTACATAGTGGCTGCTCCAGTGCTCTGGAATGCCCTACCAGAAAGTCTGAGGGCACCACAGACTATGGAGTTGCTACTGCCAGTTGCCACCTGATCTCAAGTGGCCTCCGGCGACCAACGAGTCTTCAGACCATTCTTTGCATCACTGTGGCAGACAGTGGTGGGCACAGATAACCAAAAAATTAACTTTGATAACAGATAATCAGATAACTGAAAAGTTATCTTTGATGAAGTTAAAACGATAAACCACCCACAAATGTATCGGAAGTTACAGATAACCGATAAATTTCAGTATTGTCTCTGGTATACTTGCAACTACTAAGCTGATTTTGAGTTTAACACCATGATCACTTCTGGAAGCATCAAAGGCAACAACAGACCCAATCAATGAGTCAGCACTTCTGTCTTTGAGCATGCTGCCCCCTGCTGGAAGCTCCAGTTTACTACAAGGCTTCCAGCACAGAAGCAAGCTGAGAGGAGCCACAAAGCTCAACTCTCTACTCAAGCACAACGCTGCTGTCAGGCAGAGGTCTTGAAAAATAAAGCAGTGCTGACTTATGGTTTGGTGTAAATAAAATGAATACTGATAGAATAACTCCATTAATGTCAATTCTGTCATTTGTGCAAAGTTAAGATATAACATATATCTTTTAATGTTGAATGATGCACTAATTCTGAAGTTTTGTAACAAACACAGACAGATGGCATTCTGGGTAAAATGTGTCTACGGGGTGAATACTGCCATGAACACTACTGGCCAGTAGATGGCAGTAAAGACCTTGAAAACTTGCCAAAACAAAATTCCAGATAATCTGTGTCTGCTACTCTGCTACGTTTAAGTTGCGTGGAATTTAATAAACGCAAAAACAATAACGTCTATAAACCCAGAGAATATATTCACGAGAGTTTTAGGCACTAGAGTTTAACACTGTTGTCCGTGGAGCCTGATCAGAGTGTCTCAAATGCATTTCTCATGTCGTGAACGTACTGAGATACCCATAATGCACCTGGACACAGCATGTCCACACTAAAACCTTAAGAATTAACGCATTACTTTATAACTAAAACATATATCTGATATTTTGACTTTATAAAACTTCAAAAACATGACGTTAATTTAAATAACTTGTCCAAAATTAGTTTGGTTAAAATTTGAACCATAAGTTAAAAATGTGTGTGAGTGTGTGTGTGTGTGTGTGTGTGAGATCAGTTATCCTTTGCTTGCAGAGGATAGAGTGGTTTCTTCCAGAAGCAGCTCTCCTTTGTTTGCAGAGGATAGAACTACACATCTGCTACAAAACATTTAACAGGTAGGTGCTCAACTGATTTTAAATTTTATAAGAGTTTGTAGCTGTTCAGCTTTGTTTACCACGTTAACAGTCTAAAAATTATCAGACAAAAATTTATCGGAAGATAACTAGTCCGATAATGGTTTTTAAAGTTATCTGAAAAGATAATCCGATAATGAAAACATTATCTTCGATAATTATCGGTTATTGGATTATCGGAACTGTGCCCACCACTGCCAACAGAGGATAAATATTTGAATCCCATGATTATATCGTAAATCTGATCAAGCTTTTGAGATGACGAAGGAACTAAACAAGTCCAGTTGACCTGACTCAACCTGCTTCAATACCACAATCTGAATGACTGACAACACAGACAACAAACGCAGATGGTTCACACAAGAATGTGACAAATGCAAGTATGGTAAAATCATCTAAAACAGGGATGCCCATATCTTTCTCCTGGAGGGCACATGCCCTGTATGCTTACTCTCTCTGATTGACCCAAGGCTAATTAACTGACAGGGGTGCTCAGCCAATGAGCAATTAGGAAGCAACAGAATTAAATAATCAGGTATGATTAGAGCAGGGAGACATGAAAACATGTAAGGCATGTGCCTTTCAGCAACATATCTAGGAAGCCCTTGTCTAAAACATACTATATTTTCTCCACGCGGCTCTCATCTCGCTTGTTTTCCCAAATATCAGGCACATGCAGCAGGTGGAACACCTGCAGGAGCGTGCTGAGGAGCATTGGAAGGAGACTTTTAGCCGGCATGGCGTCACTGTCCTCCTTTACCATACTGCAGCAATGAAACTGGTTGTGGTGCAGCAGGGTTTAATTGTGCGCATGTCAGAGAAGAACGCTGTCACATTCTATTAAGGATCACCATTAATCAAGACGGATCAAAACGCTCTGTTGCGACCTCCATGAAATTAGGCAAAATTAGGGTGGTGTGTGACATTCATGCAAGATTCTTTGACAGCCAAAAACATGCTCCACGAAAATCATAAATATCACCTACCAACACGCACTATTAAGAAACCTATTCAGATGTGTTAAGTCACGTTAAGAATGTCAGGAATGTGCCAAGAATGATGCAAATATGACATTCGTAACGCATCCTACCTATGTGTAAATGCAGCATAAGATAGAGAATGGGGCACGGGTGGCCTCGACCCATGGACCATCTTTCGGGAGTCAGACACACAAACAGCTTGCACCACCATGCTATCTAACACATAAGATGAATTAACAGAGCAGAGATTACCTTAGTTACAATCTTGATCTTCCTTCTGAAGCACAGAAATTGTAACAGAAAAATCTAAATGTCAAATGTTAATAGGTAATACTGAATATACTGAGTGAGTGGCTGCAAAGAGAACCTGCACCCTCTCAGCCCTTTCTGGAATTAGTTGACTACTCCTGACCTAGGCTGTGTGCATTTGATTATTTGCACAGTATCCAATTGTTCTTCTTTCGGCTGTTCCTGTTCACTCTGGGTCATCACAGAGGATCTGGATTGGATTTGCATATTTATTTGGCACAAGCTTTTTATGCCGGATGCTCTTCCAGATGCATCTCCAGATCTACAAGGATACAGAACATAATATGCATGTTTTGATGGTGAGAAGAAAGCAGAGCACCCAGAGGAAACCCACGCAGACACATCAGGAAAATATTCAAACTCCAAACAGAAAGACACAGCGGTCAATTCACGGTGAGAAAATAAACAAAATGCAAGCATAGCTTTAGTTTAGAATGCTAAGTATGTCCAGTTACACATTTTATTTACAACCCCAATTCCAACAAAGTTGGGACGTTGCCTCTACTGGTGGTTGGCTCTCACTGCGGTATTGTATCACTTCCTGTTCCGGAGCACAGCGGTGTTTTTCTGTATCTGTTAGCTGTTTAATCTGCGCAGTTAGATTGATCTAGTTATCTAGATTACGATTTGTTTCCCAGTGTAATCTTTACGTGCCTTAACTAAAGCACTCCTTCTGCTGAATCACCTCTAAATTATTCACTTTGCGTGTTTTTAGGAATCCGCTAGGTTAGCGTAGCTACTAGCTCTTAGCCGATTTAGCATGGCGGCTTCTCCTGTCTCTCCCACACTTTTCTGCTCTGGGTGTGAAATGTTTAGTTATTCCTCTGCCTCCTTTAGCAGTAATGGTACTTGTAATAAGTGTAGCTTATTCGTAGCTTTGGAGGCCAGGCTGGGCGAATTGGAGACTCGGCTCCGCACCGTGGAAAATTCTACAGCTAGCCAGGCCCCTGTAGTCGGTGCGGACCAAGGTAGCTTAGCCGCAGTTCCCCCCTGGCAGATCCCAAGCAGGCTGACTGGGTGACTGTGAGGAGGAAGCGTAGTTCTAAACAGAAGCCCCGTGTACACCGCCAACCCGTTCACATTTCTAACCGTTTTTCCCCACTCGACGACACACCCGCCGAGGATCAAACTCTGGTTATTGGCGACTCTATTTTGAGAAATGTGAAGTTAGCGACACCAGCAACCATAGTCAATTGTCTTCCGGGGGCCAGAGCAGGCGACATTGAAGGAAATTTGAAACTGCTGGCTAAGGCTAAGCGTAAATTTGGTAAGATTGTAATTCACGACGGCAGTAATGACACCCGGTTACGCCAATCGGAGGTCACTAAAATTAACATTAAATCGGTGTGTAACTTTGCAAAAACAATGTCGGACTCTGTAGTTTTCTCTGGGCCCCTCCCCAATCGGACCGGGAGTGACATGTTTAGCCGCCTGTTCTCCTTGAATTGCTGGCTGTTTGAGTGGTGTCCAAAAAATGAGGTGGGCTTCATAGATAATTGGCAAAGCTTCTGGGGAAAACCTGGTCTTGTTAGGAGAGACGGCATCCATCCCACTTTGGATGGAGCAGCTCTCATTTCTAGAAATCTGGCCAATTTTCTTAAATCCTCCAAACCGTGACTATCCAGGGTTGGGACCAGGAAGCAGAGTTGTAGTCTTACACACCTCTCTGCAGCTTCTCTCCCCCTGCCATCCCCTCATTACCCCATCCCCGTAGAGACGGTGCCTGCTCCCAGACCACCAACAACCAGCAAAAATCTATTTAAGCATAAAAATTCAAAAAGAAAAAATAATATAGCACCTTCAACTGCACCACAGACTAAAACAGTTAAATGTGGTCTATTAAACATTAGGTCTCTCTCTTCTAAGTCCCTGTTGGTAAATGATATAATAATTGATCAACATATTGATTTATTCTGCCTAACAGAAACCTGGTTACAGCAGGATGAATATGTTAGTTTAAATGAGTCAACACCCCCGAGTCACACTAACTGTCAGAATGCTCGTAGCACGGGCCGAGGAGGAGGATTAGCAGCAATCTTCCATTCCAGCTTATTAATTAATCAAAAACCCAGACAGAGCTTTAATTCATTTGAAAGCTTGTCTCTTAGTCTTGTCCATCCAAATTGGAAGTCCCAAAAAACAGTTTTATTTGTTATTATCTATCGTCCACCTGGTCGTTACTGTGAGTTTCTCTGTGAATTTTCAGACCTTTTGTCTGACTTAGTGCTTAGCTCAGATAAGATAATTATAGTGGGCGATTTTAACATCCACACAGATGCTGAGAATGACAGCCTCAACACTGCATTTAATCTATTATTAGACTCTATTGGCTTTGCTCAAAAAGTAAATGAGTCCACCCACCACTTAATCATATCTTAGATCTTGTTCTGACTTATGGTATGGAAATAGAAGACTTAACAGTATTCCCTGAAAACTCCCTTCTGTCTGATCATTTCTTAATAACATTTACATTTACTCTGATGGACTACCCAGCAGTGGGGAATAAGTTTCATTACACTAGAAGTCTTTCAGAAAGCGCTGTAACTAGGTTTAAGGATATGATTCCTTCTTTATGTTCTCTAATGCCATATACCAACACAGTGCAGAGTAGCTACCTAAACTCTGTAAGGGAGATAGAGTATCTCGTCAATAGTTTTACATCCTCATTGAAGACAACTTTGGATGCTGTAGCTCCTCTGAAAAAGAGAGCTTTAAATCAGAAGTGCCTGACTCCGTGGTATAACTCACAAACTCGCAGCTTAAAGCAGATAACCCATAAGTTGGAGAGGAAATGGCGTCTCACTAATTTAGAAGATCTTCACTTAGCCTGGAAAAAGAGTCTGTTGCTCTATAAAAAAGCCCTCCGTAAAGCTAGGACATCTTTCTACTCATCACTAATTGAAGAAAATAAGAACAACCCCAGGTTTCTTTTCAGCACTGTAGCCAGGCTGACAAAGAGTCAGAGCTCTATTGAGCTGAGTATTCATTAACTTTAACTAGTAATGACTTCATGACTTTCTTTGCTAACAAAATTTTAACTATTAGAGAAAAAATTACTCATAACCATCCCAAAGACGTATCGTTATCTTTGGCTGCTTTCAGTGATGCCGGTATTTGGTTAGACTCTTTCTCTCCGATTGTTCTGTCTGAGTTATTTTCATTAGTTACTTCATCCAAACCATCAACATGTTTATTAGACCCCATTCCTACCAGGCTGCTCAAGGAAGCCCTACCATTATTTAATGCTTCGATCTTAAATATGATCAATCTATCTTTGTTAGTTGGCTATGTACCACAGGCTTTTAAGGTGGCAGTAATTAAACCATTACTTAAAAAGCCATCACTTGACCCAGCTATCTTAGCTAATTATAGGCCAATCTCCAACCTTCCTTTTCTCTCAAAAATTCTTGAAAGGGTAGTTGTAAAACAGCTAACTGATCATCTGCAGAGGAATGGTCTATTTGAAGAGTTTCAGTCAGGTTTTAGAATTCATCATAGTACAGAAACAGCATTAGTGAAGGTTACAAATGATCTTCTTATGGCCTCGGACAGTGGACTCGTCTCTGTGCTTGTTCTGTTGGACCTCAGTGCTGCTTTTGATACTGTTGACCATAAAATTTTATTACAGAGATTAGAGCATGCCATAGGTATTAAAGGCACTGCGCTGCGGTGGTTTGAATCATATTTGTCTAATAGATTACAATTTGTTCATGTAAATGGGGAATCTTCTTCACAGACTAAAGTTAATTATGGAGTTCCACAAGGTTCTGTGCTAGGACCAATTTTATTCACTTTATACATGCTTCCCTTAGGCAGTATTATTAGACAGTATTGCTTAAATTTTCATTGTTACGCAGATGATACCCAGCTTTATCTATCCATGAAGCCAGAGGACACACACCAATTAGCTAAACTGCAGGATTGTCTTACAGACATAAAGACATGGATGACCTCTAATTTCCTGCTTTTAAACTCAGATAAAACTGAAGTTATTGTACTTGCTCCTTTTATGCCCAATCATGACACTCACATGTTTCCAATTAGGTGTTCTTTGAGCATTCATCAACTTTCCCAGTCTTTTGTTGCCCCATCCAAACATTTTTGAAACGTGTTGCAGGCATCCATTTCAAAATAAGCAAATATTTGCACAAAAACAAAAAAGTTTATCAGTTTGAACATTAAATACGAGGTCTGTTAGAAAAGTATCGGACCTTTTTATTTTTTTTTTCAAAAACCTGATGGATTTGAATCACATGTGCTTACATGAGCCAACCTTGAACCTTCGTGCGCATGCGTGAACTTTTTCACGCCTGTCGATTGCATCATTTTCTGGTAAGCAGCCTTTGTGTGAGGTGTGTGTCGTGCGCTCGGCAGATTTTCATTCCAAGGAAAAAGACAGAACGACTGGAGCAGCGCCGCATCAAATTTTGCCAGAAACTGGGCGACAGCCAGGAGGAAACCATTCGGATGATTCAGATGGCTTTCGGTGACTTTTCAGTCGTGTGACTATCCGAGAAATTGTGGAAGAGGTGGGCATGTCACAACATGTCCTGTGAGACTTTAACACAAAGGCACTTTTGCTGCGCCATCAGCAGCAGCATGAATTTCACCTCCACTCTTTTCATGGCCAAATCTTCTGTCACAGTGGAATGTGCCGAAAAAGTGCTGATGTCCACCTCTTCCGCAATTTCTCGGATAGTCACACGACGGTCCCACATCACCACAGCGTTCACTTTGGAAATGATCTGGTCATTTCAGCATGTTGATGGCCGACCGGAGCGCGGCTCGCTCTCCACCGTTGTGCAGACGTCTTAAAACCGGTTGTACCGCCCCTTAATATGTGTGATGCCCATAGGATTGTCACCGAAAGCCGTTTGAATCTTCCAAATGATTTCCACCTGGCTGTCGCCCAGTTTCTGGCAAAATTTGATGCGGCGCTGCTCCTGTCATTCCGTCTTTTTCCTTGGAATGAAAAAACACAGAGCGCACGACACACACCTCACACAAAGGCTGCTTACCAGGAAATGATGCAATCGACAGGCATGAAAAAGTTCACGCATGCGCACGAAGGTTCAAGGTTGGCTCATACAAGCACACGTGATTCAAATCCATCAGGTTTTTGAAAAAATAAAAGGTCAGATACTTTTCTAACAGACCTCGTATCTTGTCTTTGTGGTGTATTCATTTGAATATGGGTCGAAGAGGATTTGCAAATCACTGTATTCTGTGTTTAGGCAGCAAGGTGGCTTAGTGGTTAGCACTGTTGCCTCACAGCAAGAAGGGTTCATGGGTTCAATTCCCACCTGTGGCCTTTCTGTGAGGAGTTTGCACGTTCTCCCCGTGTTTGCGTGGGTTATCCTCCGGGTGCTCCGGTTTCCTCCCACATCCAAAGACGGGTTAGGTGGATTGGAATTGTCCATAGGTGTGCGAGTGGGTGTGAATGTGTTTGTGGCCTGCAACGGACTGGCGTCCTGTCCTGGGTGTACCCTGCCTCACGCTCTACTGGTCTACTGCTGGGATAGGCTCCAGCCCCGCGACCCTTGATTGGACAAAGCGGTTGAAGATGAGTGTGTGTGTGTGTGTGTGTGTGTATTCTGTTTTTATTTACATTTTACACAATGTCCCAACTTCATTGGAATTGGGGTTGTATTTTATCTCAGACTTTTCCAACTGTTTACTGTTACTGGACTAACACAGGTGATTCACTGGTATTTATTAACCTGTCATGGTGAGAAAACATACACAGAATAAAGCTATACAAAATGTGGTGCTGTGCAGCAATGTTACAAAATGTTGATCCACAGCAGCCACTGTGCCATCAGAAATACAGCAACCATTACTATAAAAAATTGAACAATTGAGGGCTTAAAAATAGAATGGTATAGAAGGGAAACTGTCCATATCTTAAAGTGCACTGGAAGTTCACAGAAAAATGTCACTTGCAATGCAACATTTATTAGGCCTAAAAAACTGCTTTGCAACCAGATCTCGTGTGACGATATATAAATTCTCACTGTGCTGCATGATGATGTTTTTCTCAACACTATGAATACATGAACACAGAAAAAAAATCAACGAAAAAACCCCCCCAAAAACAAAAAGACAAACCAATTTTTTGCCTTCACACATTAGCGATCCAGTGATGTCACAGGCCAAGCCGTCATTAAAGTCATTTGGGGTTATGGGAAGGACTACGTGAGCTCAGAGTATAGTTGTAGGTATAGTTAGCATATGGTCGATTACTTGATTCGAGAAAAGCACCTTGAGCGGTGCAAAATACTGCTTCTGGATTAAAAGGTATAATTCACTCATGTACTTGAATGGCAAGGTTTTGAGTTTAGGGATCAGTGGTTGAGGGATTTAGGAGCCATTGGGGGTGTGATTGTGAGAAGACAGACAACTCAGTACCTCCACCATTGTCATAGTGCTGTAAATATGTGCATGGCACAGTTCAATGTGCAGCTTTATTCTGAAGCACAATACGTAAAAGACAACTGAAAGTAAACCATTCAATAACACAAGCAGCAAACTATCATGACCAGAGTCACTTTATTTTTTTTCTCATCAATATTTACCACGAAGAGCCAAAAATAAACAGTGAACTGGTCTATATGATGAGCAACAGCATGACTGAGGTGCATACAAGGTGACCCCCCAAAAACTACAACCCCCAAAAAATTGTAATAAATTCTACAAAAGTCCAACAAATTGCTTGAAATAAGTGGAACAATAGTCTCCTCTCACTCACTCCCCTCGGGACACGAACTTGTGATCTCTGGCATGGGAGGCGGATGCTCTGACCAGTCAGATAAAAACCTGAGTATCCTTTTGCTGTCGGGGGAGTGAGGCCTATTGACTACTATTGCACAGCGATTCTTGCTGGCCTCTATCACACCTACTAAGGGGTTTCTCACATTTGGAACATCACAATGACTATAACAACAATGGATATACATACAACATATAATCTGGCTCACAGGATGCCCATGGGTCATGTAACCCCTAAAAAATATTTTGGATTTGAGATCCAGGCTCTACTGTTGCCAGAGTAACAATTTAGGATTAAAATTTGAACTCACAAGTTGAAAGAGGGAATACTGGTCTATGGGTGACTTTTACACAGTATTGTATCTGTTAATACAATGCTATCTTAAATTAATACAATGTGATTTTATGTAAATAAAATCCAAGACATAATCAGTGTCTTGGAAATGTTTATGTATCCATCCCATGACTTGTCTGAAGAAAACCGGATGTAAAAGTGATGTTTTACATGTTATATTAAAGGGTTCACTTACTTTTTCACACCATCGTTTTGGCTTTTAGATTTTTATTTCTTTTAATTCAAGATGCAGAGATTACTTTTCACTATGAGTTTAAAGGACATAATTTTAGAAATTTTAATATAAAAAGCCTGAATTTCTTTTTTCTTTTTTTTTTTTGACGTCATAATAATATCAAGCATGTAAAAGCTCAAGAGTGCATTAACTAATTTTTTCACAGCACTGTACAAACGACATTGAGTTACACCATTCTGAGAAATGCTGACATTTTGTAAGCGTTACCATTTTTAAAATGACAGTTTTGTATACAGGTTTGTGTGTATAAACCAGCATTTTATTGATCTGAAACATAAACCAATTTTACTATAAATGCATTGTGTTGATGAATAGTTGGGAGTGCACATACACTACGCATATTTGTATTTTAAAATGTATTCCAGACCTGATTTATTGCAAACTCTGTTGCTTCTAATTATTTCTATGAGCTTTAATGAGAAAGTAAAACTTCTTGATGACTTATTCATGACTGTGACTCAGAGACTGGAAAACCAGAGGAACAATTCATACATTTTCATATGAATAATTCATTATTGAAAGAAGACCAATAATCCAAGTACTCCACAACATATTCTTCTTTTTTCTTTTTTTTATTCAATATGCCACTTGATGTGTGGTTTAATGTGAGCTGGTCTCCTCGGGGCACTGTAGGTGTACAAGTACTGAGTTTTCTTTTATCGACAATTGTTAAAATTCACTTCAAAGCTGAAACTGTACTTTAAAGCCCTCAACTTCCTGAGAAAATGACACCAAAACATAATGTTTACTCCATGTGTAACAATTAATCTATATGAATCAGAAATCAATTTTAAAGTAATAATCCAACCACAATTCCAGTGGAGTTGGGACGTTGTGTAAATGTACATAAAACAGAATACAATGATTGTAAATCCTCTTCAACCTATATTCAATTGAATACACCACGAAGACATAAATATCTTGTCTTTGTGGTGTATTCAATTGAATATAGGTTGAAGAGGATTTGTAAATTATTCTTTAATCTTGATGTACTCTGAACTGGTCAACAGCTCGATTTCAATCACATAAATCGGTTGGATTAAGCTTGTTTTGTTTTTACTCCTGCATCTTCAAATTCTTGTAAAAGTTCAAAGGTTGGTGTGAGGCTCTCACAAGACTGGTCACAGGAATGTTGTCTTTGTGAGACACAAATAAAATCATTGTGTCCAGTAGTGGTGGGTGGTATAATGGACAAATGTAGCTGTTTAAACTTTATGTTTGTTAATAATTTATTAATACTGTCATACTGATTCAGCTTGTGAAAGTTATGCTATGCTATGCTAACAATAGCTAGCTTGTACTCCTGGGCTTCTTCTATGCTGCACTATTTGCTACTGCATGTGGTGCTGCTAGTGGTAAACAAAAGGCAAACACAGGCAGCACCAACGTGCTATAGTACAATAGCAAAAACCTGAAGAAGGACCCTGGATTTTCATGAATTATGTACTTGAAGGCAAGCCACTTTTCATTTAAAATGAATGCTTACATTAATCATGATTTAGCCACATTGTAGTTAGTCAGCGTGTAGTCAACAGTCTTGAGTGGTAAGTCTGAAGCTATGGTCACATTAGCTGCAAGCGACAGGGGCAAAGTAGCGACTTGCCATTCATTTTCAATGAGAGTGGTTGTTTTGCAGCAGCAAGAGACAATGGTTGCTCTGCCAACAATTAGGCAGAGCCAAAACAGACTTGAAATAAACTGCAAATGCGACAATATGACTGGATGACTGTCAATCCAAGTAAATAGCCAATGTAACATCAGCTGATTGGTCACTCAAATTTATCCAAGACGAGGGAAAATGCTCTGAAACAGCTCGGTTCCTGTATAAATCTAACATGTTTCTCATATATTTTGTAAAAGTTAGCGAGAAATGAACACCTATCTAAAAATGCTGTCATTTTAATAAAATAACACCTCTGAAGTGATTTAGAAAACATTTTACAGAGATGTTGCATGCATGCCCCGGGAACGCCCATCAAGCTACAAAACCAACTGCTTGTCCCCATCGTTTGTAGCTAATGTGACTGTAGCATTAATTGGTCACAGTGTAGTTGATGGCAGTGTTTCAAGAGTAACCTAATCTAAAGCATCATAGTTATTCATATTATAGTACTGGGGAGACATCTGATATCCCCACAGACTAGTAACAGCTGTTGGGTATTGATTGTTGGGAGGCCTTGACCAGACTATAACAAGCTAATAGCTGTCAGTATTATCATTGTACTTGTAGCTGTCAGGTGCCCCTATAATAACTACATCAAAGACTGTCAAGGACTTTGGCACAGCTAATTACAGCGTGGCTAAAAGCCACCATGTAGGTGTTATAAGATCAACCTGTTCTCTAATAAAAAGTATTGTCCTTGAAGCCCGTGTATCTAGATAGGTATCAGATTTTATCAAGTTGTGACCAGTCTACTTCCCGAGTGTCAAACCAGAGTACAAAAATGCAA
The DNA here is from genome assembly GCF_902500255.1 of Thalassophryne amazonica. Taxonomy (NCBI): domain Eukaryota; kingdom Metazoa; phylum Chordata; class Actinopteri; order Batrachoidiformes; family Batrachoididae; genus Thalassophryne; species Thalassophryne amazonica. Next base: position 65,224,918 of record NC_047109.1, on the reverse strand, counting down.
AAAAGGTGATAAAAAGCCATCCTTTCCTGTATCAAGATATACTCTTTAAGGAAATATACCAATATGTTTGCATGTTATGTTCGCTCTCAATAGTGGTGTGAGGTGTTGGACAGGTGGGATGCCTCGGGTTTATTCAGAGTTGGTTTTCTGGCATGGCGGCAGTGAGCTGTGTGTTTGAAGCCAGGGTCGTTCTTGGGCTAATCTTTCCAGCAGTTCCACAATCCACTGCTGGTTAACACATCAACTAAACAGCCTGAGATAATATGTCAAACCCACTCTGAGAAACACATTATGAAATAGGCTTTACTATAACTACGCAAACCCACATTACACAATGAAACGCTCGATGCTCACCAAGAAATCAGAATTTCAGCCTGTAAATGTGCACGTCTACCGCCCTTAAACACACAGTACACACACAGGAATACTTTCTTTCTTCTCAAAAACACCTGGCAATTAAAGCAACAGATTTTTTTCAGATGAACACTGTGTCTGATGAAAACAAGCTGGACTGTTTGAAAACTGTAATGGCTTCTGCAAGACCGCAGAGATAAAAAGAGTGTGAGAGTGATGAAGGAGGAGACATGATATACAGAGCCAGACAGAAATGAAAGACTACAGGGTGACAAAGTGAAACGGTGAAACAGACAGTAAGCAAGGATGGGGAGATGATTTCATGATCAAGACTTTTCCTCCACTCTACCACCTGCAGCCAAGAAAACACTCTGCAGGGATCTGCTCAACTCTGCTGTTCATGACAAATGGCTTTAAAAAGCTACTCAATTAATTTATATTCATAAGAAATTAACATAGAATTTGAGGAGAAAATGATTTAATACTAGTGAAATTATACGAGGGCTGTCAATAAAGTAACGGTCCTTTTTATTTTTTTCAAAAACTATATGGATTTCATTCATATGTTTTTACGTCAGACATGCTTGAACCCTCGTGCGGATGCGTGAGTTTTTCCACGCCTGTCGGTGACGTCATTGGCCTGTGAGCAGTCCTTGTGGGAGGAGTCGTCCAGCCCCTCGTCGGAATTCCTTTGTCTGAGACGTTGCTGAGAGACTGGCGCTTTGTTTGATCAAAATTTTTTCTAAACCTGTGAGACACATCGAAGTGGACACGGTTCGAAAAATTAAGCTGGTTTTCAGTGAAAATTTTAACAGCTGATGAGAGATTTTGAGGTGATTCTGTCGCTTTAAGGACTTCCCACGGTGCGAGACGTCGCTCAGCGCTCTCAGCCGCCGTCGTCAGCCTGTTCAAGCTGAAAACCTCCACATTTCAGGCTCTATTGATCCAGGACGTCGTGAGAGAACAGAGAAGTTTCAGAAGAAGTCGGTTTCAGCATTTTATCCGGATATTCCACTGTTAAAGGAGATTTTTTTAATGAAAGACGTGCGGACGGGTCAGCGCGTCGGGACGCAGCCGACGCGGTGCGGCGGCACAGGAAAAACACCTCCGTGTTGATAACCATTTGTAAAATCCAGGCGGCTTTTGATGGCTTTCAGTGGAGTGAGTATATGAGAAATTGTTTAACAGCTGGACATGTTCCAACTTGTCCTTAAGGCTTCCAACAGAGGTGTTTTTCCTGTGGCGGAGCGTCGCGGCGACTGCGTCCCGACGCACGGACCCGTCCGCACGTCTTTCATTAAAAAAAATCTCCTTTAACAGTGGAATATCCGGATAAAATGCTGAAACCGACTTCTTCTGAAACTTCTCTGTTCTCTCACGACGTCCTGGATCAATAGAGCCTGAAATGTGGAGGTTTTCAGCTTGAACAGGCTGACGACGGCGGCTGAGAGCGCTGAGCGACGTCTCGCACCGTGGGAAGTCCTTAAAGCGACAGAATCACCTCAAAATCTCTCATCAGCCGTTAAAATTTTCACTGAAAACCAGCTTAATTTTTCGAACCGTGTCCACTTCGATGTGTCTCACAGGTTTAGAAAAAATTTTGATCAAACAAAGCGCCAGTCTCTCAGCAACTTCTCAGACAAAGGAATTCTGACGAGGGGCTGGACGACTCCTCCCACAAGGAGTGCTCACAGGCGAATGACGTCACCGACAGGCGTGGAAAAACTCACGCATGCGCACGAGGGTTCAAGCATGTCTGACGTAAAAACATATGAATGAAATCCATATAGTTTTTGAAAAAAATAAAAAGGACCTATACTTTATTGACAGACCTCGTATGTCCATACAGAAGACAATTTTACTTGACAATAAATCTTAAAATAAGCTGCTTGTTGTGTGGGCCGCTGAAGAGGAGGTACTGCTGGCCCACCACCACCAGAGGGCGCCCTGCCTGGAGTGCGGGCTCCAGGCACCAGAGGGCGCCGCCGCCTCACGGGAGCAGCCTCGGTGACAGCTGTCACCCATCACCTGAGACAGCTGACGGCAATCATCAGTGGGGTATATCAGCAGGACGGCGTCTCCACCTCATTGCCGAGATATCGTTTTTACCGGAGAGGTAACGTATTGACGCTAACAGAGTGTATCTTTTTTGGATTGAGCTAGTTATTTGGATTACTGTTCCAACGAGAGGTGGAGGTAACTTTCCTGCTGTTCGGAGTCCTGGGTGCAAACGCGCCCCCATCTGACTGTACTTTGTTTCCTCGCCAGCAGTACCAGGTCCGACACGCGGAGGCAGTGGCCACCTGGGAGTTCGGGACTTGGCGGCTCCAGTATTCCCGGGGTCCTGTGGCGGAGGAAGCCGTGTGGTTCCGGTCTTACCTTGGAGAGGCGTCTCCTATCTTCGAGCCTGCCCACACGACACTTTTGTGAATTGACTGTTGTCCATTTCTGTGATTGGTTGTATTCGTTGTGCACATTCACAACAGTAAAACGTTGTTATTTGACTTACTCCATTGTCCGTTCATTTGCGCCCCCTGTTGTGGGTCCGTGTTCCTACACTTTCCCAACAGGATATCTCGGCCAGCGTCATGGATCCCGAGGGGCGTCAACCGGCTGTTGAACGGCCAATGGAAGAACAAGGCGCACAGGCGTCCGCAGGAGGGGTAATCGGTGACTTGCAGCGGATCCTCACCGCTTTCACAACTCGGTTAGATTTGATGACCGAGCAGAACGTCCTCCTGAACCGCAGGGTGGAGGCTCTCGCCGCGCAGGTGGAAGCGCGCCCTCCGGGCGCCGCTGCGGCTCTCCCTCCCGTAGAACCTGTGCGTAACAACGACGTTCCACTGGTTGTCCAACGACCCCTCCCACCTTCCCCTGAAGCATACATAAGCCCCCCAGAGCCGTACGGAGGCTGTGTGGAGATGTGCGTGGATTTTCTTATGCAGTGTTCGCTCGTCTTCGCACAGCGTCCCGTCATGTACGCGACTGACGCTAGCAAAGTAGCTTATGTGATAAATCTGCTTCGTGGTGAGGCACGCGCTTGGGCTACAGCGCTCTGGGAGGAAAGTTCACGGCTCCTTCTGACATATGATGGGTTTGTGAGGGAGCTCAGAACGGTGTTCGATCACCCTAATAGAGGAGAGACCGCTTCAGCCGTGCTGCTGTCAATGAGACAGGGGCGCCGGAGCGCAGCTGCCTATGCAGTCGACTTCCGCATCGCGGCTGCGAGGTCCGGCTGGAATAGCGCTGCCCTCCACGCTGCCTTCGTAAACGGACTGTCATTGGTCCTCAAGGAGCACCTGGTGGCTAAGGACGAACCGCGGGATTTAGATGGGCTTATCGATCTTGTTATACGTTTAGACAATCGGTTAAATGAGCGCCGTCGGGAACGAGACGAAGGGCGTGGCCAGGCACGCGTCGTCCCTCTCCCTTCCGGTTCCGACCGCGTTCCGCCCTCCCCACGCTCCACGGCCCCTGCGCTCCGTGTGGTTACAGCCCCCCCTGCTGACGAAGCTATGGACACGAGTAGGGCAACATTTAGGGCACCGGTCACACAAAGGAGGCTGGCCCGCGGGGCGTGTTTTGTTTGTGGCTCGATTGAGCATCAAGTAAGGGACTGCCCCGAGCGGTTAAACACCAACGCCCGCCCCTAGAAACTGGGCTAGGGGTGGGCCGAGACGTTCATGTGGGACATACCCACATCGCCACACGACTCCCAGTTACAATCCTTTATGAGGATTTAACCCTGAAGGCCCCAGCACTGGTGGACACGGGCTCAGAAGGGAATTTGCTAGATAGCAAATGGGCTAGGGAGATAGGGCTCCCTCTGGTGGCGCTTACCTCGCCTGTGCAGGTACGGGCGCTAGATGGCTCCCTACTCCCTCCAATCACTCACAAGACACCACCAGTAACTCTGGTGGTGTCGGGGAATCACCGGGAGGAAATCGAGTTTTTCGTGACTCCGGCCACCTCCCGTGTGATTTTAGGTTTTCCCTGGATGTTGAAACACAATCCCCGGATCGATTGGCCGTCCGGGGTAGTGGTTCAGTGGAGCGAGACCTGCCATCGGGTATGTTTAGGTTCCTCGGTTCCTCCCGGTTCCCAGGCCAGGGAGGAGGTCAGAGCCCCGCCCAATCTAGGGACGGTGCCGGTGCAGTACCATGACCTTGCGGAGGTGTTCAGCAAGGATCTGGCACTCACCCTTCCCCCGCACCGCCCGTATGATTGTGCCATTGATTTGGTTCCAGGCGTTGAGTTCCCGTCCAGTAGGCTGTACAACCTCTCACGACCTGAACGCGAATCAATGGAGACCTACATCCGGGACTCTTTGGCTGCCGGGTTGATCCGGAATTCCACCTCCCCGATGGGTGCGGGTTTCTTTTTTGTGGGGAAAAAGGATGGCGGATTACGTCCATGCATCGATTACAGGGGGCTGAACGAAATCACGGTTCGTAACCGATACCCCTTACCCTTGTTGGATTCGGTGTTCACGCCCCTCCATGGAGCCAAGATATTCACCAAGCTTGATCTTAGGAATGCGTATCACCTGGTTCGGATCCGGAAGGGAGACGAGTGGAAGACGGCATTTAACACCCCGTTAGGTCATTTTGAGTACCTGGTCATGCCGTTCGGTCTTACAAATGCTCCCGCGACGTTCCAAGCATTGGTTAATGATGTCTCGCGGGACTTCCTGCACCGATTCGTCTTCGTGTATTTAGACGACATACTCATCTTTTCTCCGGATCCTGAGACCCATGTCCGACATGTACGTCAGGTCCTGCAGAGGTTATTGGAGAACCGGCTGTTTGTTAAGGGCGAGAAGTGTGAGTTTCACCGCACCTCTTTGTCCTTCCTGGGGTTCATCATCTCCCCCAACTCCGTCGCTCCTGATCCGACCAAGGTTGCGGCGGTGAGAGACTGGCCCCAACCCACAAGCCGTAGGAAGCTGCAACAGTTCCTCGGCTTTGCGAATTTCTACAGGAGGTTCATTAAGGGCTACAGTCAGGTTGTTAGCCCCCTGACAGCCCTGACCTCACCAAAAGTCCCCTTCACCTGGTCGGATCGGTGCGATGCCGCGGTCAAGGAGTTGAAACGGCGCTTCTCGTCTGCACCCGTTCTGGTGCAGCCCGATCCTAGTCGCCAGTTAGTGGTTGAAGTGGACGCCTCGGACTCAGGGATAGGAGCTGTGCTGTCCCAGAGTGGGAAGACCGATAAGGTCCTTCACCTGTGTGCCTATTTTTCCCGCAGGTTGACCCCGGCTGAACGGAACTATGACGTCGGCAACCGAGAACTCCTTGCGGTGAAAGAGGCTCTTGAAGAGTGGAGACATCTGTTGGAGGGAACGTCCGTGCCATTCACGGTTTTCACTGACCACCGGAACCTGGAATATATCAGGACCGCAAAGCGGCTGAATCCCAGGCAAGCCCGCTGGTCACTGTTCTTCGGCCGTTTTGACTTCCGCATCACCTACCGGCCCGGGACCAAGAACCAGAAATCTGATGCCTTGTCCCGGGTGCACGAAGACGAGGTCAAAACGGAGTTGTCGGATCCACCGGAACCCATCATCCCGGAGTCCACTATCGTGGCCACCCTCACCTGGGACGTAGAGAGAACCGTCCGGGAGGCCCTGGCACGAAGCCCGGACCCCGGGACTGGACCAAAGAACAGACTTTACGTCCCACCAGAGGCAAGGGCTGCAGTCCTGGACTTCTGTCACGGCTCTAAGCTCTCCTGTCATCCAGGGGTGCGAAGAACCGTGGCAGTTGTCCGGCAGCGCTTCTGGTGGGCGTCCCTGGAGGCCGACGTCCGGGACTATATCCAGGCCTGTACCACCTGTGCCAGGGGCAAGGCCGACCATCGCAAGGCTCCGGGACTGCTACAGCCGCTGCCCGTGCCTCATCGCCCCTGGTCCCACATCGGCCTGGATTTTGTCACGGGCCTCCCGCCGTCCCAGGGAAACACCGTCATCCTCACGATAGTGGACCGATTCTCCAAGGCGGCCCACTTCGTGGCCCTCCCGAAGCTCCCAACGGCCCAGAAGACAGCGGACCTCCTGGTCCACCACGTCGTCCGCCTGCATGGGATACCATCAGACATCGTCTCTGATCGCGGTCCCCAGTTCTCCTCGCATGTCTGGAGGAGCTTTTGCCGGGAACTGGGGGCCACGGTCAGTCTCTCATCCGGGTATCACCCCCAGACCAACGGGCAAGCAGAGCGGGCCAATCAAGAAATGGAGCAAACGCTACGTTGTGTGACAGCCGCGCACCTGGCGGCCTGGGGTACTCATCTGGCCTGGATCGAGTACGCCCACAACAGTCAAGTGTCATCAGCCACCGGCCTCTCCCCCTTTGAGGTGTGTTTGGGGTATCAGCCCCCATTATTCCCGGTGGTTGAGGGAGAGGTCGGTGTGCCCTCGGTCCAGGCCCACCTGCGGAAGTGCCGTCGGGTGTGGCGTGCCGCCCGTTCTGCTTTGTTGAGGGCCCGGATGAGGGCGAAGACCCATGCAGACCGGCGGCGGACCCCGGCCCCTACGTATCGCCCCGGGCAGGAAGTGTGGTTGTCCACCAAGGACATTCCACTGCAAGTGGCCTCCCCAAAACTGCAAGACAGGTACATAGGTCCGTTTAAGATTCTCAAGGTCATCAATCCCGCCGCAGTGAGGCTTCGGCTTCCAGCCTCACTGCGGATCCATCCAGTATTCCATGTGTCAAAAATCAAGCCCCATCACACCTCGCCCCTCTGTACACCCGGTCCGGCGCCACCTCCTGCCCGGATCATCGATGGCGAGCCGGCTTGGACAGTGCGCCGGTTGTTGGACGTCCGACGGATGGGCCGGGGCTTTCAATATCTGGTGGACTGGGAGGGGTACGGCCCTGAAGAACGCTCCTGGGTGAAGAGGAGCTTCATCCTGGACCCGGCCCTCCTGGCCGACTTCTACCGTCGCCACCCGGACAAGCCCGGTCGGGCGCCAGGAGGCGCCCGTTGAGGGGGGGCTCCTGTTGTGTGGGCCGCTGAAGAGGAGGTACTGCTGGCCCACCACCACCAGAGGGCGCCCTGCCTGGAGTGCGGGCTCCAGGCACCAGAGGGCGCCGCCGCCTCACGGGAGCAGCCTCGGTGACAGCTGTCACCCATCACCTGAGACAGCTGACGGCAATCATCAGTGGGGTATATCAGCAGGACGGCATCTCCACCTCATTGCCGAGATATCGTTTTTACCGGAGAGGTAACGTATTGACGCTAACAGAGTGTATCTTTTTTGGATTGAGCTAGTTATTTGGATTACTGTTCCAACGAGAGGTGGAGGTAACTTTCCTGCTGTTCGGAGTCCTGGGTGCAAACGCGCCCCCATCTGACTGTACTTTGTTTCCTCGCCAGCAGTACCAGGTCCGACACGCGGAGGCAGTGGCCACCTGGGAGTTCGGGACTTGGCGGCTCCAGTATTCCCGGGGTCCTGTGGCGGAGGAAGCCGTGTGGTTCCGGTCTTACCTTGGAGAGGCGTCTCCTATCTTCGAGCCTGCCCACACGACACTTTTGTGAATTGACTGTTGTCCATTTCTGTGATTGGTTGTATTCGTTGTGCACATTCACAACAGTAAAACGTTGTTATTTGACTTACTCCATTGTCCGTTCATTTGCGCCCCCTGTTGTGGGTCCGTGTTCCTACACTTTCCCAACACTGCTTCCGGTCTAGTCAGCACTGGTAAGAGTTCAAAGACTTGAAATAAGTAGAAAAGGTTTGTTTCTCAATCAATTTACTTCAGCTCACACTTCCTATAGCATAGTAACAAGTGAAATACACTCAATATTTGCAAATAAATCTTAATTCAATGTTTTTCATCCTTAATTTTAGCACACTGTTTCTCCCATGCTTGGAGAAGTTGTTCTCTTTTTAATCCTGCTATCCAGCATTACAACATGAACCAACAATTGACAGCTACAAAAAATAATGCATTATTCATTAGGTCACTGGACCACCCACACATTATAAACAAGCACAGTATCCACCTTTGGGTTTGTTTCTAGATATAAGGCTGACGGTGCCTTGCATGAAATTTACTTCCTAAAGCATCTTGAAATACATGGTGGCCATTTTGGACACCATTTTGAATCTTAAATCCATGAATGAATTTAGTTTAGGCACAAATGAGTTTGCTGTGACCTGCAATGGTCTTCCCATTGAATCTCTGTGATATTTAAGTTGTTTATATGTTGTGTACAGGTGTTTTAGTGGGAAACAAAAACCCTATTCTGGCGGCCATCTTGAATAAACTAAAAACAGTTGGTTTGGTTTAGTCCTGGCGGGGTGCAAAGGTAGTGGTCGTAGCTCCCCTAGTATTAAGCCAAATTGACAACCCGCCATATGTGCTACTACATGCAGTGTATGATGAAAAATTCGGTAAAACCTTGCTTGAGACTTGTGCGTCTCGTGTGTGTTCAGTGTTGCAGAAGGTCACAGACTGGTTGTGGAGACTTTTGGTCATGCACATGCAAATTCATTCAAGAATGCATACAGTACATATGGGAGCCATACTCCTTTTGTATGCTTGAACCAAATCAGCAGCAGGGTTAGTAGGGGCTTTCCAATGACAGTAAGATGACAAGTGACACACAGTCATTGTACAACTGACACGCCTCAGATGTAGTACACAACTACTCCACACTTGCTATTTGTGCAGCCCACAAAACAGAAGTACATCTCCTGTCAATGTGCATACAGGACACATGGGGATGGGTATCGAGAACCAGTTCCTTTCGGGTATCGTTAAGAAATGATTCGATCCACCGACATCAATAAGCTTTGTGCTTAACGATTCTGTTATCAGTCCTTCGGAGTGGCTGTTGTTTTGGGGGGTGTTTGTCAGGAAAATGATAATTTCTCTACATTGATTACAGACCCTGCAGCGGGTCTGTAATCAACCTTTCTGCAGCGCGGCTTTGCTTTGAACCTTGAACCAATCGAATCAGTGGTTCACAGATTGAAGCAATGCTTCGATCTATTGCTTTGTTTATTCTTTCTTTCTTTCACTTTATTTTCCCCCGCTAAAACCCTAAAGAACATACGTCTGTGAGTATTATTTACCTTTTCTATGTTAAACCGACCTGTTATGGTCTTTTGAAACAGTTGATAGATGTATTTTATAACTTAAAAATGGGAGCGATGCTAACGCATTAGCATGTCTATGGCATTTTCAATGTTAAAAGTTAGCATTAAGCAGCTGCAGCTGTTATCACATTCGGGTGCATTTGTTTTCAAATTGTAATATTTCTTAAATTTATTTTTGTTTATATATTAATAATCTAATGATTATTATATACAATATATACTTATTATATACAATTTTAGAGAAAGAGACAAAAAGAACCTGAATAGAAACACAACAGAAAATATAAAAGCAACTAACAATGAACATACATAAATAAATAAATACATACATACAGAAATAAATAAGTGTTTCCTGTGAACAACTAGTGACTCTTACACCTCCATTTCATCCCTGTCTTATTTAAGTTGAATGACAGTTTGTTTCGGTCAAACCATATTTTCAGTTTGTTAATTTCTTCAGTGATTTCCTCCAGAACTATCTGCCAAACTAGAAAACTGCTGCATCCTAGTAAGAGCAGAATACTACCGGAATGAATCTGAATAAGGAAAGTTGAATTTTTTCCTCACTAAATGGATGCTGCACTCACTGCAGTTTATTGTGTGGAATAACCCCAGATTGCATTTCAGAACTTCTAGAATTCAAACATTTTCGTGCACGTGGTGTTGGGGGGTAATTTTTGGGTTTCAGCTTTTTTTGTTTTTCACCACTTTCATCCCTGAATATGTGAAATCGTGAGTCACTTTTGTGCAGATTAAAGTTACTAACTGGGACTCCTGTGTTGTTGGGAGAAAGAAACGAGAATCGTCCTCCGTTCTGTTCACACAGCTCCAAACGCTGTGCGGCTCTCTGCCAAGTCAAGTTAGAACGATAGAATCCAGTCGGAATTAATAACTTCAAAGCAAAACACCGTTTTGTTTATTTTTAATGTCCAGAGATCAAGGATACACTGACCAATTTCATATTTATTTACTTTAAGACTCAATGAAATACATATAAAACCTGTAAAACCTACTTTTAGTACAAAATTCACGAGGTATCGATAAGGGAATCGATAAGGAATCGGATCGATAAGCAGAATCGATAATGGCATCGATATCGATAAAATCTTATCAATACCCATCCCTATATAGGACATTGTGTAACATATAGCATTGTAGAAAGATGATGTGTGTTGCCATTCTGCTGCGATGACTGAGGATATAGGGAGCTGATATAAGCTGAGGATAGGCACGAGCTACCATGCTAACCGCATGCGTTACAACTGCGTGCAGTTACTCCTGGCTTATGAAACTGGTTAACTGCAGTCCACACACACTAATCATGTGGGCCAGACATACACTTAGCACAGGCTAATGGCACAATTTTCCTCATTGTTCGTGCAAGTCAGGCAGGCAACCTGTACAAGTACTCTTTCCCAAATTTTCCCCCAGTTCCTGCACCCCAGCTGTGAACTACCAAACCCTGTGACCTGTACGTGTCCAAATCACGTAGGGCAGGTTGTGAGTAAGGCTTTAGATTGGTAGTTCAGATTGCTATCTTAAAGCACTTATATGTCTCCAAAGTACAAGTTGAATCTTTTATCTGTTTTATCAGCTCTGGGATTGTTGTGCTTTGTTGTAGTGTAGTCTTTATTATTGGCATTTATTATTTTATTATTAGAGTTTATTTTGTTTCATGCTTTGATTCTTGGGAAAGTCCTTTATAAACATGAATTATTATTATTATTATTATTATTATTATTGTTGTTGTTACTATTATTATTAAGAACAGATGTCTTTTTTTTTTGGAATCTAAGTCACAGTACTCCCAAACTAGCAAAAATAAAACTACAGCTCATACTCCGGAAAATACAGTTTGTCTCTTATACCCGCTTAAAAAGAACTCAAATAAAGACAGTTTCTTATCAAGACAGGCCAAATCACAATTAAATAAATTAAGTTAAAGGATATCCCTTAAAAGGCACTAGACAGCCCATTTATACTAAAAAGATCAATGAGATTTTGAATCGAAATATAAGATGTTTACGCTTGTTTAGATTTGCAGCTTTAGCAGTGTACAAGCATTTTAAACTGTATCCACCCCATGAGCAAGTACACTGGTAACTTTGGTATAAAAAAAAAAATCTGAGTTTTTGTTTGGGTTTTTTTTTAAATATAAGCAGAAACCTCATACAGAACCGACTCAGTGGTGTGACCATGCACTTTGGCCATACTAACCAAATAATAGTACAATAAAGAATCAAACATACAGTGACAGAAATGTTGCAGTGACACAACAACATACAGTTCAGTGTTTACCATGACGGTTGAAAAGACAACCATGAGGCGAAAAAACCAGAGTCCCATCAGAATGAACTGCAAATAGTAAATCAGTAATTGCACTGATGTTAGAATATCACTTCAGTAAGGACAGTCCTCGTTTCTCTCCCTAACTATCTGAAGTTCAAATTTCCCACTTAGAGTTATAGACATTGTTTTCTCAACACGTGGTGATATTCTAGTATTCTGACTCTGGCTATTACACACCAGTGGAGCTGTTTCGCTTTCACTGCCTCGTCTGCATCACTGGATTAACGAGGGGAAACATTTTGTTAGACAGCCAGTTCAGACAACTTTCACACAAAGTATAATAAGAGACCATCATTTTCTAATATCGCAAAAAATCTGGAACTACATATGAGAACAAAATAATGTGCCCAAAAGAGACCCACTGGCCCATGATTCTTTAATCACAGACCACAGCATAGTGCATAGCTACACTGTAAAGAAAGCTGGGGACCCTCACTGACAAATCTCTGCTTTATGAATTAAGCGGTACTTATATAAATAAATAAGTATGATGTTAAAATAAGATTGCAACACAATTTGAAGAATAAGAACTAACTGCTGCAGAGTTGCTGAGCATTGTGCATAACAAATTCATAAACACCTTTTTGTCAAAAAAACAAAAGATATGACAAAGGAATTTTCTGTTTCAACTCTTAGACCTGGTTAAGTTCAGCGTCAGGTTTTCCCAAACAATGCCTCTGCACTGCTCCTGTGTGTCTCAGGCTGTTACTTGGCACATATCCCGCACAAGTCGGGAACGGTCAGTTAAAATCACATCTGTGTTCAACATGTTCAACATTTTCAGGAGCTCAGCAAAACCCACATTCAGCTTGGGGCAGCTCGGTGCCAACTCAGCAATTCATCATCCAATTTTCACACCAAGCATGGAAAGAGTTCCCCCAAGATACAAAAAAAAAAAAAAGAGTATGGAGTGTACACCAAGTTCACCTGGTGTCGAGTTGCCGCATTCCAACTTGAGTGCAGGCAGGGCCAAAAACGCTGCCAAATGTTGGCAGGTGAGAACTGCTTGGGGAAAAAAAGTGCAATGAGAAAAGTCACCAAACATGGCCAGGGGAAGGAGCAGATTTCTTGGATTAACTTTTGTTGAAATTACGTCATTGATAAACGCCACAGTAAACTTACAGTATCACACATTTGCTGTATAAAATAGTGTCACACAGGACAGCAGAAACACAATCAGAGCATTTTAGGAGTCATTCAGCTGTTGAAGGTCTACCACATTTCTAAAATTCCACTCATAACTTCAGTGTTTTAGTCCTGCTGAACTGATGATACAGATTCTTTATTATCATTGTACAATGAAAAGTAAGGTGTAAGCCTTTTCAGTGCAAATATAAACCTGAGTAAACCACATGCAGACTTAAAAGGTGTAGGAAAGAAAATAAAATAAAAGTAAAATTTAACAGAATGATAAAGGTATGTTCAAATCGCAAGTAAAAAAATGAGTGTGCTCAATGTTCATTTAAAACTTGCTAAAAGACTAAATGAGATGGTAAAATTCAGGATTTTTTTAATATAAACATGAATCACCAATTAGCTGTGCAGGCAGCAGCAACAATCTGAACTAAAACTATGATGCCAACGGTCTTTTCCCTAATTACAGCCACAGAGCTGGCAGACCAGCCATCAGCTGGCAGCGTCGTTTGGGCCCAAACAGGACGGGTCAGATCAGATTTTCAGTTTGTCTGGTGTGAGACAGAGCAGCTGAAGCCCAAATAAGACAAAAATGAATGACATAATAGAAGAGAGTCTTTGTTTGGTTGTGTCCTTCACCTTATACGGGTTCATCAAAAACTGTTACATAAGGAGATGCCTCACAATGCCTGTCTGTAAATCTGTTTGTGTGGACCGTTGCTATGCCAGGGTAACCCATCCATAACCAAAGCACCTTCCAAACCATGTGCCGAAGTGTGTGGGCTGTAATAATCTGTGTGTGTGTGTGTGTGTGTGTGTCAGACTGATTGATTTGGGGTGATAAAGCTTCAAGATTGAGAGTTGTTATCCTGCGTTGGATAGCTGCCGACGCTTTGCCTTTTGTTTAACCCAGATGAGTTTGGAGAGGATAAACCACTAAACCACCCACAGATCCAAGGGACTATGATTGGCTGTGACGGACTGTAAAAGGGTGCCTGATTGGTTGTGACAGTTGGAACCCGTTAGCGTGTTTACTGACCCAGACTGGCGCGAGGAGAGAAAATTTTGGATGCTGGATGGCGGGCCGTCCAGAGAGAACAAACAAACCCTGACAGAAGAAAACACAGCGTTCATCCCTTAAGATGCTGCTGTTTACATGACGCGTACCTCTTATTATCAGTAAAAACCATTCATTTTCTATTCAAGTTAAGGGTCACAGGGGAGCTGGAGCCTATTGCAGCAGTCATTAGGCAAGTGGATGGGTACACCCTGGACAGGACCCCAGTCCATCGCAGGGTCACAGATAGACAGAAACACATTCACACCTACTGTCAATTTAAAGCTTCAAATTCACCCAACCCTCATGAGTTTGGAGGTGGGAGGAAGGCAGAGCGAACCCAAGCAAACACGGGGAGAACATGCAAACTCCACATAGAAAGGTCCAGGCAGGAAGCAACCCCAGGACCTTCTTGTGTGAGACAACAGTGCTAACCACTAATCCACTGCGCCGCCCAGTAAAAGCAATGCATCACATTTATTTTAAGATTCTACTCTGTTTGCACATTTTGCATTGTATCTCCAGTGATATGTCCAGTCATAAAATAAAAAGATATGTTAGCCAATCCACATGAAAATTATGAAGTTCTAATGGTTCTTCATGGGACATCATGGGACAGAACCTAGTCTGGCTTTTGTGCCATTCAAAACACTCGTGGTCATTTCTAATTGTTCCTCTTTCATTTGTATTGTTTCAGTCCACCCAGCTATAAATGAGGACCAGTTTTGGCTGATGAAGTAACGTGCATTGAACTGACATCTGCTTCACACTCCACAATCCAGGGATTAACACAGATCAGCAATTTTGTTTTTGTGACTGGTTTGTGTATTTACCGTTAGCATAAAAACACACCGGAGAGAACATTTTAGAAGTGACTTAATGAATACGGTAGGACTCAGGAAACAAACCGCAGGCCTCAGATGGAGGACGGGCAAGCAGAGGGTGAGAGAGGCTTTTAACTCATTCACATTGATTTCAGCTTCAAATGCCTCAGGCTCAAGAGAACTGTATGTATGCACACACACACACACACACACACACACACACACACACACACACACACACACACACACACACACATACACACACACACACACACACACACACACACACACACACACACACACACACACACACACAAACTTGTGCTTTGTTCACATTTACAGTTTCCCTCATAAATCAGAAGCTTTTTTACCTTTACTCAACACCGCTCAATCAGATCGATATAAAATATAAAATGTTCAGATAGTCATCAATCATAAGATTTATTTTTCGTTCACTCCTTTCTCTCCGCTCATTTCTTCACGTCACCTCACTAAATTCTTTCATTTCATCGCCTCCTTTTCCCTATACCTCATTATTTCTTCATCGCCCGCCATATCTACAATTCCTCCCTCTCCCGCTGTCTGTCTCTTCTTCCTTTCTCTGAGCCTGTCTCCTTGTTTCTCCTTGCTGCCTCATCCCCGCTCTATCTCCTTCTCGCACACCAATCCTTTCATTTCTGACTCCACAGGTGGTAGGGATGGAAAAAGGATGTGTTGCCATGGAAACGTTCCTGGCCTCGCTTGGTGCGATGCAGCGCTGCAAACCCAGCAGATCTGCATCTGCACATTAAACACGTGTTGTTGTACAGATCTGTACAGAAATGTGCCTGCATTGTATATTTTCTGCAAGTGTGTACATGTCCTCACACACATCCAAAATGTGTCTAAAATTTTTAAATTTACAGAAAGCCTTTTTTAATGCATTGATTTATGTATGACAGAACATATCCATACACAGAACTGTCCATACGTCCTTTCTCTTCTTCATATTGAATTTGCTCATTTCCCATCAAACCCTGATTTTTAGGCTATTAATGAGATACTGAGCACTCACTGCACTCTGCACACTTGCTGTAGTTCTTCCAAGTTCTCAAAAAGACTACTTAAGGCTCGTATCTCACTGACACGCGACTGGTAAAGAGGGGATGGAGACACAAAATCACATGAAAACAGGCAAAAAGGCGATAACTTTCTCATGTGTAATCTCACTGAACTGGTCCTCCCGACACAAGCGTGCATGACAGATGACTATCTGCTGAATGGCATCCAGAGTGCTGGCGGAAATTACGGCCACAAATCTCGAGCATTCCGCACACATGCCACGCAAGAACCACTGACATGGTGCGCAGCACACATGCAAAATTCAAACAGCACTGGCATGGTCTTTGCAGGTGCAAGGAAAATCAGAAAAATAAATTAATAAAAAGAGAAAATCTGGTTCACACATTTGCGCCCCTCTGTGGCCGGGCACACCGTGGCCACCATGTATGCACAACCGGACTATGCGTTCATAGCTGGGCCAGGCATAAAACCGAGTTCTATTAGATGGTGCAGCTCCTTTGTGGCAGGACGGGACACGTTGGCATCATGATCCTTTGGAATCACTCCAATAAAAATAAAATAAAAGAATGAGGCCAGAGTGCTGACATCATCTGTCCAGCATGGCATGCACACATGCACAGAGGATGGCTACTAACCAGGACCATTAAACTTAAATCCACTTCTGTCCTCAGAATAATAAATAAATAAATAAATAAACAAACAAACAAACAATAAATCCGGTTTGTGCAGGCCATCCGTGGCCCAACAGGATGTGGCCAGCCATGCGTGCATGTCGGGTGTGCACTGACCAAGAGCATTAAACTTAAATCCACTTCTGTCCTCAGAATAATAAATAAATAAATAAATAAACAAACAAACAAACAATAAATCCGGTTTGTGCAGGCCATCCGTGGCCCAACAGGATGTGGCCAGCCATGCGTGCATGTCGGGTGTGCACTGACCAAGAGCATTAAACTTAAATCCACTTCTGTGCTCAGAATAATAAATAAATAAATAAATAAACAAACAAACAATAAATCCGGTTTGTGCAGGCCGTCCGTGGCCCAACAGGATGTGGCCAGCCATGCGTGCATGTCGGGTGTGCACTGACCAAGAGCATTAAACTTAAATCCACTTCTATCCTAAGAAAAATAAACAGATCATTAAACCGGTTTGTGCAGCTTGTGCGTGCAACCCAGCACGCATGCACTTCAGGTATGCACCGACCAGTAGTGTTCAGTCACTTCCAAAAGCGCTGCTCCTCTCCAATCATATAAAAAGAAAAGTGTGTGTCAACCCCTCACAATTTGTCTCACATGTTGCGCACGTTCTGAGTCGCAGGGTTGACATGGTGAGAGATACCAGGTGCCCACTTGACGAATTGGAGAGGGAGTTCATTGCACTGTCACTGTAGCATTCACCTCCTTTAACAGTGGAATATCCGGTTAAAATGCTGAAACCGACTTCTTCTGAAACTTCTCTGTTCTCTCACGACGTCCTGGATCAATAGAGCCTGAAATGTGGAGGTTTTCAGCTTGAAACAGGCTGACGACGGCGCCTGGGAGCGCTGCACGACGTCTCGCTCCGTGGGAAGTCCTTAAAGCGACAGTATCACCTCAAAATCTCTCATCAGCCGTTAAAAGTTTCACCGAAAACCAGCTTAATTTTTCGAACCGTGTCCACTTCGATGTGTCTCACAGGTTTAGAAAAAATTTTGATCAAACAAAGCACCAGTCTCTCAGCAACTTCTCAGACAAAGGAATTCCGACGAGGGGCTGGACGACTCCTCCCACAAGGAGTGCTCACAGGCGAATGACGTCACCGACAGGTGTGGAAAAACTCACGCATGTGCACGAGGGTTCAAGCATGTCTGACGTAAAAACATATGAATGAAATCCATATAGTTTTTGAAAAAAATAAAAAGGACCTATACTTTATTGACAGACCTCGTACAAAGTCAGAAGTGAACCTGGGACCTTCTTGCTCTGAGGCAGTATGTTAACCACTAAACCACCAATTTACCAATTTTACACAATCTTATTCTGTAAATTATCTTTATTATACACTAGAAAACTGTCGATCCTGGAACAGGAAAAGCAAGGTGAAGACTAAAACTGCTGTCTATGACAGTAGGACTAAATTCCCTCCAAATGCCGCAAATTCTCATTTCCTGTAGCACCTGTCTTATTTTCTTACTCAGATCATTATTCTGGTGGTGTGTAGAAACATCTCAGACTTGATATAAAAGTAAATTAAAATTGCCCTCACATATCACTAATCCCTATGCTTTGGTTATCATTAGTTCAAAAATGTGTTTAAAAAAATTTCATTTGAGGGGTCGTCTCCATGCCATTCTGGCAATGGCAGGCCCTCCCTTACAGTTCTTTGGTCTGTGCTTTCAATAGCTTTCAACGAGTCGGATCCCTCAACGAATCCAGCATCCCTCATAAAGAACACCCTGAGCCCATGTCCAAGGAAACAGCTTTGTGGTGATGCCACAATGTGTATTTCACCCTTTTCTCCTTGTCTGTCCAGTTTGAGAGATGACTGTAGAAATTAAAAGGTGTTACCTCAGAATGGTGTTGTCCAATATTCAAAAGGAGTGTTTCTGTGCGTTACTGGCTTCTAAAAGCTTCCAGCTTCTTTTGATATCCATTCCCTGGCACTTCTGCATGTTTTCCTGCATTTGAAGCCCTGGCCATGTGTCACGACAGGCTTTTAATTCTGTCCATTCAGTTCACCGAAGACTTGTACATCGTTACCAGGAGCCCATTTCTCACCATGTCCTTAGTGGCTTCTTCTACAGAGTAGCATATACACCCTTGTAAAAAAACCCTCAGCTTAACTGGAAATGTATTTTATTCTCTGGCAGCACGCTGTTTTTTCATATATATGCCCAATGCTTCCTGAGGATTTTTGGAGCACTGGTCTAAAATCACCTTTCTGTATTGCAGTGGAAACCTTTTCTTTTGCCATGCAAACTTTAAAACTACTTCTTCAGTTTTGAAACTGGCAAATGTAATCATGACAAATCATGGGGGAAGGGGGGTGCTGGGGGGTGACCCCCCGGTGTGCTCTTCCAATGCTAAGATTAGTTGCTTGATGAATTCCCAGTTTCTCTTTTAATAAATCTTCCACAAGCTCTGTCATCAATAATGAATTATCCTCCAAACTCTCTGGATTCTCATATTATCCCATCTTAACCTCAATTCTTGATCAGTTAGCCTAGCTTCCAATTTTGCTTGTTGTTTTAGCAACTTGATTGTAACTTCTTCAAGCACGTGCATGCTTTCATCTGAATCCAAAATTCGACGTTTGCCCTCATCTAGTCTGCTATTTGTTTTGTGTAAGTTGTCTTGTATTTCATGGACAGCTTCACTATTTTCACAATGAAAATATTTCAGTTCTTGTAGGATTGTTAGTCATGTTGTTAGCCTCCTGTAGTTAGTTTTCTTCCAAAAAACTGTTATGTCACTGATTTTGCTTCTCTGGTGGGTAACATCCATTATTATCACTTACTGAGGCTTTGCTGGGCCAGTAGCATAGATTTACATTTACGCTACCTGTCTATACCCGCCCGCAGTAATGGGCAGGTATCCCAATACTGTGTATAAAGTGATGACGTCATAGCATGCGCAACCCAAGAACTGTCCGCAGACGATAACATGAAAAGGCAAGAAGTGTGTGTTGGTCCCAATATGGATATTCCAGATGATTTTATCATGGACGGTCCAACAATGACCAGCAGCCAAAGCAGCCAGCTTGATGAGGACGCCCTGGCAAATTTGGGGAGCAGCGCGGTACCAGCCAACACGACAAAAGTTAAAGTGAGCCAACTCTTTATGTATGCGTTTGCTGGGTGTCATGCATTTTGAAATGACATTAAATATTGTTAATGTGATTCCACGTGCTGTGTATCTCATTAATTGAGTCGCCCAAAATGACCAATATTCACCCAAGTTAGACGGGGGCATTTTGGGCAACTGGGCAAAAAAGCATGTTACTGTATTATTGTTTGACATTTGAGAAGCTCTTTAGTCATATTACTGATTTGTTGTGTAAATCCCAATAACTTTACTCAAAATATGACAGTAATGCACAGTATTTTAAAGCTTGGATCGGCGAGGTCTGCAGTTAAGCTGCAGCCCTCATGGGTGGAACAAGCTTGGAGGTCCATATCTGGACTGCTGTTCTGGGAGATGTGTCCATTGAGGCCGCCTGTTCTCTATGAGATACGCACACAGTCTGTGGGAGTGGAAGCTCATTAAGGACTCTACCAAAACATTATAGGCCCATTTTCATTGCAGAAACTGCTGGACTACTTTGCATGTGTCTCTCCCACAGGGACCACACCTGAAAAGGGGTTTTTCTGAACCTTCCTTGGTGGTGACGCAAGCCCCTGCTATTGAGTATGCTCTTTTGAGCAGCCCTGAAATGCCATTAGGCAGGGCTCGATGCTGATTGGTCAATTTCATGCATGAGAAGACGCAAAACGCAAGAAGTACCATTTGTGAAAATGAAAGTAAGCAGAAATGAGCAGAAGAACTGCATTGCAGAGAAAATGCGAGAAATGGACTGACAAAGAGGTACAGGCGACAAATGAGGCACAGCGAGGATTCAAATCCTCGAGGAGCCATGAGAAAATCTATGTCAGGGCACCTGGATATTTGCAGAATTAAACACACCGCTAAGCGGTGCAGAAAGAAAAGACAAAAGTAGAAACATGACAACAAGCATCTGAATGACCACAACAACAAAAGTAGCTCTGAACCACAAACCCAACAGAAAACTGCACCACAGACCTTTGTGGACCCTCAATTTTTGCTTTTTTGTTTAATGACAAATGTTGCATTGTAAAGACCATTGCGATCATGAAGGGTATACAATTAATGAAATACAGGTATTTTAAAAGTTTGTATGATAGCCCCATGTAAGCCATCTAATGGGAAGCCAAATAAAAAAAATAGTCCTATTTTGCCTTCTGACCAGCACATTAATGCTGGATGCTAGCAATATTGAACAAGCAAGCTGTTGTTTTGTATCTAACATGAAGGTTAAAGTTTGCTGGCTCGCTATTGCAAGCATTAGATGGTCAGTGTCACTGCGAGTCTAGTGGGTCTTCACCGCAGTGGAGGCTCAACAGCTGAGAGGGCCCGCTGCTGGGCTGTTCTTGTAAATGTTTGTGAAATCTGGGGAGAAGGTCGAGTTCATCTGGTGGAAATTTCACCTTATGTTATTTCCAATGAATATCACATGACCACAGTAGCTTGTTGAACATCCACAAATGGTGGACCTCCCCAATTCCCGAAGACACAAACCTGTCTGTGACAAATGGAGGAGACAACACAGACCTTAAACTAAATTGTTTCTCCATTTTGTTTGTTTTTTCAGAAATAGATAGTTTTCATGAATGTGAGGTGTGATGTCTGTCTACAAACAAACACAGCAATCAGGGTTTTAACCAAGAATTAAACTCACAACATCTGATTCACAGTCAAAACGAAGAAATGTGGGTGGCACCTAGTGAATTTCATTGCCAATCAGACATGAACATACATATTGTACTATGATGGTAAAAGTGTGCAAATATTTGCTCATTTTGAAATGGATGCCTGCAACACATTTCAAAAAGCTGGGACAGTGGCAACAAAAGACTGGGAAAGTTGATGAATGCTCAAAGAACACCTGTTTGGAACATTCCACAAGTGAACAGGTTAATAAATATAAAAGGTATAAAAGGAGCATCCCCAAAAGTCTCAGCCATTCACATGCAAAGATGAGGTGAGGATCACCACTTTGTGAACGACTGCATGAAAAAATAGTCCAACAGTTTAAAAACAATGTTTCTCAAGGTTCAATTGCAAGGAATTTAGGGATTCCATCATCTACAGTCCATAATATAATCAGAAGATTCAGAGAATCTGGAGAACTTTCTACATGTAAGCAGCAAAGCTGAAAACCAACACTGAATGCCCGTGATCTTCGATCCCTCGGGCGGCAATGCATTAAAAACTGACATCATTGTGTAAAGGATCTTACTATGTGGGCTCAGGAACACTTCAGAAAACCATTGTCAGTTAACAGAGTTTGTCGCTACATCTACAAGTGCAAGTTAAAACTCTACCATGCAAAGTGAAAGCCATACATTAACAACATCCAGAAACACTGCCGTCTTCTCTGGGCCTGAGCTCATTTGAATATGACAGACGCAAAGTGGAAAAGTGTGCTGTGGTCTGATGAGTCCACATTTCAAATTGTTTTTGTAAATCATGGATGTTGTGTCCTCTGGACAAAAAAGGAAAAAGACCATCCAGATTGTTACCAGAGCAAAGTCCAAAAGCAAGCATCTGTGATGGTATGGGGGTGTGTTAGTGCCCATGTCATGGGCAACTTACACATCTGTGACGGCACCATCAATGCTGAAAGGTACATCCAGGTTTTGGAGGAACACATGCTGCCATCCAAGCAACGTCTTTTTCAGGGACGTCCCTGCTTATTTCAGCAAGACAATGCCAAGCCACGTTCTGCACGTGTTACAACAGTGTGGCTTCGTAGTAAAAGAGTGCGGGTACTAGACTGGCCTGCCTGCAGTCCAGGCCTGTCACCCATTGAAAATGTGTGGCACATTATGAAGCACAAAATATGACAACGGAGACCCAGGACTGTTGAACAACTGAAGTTGTACATCAAGCATTAATGTGAAAGAATTCCACCTACAAAGCTTCAACAATTAATGTCCTCAGTTCCCAAATGCTTATTGAGTGTTGTTAGAAGGAAAGGTGATGTAACACAATGGTAAACATACCACTGTCCCAGCTTTTTTGAAACATGTTGCAGGCACCCATTTCAAAATGAGCAGATATTTGCACAAAAACAATAAAGTTTATCAGTTTGAACATTAATTATCTTGTTTTTGTGGTGTATTCAATTGAATATAGGTTGAAGAGGATTTACAAATCATTGTATTCTGTTTTTATTTACATTTTACACAACGTCCCAACTTCAATGGAATTGGGGCTGTATAATACTACTACTAATAATAGCGCTTTACACAGTGCTAAAAGACACTTTACACAACCGAGAAAATAACAAAGAACAAAGCAACTTTATTATAGAAGGATAAAAAATAAATAAATAAACACGATTATAAAATCAAACCTTCACTGTGCCTTGTGATGGAATCACTACGATGACCAGTTCAAGATGGCAGCCGCATTTCTTGCACCTCAACAACCAATGCGGCGTCTACTCTTTCTCTGTGTTCGTCTACCATCTGTTTATGGCTTTTTATGGCTTTTTATGAAATGTTGTCTGGTTTGTGGCTTTTTCCCCACTGGGCAGACTGTTTTGTGCCATTTCCGGTTTGTGCCTTCGTCTACCATAAGAGCAAGCTTCAGGCCGCTGCGCGGCACTTCACTCGTATAATAATCATGATCCCTCACCACCACCCATTTTGTAATAGATAATGGATTTTTACATTTGGATATTCAGAACACTGTGATAAAGACAAACAGCACAAAATGCAATTTAAATGATGATGACTGATCATACAAAAAAAGAGATAAAAATGGTCCATTTTTCACTTCCTGAGTTTTGTGTGAAAAATAAAAATACAAATAAATCCTTCCACACATCATTGCTAACACCCTATTTATAAAAAGACTGGAACAATGTGCTGGTTGTCACTGGAAACAAGACATCTGAAGAAGTAGAAAATCTGCATAACGTGTTAACGTGTTATTGTATTAACACACATGCACCCACCCACCCACCCACACACACACACACACACACACACACACACACACACACACACACACACGCACACACACACACACAGAGGGCATTTTCACAGAAAAGAAAAATTGTCCTTTCCTGAACAGTGACGATGGGAGCAGATAAAAGGCATTTTTGCAAGTCAAGTATGCACAATTTTATTAGAGTATCATTACAAACTATCAGAAGGTTCATCACTCAGGAGACAGCACAGTACTACTGAGGCAGGTATCAATACTGCTTTATTGCTATTGCTGATTATTTTTCATTAAAATCTCTCCTTTCCTGAACAAGTATGTACAGCGAAAGTGAGGCCAAGAGAATTCAATTTATGACTGTACTCTGCATTCAGATGGAGGCTAAGGACAAACGCTGGCTTTTGATTTGACTTCCACTTTTAATACACTCAACAAAAATATAAACGCAACACTTTTGGTTTTGCTCCCATTTTGTATGAGATGAACTCAAAGATCTAAAACTTTTTCCACATACACAATATCACCATTTCCCTCAAATACTGTTCACAAACCAGTCTAAATCTGTGATAGTGAGCACTTCTCCTTTGCTGAGATAATCCATCCCACCTCACAGGTGTGCCATACCAAGATGCTGATTAGACACCATGATTAGTGCACAGGTGTGCCTTAGACTGCCCACAATAAAAGGCCACTCTGAAAGGTGCAGTTTTGTTTTATTGGGGGGGAGATACCAGTCAGTATCTGGTGTGACCACCATTTGCCTCATGCAGTGTAACACATCTCCTTCGCATAGAGTTGATCAGGTTGTCAATTGTGGCCTGTGGAATGTTGGTCCACTCCTCTTCAATGGCTGTGCGAAGTTGCTGGATATTGGCAGGAACTGGTACACGCTGTCGTATACGCCGGTCCCATGCTCAATGGGTGACATGTCCGGTGAGTATGCCGGCCATGCAAGAACTGGGACATTTTCAGCTTACAAGAATTGTGTACAGATCCTTGCAACATGGGGCCGTGCATTATCCTGCTGCAACATGAGGTGATGTTCTTGGATGTATGGTGATTAGACACCATGATTAGTGCACAGGTGTGCCTTAGACTGCCCACAATAAAAGGCCACTCTGAAAGGTGCAGTTTTATCACACAGCACAATGCCACAGATGTCGCAAAATTTGAGGGAGCATGCAATTGGCATGCTGACAGCAGGAATGTCAACCAGAGCTGTTGCTCGTGTATTGAATGTTCATTTCTCTACCATAAGCTGTCTCCAAAGGCGTTTCAGAGAGTTTGGCAGTACATCCAACCAGCCTCACAACCGCAGACCACGTTTAACCACACCAGCCCAGGACCTCCACATCCAGCATGTTCACCTCCAAGATCGTCTGAGACCAGCCACTCGGACAGCTGCTGAAACAATCGGTTTGCATAACCAAAGAGTTTCTGCACAAACTGTCAGAAACCGTCTCAGGGAAGCTCATCTACATGCTCGTCGTCCTCATCGGGGTCTCGACCTGACTCCAGTTCGTCGTCGTAACAAACTTGAGTGGGCAAATGCTCACATTCGCTGGCGTTTGGCACGTTGGAGAGGTGTTCTCTTCACGGATGAATCCCGGTTCACACTGTCCAGGGCAGATGGCAGACAGCGTGTGTGGCGTCGTGTGGGTGAGCGGTTTTCTGTCATTCATGTCAATGTTGTGGATCAAGTGGTCCATGGTGGCGGTGGGGTTATGGTATGGGCAGGCGTCTGTTATAGACGAAGAACACAGGTGCATTTTATTGATGGCATTTTGAATGCACAGAGATACCGTGATGAGATCCTGAGGCCCATTGTTGTGCCATACATCCAAGAACATCACCTCATGTTGCAGCAGGATAATGCATGGCCCCATGTTGCAAGGATCTGTACACAATTCTTGGAAGCTGAAAATATCCCAGTTCTTGCATGGCCGGCATACTCACCGGACATGTCACCCATTGAGCATGGGACCGGCGTATACGACAGCGTGTACCAGTTCCTGCCAATATCCAGCAACTTCGCACAGCCATTGAAGAGGAGTGGACCAACATTCCACAGGCCACAATTGACAACCTGATCAACTCTATGCGAAGGAGATGTGTTGCACTGCATGAGGCAAATGGTGGTCACACCAGATACTGACTGGTATCCCCCCCCAATAAAACAAAACTGCACCTTTCAGAGTGGCCTTTTATTGTGGACAGTCTAAGGCACACCTGTGCACTAATCATGGTGTCTAATCAGCATCTTGATATGGCACACCTGTGAGGTGGGATGGATTATCTCAGCAAAGGAGAAGTGCTCACTATCACAGATTTAGACTGGTTTGTGAACAATATTTGAGGGAAATGGTGATATTGTGTATGTGGAAAAAGTTTTAGATCTTTGAGTTCATCTCATACAAAATGGGAGCAAAACCAAAAGTGTTGCGTTTATATTTTTGTTGATGTGTTTAAAGAAACATTTAACATGACCATTTATTTAACAACATAAGTGGGAATTTTTTGTAATCTTTCCCATGAATGCCGTATTATTATGATAACAAGAGCAATCGAAGATTTCTGACATCCACCAAGGGTTGATGAGGGCTCAAAAAAACAGATATGTGATTCATACTGTGACCCGTACTGGATCCAGAATCCACAACACAATGCAATAATTGCATACTGATCCAGAATGGTCTGAATAATCAAAGTCAAAGTGTCTTTATTTGTCTCCCTAAGGAGAAATTTGCCTTGGACAGAGGGGTTTGCTGCACAACACATCTGACACATACCGCCCATTCATCAAAAACAACCACATAACAGATCCAAATTAAAATACTAATATATAATCAATAAAAACCATATGAAAGGCCCTGTCCCACTGGCGTTTAGGAGGATTTGCGTATGGATTGCACACAAAATTGGCTCATATTTGCTTAACATCCGCAATATGCGTGAAACATGCTTGTATGAGTCGGCCGACACCCGCACACATCCGCAATTATCCGCAGAGGCACGTTTTTCCGTTACCAGGATTTTTGAGCCGCACAAAATTTTGGCTGCGGATGACATCCACATTACATACTCCATACATACTCAATGCATACACAAACATACATATACATACTCAATCTATGCACTGTATATTCGCCGTCAACTGCTGATATCCGCAACTGACAGGGATTTGCGGCTTGGCAACGGACTGGGACAGTGTGTAAAACGGATATTTTGCATGCCCATCATGTCCACATCATGGACTAAAATAAGTTGTAGCGACTGCATACAGATTGGCCACGAATAAAGCGTTTTTATTACATCTGCTTTGCATCTGATTAGCGGCAGATACAAATCAGATGTGTTGTGTTCACAGCTGGACCCGTTCTTTGTTCTACCGGCTCCCATGCGCTCGATCTGCGCTGGACGCTGCCTATATAAAATAATTATTTCATGGTGGATTAATCATTTTATTCTGCAAATTGGCTGTTGAAAACGGCTCTAATCACCTCCTGAATCACAGAGGAAGCTGCAGTTGGGCTGATGTGCACAAGCGCGCGAACAGCTAACAAGCTGCAGAAAGCATTTTGAGCCGTCTAAAAAGGTAATTATTTGACTTGTTTACATTGTCAAGGCTTGATAAAACAGTTGCATGTTTTTTCCTTCTTGTCTGCAGCTGTTACAGTATTTATTCCTCTGTTTATACCTTCTTGTTATAATCATTCAGACGAGCTGCGCTCTGATGCGATCCGCTGATGTCACCACTCACCCCGTGCACTGATTCTTTACTCCAATCAACTTGTCCAAGTCCAGCTATTGCTCCAGAGGCTGTATTGTTGGTGTGAATAGTGATGCAGACGGCCCGAGTGCGCTTCTTTTATGACTGCAATGCAGATGCCGTGCATGCGCAACACGTGCACGATGCATTCATAATACACCCGTAATACTGCCGTGATAATCTCAATGTGTCGGATCCGTTTCCTCACTACACGCTTTATACAACCGTGATTGTTCATCATATATTCGCTGTATATTATTAATATATCCGTAATTCATACTGGGACATTTGTCATTTTTGGGCATTTTTGTTGCGGACGACAACGAATGCCTGTAATTTCTGTACTCAATTCATGCGCAATTAATCCTCTCCCCAGTAGGACCGGGCCCTAACATCTTAGTCCAAATTCCGCAACACATGACCTCATACTATCTTCCCTGAGCTATCTGCTCATTTATGTGCTTCACTGACTATGGAATAAACAAATGTTTAAATCATTTATATTTACAAAGAGAAACCCTGTGCCTCCTTCCAGAGTTAAGCAAAATATACGAGGTCTGTCAATAAAGTATAGGTCCTTTTTATTTTTTTCAAAAACTATATGGATTTCATTCATATGTTTTTACGTCAGACATGCTTGAACCCTCGTGCGCATGCGTGAGTTTTTCCACACCTGTCGGTGACGTCATTCGCCTGTGAGCACTCCTTGTGGGAGGAGTCGTCCAGCCCCTCGTCGGAATTCCTTTGTCTGAGAAGTTGCTGAGAGACTGGTGCTTTGTTTGATCAAAATTTTTTCTAAACCTGTGAGACACATCAAAGTGGACACGGTTCGAAAAATTAAGCTGGTTTTCGGTGAAAATTTTAACGGCTGATGAGAGATTTTGAGGTGATACTGTCGCTTTAAGGACTTCCCACGGTGCGAGACGTCGCGCAGTGCTCTCAGGCGCCGTCGTCAGCCTGTTTCAAGCTGAAAACCTTCACATTTCAGGCTCTATTGATCCAGGACGTCGTGAGAGAACAGAGAAGTTTCAGAAGAAGTCGGTTTCAGCATTTTATCCGGATATTCCACAGTTAAAGGAGATTTTTTTTAATGAAAGACGTGCGGGCGGATTGGAGCGTCGGCTCGCGGCCACCGCGACGCTCCGCCACAGGAAAAACACCTCTGTTGGAAGCCTTAAGGACAAGTTGGAACATGTCCAACAATTTCTCATATACTCACTCCACTGAAAACGATCAAAAGCCGCCTGGATTTTACAAATGGTTATCAACACGGAGGTGTTTTTCCTGTGCTGCCGCACCGCGCCGGCTGCGTCCCAACGCACGGACCTGTCCGCACGTCTTTCATTAAAAAAATCTCCTTTAACAGTGGAATATCCAGATGAAATGCTGAAACCGACTTCTTCTGAAACTTCTCTGTTCTCTCACGATGTCCTGGATCACCTCAAAATCTCTCATCAGCCGTTAAAATTTTCACCGAAAACCAGCTTAATTTTTCGAACTGTGTCCACTTCGATGTGTCTCACAGGTTTAGAAAAAATTTTGATCAAACAAAGCGCCAGTCTCTCAGCAACTTCTTAGACAAAGGAATTCTGACGAGGGGCTGGACGACTCCTCCCACAAGGAGTGCTCACAGGCGAATGACGTCACCGACAGGCGTGGAAAAACTCACGCATGCGCACGAGGGTTCAAGCATGTCTGACGTAAAAACATATGAATGAAATCCATATAGTTTTTGAAAAAAATAAAAAGGACCGTTACTTTATTGACAGCCCTCGTATTCAGAGTGCAGTACATGAGAAACATCTGATAAGATACTGTCTACAAGTCTGAGAATTGTCTCTTCAAACAACTCTTGGGGAGTTACAGGTACCACCATACCAATGATTTTGCCAGCTATTTTTGTCAGATTTAGTATTTGAGTTTTTGATTTAACCGTTAAATTACCAGTTAAATCAAAAACTGACATTGGTCAAGATGCTGCAATCTGATATTTAATTCACAAGCTGAAACAAAATACTGTCTTCCTGATCTTGGTTTTACATCAATGTCGTATCTGCAAAGATGTCTTGACATAATCCTTAAAAGTCTACAAAGAGAAATCCTGATCCAGAATTCGATCTGGATCCAGATCACCTCCAAATTTAATGGGTTCTTTCATGGTCTAATATATATCTGTGGTGAAAATTTGGTTAAAACCCGTGCAGTAGTTTTGACATAATCCTGCTAATAGTCAGACAAATAAATAAACGCAGATGATCTCAATTTTCTCCACCTTCTCTCGGACTACTGAGATGTACTCATTTCAATCGACTGTAGATATGTGACAAAACATGTTAAAAATCCAAATATATTAATATGTGTGCATGTATGTGTGCACGTGTATGTGTGTGTCAAGGGTGTGATGGGCAGACTGAATGTTAATGTGACTGTGCAGCATAAGAAGGATGTGCATGGAGCCAGACGGCGAAGCGAGCAGTGTGCACATGAACTCAATGACTCGCTTCAACAAGGACACATTGATACACACAAGGGTCGAACACACATTTAAAGGTGCAGATATATATTATATATATATATATATATATATATATATATATATATATATATATATATATACATATATATATATATATATATAGAGCGCACACACATGCTGCTGATACACTTCAAAATGTAGTCAGACAGGTAGTAACGCACAAAGGATGTGCTGCTCACCACCTACACAAACTCCCACACAAACATGTAAATTACCACTGAAGGGCACCCAGAGCTTTGAGAACAATGCCAGCTCAGCACTACTAAAAAAAAACAACACATGTCCAAATTATTCTGTCTTTGACCAACCGTTGTGCACTTTGAAGCTGGTCGGTAAAGTTTTTGTTTCGTTTCCACCAGCAGTAAAGCTTCTGGGTGATGATTACCAAGGCCAGACACAGACAGTGTCACACAGGTTGATTTGAGGGTAAAACACCTGCACGATGACGAGGATACTGACACTCACAGACACCGTTTGAAAAAGAAAATGAGCATGAATAAAACGGATGTGAACTTCAGAAGGTGCAATTACTCTGAATCTTACAATGTAAGCACCTATCATAAATGGATGAAATTATAGTACTTTCATGCTCAAAGTGCTTTACAGTGATGCCTCACATTCAGCCATTTACACATTCACACAGCAATATCACGGTGCTGCTATGCAAGGCGGTCAACTGCACACTGAGAGCAGCTTGAGCATTAAGGACCTTGCCCCCGGCCCCTTTGTGATCTTCTGGTGTGACGGGGACTTGAATCAAGAATCCTCTGCATCGCTTTATCTGCCTGATTATCACATCCAACAAGAATTTTATTTTATGTTGTCTTTTACTCTGTATTTATCAAAAATGACTTAGGCCCCATAAAAAACCCAAAACATTAGTTTATCATCCCCACCTGCATGCCAAAATCGGCCTGCATCATTTTTTTATTTGTATTTTTTTGCTAATTTCATTGACGGCAGTACAGCTGATGCAAGAACATCCGCTAGGTGGCAAGTGTGGCTTGGCCAAAGACTGGGCCCGGAACTTGCTGTTTGTAGTCACTGACGACCACACAGTCAGTGGTTCTGTCTCACTCACACACAGTTATCACACTGTTAACATGCAGTACATTAACTGTATTCAACATAGAAACAAGATTTATTTTAAAAATAGCTAATATTTTCTGTTCCTCACTTGGTATGCTGGTGCTGTGTGTGTCGTTTTTCAGGTTTGAAATGACGTTGCACGTACCTGTTTCTAAGAAAAATAAATAAATAATCTAACAATCCGCCTGCCCTCACCACTTTTTTTCTGATGCCAAAGATGATAAACTAATGTTTTTTATGGGGTCATATGACATCTATTGAGTTTTCTGGCTTTAATCTCAGACTGCTTTAGGATTTCACAAAGACTTCAAGACCAGTTTAAAGCATCTCCACTGTCACTTGGTGGAGGTAATAACTGCTGAAATATGCATTTTCTTGAAGTCTGAGTGATACAATTAGTTCAAACCTGCAATTCTAGTGTGAAATTTACATAATCCAAGTGAAGAAAAAATAAAATAAAATAAACAAAAGCAAGTTACAAGCTTCACTAAAATACGAGGGCTGTCCGTAAAGTATAGGTCCTTTTTATTTTTTTCAAAAACTATATGGATTTCATTCATATGTTTTTACGTCAGACATGCTTGAACCCTCGTGCGCATGCGTGAGTTTTTCCACGCCTGTCGGTGACGTCATTCGCCTGTGAGCACTCCTTGTGGGAGGAGTCATCCAGCCCCTCGTCGGAATTCCTTTGTCTGAGA
Source organism: Thalassophryne amazonica (assembly GCF_902500255.1). Classification (NCBI taxonomy): domain Eukaryota; kingdom Metazoa; phylum Chordata; class Actinopteri; order Batrachoidiformes; family Batrachoididae; genus Thalassophryne; species Thalassophryne amazonica. Next base: position 65,193,210 of record NC_047109.1, on the reverse strand, counting down.
AGTTGCTGAGAGACTGGCGCTTTGTTTGATCAAAATTTTTTCTAAACCTGTGAGACACATCGAAGTAGACACAGTTCGAAAAATTAAGCTGGTTTTCGGTGAAAATTTTAACAGCTGATGAGAGATTTTGAGGTGATTCTGTCGCTTTAAGGACTTCCCACGGTGCGAGACGTCGCGCAGCGCTCTCAGGCGGCGTCATCAGCCTGTTTCAAGCTTAAAACCTCCACATTTTAGGCTCTGTTGATGCAGGACGTCGTGAGAGAACAGAGAAGTTTCAGAAGAAGTCGGTTTCAGCATTTTATCCGGATATTCCACTGTTAAAGGAGATTTTTTTAATGAAAGACGTGCGGGCGGATTGCAGCGTCGGCTCGCAGCTGCCGCGACGCTCCGCCACAGGAAAAACACCTCTGTTGGAAGCCTTGAGGACAAGTTGGAACATCTCCAGCTGATAAACAATTTCTCATATACTCACTCCACTGAAAGCCATCAAAAGCCAACTGGATTTTAACAAATGGTTATCAACACGGAGGTGTTTTTCCTGTGCCGCCGCGCCGCGTCGGCTGCATCCCGACGCGCGGACCCGTCCGCACGTCTTTCATTAAAAAAATCTCCTTTAACAGTGGAATATCCGGATAAAATGCTGAAACCGACTTCTTCTGAAACGTCTCTGTTCTCTCACGACGTCCTGGATCAATAGAGCCTGAAATGTGGAGGTTTTAAGCTTGAAACAGGCTGATGACGCTGCCTGAGAGCGTTGCGCGACGTCTCGCACCGTGAAAAGTCCTTAAAGCGACAGAATCACCTCAAAATCTCTCATCAGCTGTTAAAATTTTCACTGAAAACCAGCTTAATTTTTCGAACCATATCCACTTCGATGTGTCTCACAGGTTTAGAAAAAATTTTGATCAAACAAAGCGCCAGTCTCTCAGCAACTTCTCAGACAAAGGAATTCCGATGAGGGCTGGACGACTCCTCCCACAAGGAGTGCTCACAGGCGAATGACGTCACCGACAGGCGTGGAAAAACTCACGCATGCGCACGAGGGTTCAAGCATGTCTGACGTAAAAACATATGAATGAAATCCATATAGTTTTTGAAAAAAATAAAAAGGACCTATACTTTACGGACAACCCTCGTACATACTCTCAAATATATCAAACACTTTTCATATTTTTGTGTCTCACCAGCCAGTGATGAATTACTAGTCAAACAATGTTTTAAAAAAATCTGTTCCACTAATGACTGATCATGCTGCCTCAACCAGTCATATAAAATATTAAATCAAACCACTTAGCAAAAACCAGTATTTCAGTCTATTTTTGACTTTCCAGATTTCTTCTTCTGCCAAAAAAAAAAAAAAAAAAAAAGGAGTGTTCTATGACATCAGATTAGTGCCAAAAGCACTTGCGCGATAAAACATGCATTCGGGCGTATTATATTATTTCACACATTCGGGCGTATTATATTATTTCACACACGTAGATATGAATTACGTGCATGCAAATTATCTCTGGGTGCGCTCCAGTGGTGGTAATCTGCTAACCATGATTAGTGAAGCTAACTTTTTCGTTAGCGGATTAGCTTTTCAGCTAATTTTGAAAACCATCAGCAGACCAATTAGCTTCTGCTAAATTTAGTTCCACTAATTTTCAGTCCACTAACTTTTTTTTTTTTTGCTTGCATAGGGAGTAAAGCTTAACGGTCAAAAACATCCGTAAATCCTAAAATCCTACATGTTTGTTCCTGTCGTATGTTTTGCAATAATCAGACTGTGAGAAGCTCAGTCCCCCCCACCAGCAGAAGGAGGCAGAACAGGTGCAAGCTGCTGTTGCAAAGAAGAAGAAAAAAAATGTAATTTACTTTCAACATGCATCCACTCAGACAGTGGACAGAAGACATGAAACGCAAAGCACCTTTCACTCATGGTTTCATTTAAAACCAACTACCAACATTTTAATGGCCCAGTCACACAGCACACAACGATTCCTGAATGAAGGGGAAAAAGTACAAAAAGTCACAATTCGTTGAGAAAAGATGGATGAATCACGAATAGCCTGCAAAGCAAGAGCGCAAAAGGGACAAAACAGGAACTAAACAAAACCAAAGCTAATGATCTTGACACTTTAAACGAAACACACCTAGAGCTACAGCTGGAGCAGTGTGTGTGCATCTCTGAGTTCCAGGACTCGGCGTTGGGACGCTGCTCGTCGCGCCTGAGTCCTGGAGAAACTGCAAACAGAAGCTGTGGAGATCTGTGTGCACGTCAGTGGACCCACCTGCTCTGGTTCCTCGTTCAGAACAAAAGAGGGATCATCTCATTCATCATCAGAATCCACACTGTCTGACGACACGCTGCGCACTCCGTCTTGTTCCAATTAAAAAAAAAAAAAAACCTGGTGTGCCGTGGTCACTGCTGTATCAGTGTATAATGTTCTACACACACATATATATATATATACACACACGCACACATATATATATGTATATATATATATATATATATATATATATATATATATATATATATATATATATATATATGAGGTCTGTTAGAAAAGTATCTGACCTTTTTATTTTTTTCAAAAACCATATGGATTTGAATCACGTGTGATTGCATCAGCCAAGCTTGAACCTTCGTGCGCATGCGTGAGTTTTTCACACCTGTCGGTTGCGTCATTCGCCTGTGAGCAGGCTTTGTGTGAGCACTGGTCCACCCCTCTCGTCGTTTTTTCATTGTCAGCAGAATGTCTGAAGGACTGCCGTTTTGTTGCATTAAAATTTTTTCAGAAACTCTGCCAGACAACCAGCTGGAAACCATTTCGAAGATTCGGTTGGCTTTCGGTGAAAGTTTTATGGGCTTCAGAGAGATTAAGGAGCGTTACTGCCGCTTTAAGGACGGCCCACAGCGCCGGAGGGCGCACCGCGCTCCGGTCCGCGATCGACAGGCTGAAATGAGCTGATCACTTCCAAATTTAAGGTTCTGTTGATGCAGGACGTCGTGTAACTAGCAGAGAAGTTTCATAAAGGGTTGGGATCAGCACTTTATCGGCACATTCCACTGTTAAAGGAGATTTTGTAATGAAAGACGTGCGGACGGATTTTGTAAATATCTCATGATACAACACGGAGACCTGCGGCTTATAGACAAGTGCAGCTTGTTTATGTACAATTTCTTTTTCCTTTTTAAAATTGGTGGGTACGACTAATATTCAGGTGCGCTTTATAGTCTGGAAATTACGGTAATTCTGAAGGTTTGAGAATCCGATTGTTAAGTGTGACGTAACGCATCATGTGATTTTCAACTTCTGGCGCGCTGTCATTAACATTGAGAACTGCACTGAGATGATCTGATCGGGCTGCACTTACACCGTTGCACACGGACAACAGCATTAACGTCGCAACATGAAACTCTTTGTATATTGTGCCTAAAACTCTCCTGGATATATTAACTGGGTTTTTGGACGTTGTTACTGCGTTTGTTTTATGTAAAAATGTCAGACGCTCAGGTTGTTTCTCCGTTATTTTCAATGGGAGTTGCTGTGAGCTGCGATCGCTTCCTGTTCATGTCGTTCGGGGAGAAAGTGAAGTTTGCACTTTAACGTCCTGTTTATTGTAATAAATAATTTTTTATTAACAAACAGACATGTATATTTTACCTGTGCATAATAAAATATGTAAAGTAAAAGAAAAAAAAAGTTTTATTAAGTGTTCTGACCATAGTGTTGTGAAAGTGTAGTGACACAGACCCACAACAGGGGGCGTAAATGAACGGACAATGAAAGAGTCAAATATGAACACTTTACTGTTGTGAAAAGCACAACCAAACACAGCAGATTACAGAATGTGTACAATAGTCAATTAACAAAGGTGACGTGTGGGCAGGCTCGAGGATAGAGGACGTCTGTCCTGAGAAGAACCGGAACCACACGATTTCCTCCGCCACCGAACCTGGAGAATACTGGAGCCGCCAAGTCCCAAAAACCCCAGGTGGCCACCATCTCCGCGTGTCGGATCTGGTACTGCTGGCGAGGAGCAGAGACAATCAGATGTGGGTGTGTGAACACCCAGTAACAACAATGGTGGAACTCCACCTCCACCTCTCATTCAGAAAGCTGGCACGTGCAGTAGTATGTGTACTTATCAAAGGTTTGGAGTGAAGACGTCAGTCCAAACCCAGCCTCCAGCTGCAAGCACTCACAAAACCTACTGCAAAAATAGCACAAGCAAACACTGTCTGTGGTAGACAAAACAATGGCTGAGAACAAATTACCTCCTAAGGTAGACGATATCTCAGCAGCGAGGTGGAGATGAAGTCCGGTCTTTATGGAGTGGCAAGATGAAGTGCAGAAGAGTGACAGCTGTTGTGAGATAATGAGTGACAGCTGTCACTCCCGGCTGTGTCCATGGTGACTGCGCCCTCTCGTGCCTGAAGCCCGCACTCCAGGCAGGGCGCCATCTGGTGGTGGTGGGCCAGCAGTACCTCCTCTTCTGGCGGCCCACACAACACATAGAACCAGACGAATGCGGTTAATGGAGGTGGAGGCAGAGAACGGAGGGACGGAGGTTTGCACGCAATGTAAACACAAACTAAACTTAAACTGTAAATCCTTAAAGGATCAAACAGACGTAACTTTAATTGTAAACTTTGAGGTCTTTGGACCCGGAAACAGATTTATCACGTGATGCATTACGTCAGCGCTTACGGACCCGGCGCCACGTGGGGGCGTTTGGGGGCGACGCCCCTGCACGTCATCAACCTCGCCCCCTTGGATGTGAGAGTTATCAAAAATAAAAATAAAAAAGAAAGAAAAAGAAATACTGGAAAATATAGCGCCTTGCAGTTTCGCAGATTTTTTTAGTCCAATTTTGCATGCTTTTTTTTTTACAGTGCATTGTGCTCTGCGTCCTCATCAAGCAGGCCGATGTTCTGTCGAGATGACGGGACACCTGTTGCGGCACCGCGAAGGGAGAGCATGCGCATTGTGCTCTGCGTGTCTGTTTATAAGAATCTTCTCGCCCAGAAGAAAAAAGAGCACCAACAACTACCCATAACTGTGTTCTTCACTCGGAAAAAGACCTGCAGCGAGGTGTGAGTGGAAAAAGGCGCGACAGTGGCGTGGCGCCAGGACGAAGAGGCGCGATCAGAGGAACTGTGAAATACTGGTCAGTCACTATTAATAATTTCTTATGTGTCCCTAACCCTCGTAGGTTGATCCGTTAAAATTAAATTCGTTAGTTCTAAAAGCCATCATAATTATTTATAGGAAAACGTTCTATTTTTATTTCTCAAACAAATGTTTGGGCCTGAAAACAGGTTGGTCTTATTTTTCTACTAAGGTTTGAACTTTGAGAGTGAGAAAATGTTAATGGCTGTTTGAGAAAAGTGTATGAAGTGTGTAGTGAGGGCCTTAAAACGTCTATAACAATTATAAAAAATAACGCTGACTACTTCACGGATTTTGCCTATTGTGGGCTATTTTTAGAAGGTAACTCCCGCGATAAATGAGGGACCACTGTACATCTACATGAAAGGTTTATGTGGGGTTAATCTACTGTCTCGTGTCGTTTCTCAGATCAGTTGGTTTGGTTTTGTGGTATGCAGGAGATCACCTGACCAAGGGTCTATACGTTCAAATAATAATTAAAAAATACTGTCATCACTCTTTACTCTTACTCAGTCAGTCTCTTACAACGGTGTAGCCTAAATACACAAGCTTTCTAGGAGCGCACCCAATTCATTACACACGCTCAGAGGCAGGTACCCTGAAAATAGCTAAGGTTGTGCCGCTGTATAAGACTGGGGATAGACACCACTTCACAAATTATAGACCTGTTTCTTTGCTTCCACAATTTTCCAAATTATTAGAAAAGTTATTCAATAATAGATTAGACAAATTCATAAATAAACATAAATTACTTACTGATAGTCAATATGGATTCAGAGCACATAGTTCAACATCACTTGCATTAATAGAATCAGTTGAGGAGATTACAAACGCCATAGACCACAAATTACATTCAGTTGGAATATTTATAGACCTTAAAAAGGCTTTTGATACAATTAATCATGACATATTAATCAATAAACTTGAACAGTATGGGATTAGGGGGTTGGTGTTGCACTGGGTGAGAAGCTACTTAAGTAACAGAAAACAGTTTGTGAAGTTGGGGGAATATACATCATCATGCTTGGACAATGCTTGTGGCGTCCCACAGGGGTCAGTATTGGGTCCAAAACTGTTTCTAATTTATATAAATGATATTGTCAATGTTTCCAAAATATTAAAATTAGTATTATTTGCAGATGACACAAGCATTTTTTGTTCAGGGGGGGATTTGCAGGAGTTACTGAGGAGGATCAGTATAGAAATGGGAAAATTGAAAATATGGTTTGACAGAAACAAATTATCATTAAACTTAAGTAAAACAAAATACATGTTATTTGGCTATTGTAATACAGACATACAGGTTCAATTACAAGTCGAGGGGGTAGATATTGAAAGGGTACATGAAAATAAGTTTCTGGGGGTGATAATAGATGATAAGATAAACTGGAAGACTCATATAAAACATATACAAAGTAAACTGTCAAGAAGCATTTCAGTTCTAAACAAAGCGAAACATATTCTGGACCACAACTCACTCCGCATTCTTTACTGCTCACTGGTTTTACCATATTTACAGTACTGTGCAGAGGTATGGGGTAATACTTATAAAGGTACAACACAATCACTATCAGTAATGCAGAAAAGAGCTATAAGAATTATTCATAATACTGGCTATAGAGATCATACAAATCCACTATTTTTACAATCCAAATTCTTAAAATTCACAGACTTGGTTCATTTTCAAACAGTACAAATTGTGTATAAAGCAATAAACAATTTACTTCCAGCAAATATTAAAAATATGTTTTTTAACAGATCAGGGGATTACAGTCTGAGGGGGAAATTTAATTTAAAGCATCAGTGGGCACGAACAACATTAAAAGGTTTCTGTATTTCTGTCTGTGGGGTGAGGATGTGGAACAGATTGGGAGTGGGGCTCAAGCAATGTCCAAGCATGAACCAGTTCAAACAGCGGTACAAAAATATGGTTTTTTGTGGGTATAGGGAGGAGGAAGGGTAATGAGGGTTAGGGTGTTTTTGTTTTTTGCTTCGTCTTGTAAATATATAGTATTTTGTATGTAAGTAGGTATGTGTAGGTGTATATTTATGTTTGTGTATATATATGTGTATATATGTATATGTGTATATATGTGTATGTATATGTGTATGTATGTTGATGTGTGTATGTATATATATATGTGTATGTGTATGTATATATATATATATTGATATCGGTTTAGGTGTGTAGGAATCTATGTGTATATGTGGCAAAGGGTATTACTGGTTGTGGGGAAGAAGGGGTAGGGATAAATAAGCTGATGCTTCACCCTACCCCTTTTCGGACATGTTGGGTACACAGTAGGAACTTTTTTGTTGTTGTCTTTACTGATCTATCTTGTAATTGTTGTTGTATCAAATGTTCGAAATAAACAGTTTTCATTCATTCATTCATTCATTCATGACAGTGTTCTATGCATTTTGACGGGGGGGGGGGATTTCCCATAATGCCTTTTGGCACATGTGTCTTAATGTTCAAACCTTCAGAATTAGCGCATTATTTTAAAAGATATGTGATATATCATATTTTCACTTTGTAGAAATGGGATTAGTTGGTTTTAAATGACACCATGAGTGAAAGGTGCTTTGCGTTTCATGTCTTCTGCCCACTGTCTGAGTGGAAGCATGTTGAACGTAAATGATGGTTTTTATTTATTTATTATTATTATTTAATAGTTAACCAGCAGCACTTGCAGTGCTTAAACTCAAAACTGGCTTAGCCTAGCTTAGTGTACCTCGTCAATGCTACAAGTTAGCAGTTAGCGGTTAGCTGTAACTTCCACTAAACTTTTTAGGGGTTTATCGCTTTAGCGTTAAAAATGTTAACTTTTTCAGTTAGCGGATTAGCGATTATTGAAGCTAACTTTTTGGTCAGCTGCGCCCACCACTGGTGTGCGCGCACTCAGAGGAAACTGCTCGCTAACTGAGGAAGACATGCTGCGAGTGAGGAGGGATATGCAACCAGCATGCTGAACAACCACTCAAACATCACCCCGCTTTCTCGAAGTTCATTTCTGCTCGCGCCTGCAGAGAGAACCAGGGTTGGTACTGGCTCTGCTGTGATTGGGCGTTTCTGAAGAGCAAGATTTTATGGACAGCCCAATGCCTGAATTCAGCCAAGGGTTTGTTACCTGAAGGAACCTCGACACTGAGACGCCGTTGTCTTCTTTGTTTCAGCAGACTTCCTTGTCTGAAAAATCGTGTATGGTTTTGTTTTCGGCCAAAGCAGTCATGAAAAGTGCACTTCTTTTCTGTTCCCAGTGGAGAAGGGAAAACAAGGCAAACGGGAGAAGTTGTGTTACACCCTGCTCAGTGTGGTGCTTTCGTTGGAGTGACATCTCTGCTATTTTGGCATTGTGGGATAGCTCGCCGGACCCAGCTCTGAATTTGCCGACATGAGAAGCTGCTGATGGATGAGTGTGAGTACTGACTTATGATCATTTAGACATAAAAACACACGAGATACACAAGTTCATGTGCCAGATATACTCCTGAAGTTTTTTTACCCATGAAAACGCACTTTCATCGCAGGTCTGTGAACTACTTTTTGCGCAGGAATTCATCAAGCACCTCGGCTGTGGCCGTGTACTAACACAGAATACCAAGAAACTGGTTAGTTGTTTGGCAAAAACAAGAGCGTCCACTTTTAGCTTGCCATAAGCTAAGCTAGTGGCGCTCGTGACAGTATTGTCATGTTGGTAAGTGTTAGCCTACACAGCTAGCCAGAGTAGCTGCGTTCTCTCGCCTGCACAACCGCCTTGACATGAACAAACCGCAACACATGTCCACTTTCCACCACAATGTCACTTTTTCTTTGAATTTTCACTCTGTGTGCAATTTGCTCAAAAACTCAGAGAGGGTTGTCCCTGGATGTAGGATTATTGCGTCATACACTCAACAAAAATATAAACGCAACACTTTTGGTTTTGCTCCCATTTTGTATGAGATGAACTCAAAGATCTAAAACTTTTTCCACATACACAATATCACCATTTCCCTCAAATATTGTTCACAAACCAGTCTAAATCTGTGATAGTGAGCACTTCTCCTTTGCTGAGATAATCCGTCCCACCTCACAGGTGTGCCATACCAAGATGCTGATTAGACACCATGATTAGTGCACAGGTGTGCCTTAGACTGTCCACAATAAAAGGCCACTCTGAAAGGTGCAGTTTTGTTTTATTGGGGGGGGATACCAGTCAGTATCTGGTGTGACCACCATTTGCCTCATGCAGTGCAACACATCTCCTTCGCATAGAGTTGATCAGGTTGTCAATTGTGGCCTGTGGAATGTTGGTCCACTCCTCTTCAATGGCTGTGCAAAGTTGCTGGATATTGGCAGGAACTGGTACACGCTGTCGTATACGCTGGTCCAGAGCATCCCAAACATGCTCAATGGGTGACATGTCCGGTGAGTATGCCGGCCATGCAAGAACTGGGACATTTTCAGCTTCCAAGAATTGTGTACAGATCCTTGCAACATGGGGCCGTGCATTATCCTGCTGCAACATGAGGTGATGTTCTTGGATGTATGGCACAACAATGGGCCTCAGGATCTCGTCACGGTATCTCTGTGCATTCAAAATGCCATCAATAAAATGCACCTGTGTTCTTCGTCCATAACAGATGCCTGCCCATACCATAACCCCACCGCCACCATGGGCCACTTGATCCACAACATTGACATCAGAAAACCGCTCACCCACACGACGCCACACACGCTGTCTGCCATCTGCCCTGAACAGTGTGAACCAGGATTCATCCGTGAAGAGAACACCTCTCCAATGTGCCAAACGCCAGCAAATGTGAGCATTTGCCCACTCAAGTTGGTTACGACGACGAACTGGAGTCAGGTCGAGACCCCGATGAGGACGACGAGCATGCAGATGAGCTTCCCTGAGACGGTTTCTGACAGTTTGTGCAGAAATTCTTTGGTTATGCAAACCGATTGTTTCAGCAGCTGTCCGAGTGGCTGGTCTCAGACGATGTTGGAGGTGAACATGCTGGATGTGGAGGTCCTGGGCTGGTGTGGTTACACGTGGTCTGCATTTGTGAGGCTGGTTGGATGTACTGCCAAATTCTCTGAAATGCCTTTGGAGACAGCTTATGGTAGAGAAATGAACATTCAATACACGAGCAACAGCTCTGGTTGACATTCCTGCTGTCAGCATGCCAATTGCACGCTCCCTCAAATCTTGCGGAATCTGTGGCATTGTTCTGTGTGATAAAACTGCACCTTTCAGAGTGGCCTTTTATTGTGGGCAGTCTAAGGCACACCTGTGCACTAATCATGGTGTCTAATCAGCATCTTGGTATGGCACACCTGTGAGGTGGGATGGATTATCTCAGCAAAGGAGAAGTGCTCACTATCACAGATTTAGACTGGTTTGTGAACAATATTTGAGGGAAATGGTGATATTGTGTATGTGGAAAAAGTTTTAGATCTTTGAGTTCATCTCATACAAAATGGGAGCAAAACCAAAAGTGTTGCGTTTATATTTTTGTTGAGTGTATGTGTCATATTTTAACCCTTTAGCACCCACCCTCAAACAAGACTGTGCTGCCCAATTTGCGCACTCACAATTAATATCTACATATGTGGAATAATATAATACGTGCATGTTGATGAAATAGTGACACCTAGTGGTGAGCCTCTAACACTAATCACAGGGTTCTGTGACCACTGGAGGCCACTGTTGCTTGTCTTATAACCAGCTCTTGCCAGCAACAGATGGTGCTTCTCAGTTCACAGGAAAAACTGACAAACACCAGTTTTACTGAGTACAGTAGTGCCCCCATGTGGGTACAACTGTGGGTGCAACAACTTCACTTCAAAGTAAAGTTATCAATCTCATATTACCGGTTATATTTTGTTCACAATAATTTTTAATTTGAAGCATTACCTACCATCAGTTTGTTGAAAATGCACATTACATGCAAATTGATTACACTGAGAAGAATTTGTTTTCATATATTGTAATACAGTTAGAGATATACGTGTAATAAGTGAAGATTTGATCATTCCTACATTCTGATACCCTTAATAAAATGATTTTGTATCACCATAGGTGTCGGTTAACTTTTTCTGTTAAAACAATTAAAATGTAATAAAGGAAAACGACCCACACATCCTTCATGTAAGCAACACACAACATGCATTTCAGGTTTTAAACTTATTTCACACAATGCTATTGCTGCATTATGTGCAGCGTCAAACACACAAAGCAGTAACACACACAGAGAGGAGCCAGCAGCTGGTGGGTCAGACCTGTGGCTGCAACCGAGTGATAATGTTGCAGATGGTGAAGGACACTTCAAATGAGATTAGGATCAAGTAGCTTTCTAAAAAACAGATTTATCTGGGATGAGGTAGGTAATAAATATTGCTAATCCACAAACAGCAGCAGGAGAAAAGTTTATCTTGCTCTTGGTTGTCATCTTTGATTTTGGTGATTTTACTCAAATGACACCAAAAACACTGAGGTTCAGAGAAAAGGCTCCGTGGTTGATTAACTGCTTCAGGAAGATAAGGTAATATAAGATAAGCTTTATTTATCCCGAAGGAAATTATTTCACCAGAGTACAGAAACAGTAAACAGATTTGTTTTTGTTTTGTTTTACAATAAGTAAACAGATATACTCAGAATAACGCTTAATAGTTCTGTTCATTATGTAGTCATCCTGCAGAAGGGGAAGGAATCATAGTGTCTGAGTGCCACAGGTAGGAAATGCCTCCTGTAGTGTTCTGTGGTGCACCTCGGTGGTCTCAGTCTATGGCTGAAGGTATTCTGACAGTGTGGCACGCAGGAGGTGGAAGGTGATGTTCAGGATGCTGAGCAGTTTCCTCAACATCCTCCTCTCTGACACCTCCACCACGGACTCTAGCTCAACCCCCAGGACAGAGCTAACTCTCCTGATGAGCTTGTTGAGTCTGTTCATGTTCAGCTGCCTTCAGTCTGCTGCCCAGCACACTACAGCACAGAAGATGATGCTGGAGACCACAGAGTGATAAAACATCTGCAACATATTTCTGCAGAGATTGAAAGATCTGAGCCTCCTGAGGAAGTACAGTCGGCTCTGACCTTTCTTATACACAGCATGTGTGTTTACAGTCCAGTCCAGTTTGTTGTCTATGTGGACACCCAGGTACTTGTAGTAGTCCACCTCAGTTCCACTGATGGTAACTGGGTTCAGATAGGTCTTCTGTCTTCTGAAGTCCACCACCAGCTCCTTCATCTTAGATACCTTGAGCTGCAAGTGGTTGAGTCCACATCACTACACAAACCTGTCCACCACACTCCTGTACTCAGTCTCCTGGTCCCCGCAGATGCAGCCCACAATGGCAGAGTCGTTCGAAAACTTCCGCAGGTGGCAGATCTGTGACCAGAACATGAAGTCTGAGGTGTAGAGTGTGAACAGGAAGGGAGACAGGACCGACCCCTGTGGTGCCACCTGCTGCCCTCGTGCTGCTCTTGATGGCGTCGGATGTAATGTCTCAAAGCCTCACATACGGTGGGCAGCCTGTGAGGCAGTTGGTATTAACTCAGTATGTCAAAAATGGCAAGAGTGCTGGTTGTACCTAATGAATGTGTAACAAAAATCTACTTCTATTTATGTGGCTGATCCCTCCCTGCTCCATCTCCTTTATTCTTTCCATCCACCTGTACTTCATCCTTCATCCCCTTTACATTCATCCTCATCACTCTTCGACTGACATATTAACCATTTCTTCTTTGTTCTTAACATTTCCACCACATAAATCTCTCTTTCTGTCTATGCCTCAGCCAATAGTCTTGAATAAAGCAACCTTTTTCAGGATTAAGGACTTCTTTACAAGATAGAACACATCCACCACACTATGTACCCGCCTTGGGTCCCAGAAGGCATTCTCCCAGTCAGACAACTGGTCCATGCCCACCTCTTGAATATAACCATCTATCTGCTGTAGCCTTGTGAAACGTGGGCGTTGCCTTGGCATTTTCCTACTGTTGGGGTCCTCAGCACTGTAGGACCATGCACAGAACAATGCAACCACTTAATCAAAATGCTTAGATGATGTTCCTTCATTGTGGGTCGATAGCAGCATTAAACTTGGTCCGTGGGCAGGAGGTCGGGGTTCGACTGAACTGACCACTTTAAGTGAGCTGTGAGCTTTTCATCCACGGTTTTTTGCAGCTGCTCGACTCGTCGTCTCCTCGTAAAGCGCGGTGATCAGCACACCTGCACTGAGCTTTACAAAGACATTTTTATACTTTTTTCCTCCTTTATTTAGAATTCTGAGCTGAGCTGCTCCGTATCTGCACGTTAAAACAGCTGATCCTCCGCGACGCGTCAACAACTGACACTATTTTCCACTCAAATGCACCTAAACTCTCTTTCTGAGGACCACATGATGTGAAAACACAATAAAACTTTCTTACCTGTAAATCTGGTCACGTTTTCTGCATAAATAAATGTTATCCATTCTTTGTGCTCAAACGCCAAAGTAGGGGCGAATCCAGATGGAATGGGGGCGTGGGGCAGGGATGTGCCCCCCCCCCCCACAACACCCCTAGATTAAAGGTCCAGTTTTGAAGCCTTTTTTTACTACAACTACTAATACTCCTTAAAATAATATTAATTTCGACAAGTAAAATATTTAGAGAGAATTTAAATGTTAGAAATATGCTAGAATGAATTTAATAGTTACATTTATAAACAATGTAGGTTTGAAATTGCAAGTTTTACTGTTACAGTGCTGTCAACAGTTAAATATGAGGTCAAGAAAGAGGTCTTTATTTTACTTTTTATAAAACAAGTATTTATTTTCATTGAAGTCAAGAAAGGGTGACTATAAAGTGAATTTTGGCAAAACAGGTATCATTGTCATGTTGAGGTGGCAGAGGGTTGTTGTCGACAGCTGGGGAAAGTAACTAAAAAAGTAACTAGTAATCTAACTTAGTTACTTTTACAATTGAGTAATCAGTAAAGTAACTAAGTTACTTTTTCAAGGAGTAATCAGTAATCAGTAATTGGATTACTTTTTCAAAGTAACTGTGGCAACACTGCTTGCTACTGACATTAACAGATACAATGTGTTAGGAAAACAGGTCTTATTTCTTTCTTTAAAACCTTTCCTTTAAAAAGTAAAAACAACAACAAAAACATTAATTACAAATATTACTTAGATGAAATAAAGTTTGCTGAGTGTGTGGTGGAGGCATCTTAGCTGATTTAGGCTTTTCTTGGGCAGCGGTGACTTTCTTTCCATATTCTTCTTATTTCTTAGTTTGCAGGTGGCGAAACAAGCTCACTGTTGAGCTGTTTCAAACAACAACAGGTTTGTGGTCTTTTTTGTTTACAGCAACATCCATCTTTTCAAATCCAAACCACCTCCACGAGTGACGCTGATCCAAGTATAGCAACTAAATCTTCTGCTGTAAATTGTGAGGGTGGAGGTGTCTGATTGTTTCCTTTTTCCCCTCTTTTTACATCAGTCATCTTAAGAGCTAAGCCGATCTGTGTTGTGGTGATGCTGCTAGTGAGAGATCATGTGACTGTGAATCTGCAGTTCTGTTGCAATGTTGCCGAAAGACTTTTCAATAACCACCTTCAGCCTGAAAAATAAAATTCAAAACCGCCCAGTGTGGCAACAACAATCAAGATATTATCAATGATATATTCTCACACACTTCTACTCATCCTCTGAGTCTCCCTAAGTAACCGCTAGTTTGACTCAAAGTCATTGCAGCATTCTCCAAGAATCCTCCAAAGAGACTTTGCAGCAAAGACACCTTCGAGATGAGAGACTGAGAAGTTCTGAGCCTGACACAAGCTCAAAACTGAGAAACCTTTGCATTCTGAGAAACCAAAATTTCTCGAGAATCTGTGAAGTTTTGATTCACTGAGTGCAGTGTTGAGAAATGTTGGTTTTTCAGAATGCAAAAGATGGAGAACCACACCCTACTTTTTCTGGGTCAGGCTCAAAACTTCTCAATCGACCCTTGTATCTTGGCATCACCTTAAGTTACTGGTTAACGCTCAAGTCTCACAACCAACCATGCACCAAAAGACCCAAAAGACTTGTACCTTTAGTCTCCTGCAAATATATCTCCATCACCAAACACCTCTGTCCAGGGACCTCATGACTACATGCGTTCTTCCCAGATGTCTTTAAATCTCAAAGGCTGAGGACCCAGGGACATGAATGTCACTGCAGAGATAAATGAATGTCTCAACACTTTCACTGCATATAGATACACTTCTGATGGTCAAAAAACCTGGTTAAAAACCTGAATCTTTGACTTGACACCACAAACCGAGAGACTCTAATTTCTCACTCATCCTCTCAAGTGCTGCAATCAGGGTATCCTTTGATTACACAAAGATCACTGCATTTTCTAGGAAGTCAAGAAAGTAAACCTTTCCTTGCTAACAAAGGCAGTGAATCCAGTGATTTCCACAACCCTACCCAATACCCAGTCAGTGCACGCATTGAACAGTGCAGAAGCGAGATCACATCCTTGAAGAACACCAGTCCTCACTGGGAAATATTTCTTCTCCTACTCTGCACATCACTTAAAGTACCCGTGTATAGGCTGGCTGGGCATCAAAACGTTCTTGGGGGTCTCCCAAATTTTCAGGATGTCCCAGAGAACAACCCAGACAACCAAATCAATTGCTTTGCAAAAATCAGCATTCGCTGCAAAGAAGCACTGCTGGTATTGGTGGTGTATGTTGTGTTCAGTAAATACTCGCACAGCTACAACCCCTGGCAATAATTATGGAATCACCGGCCTCGGAGGATGTTCATTCAGTTTTTAATTTTGTAGAAAAAAGCAGATCACAGACATGACACAAAACTAAAGTAATTTCAAATGGCAACTTTCTGGCTTTAAGAAACACTATAGGAAATCAAGAAAAAAGATTGTGGCAGTCAGTAACAGTTACTTTTTTAGACCAAGCAGAGGAAAAAAATATGGACTCACTCAATTCTGAGGAATAAATTATGGAATCACCCTGTAAATTTTCATCCCCAAAACTAACACCTGCATCAAATCAGATCTGCTCTTTAGGCTGCATCTAAAAAGGAGTGATCACACCTTGGAGAGCTGTTGCACCAAGTGGACTGACATGAATCATGGGTCCAACATGAGAGATGTCAATTGAAACAAAGGAGAGGATTATCAAACTCTTAAAAGAGGGTAAATCTCATCACGCAATGTTGCAAAAGATGTTGGTTGTTCACAGTCAAAACTTGTGTCTAAACTCTGGACCAAATACAAACAACATGGGAAGGTTGTTAAAGGCAAACATACTGGTAGACCAAGGAAGACATTAAAGCGTCAAGACAGAAAACTTAAAGCAATATGTCTTAATAATCAAAAATGCACAACAAAACAAATGAGGAACGAATGGGAGGAAACTGGAGTCAACGTCTGTGACCGAACTGTAAGAAACTGCCTAAAGGAAATGGGATTTACATACAGAAAAGCTAAACGAAAGCCATCATTAACACCTAAACAGAAAAAAACAAGGTTACAATGGGCTTTCAAGATGATAATGCATCTTGCCATAGAGCAAAAACTGTGAAAACATTCCTTGCAAAAAGACACATAGGGTCAATGTCATGACATAGGGTCAATGTCAACGAGCAGATGTGATTTGATGCAGGTGTTAGTTTTGGGGATGGAAATTTACAGGGTGATGAGTCCATATTTTTTTCCTCTGCTTGGTGTAAAAAAGTAATCGTTACTGACTGCCACAATCTTTTTTTCTTGATTTCTTATAGTGTTTCTTAAAGCCAGAAAGTTGCCATTTGAAATGACTTTAGTTTTGTGTCATGTCTGTGATCTGCTTTTTTTCTACAAAATTAAACAACAGAATGAACATCCTCCGAGGCCGGTGATTCCATAATTTTTGCCAGGGGTTGTATGACGCAGTCGATGGTTATCTTCTTGAGTATGAAGCCAGATGGCTCCCATCACTGAGCGGCAAGTAACTGGTATTGAATCTTGTTAAGAATAATCCTTGCATCACCCTTCATGATGCAAAGAGCAAGCTGGAGTATGTCAAGTCTGCAAGCGCACACGTTCTATCCACACACTGTATTATACTTAGGAAAAACAAAGGTGCACTCACATCACAGAGTAGCTAAAACTACTTTCTGACCAACTAAACCACTGCAGTATTTTCCCTTCATGAATATGATTAGTAGATAAGTGTAAAACATCATTAAAATTTTGCATTTTACAGTAAAGGCACCAAATTTTGCACAGATACTGTTTGATACGCCAAGCTCGTTTTTCTTTTTAAGTCAATGCAATTGTGGTTGGAATGGATTCAGCATGTTAAGAAAATAGAAAAAAAGACATTGCATTTGGTTGATTTAAAAATGAACTTGGCATGATATCTACTCATACATTTTTTTCATATAGTATATCAAACACAGTCTGTGCAAAATTCGGTGCCTTTACTGTAAAACGCACATTCATTTCACATGTCTACCCCGCTGGATTGAAAATTACCGTCCCGACAGCGCCTGATCAGCTTCAGCTGTTTGTCTCATCAGCTGTTGCAATGACTTCATAAACTGTCACTCATCCATTCTGTCTATCCATCACTCGCTCACACAGAATAACAAGCAGCTGGCACACACACAACAAACATGACTTTATGTGATTTCTGCTGAAGGATTCAATAAGCGAGTTTGTTTTCACCATATCAGGATGAAATGTTGAACACTGCCAATCTGGAAAAAAAAACATGAAAAAACAAACAAATGAGGTGATGCAATTACATGCAACTTTGAAGATCAATTTTTATGCTTCTTTCTGACAAAAGTGTGCAACTGATGAAAAACAATCCCCATATGCAGTGCACAGATTTAATCAATGCATTGGTAAAAAGTGGTCAAGGTGATGGTCGACTCATCGGCAGTGGAACACTCGTGCGCGGCCTGCAGGCTCACAGCCACGTGGACTGTAACGAAATTGGATTGTGTGCCAACATCAGACTGGCATTATGAGCTTAATGAAATTCAAAGTGTGAACACATTATGGCGGCGATGTGAACACACTGCTTTGCCAACTGGTGTTAACGGATGTGTGGTTTCCATGGACACCGAGAGGAGGCAGATGAGAGGAGAGACGGAGAGCAAAGCTATTGTTCGCCAATAAACCACAGCTACAGACAATGCAAACAGGAGGAAATAAGATAAAACAACGTGCCAGATAGGAGCTGTGTGTCATCAGAGAGAAAAGAAAGGGTGAAGCAGGAGGAGGACGGGGAGAACGTGTAAGAGGCACCATTGTGTTCCATGAGTTACAGTATGTGTTCACAATGATGGCCACCATTAATCTGTCACTCCGTACCACCTTAACCATGCATGGAGAGGTGAGGGGGAGGAGGGGAAAGGGCAAATTATTGGTGCTAAACACGGGGGAGGAGCAAAACGAGTGCAAATGGCCACCAAAAAACAAACCAACAGGAAATGACTGGCAGTATTCTGGCAGGTCGTTTTCAGGTAGGGATGCTGGACCCGGTGTCGCAGACCGAATGGTCCGCCCCTAAAAATTGGTCCACCCTGCTTCCACTATGCATGCATTATTTTGGAGCTGAGCTGCTGAGTTCATCAGATGACAAGGTAAAACCTCTTAAATCATTCTAAAGTCAGTTTAAAGCAGAAACTAGGCCATTCTAAATAGAAATGAGGCAAAACTCTGTGACATTTTGAAATGACCAATGTGCAGTGAACGCATCAGCTAGCAGCTCGTGTAGCTGCGGCGCTCTGATCGCTTCTTTCCTCTTTTATGATGAAATAATGCTCAATTTATGTGGAAGTGATTGTTGCACAAAAGTTTCAGATATCTGTCGCTGAGATACATGATGACTGGAGTGCAGTTTGAAGTAGAAACAAGGTGATAATCAGTGAACTGCGGCCAACAACACATGCGCAGTGAAAGCAGGGCGGACCAATTTTTAGGGAGAGACCGTTCGGTTGGCAACACCGGTAGTCCAAACATCACTCACACACTCAAAAAACTGATGCATTGGATGAACTCAATTCATTTATGAGTAGAATTTTCATGTAACAAATATATGTAGTCCCAACTCTAATAAAGTGCATTTATGCAAGATAGTTTAATTTAGTTGGGACAACACATATTTATTAGATGGAAATCCTGCCCATAATTGAACTGAGTTCATCCAAAGAGTCATTTGTTTGAGTGTATCACTCAAACAAATGACTCTTTGGATTGGATTCCATCTAATAAATATACAGTATGTAGTCCCAACTAAATGAATAATTATCTTACATGGATGTGTTTTATTTGAGTTGAGGCTACATATACATGGAAATCCTGCACATAATTGAATTGAGTTCATCCAATGAGCCATTTTTTGAGTGCAGGTGTCATGCTTTCACACTACACCAGTGAGGTGAGAACATATGTGAGTGTGCACGCTGATGGGTTATGTGTGTCAGGTTATGTATGGGAGTGAACTCGAGGGCATTTAAAGACGTTGTTGGTTCCAGACCGCGAGCATCGTTCTGCTGCTCAGACACCTGAATGTGAAGTGACACAAGCCACACTGATATTTTGAAACTATCTTCCAATCAGCATGAAAATATTTTGAATGCTCATTCTGTACTTCAGGATTTAGATTTTTCTCCATCCAATCAGGCATGATCGAGGTGCAATCTAACATGTCACCTTTGGATTAGCAAAAACAGGTTTGCTCAAAAGCAGGGGTATTCAACCCTATCCCTATAGGGTAGGGTTGAATACCTACATGTATTTACATGTTAGCAGTAAACTGGATAGTCTATCCTTTTCAAAGAGAAGATGATGGGAAAACTCTGCCCTTGAGCAAAATCCGCTATCCTCAAGTTGCTCCAGGTGTGCTGTTGAGCATCTTAAGATGGTCATGCAGTACACATCGATGCAGTACAAATACGCATTATGCCACAATAACAGAGAAATGCAGCCCCTATTGGAATGATTAAGGAGTAACTGCACTAAGATGGTATGTGTTGCTGGGTTCAGGCTGCATCGCAACAATTCAGTGCCACCAGTGCCGCATTTTTCAGACTGAACAAAATCAATTCTGCACTCAATTAATAAGATCTGACAAAGTCACAGATTTAGGATGTGTAGAAATGTTCTAAAATGCTATCTTACCCACATTTTTAAATGCCAGACATGAGGCCAAGGTTTGGTATGAACATTAAATCAATTGTGAAGGAAATCTCTGGACTGAGTGTTGAGATCTAGCTCCAGCTGGCAGGTGTACTACAGACACACAAATACATAATCTCTCATGTGGGACTGCCGTGAGGACATAGAATAGTAATATGTTTGTTTCTATTTACATATTATAATCCATAACATTTAAGATTGATGGAGCGATCACTACAAGGACAAACCAATCCAAACTTCACAACACACAGAACATCAACTTTTGCTTTTTAAGACCCGAGTTATATGAAAACATACACACGCCAAATTCAAAATGCACCTGCTCTCTGGAAAGGAGAGAAAATGTAATCACAGGAAAACACTTTCATCCAGTCTTTTTGGGTGAAATGGAATGGGCACCAGTGTTAAAATCACAAAATTTGGCTCAGCTGTGGACATCTGACCAAAAATTCTTTCCGGATGCTCCGCTGATGTGACTTTTCCTTTAAGAGCTTTCCAAGCTTCATCTTTGTCTTCCAAAACCCCACACATGATCACATTTTGGATCTCACTTGATAACGGGTCGCCTTGTGAATGTCAGTGCCATCAAAAAAAAAAAAAAAAGTGACAGTATATGTTTATTTTAATGCCTGATGGATTTCATCTCATGGCTGCTGCTGCATTATTAATTTGACAAAAATGACAAATGCTGTGGGTAATGAAGCTCCCAGACAAAGAGACAGTGGCCGAACACTTGATGTTTTTTGTTTTTTATGTTTTTTTTTCTCTTCTTTTCTGTGTATCAGAATGTCCACATTCCTTCATGAATTATTCATCCACCCCCGCCCTAATCCTTGCTTTTGTGTGGCTGTAGTGCCAGTGTGCCTCTGGGGAGCCAATGTTCTGCATCCACTGTCAGTTACAAATCTCTTCATTTCCTGAGGTTTGATTCACTGGGTGAATTATGACCCCCTTGCAGGGGGTCATAATGAACCTCTGATATTATAGATCATACTTTATCTGCTGTGATGGCCTCCTATGACATAATTTTGATATCTTTATAGGCAGTCTATGCCATCCCCCCCACACTATGGTGAGCGTCAATATTAAACAATGAGCCTGAAGTGACCTTATTAAGCATTTATGAGGTTTTCCTATCACCTTACTATCATATTCTTTATGCCCAGCCATATAATGATATTACAGAGTATGTGATGTATTTTAAATATTCATATTAGAACTATTTTTTCTAGTTTCTATTTATCATGGCATTGCTGTCTTCTTAAATTCATGTTGGCTGTTTTATTGTGACCCAATTAAGGTTTATGCCATTTTTTCTCTCCTCCCTTCCAACATCAATGTGTCTTTAAGTGATGGACTCATAAAATAATACGTTGCATTTTCTGTCATATATATATATATATATATATATATATATATATATATATATATATATATATATATATATATATATATATATATATATATATTGGATTATTACATTTTACAGTACATTTTTTGTGGATTAGAGCCTCTCAAACACAGTTTATTTGCAGGTTTGCACTTTTTATTTGCACAGATTGCCACGTTAATACCAGTTGAATGTGGAGCTTCGAACCTACAATCGGAGGCTCACTGACCCGCTTTGGACCTGTAGCTGAAGGAGCGCGTTTCGGCACCGTGGCTCCATAGAAGTGGATGCTGAAGCGGTTGCTAAACTCGGACATGAACTGCAGACGTTTTGCATGAAAACGAAGCGCACAGCGCAGGCGGGTGTCTTACCGTGGACCGACAGCGGGATCAAGTGCAGCGCCAGGACGCACGACAGCAGCGCACGTCTCCAGCATCCCGTGCAAAAGCTCGCCTCCTTCCTCTGCATCCTCAACGTGATAGTGCGCCGAAAAGAAGCCAAAACGATCAGAGAGAGAAACGACAAAATAAAAACGCACACACACAAAACAATCCGTGTGGGCTTCGTGTAAAAATCCGGGTCTTTAAATGTGCGTGCGGCCGCGTCTAGACTGCAGCTTCCATCGGAGCCTTCTCCATACTGGTCTCCAGTTGTGTCCTCGGTTCGGTTCGAACACGCTTTGATTAGGGTTCCATCGCTGCACGGCAGCGGTCTGGGGGCTTGGATCGGTGCTTTGGGCACTTTGTGGCGCAGAAGGAATGAGAAGCGCACAGCGGAGCGCACGCTTCAGCAGCTGAGAAAGAAAAAAAATCTGGATTGTTGATGCCCCTTTTCCTCCTCCCCCTCACGGTTTATCCTTCCCTTTCCGAAAACTTCTTCCTACTTCTTTTATTCTGCTCTGTTCCACTTCCTTTCTGTTTTTTTTTTTGTTTTTTTCCTGGACATCTGTCCTTTCTCTACTTTACAAAACCGTGGCTCTTTCATTTTCCTGGCACCTTTTTCCAAAACGTTTTTTCCTTTTTTGGCTCTTTATTCTTCTCGAACATCCCGACTAACAGTTTATTTTTTTCACATTTGCTTCTAACAGTGATCTATCTGACTGGACAATCAAAGAACAAAAAGCCTGTGTCGATATGTGATCAGTTTCTTAATAAAGCCTGATACATTTGTAAAGTTGAACCCAGAAATTGAAAACAAGTTAGAAAACTAATACAAATACACCCCTTTTAATTATGGATGGAACTCAGCAGTCAGTGGCGGCTCCTGAAAAATTTCTCAGGAGGGGCAGTTTTTCTTGATAATGATTAAAGCAACCCAGTCATCCATACATCCATTTTCCTTTCCCGCTTACTCCCATTAAGGGTCATGGGATGGGGGGCTGGAGCCTATCCCAGCAGTCATAGGGTGTGAGGCGGGGTACACCCTTGACAAGACACCACTCTGTCACAGGGACACATATAGACAGACAAGTACATTTACACCCACATGCAGAATTTAAAGTTTCCTGTTCACCTAACCTGCATGACTTTATTCTGGAGAACATGCAAACTCCACACAGAAAGGCCACAGGTGAAAAACGATGCTACCCACAGGCCACGACCTATTCAGCAAGACAATCGTATCAATTTGTTGCTAGCTGATTAAATCATAAAGCAATACTTCTACTAGATGGCAGCATACACTAGAAAGATTTCTCCTCCAGCTACATAAACTGCAGGAGGAAAGCTATAGAAGAAAGTTGCATCCAGGAATGTTCACAAGCAAAATGTTAATCTAGATTAAATGGCCCCAGAATAAATTAAGGACCTTGGCCAAGGGCCCTTAGTGATTTTCAGATGGAAGAGCGCTATATAGATGTGTGTGTTTAATATTCTGAGGTAAAATCAGAGGATCAGGTAATGAACATTTTCTCATGACTCATAATAACAGTTCATCAGCTGAATATCAGCATTTGAGAGACAGAATTCTGGACAATGTAATTAAATTAAGTTCATTCGAATCCACAGAGCATGGGGAGTATGATCCAGAGAAAGACATGGACCCAGACAATGTTTTTTTTTTCTAATGTGAATGTAAATTGTAAATATTACTCTGATGAGGATTACAACTCTATGGATACTCTGAATAACTTATCAATTATACACTTCAATAGTAGGAGCATGTACAAAAATTTTAGTAGCATTAAAGAGTAGCTTGATAAATTTAGTGTCCCTTTTAGCATTGTAACACTATCTGAAACATGGCTCAATAATGATAAAGGGACAGATTTCTATTTAGAAGGCTATGAACTCAGTTACAGAAATAGAAAAAATACTAGGACTGCAAGCAGTCATATACGGGCCCTCGTTCCGTGCGACCGCCTACCGAGGCCAGTGGGTACCATTGTGACCACATGTGGGCATGTGTATGCAGGGGCAACCACTCATCACACAGTTAAAATTTTAAACAAATCACACAATGCATCAAGGAGTTATGACATGTTGATTGTTCATCCACTAGGGGGCGCTCAATGTACAAACAGAGGGGCTGGGTGTGTTCAGGGGCCAACCGTCATACATGTGAAGTTTCAAGTCAATCAGGCAAAGCATGAAGGAGTTATCATGACTTGATGTTCCATGGCAAAGGGTAAAAATGGCGGCACCATAGCAGCCACACCCTTCAACATAGAGAAAAGCTTTCGATAACTTTTGGTCAGTATCATCTTTGGATGCTGTCAAAGAAATTTGAAGTGCAATGGACAAAATGCCTAGGACGAGTTCGTTCAAATACAACATGTGGAAATCATTTCAAAATGAGAAGAAAATTCAAAATGGCCGACTTCCTGTTTGGAGTAGACTCATGGTGCAAAAGACTTTTTTGTACGTCTATGCAAGTCACACATGTGTACCAATTTTCATCTCCCTACTCCACAAAAACCCCTATCGGGAGGGGTTTTTGAAATTTTCAAGGGGGCGCTATTGAGGCACTTTGCCCCGCCCATGGGCGAGGCCCCTATGAATTGTAGGAGGTTGTCATGCTTGACCTGTGTATCAATTTTCATGATGATATGACAAAATTAAAGCCGTCAAAAGGAAGAACGTAATTTCATGGCAAAGGGGCGATATTCGGTACGCCACCACACAGAAGCCGTTACTCGTAAGCTCACGGCGATCATCGCCTACGTTCACCAACTTGTTCTGCATGTTTTAGAAGTGGAAGGAAGTTGATGGTGTTAAGTATGTGACATCAGTACCTGTTTAAGTATAATGTTCCATGGCGAAGGGTCAAAATGGCGGCGCCATAGCGGCCACACCCTTCGACATAAAGAAAAGCTTTCGATAACTTTTGGTCAGTATCGTCTGTGGGTGATGTGGAAGAAATTTGAAGTGCATTGGACAAAATCCCTAGGAGGAGTTTGTTCAAATACAACATGTGGAAATCACGCCAAAATGAGAAGAAAATTCAAAATGGCCGACTTCCTGTTTGGAGTAGACCCATGGTGCAAGAGACTTTTTTGTACGTCTATGCAAGTCACACGTGTACCAATTTTCATCTCCCTACTCCAAAAAAACCCCTATGTGGAGGGGGTTTTGAAAGTTTCAAGGGGGCGCTATTGAGGCATTTTGCCCCGCCCATGGGCGACGCCCCTATGAATTGTAAGAGGTTGTCATGCTCGACTTGTGTATCAATTTTTATGATGATGTGACAAAATTAAAGCCGTCAAAAGGAAGAACGTAATTTCATGGCGAATGGGCAATATTCGGTACGCCGCCACACGGACGCCGTTACGCGTAACTTCACGGCGTTTATCGCCTATGTTCACCAATTTGTTCTGCATGTTTTAAAAGTGGAATGAAGTTGATTGGGTTAAGTATGTGACATCAGGACCTCTTAAAGTAAAAATAGGACATTACCCGCCACCACCGGGGGGCGCTATGGCGCAGGTGGGAACTTAAGATATGCAGACGTTCAGGGCGGAGCCATCATCATGTCCAGCAAGTTTGAAGGATCTACGATGAAGTATGTGGGCGTGACAGCCGTTCAAAGTGAAATGGCGTGCTCCGAAAAGCTCGCCAAAGTTTGACGACCCCTAGCAGCCACGCCTTTTGACTTAATTAGAATCTTTTGATAACTTTTGATCACCATTGTGTTGTGATGATTTTGACCAAATTTGAAGTCGATCGGATGAAATCCCTAGGACGAGTTTGCTCAAATGTAAGTTGTGGAAATGGCCAAAAATGGCAAAAATTTGCTCAAAATCGAAACTTAAAATCAAAATGGCCGACTTCCTGTCGATATTTCACCATGACAGTAAGAGACTTTTTCGTGCGTCCTGGCATGGTAAATATGTGTACCGAATTTCGTGAGGCTACGACAAAAAAAGCCGAATGCGGTGGGGTTTTTGAAAATGTCTAGGGGGCGCTATTTCGCGATTTTTCTGCGACCATGTGCGAGGCCCCCAAAATATCGAATTTTGGATCCGACCGGACGACTTTGGAAAGTTTGGTGAGTTTTTGAGCATAGGAAGAGGCCGAAATTTCGATTTCAAGAGTGATAATAATAATAATAATAATAATAATAATAATAAACAGTGCAATTACAATAGGGTCCTCGTAGGACGTTGCCTACTCGGGCCCTAAAAATAGGGGGAGGGGTAGCTATTTATGTACACAAGAACTTAAAATTTAAAATTGTTGAAAATATGTCAGTTACAGTCGACGGTCTATTTGAATGTATATCTACTGAGGTTATTTGTGAGAGAAAAAAAACATAATAGTAAGTTGCTTATACAGAACACCGGGTTCAAGTATAGAAGACTTTATGGTGCATATGGAAAAACTATTTCCCAACACAAATAAAACAATGTATATCACTGGTGACTATAATATAGACCTAATAGAATCCCAATAGACATAAGATGACAGATGAATTTAACAACTGTATGTATAGTATGAGCTCATTTCCTGCAATTACCAGGCCTAGTAGAATCACATTACAGAGTGCTACTCTTATTGATAATATTTTTACAAATGACATTGAATTATTGAAATTAAGTGGATTAATGATATGTGATATAACTGACCACCTACCTGTTTTTATTTTATATCAACATGGGAATATGAAGAGCACAAACACTCAGAATGATATTTACAAAAGATTACTATCTGAAAGATGTATTGAATCGTTGAAATATGATCTATCAACTCAAAACTGGAGTGGTGTATTAAGGGAAAGGGATGTTAATGAGGCTTACAACATGTTTCTTGAAATGTTTTGTAACCTGTATGATAAAAATTGCCCTGTGAAAAAATACAAAAGAAAGAACATAATTGTCAAATGTCCCTGGTTGACCAAGGGACTACAAAATGCTTGTAAGAAGAAAAATTATCTATATAAACAGTTCTTGAAAGTTAAAACTATGGAATCTGAAAAAAAAAAGGTATACAAAAATAAGTTGACCACAATACTAAGAATGAGTAGGAAGTTGTATTTTGAAAGGTTATTGTATCAAAACAAAAATAACATTAAAGGAATATGGAATGTAATTAATGGATTACTTAAAGATAAGGTAGATATCATGGACACCTATCACAGTATTTTATTGACAGAAATGATGAGAATTATAATATGCAAAATGTGGTGAACAAATTTAATGAGTTTTTTGTAAATGTGGGACCAGATCTACCGGCTGGAATCCCTGCAAGTAATGGTCAATCACTAATTAAAAGAAATCCAAAAAGTATCTTTCTCTTAGGAGTAAATGAAACAGAAATTAAAGAAATTGTTCGTAAGTGTAAAAATAAATGCTCCACTGATTGTTTTGACATAGACATGAGATTAGTAAAAAAAAAAAAAAAAAAAGTCATAGATGGCATAACAAAACCATTAACTTATATTTGTAATATTTCACTGCAAAATGGGATATTCCCAAACAAAATTAAAACTGCTAAGGTAATTCCAATTTTTAAGACTGGTAACAAGTGTTATATGGCTGGGGGGGGGGGCCTGGCTGCCGGTTTGTTTGTCTTTTTGTTTTCCTCCCAGGTGGCGTGCATTTGGGACTGAGTGGCTGTGTTGCTGAGGCTGTCAGGACCTCACCCTGATCACCTGCGACTCGTCAGGACTCACAGCTGAGGTGCATCTGGATGGATTGGAGCATGTTGGCATTTAAGACTGGAGTGCACAGTGTGTATTTGCCAGAGACTCGACCTTGTGACCAGACGGGTGAGATCGTCGTCTTGGGAGCCATCTCATCAGCAGCGGACGCTGAGAATGTCCAGGTTTGATGCACGGTCTGTGAAAGAGGAGGGGGTGAGGTCTCACGCTCGTCAGCACACTCCTGAGGTACGTTGGATTTTGTGACTAACATTTATACAGTCAGTAAATGTGGTGTCCCTCACACCTTATTGTATTGAGCTGTATGTTAGTCATGTATCAGCTTACACTGCGGTGGAGTTTTGTGAACTGGATGTTCCATGCCTGCAGGTTGGGAAGCTGATCAGTAATCAAGCCAGGAAGTGTTTGCTGTTTGTACACCTTTAAGTGTTCTGTGTGTAGAGTGTGGACTCACATAATGGTTCCTTCTTTCACAGACTCGGTTGTTGCGGCCACCTGGGGGGTGTCGGCGGGGTCCTTGGGTCCGAAACAGCTTCTGGCTCCGGACCGTTAGCGCTGCTGGGAGCGCACCACGCCAGGCCGCACCTTTTTGTTATTATATTATCACTGTTATGTATTAAATTCAGTTAGCCTTTGTACCGTGCTCTGCTTATTTCATACTGGGTCCTTCAAACGCTGGTCGGTTCTCCGAGCTGCGTCCGACACATAACAACAAGTACATCTTTACTAACTATAGACCTGTCTCTCTCCTCCCACAATTTTTAAAAATACTTGAGAAAGTATTTAATGACAGACTTGAAAATTTTATAGAAAAAAATTGCCTGTTAAATGAAGGTCAGTATGGTTTTAGATCTGGAAGATCTACATCTATAGCCATTATTGATACTGTAGAGGAAATTGCACATGCATTGGAAAAGAAAAAAAAATGCTATTTGTGTTTTTATTGACTTAAAAAAGCGTTTGACACAATTAATCATTCAATTTTACTAGAAAAATTAGAAAAGTATGGGATTCGAGGGGTAGCATGGGAATGGATCAAACATTATGTAACTGAGAGGCAGCAGATCGTAAAGATGGGTAAGTACGAATCTTCATGTAAAATTATCACATGTGGACTGCCACAGGGTTCCATATTGGGTCCGAAATTATTTAATCTGTATATAAATGACATCTTCAATGTATCTGCACTGCTGAAACTGGTCTTATTCGCTGACGATACAAATATTTTCTATGCAGATGATGATTATGACGACGTTATAAACACTGTAAATGAGGAATTGGCAAAAATTAAAATATGGATGCACAATAATAAACTGTCACTTAATCTTGAAAAAACTAAAGTAATGATGTTTGGTAACAGCAAGGAAAATCCAAATATATCTATAACTATTGATGGTAAAGTAATAGAAAAGGTAACAGAAATCAAATTTTTGGGAATAATAATAGATAAGAAATTAAACTGGAAATCCCACATTAATTACATACAAAAGAAAGTATCAAAAAATATAGCTATTATAAATAAAGCAAAGTGGGTACTTAACTATAACGCCCTGTACATTTTATACTTCAGTTTAATTTATCCTTATTTATCATATGTTATATAAGTTTGGGGTAACAATTACAAGAGTACTCTAAGGCCATTGGTACTACTTCAAAAGCGTGTAGTACGCGTTATCCACAAGAAAAGCTACCTGGAACACACAAACGCACTCTTCTTACAGTCCAAATTATTGAAATTAATTGATTTGGTGGATTTCTGCACAGCTCAACTGCTATACAAAGCCAGTAAAAATTCTTTACTGGCCAACATTCAAGCCCAGTTTATAGAGAGGGAAGGTGGCTACAATCTGAGGGGAAATGGTAAACTTATACCAAAAGCTGTAAGAACCACGAGAAGAAGTATGTGTGTTTCAGTGTGTGGAGTGCGATTGTGGAATAGTTTAGAATGGAATTAAAAACAATGTCCAAACATTTACCAATTCAAAGCCAAATACAAAGAAAACATTTTACTATGGTACAGTACACAGTGAAAATTCTTACTATAGTCATTATAGTATTAAGATTATAAAACATTAAATCATTTTGTAACAATAAGTATATCAGAGTTAAGGTATTGTACTGTATTAAATATTGAATCTTTACTAAATTATTTAGTATTTGTAGTATATTGATGAGTGATTGAAGAGTAAGCATATTCACGGGTACTGGAATTGTAAGTCCATTCATGAGCTATTGAAATTGTAAGTATATTGATAAGTTATTGAAATTGTTGTCTATTCATGTGTTATTGCAATCGTAAATATATTGAGGTATTGTAAATTAATTGCAGTTGTATTCACTGTCAATTAAGCAACCACTGAAGATATGTGTACCGGGGGTGGGATTTAAAAAGTATTTACTTTTTCCCACTCCCTTTCGAACTTTCTTGTTGTCAATTTTTGTTTTGCTTCTTTTTTGATTTTGTTTATTTTTCATATGAGTATAGAGGTACAGAGAGTACAAAGAAGCTTTGTTCATTTGATTTGCTTATATTGTGAACTGCCATGATACTGGAATTGACAACTAAGTTCGAAATAAAAAAATGATTGATTGATATGTCTCAGAGGTGTTAAACAAGCTGTGACATAAATTAATCTTAAATCAGGAGAATATCTGAAAATACCGTATTTTTCAGACTACAAGTCGCACTTTTTTACATGTTTTGGCCGGGGGTGCGACCTATACTCCAGAGCGACTTATAAATAAAAAATATACCGATAGATTCTCAATTAATTTACCGTAATAAAACAATTTTACGTGACAGAGTCGCTCTATGTTTTAAAATGGCCACCGGAAACGGAAATGCAATGCATCATGGGCACTGTAGTATGGCGGCTGCCCTATAGGTCACGCTGGTCGCGATAACCAATCAGAGAACAGAACACTGGACGCGTATTCCTCACCTCACCCAGACAATGATTGTGAAACAGCGTGTGAAGCAGACGAACACTGTGCTTGCTTCAGGGAGGGCTAACAAAACAGTTTCAACCCTTGGATATCAGTGTGAGCAGAGTGTTTAAGTTGACGCTGAGAGCTGCGGGGGAGCATTGGGTGAGTTACGGCAGAGGATTAGCGTCTGCACTTGGATGGAGCTGGTGTCGACACCACGGGGAGGTCATGAGTTGCGCAGGTAGGTGCTGCACGAACATCGGCAGCTGACACCTGGTGTGTACTATGGTCCACAGTGGGTAATATGTTAGAAAAGAATCGTTCAGCGATGGTGCGGGTTATGGTTCGGCTCGCAGTGTGGTCTGCAAAATACAAACATATCCGTAGGTAAAATGCAGCTCACGAGAGGGCACTCAAGGCTTGTGTGACTGTTCCTGCGACTTCTGACTACCATAGAAAAATAAAAATTTCAACATTACTGATAACTTAACAAGACAACGGAGAAGGCCCGAAAAAATGCCACCAAAAAGAAAATCATACTCTGCAGATTACAAGTTACGACTGGTGAAATATGCATCCGAAAACGGTAGCCGTCACAATATTATCATCTGAACTTTTCATGTTAACATACCTGTATGTCCATGCGACTTATAGTCCAATGCGACTTATTTATGGTTTATTTTTTCTTATAATGGATAAAGTGGCTGGTGCGACTTATAGTCCAGAAAATACAGTACTCAAAGAATTGTGGGACTTTGTTGATGTTATGTAAAAGGTGATTTTGCACAATATGACTCTCACTCACTCATCTTCAACCACTTATCTGGGATCAGGTCATGGGAGCAACAGGGGACCCCAAACTTCCCTTTCCCGTGCCAAAATCCACCGGAAATGAGTCAGACTTACTGCAGACGACCCAAACACAGCTCTCACTTTGTGTGTAGAGAGACGGGATGGCCCTGATAAGGGACCCCCTCACTCCATACTCTCACAGCACCTCCCACAACATCTCCTGGGGTACCAATTATACGCTTTCTCCAAGTCAACAAAACACATGTAGACTGGATGGGCATACTCGAACTCATACTGGGCATACTCGAACCTGCTTTAAAACTCAAAGAGACCGATCTTTTAAAGCCGTAGCGCCTCGTCTCTGGAACAAACTGCCTCTGTCCCTGCGATCCCTGGACTCTGTTGAGATGTTCAAAAAGCAACTAAAGACTCTACTTTTTAAACAGGCTTTTCATGGCCAATAATCTTTTAGTACTGTGTATTTTTACTGTATATTTTTATTGTTTTACCTTGTAAAGCGCTTTGTGACCCCTGTCTGTGAAAAGCGCTATATAAATAAAGTTTACTTACTTACTTACTTACATACTCCCAGGCACCCTCCAGGATCCTTGTGACAGTGAAGAGCTGGTCAGTTATTCCACAACCAGGACGGAACCCTCATTGTTCCTCTTCAGTCTGAGGTTTGACTATTTTTCCAAACTGAATGCTGTTGTACAACCAGAGGGAGACCACTGATGTGTTCAGTGAATTTGGTGACACCACACCTGAATTTATTTAATATTTTTCTGGTGTCCCTTTTCATTTTTGCACTTTGTAGACATTCCCTATGCTTCCGTCTGTCTTCCTGAGGTTAGAAACTAGTGTGTTTGTTTTTCTACAATGTTTCTCTTAAGATTAATTGATCTGTGAACTTTGAATCTGTGAATATCTTTCTAACATTACTGGAGTCTCCAGGGGAGGTTTCTGTCATCCCTGAGTTTGACACCTGCGTTACCGTTTGAGGAAGAATCTGGCTTAAATCTGAATAGCGTTGTTCAGAATCAGAAAAAACCTATCTGTCTTAAACCAGATTCAATTTGAATACAACACAAGCCAGATTGCCAACCCCAGTCTTAATAGCTTCTTGGTCTTTAGAGTCCTGGTGAATCCTGTCTCGCAGTTGTGAGATGTGGACGCTGACTAGGGACCTAAAGTCCAGTCACACTGAGATTTATGACCATCCTGCCACAGGTTCACAACAGAATGTTACAGGTGCACATGCCACATTCACTTTATTGTAGCAGAAAAAAAGGGGTTTCCGTATTAAAGGGTGAGGATTATATTTGAATATGCCCAAAATACACTCTGTGACTCTAAAATTCAGGGACAGGCTTTAAAGGGGAGGGGGTGGTCAAGTGGTTAAAGTGGTGGGCTTGAGACCAGAAGATCCTTGGTTCAAATATCCACCAGACTGTAAAATCACTAAGGGCATTGGGTGAGGTCCTTAATCCCCAAGTTGCTCCTGATGTGCAATTGTATGGTAGCATCCTGATATTAGTGTGTGAACTAGTGAATGTGAAGCGTTACTGTAAAGTGCTTTGACTGTAAAAATGCTATATCAACAGAGCTGCAACTGCAATCCATCCATTTTCCATAACCGCTGACTCCAATTAAGGGTTACGGGCCGGCCTGGAGCCTATCCCAGCAGTAAAAAAGAGTTATATGACACACAGAAAACATGCACATTAGTGCAGCAGAATGCATATTTTGCACAAGAGTTGTGGTCAGAAAAAAGCGCACTTCAGATGCACGACAATCCTGCCCAGTCCTACCACATCAAGTAATTTTATGAAAAAAGGAAAGCAGCCATAAATTTGTGCAACATGTACATGACATCACACTATTGTACGTTTGTTGTGTGACAGTGCCTTTGCGACAATCACAAGTCTTATGTATCAGAGTATGACTTTTATTTTTTTTCCAAATAATAATAATAATAATAATAATAAATAATAATAAAAATTGGTGACAGTTTTTTGAGGGGGCTTGGATGGAGACTATCAGTGACTCTCTGAACTCACTGACATATCTTGGTACTAGGCCTCTTTGAAGTATCCTTGGGAACCACTGAATTGACTTTGTGTCAAATAAGCTTTTACTTTGGGAGACAAAGATGATGAGTATCACTTACATTGCAAGGGAGCCTGTACAACATTTATATGTGGTGTGATATGTCAGAAAACATGGGTGCCCATAGTTAAGCCAGTTGTATAATGTATACACACATATATACATACATGCACACATAAACATAAATACATATACACATACACACACATACATATACAACCCCTGGCAAAAATTATGGAATCACCGGCCTCAGAGGATGTTCATTCAGTTGTTTAATTTTGTAAAAAAAAAAGCAGATCACAGACATGACACAAAACTAAAGTCTTTCAAATGGCAACTTTCTGGCTTTAAGAAACACTATAAGAAATCAAGAAAAAAAGATTGTGGCAGTCAGTAACGGTTACTTTTTTAGACCAAGCAGAGGAAAAAAATATGGAATCACTCAATTCTGAGGAAAAAATTATGGAATCACCCTGTAAATTTTCATCCCCCAAATTAACACCTGCATCAAATCAGATCTGCTCATTGACATTGACCCTATGCCATGACATTGACACTATGTGTCTTTTTGCAAGGAATGTTTTTGCAGTTTTTGCTCTATGGCAAGATGCATTATCATCTTGAAAAATGATTTCATCATCCCCAAACATCCTTTCAATTGTCCAAAATATCAACATAAACTTGTGCATTTATTGATTATGTAATGACAGCCATCTCCCCAGTGCCTTTACCTGACATGCAGCCCCATATCATCAATGACTGTGGAAATTTACATGTTCTCTTCAGGCAGTCATCTTTATAAATCTCATTGGAAAGTTCCAGCATCATCACCTTGCCCAATGCAGATTCGAGATTCATCACTGAATATGACTTTCATCCAGTCATCCACAGTCCACAATTGCTTTTCCTTAGCCCATTGTAACCTTGTTTTTTTTTCTGTTTAGGTGTTAATGATGCCTTTCGTTTAGCTTTTCTGTATGTAAATCCCATTTCCTTTAGGCGGTTTCTTACAGTTCGGTCAGAGACGTTGACTCCAGTTTCCTCCCATTCGTTCCTCATTTGTTTTGTTGTCGATTTTTCAATTTTTGAGACATATTGCTTTAAGTTTTCTGTCTTGACGCTTTGTCTTCCTTGGTCTACCAGTATGTTTGCCTTTAACAACCTTCCCATGTTGTTTGTATTTGGTCCAGAGTTTAGACACAGCTGACTGTGAACAACCAACATCTTTTGCAACATTGCGTGATGATTTACTGTCTTTTAAGAGTTTGATAATCCTCTCCTTTGTTTCAATTGACATCTCTCATGTTGGAGCCATGATTCATGTCAGTCCACTTGGTGCAACAGCTCTCCAAGGTGTGTTCACTCCTTTTTAGATGCAGACTAACGAGCAGATCTGATATGATGCAGGTGTTAGTTTTGGGGATGAAAATTTACAGGGTGATTCCATAATTTTTTCCTCAGAATTGAGTGATTCCATATTTTTTTCCTCTGCTTGGTCTAAAAAAGTAACCGTTACTGACTGCCACAATCATTTTTTCTTGATTTCTTATAGTGTTTCTTAAAGCCAGAAAGTTGCCATTTGAAATGACTTTAGTTTTGTGTCATGTCTGTGATCTGCTTTTTTTCTACAAAATTAAACAACTGAATGAACATCTTCCGAGGCCGGTGATTCCATAATTTTTGCCAGGGGTTGTAATCATTCCCTGGAACCTATTCCCTCTGTATGTGATGACTTTCCTTGCCTTATTCCTCCTACTGCTGTAAGAGTCAAACCTTCCCCCTGCTTTTTTCCTTTCATTTCTCCCTCCCTTCTTCCTCTTTCGTTCCTTTGCCAACATATATATATTTATACTCCTTCTCCTCATCCTCACTCCCTCCCTTCAGTTCTCACTTTGCTATTCAGCCGAGAGTGCTGGAACTCAATAGGCGAGCACACAGTGGGTACCTGACAGTTTTCACTCCACATTTTATTTCGAAGGCACCTACATCTGTGTGTGTGTGTGTGTGTGTGTGTGTGTGTGTGTGTGTGTGTGTGTGTGTGTGTGTGTGTGTGTGTGTGTGTGTGTGTGTGTGTGCACCAAGTCAGGCAGGATGAGGCTGTTTGACATGGCATAAAAAAACTAAAAGTGACACTGTCAAAACAGTCGTCTTTAGTTAATGATGTGATACGGAAACCAAGACACAAGCAGTGTGGAGGAGTCTGGGTAGGATGGGGGTTGCAGCGGTAAATGGGGGATGCACATGATGGTGAATGGTTGGGGGAGGGGGATGCTTGGGGATAATGATGGTGGTGGGGGTCGTGGGCATTCTTCCACACACACATGCACAAAAAGCATAAAGGAAAAAAGAAGGCCTGGCCTACGTGAGGTGTTTGTGTGTGTGTTCGTGGGTAAGTGAGCTGGTGTCGCCGACTGAATGGTCCCCCCAAACAATCAGTCCGCCCTGCCTTCACTGTGCATTCACGGATTATCACCTCGTTTCTGCTTCAAACTGCACTCCAGTCATCATCTATCTCAGCGACAGATATCTGAAGCTTTTGTACAACAATCATTTATACATAAATTCAGCACTATTTCATCATAAAAGACGGAGGAAGCGATCAGAGCACCGCGGCTACACGAGCTGCTAACTGATGCGTTCACTGCGCGTCGGTCATTTTGAAGCGTCACAGAGTTTCACCTCATTTCTGTTTAAAACAGCCTCATTTCTGACTTTAAATCTGACTTTAGGTTGATTTAAGAGGTTTTACCTTGTCATCTGATGGTTAACAATCCCATTAATCCATTTGATCGCTTTGGATGAAGAGAGTCAGACTCAGATGAGCTGCTGTGGTCCCAAATGATGCATGCACAGTGAAGGCAGGCGGACCGATTTTTAGGGGCGGAGCGTTCGGTCTGCGACATCGGAATCAACTGCAAGTTTGTGCATCGCAACACTAGCTTCATTTGTTGAACCAAAAGAAGAAATGTTTAACAGGGAAGATGACATGTTTAGTCAGATGCAGAAAGTAGGTCAACAGGACATTTCGGTGTCTGTCTGCTGTTTAAATAATATAAAATATGCACCATTTCTGGGAGAGAAATGTTTCAGCATAATACAATGTCACCTCAAACCCTCCTCAAAAACAAGAATTAGCAGGTGTACCCTTTAAACATCTTGTTTTGTTTTGTTTTTGTTTTTTTTTTGTCCTTCTTCTCTGCCACTAAAAATCTAATTTTACTGTTATACTAATGCACATTTCTGGGATTGTTGGGCGGAAGAATGTTAAATGAAGGCATATTTTGGAGGAAAAACAACAATTTGGGGGCTTCAAAGCATTTAAATATCCTTCTTCCCTGTAACTGTAAACATTGCAATATATGCCCCAGATTCATGCCTGGAAGAATCTTCTAATACACATTCTGTCACCCCTAAAGTGGACCGTACCATTTCTAAACTTTAATTGAACTTTAGGTGGCATGGTGGCTTAGTGGTTAGCCTGGTGCTTCATAGCAAGAAGGTCGTGGGATTGCTTCCCACCCTTTCTGTGTGGAGTTTGTATGTTCTCCCCATATCTGCACGGGTTTCCTCCGGGCACTCTGGTTTCTTTCCACAATTAAAAAACATGCTTATTTAGGACTGTGGCAGCTCACTGCTCCTAGTGGTTGGATTGTGTCCATCTGTAATTAGGATGGGTTAAATGCAGAGGACAAATTTCATTGTATGTTTGTATACGAGGTCTGTGATAAAAGTAACGGACCTTATTATTTTTTTCAAAAACCATATGGATTTGAATCATGTGTGATTACATCAGACATGCTTGAACCCTCGTGGGCATGCAAGAGTTTTTTCACGCCTGTCGGTTATGTCATTCGCCTGTGGGCAGTCTTTGAGTGAGGAGTCGCCCACCCTCTCGTCGATTTTTCATTGTTTAGGAATGGCTCAGAGATTGCTGCTTTGTTTGATAAAAAATTTTTCAAAAACTGTAAGGCACAACTGAGTGGACACCATTCGATAAATTCAGCTGGTTTTCGGTAAAAATTTTAATGGCTGATGAGAGATTTTGGTCTGTAGTGTCGCTTTAAGGACGGCCCACGGCACCTGACGACGATCTGCGCTTCGAGGCAGCAGCGTCTCACCGTTTCAAGTTGAAAACTTCCACATTTCAGGCTCTGTTGACCCAGTAAGTCGTCAGAGAACAGAGAACTTTCAAAAGAAGTCGGCATGAGGAGTTTATTCGGACATTCCATTGTTAACGGACATTTTGTAATGAAAGAACGTGCGGGCAGAGTCGCATGTCGGGCTGGACCCGACCGCGGGGGGTCGCGACAGGAAAAACACCTCCGTTGGAAACCTTAACGGACAAGTTGGAACATGCCCAAGCTGTTAAACAATTTCTCAGTTACTCACTTGTTGAAAGCCATCAAAAGCCACCTGAATTTTACAAATGGTTTTCAACACGGAGGTGTTTTTCCTGTCGCGGCGCACACAACTCGGCGAATTTGCGCGCAAGTCTTTCATTACAAAATGTCCTTAAATAGTGGAATGTCCGCATAAAGTCCTCATGCCGGCCTCTTCTGAATCTTCTCTGTTCTCTCACGACGTCCTGGGTAAATTAAGCCTTAAATTAGGATGTTTTCTGCGTGACGTCCCACTCCATGGGAAGTCCTTACAGCAACAGAAACACCCCATAATCTCTCATCAGCCATTAAACTTTTCACCGAAAACCAGCTTAATTTCTCGAATAGTGTCCACTCGGATATTCCTCACAGGTCCAGAAAAAATGTTGATAAAGCAACGTGCGCCATCCGCAGCGGCTATTCAGACAAAGAGATTCCGACGGGTGGGGTGGAGCACTCCTCACTCAAGGCCTGCCCACAGGCGAATGACGTCACCGACACGCATTAAAAAACGCACGCATGTGCACGAGGGTTCAAGCTTGTCTGACGTAAAAACATATGAATCAAATCCATTTATTTTTTGAAAAAAATAAAAAGGACTGCTTTTTTCATCACAGACCTCGTATATGTGCAATGACAATAAAAGCTCTATTCTATTTTAGTCTAACCAAAGCAGTGAACTTTGATGGCCTCACATGAAGCCTTACTGGAAGAAGAAAAAGCTGTAGTTCCTTGACTGGCCGCTTGAGGCTGGCTCCAAAAAGAAGCACATTCCCATAGGAGTCCATGTTAAAATGTTCAACATTAGAGCAGAAATAAATATACAAAAATGGTTTTGGTCTCTATACAGCTGTAATTTCTAATTTCTTTTTTAAGACACTTTTAGCCATAAAGTGTCTGTAAAATTAGGGGCGTGGTCACTTTGAGTGACAGCTAAGCATCTCCACCTCTCAGTCTGTAACTCAGTGTCCACTCAATGTGTGTGCTAGCTGTTGTGGAGGCTGTGTCTGTTTCATTTGGAGTATTTTATTACAAACAAGTGGAATAATATGTCTTGTTGTGTGGGGAAATGTCGGAAAGGATCTTATTGTTCAAACATCACAGACAGTTGCATATTTACATCAGCATGACAGTGGATGTTGTCCTTGGCAGATGTATCCACGTCTGCTTCTGATCGCTGTCGTAGGTATTTTATAAATCACTTAAACATTTCATCTTTCATCAAAACTGTAACTTTTCAGATGATCAACTCATGATTTTAGCACTGCATAAAGTACATATACTTCAAACATTGCAGTTGTTGATATCAGAAGTGCACCCAAACATAACAGTTACAGAGAAACAGGTTTTCTTTCAAAGACACACATGCAATCACAAACACAGCCCCCAGCCTTCTGTCTGGCAGAGCAGTGTTTTTCAGTATTTTGAGGTTAATGCCTCTTACAGATATCATGTCTGCTTCAGGATCACGTGCTGTTGTTGTAACACACCGGGCCAAGTGCTTTATTAAATAAGGGACAGCGCTCATCAGCACATGGATTAGGGTCACTTAATCCTTCACATTCACCTCCTAAATATAAGAGAAGAGGACCTCCCTGAGCTCTGCTCTCTCAGAGAATAATGAATTTGGGTATGTCACTCTGACCATAACAAGCATAAACCATCACCTAACTCCTGTGATTCCTCTTGTTTACATTTTGTGAGATAAAATTTGTGCAAACAACAATCAGAAAGTAACCTTGCTAAGACTTACTGACGACATATCTTCGCTGTATCAGACGCTGTCTCAGTCAAAACTGTCAAACGTTTCTGGTTTTCATAGTTTTCCTCACTCACTCATCTTCAACCACTTCAGTTAACGGACATGTCACACCAAAATCATAACAATTTATATTTAGGCTGTTAGTGACCATCAGGTGATCCACCAGGATTACTTTGTGCACTTCTGTGACCGGATTCAAAGTATACAGCATTCCCAACAAACAGCTATGGAGACGTCCGAAAACAACATACTTGTGAGTACTCAAGTGTTTCAGACAAGTGACGTCACTACTAGAAGCGTGTGCTTCAATGGAATGTAGCTGATGACATTAAGAACGGAGGCACAGATTAATTCCAAAGTTGACATAAGTGTGATGTTGTGTTATGATGACTCGTTTTTAAGTGAAAACTGTTAATTTTGCTGCAGTCACAGTAAAAGCTGCGGCTCCAAGAAGGCTGATGTGCACCTGCAGCCACGAGTCATAAACGCAGCCTGTCAGTAACAATCTCTGCTCCAGGATCAGTTTTGTGCACAATTAATTATGAGTGTTGTTATCAATATCAAAATCTAAAAGCTCAGTTAAATGCTAGCTGTGTGAAGCTCACACAGCGAGCTTCACAGCACACATACATATCCACATTCCAGCTCCAAATTTACACTCTCTCTCTCTCTCAAAAAAAAAAAAATGTAGCCACAATACAGGTAAAATCCTGAACATGCCAGACTCACAGTCCTGTTATGTATTAATTTCTAAATGTAAAGTCCATGCGATTAAAGAAGCGCACGTGTGTGAGTTTGCCGCAGCTGCAGCTCTGCCTCTTTGTCAATCGTAGCACGTAAAATAACATCCATGAACGTCTGGAAATAATGTATTCGGACTTATAGTAGGGAAGCTTGAATCTTCGACTGGACTGGGTTGCTTGACGCGAGGACGTTTCGCTTCAAATCGCAGAAGCTTCCTCAGCTAAAATTCTTGCTCTGGTGGTCTGACTTCTGTCTTAGGAAGTTAAAATATTAACCAGAGAGAAGAAATGGTTTGAGAGAGGGGTCAAGGAGGCATTCTTTGTGAAATGTTTGAAACCTAGCCTTAACCGGGGAGGGGGTCTGAGACATGCTTTATCCCCTGTTTACAATGGGGTACTCAGGTCAAAGCAGTTTCAGTCTTTTGTTCATGGTAATGAGTCATTCACGTCATCAGCAGAGTCGTCAAGGGAGCCATCAGGAGAGGGACAGCTGCCCTGTCATTAGGAGGGTGTTAACTAGAGCACAATAGGTGCTAATTAGAGCTATTGTTTAGTCACCAGCCTATAGCAGTCTGCCTCTCGGTAGGAGGGGTCTGGTTAGGTTTAAAACTCCAGCTTTTGTGACTTCTTGATTATTCTTCTCTACAAGAATCAAGACAGAAGTCAGACCACCAGAGCAACAATTTTAGCTGAGGAAGCTTCTGCGATTTGAAGCAAAACGTCCTCGTGTCAAGCAACCCAGTCCAGTTGAAGATTCAAGCTTCTCTACTATGGAAACCACCTGGACAACTGAGGGCCTACACAGAAACATATTCGGGCTTATTCCAATGTAACAAATCCATCTCTGTGTCCAAGCAGTCTATTAAAAACACTGTCAGATGTCCTCACGTCCACGTCCATGTACACAGCTTCAGTAACCAGTATCCACACAAACTGCGCCTCTCCACACTTTAGGCTCCAAAATCCGACACTCTGAGAAAGTTAAGAGTTTTGTGGTGACGCGTGTCGTCTCCTCTCTGTAAATCTGAGCCATCATGTTCAAACAGCAGCTCAGAAGCTTCGTTTTCAGACAGAGCATGTTCATTTCCCTCCATCTGTCAGTCACTGGGATGTTTCTCTTTTGCTAATAAGGACGTCACACACTGAAAAATGCTAAGAATTGCAGAGTGAAGTGTTTTCTGGAAGGAATAAAATACATCAGAGATCACTAATTATTAGTATGTGTGCAGAAACACTTACAATCATGAGTACTTTTATGTTGTCTTACTAACTGGGATGTTAAAAAATGTGAGAAATGTCCTTTAAGGGTCACATGGGAGCTGCAGCCTATCTCAGCAATCTTAGGGTGTGAGGTGGGGTACACCCTGAACAGGACGCCGGTCTGTCGCAGGACCACATAGAGATAAACAACGCACGCACACCCACAGACAATTTAAAGGTTCCATTCCACCTAACCTGCAAACCTGCATGTCTTTGGATGTGGGAGGAAGCAGGAGCACCTGGAGGGAACCCACACAACCCCACACAGAAAGGCCACAGGTGAAAATCAATCCCATGACCTTCTTGCTGTGAGGCAACAGTGCTAACCACTCACCCATCGTGGTGCCTTCATAGTTTTCCTACTTAAGTAAAATATAATCCAACCATTGAAAATGACATACACTTTAAACCAGGGGTGGGCAACTTGTTCCAGAAAGGGCCAAGAGGGTGCAGGTTTTCTTTGCAGCCAATGGCTCTACCAGGTGATTTCACTGATTAACTGATTCCATCTGCTCAAAGTGATATTAATCAGTGAAATCACCTGGTAGAGTCATTGGCTGCAAAGAAAACCTGCACCCTCTTGGCCCTTTCTGGAACAAGTTGCCCACCCCTGATTTAAAACATTAACTGGATTTGAGGGAAAAAGACAGAAAATATGAAAAGTGATGCTTGATGAATGATGATGGCGCTTGTTGTTTAGATCCATTATGTCTTTGTTATTTTGTATTGCAGGGTGGGGAAGGGGTGGAGAGAGAGAGAGACTGCATGCTGCCATGAGTGACTTTGGAATAAATGTGGGGTAGTAAGGCTGAGATGTGCTGTTCGTTCACCCCAACCTATATTTTTTGTCTGTCAGAGGATCAAGCTTAAAAGACTAGTCACAAGGTCAAGTTGGGTAATCCTCATTATCACATACAATCAATCAATCAATCAATCAATCAATTTTTTTATATAGCGCCAAATCACAACAAACAGTTGCCCCAAGGCGCTTTATATTGTAAGGCAAGGCCATACAATAATTATGTAAAACCCCAACGGTCAAAACGACCCCCTGTGAGCAAGCACTTGGCTACAGTGGGAAGGAAAAACTCCCTTTTAACAGGAAGAAACCTCCAGCAGAACCAGGCTCAGGGAGGGGCAGTCTTCTGCTGGGACTGGTTGGGGCTGAGGGAGAGAACCAGGAAAAAGACATGCTGTGGAGGGGAGCAGAGATCGATCATTAATGATTAAATGCAGAGTGGTGCATACAGAGCAAAAAGAGAAAGAAACAGTGCATCATGGGAACCCCCCAGCAGTCTACGTCTATAGCAGCATAACTAAGGGATGGTTCAGGGTCACCTGATCCAGCCCTAACTATAAGCTTTAGCAAAAAGGAAAGTTTTAAGCCTAATCTTAAAAGTAGAGAGGGTGTCTGTCTCCCTGATCTGAATTGGGAGCTGGTTCCACAGGAGAGGAACCTGAAAGCTGAAGGCTCTGCCTCCCATTCTACTCTTACAAACCCTAGGAACTACAAGTAAGCCTGCAGTCTGAGAGCGAAGCGCTCTATTGGGGTGATATGGTACTATGAGGTCCCTAAGATAAGATGGGACCTGATTATGCAAAACCTTATAAGTAAGAAGAAGAATTTTAAATTCTATTCTAGAATTAACAGGAAGCCAATGAAGAGAGGCCAATATGGGTGAGATATGCTCTCTCCTTCTAGACCCCGTCAGTACTCTAGCTGCAGCATTTTGAATTAACTGAAGGCTTTTTAGGGAACTTTTAGGACAACCTGATAATAATGAATTACAATAGTCCAGCCTAGAGGAAATAAATGCATGAATTAGTTTTTCAGCATCACTCTGAGACAAGACCTTTCTGATTTTAGAGATATTGCGTAAATGCAAAAAAGCAGTCCTACATATTTGTTTAATATGCGCTTTGAATGACATATCCTGATCAAAAATGACTCCAAGATTTCTCACAGTATTACTAGAGGTCAGGGTAATGCCATCCAGAGTAAGGATCTGGTTAGACACCATGTTTCTAAGATTTGTGGGGCCAAGTACAATAACTTCAGTTTTATCTGAGTTTAAAAGCAGGAAATTAGAGGTCATCCATGTCTTTATGTCTGTAAGATAATCCTGCAGTTTAGCTAATTGGTGTGTGTCCTCTGGCTTCATGGATAGATAAAGCTGGGTATCATCTGCGTAACAATGAAAATTGAAGCAATACCGTCTAATAATACTGCCTAAGGGAAGCATGTATAAAGTGAATAAAATTGGTCCTAGCACAGAACCTTGTGGAACTCCATAATTAGCTTTAGTCTGTGAAGAAGATTCCCCATTTACATGAACAAATTGTAATCTATTAGACAAATATGATTCAAACCACCGCAGCGCAGTGCCTTTAATACCTATGGCATGCTCTAATCTCTGTAATAAAATTTTATGGTCAACAGTATCAAAAGCAGCACTGAGGTCTAACAGAACAAGCACAGAGATGAGTCCACTGTCCGAGGCCATAAGAAGATCATTTGTAACCTTCACTAATGCTGTTTCTGTACTATGATGAATTCTAAAACCTGACTGAAACTCTTCAAATAGACCATTCCTCTGCAGATGATCAGTTAGCTGTTTTACAACTACCCTTTCAAGAATTTTTGAGAGAAAAGGAAGGTTGGAGATTGGCCTATAATTAGCTAAGATAGCTGGGTCAAGTGATGGCTTTTTAAGTAATGGTTTAATTACTGCCACCTTAAAAGCCTGTGGTACATAGCCAACTAACAAAGATAGATTGATCATATTTAAGATCGAAGCATTAAATAATGGTAGGGCTTCCTTGAGCAGCCTGGTAGGAATGGGGTCTAATAAA
Source organism: Thalassophryne amazonica (assembly GCF_902500255.1). Classification (NCBI taxonomy): domain Eukaryota; kingdom Metazoa; phylum Chordata; class Actinopteri; order Batrachoidiformes; family Batrachoididae; genus Thalassophryne; species Thalassophryne amazonica. The sequence goes on along the minus strand of NC_047109.1, from coordinate 65,148,551 downwards.
CATGTTGATGGTTTGGATGAAGTAACTAATGAAAATAACTCAGACAGAACAATCGGAGAGAAAGAGTCTAACCAAATACCGGCATCACTGAAAGCAGCCAAAGATAACGATACGTCTTTGGGATGGTTATGAGTAATTTTTTCTCTAATAGTTAAAATTTTGTTAGCAAAGAAAGTCATGAAGTCATTACTAGTTAAAGTTAATGGAATACTCAGCTCAATAGAGCTCTGACTCTTTGTCAGCCTGGCTACAGTGCTGAAAAGAAACCTGGGGTTGTTCTTATTTTCTTCAATTAGTGATGAGTAGAAAGATGTCCTAGCTTTACGGAGGGCTTTTTTATAGAGCAACAGACTCTTTTTCCAGGCTAAGTGAAGATCTTCTAAATTAGTGAGACGCCATTTCCTCTCCAACTTACGGGTTATCTGCTTTAAGCTATGAGTTTGTGAGTTATACCACGGAGTCAGGCACTTCTGATTTAAAGCTCTCTTTTTTAGAGGAGCTACAGCATCCAAAGTTGTCTTCAATGAGGATGTAAAACTATTGACGAGATACTCTATCTCACTTACAGAGTTTAGGTAGCTACTCTGCACTGTGTTGGTATATGGCATTAGAGAACATAAAGAAGGAATCATATCCTTAAACCTAGTTACAGCGCTTTCTGAAAGACTTCTAGTGTAATGAAACTTATTCCCCACTGCTGGGTAGTCCATCAGAGTAAATGTAAATGTTATTAAGAAATGATCAGACAGAAGGGAGTTTTCAGGGAATACTGTTAAGTCTTCTATTTCCATACCATAAGTCAGAACAAGATCTAAGATATGATTAAAATGGTGGGTGGACTCATTTACTTTTTGAGCAAAGCCAATAGAGTCTAATAATAGATTAAATGCAGTGTTGAGGCTGTCATTCTCAGCATCTGTGTGGATGTTAAAATCGCCCACTATAATTATCTTATCTGAGCTAAGCACTAAGTCAGACAAAAGGTCTGAAAATTCACAGAGAAACTCACAGTAACGACCAGGTGGACGATAGATAATAACAAATAAAACTGGTTTTTGGGACTTCCAATTTGGATGGACAAGACTAAGAGACAAGCTTTCAAATGAATTAAAGCTCTGTCTGGGTTTTTGATTAATTAATAAGCTGGAATGGAAGATTGCTGCTAATCCTCCGCCCCGGCCCGTGCTACGAGCATTCTGACAGTTAGTGTGACTCGGGGGTGTTGACTCATTTAAACTAACATATTCATCCTGCTGTAACCAGGTTTCTGTAAGGCAGAATAAATCAATATGTTGATCAATTATTATATCATGTACCAACAGGGACTTAGAAGAGAGAGACCTAATGTTTAACAGACCACATTTAACTGTTTTAGTCTGTGGTGCAGTTGAAGGTGCTATATTATTTTTTCTTTTTGAATTTTTATGCTTAAATAGATTTTTGCTGGTTATTGGTAGTCTGGGAGCAGGCACCGTCTCTACGGGGATGGGGTAATGAGGGGATGGCAGGGGGAGAGAAGCTGCAGAGAGGTGTGTAAGACTACAACTCTGCTTCCTGGTCCCAACCCTGGATAGTCACGGTTTGGAGGATTTAAGAAAATTGGCCAGATTTCTAGAAATGAGAGCTGCTCCATCCAAAGTGGGATGGATGCCGTCTCTCCTAACAAGACCAGGTTTTCCCCAGAAGCTTTGCCAATTATCTATGAAGCCCACCTCATTTTTTGGACACCACTCAGACAGCCAGCAATTCAAGGAGAACATGCGGCTAAACATGTCACTCCCGGTCCGATTGGGGAGGGGCCCAGAGAAAATGGTGACAACACAATGGTGACAACAGGCAACACTGATTTCATTCAAATCCAACACAAACACCACATGGGGACGTAGCATCGTGCAGCCAAATACAGCCCTCATAAAAGAAGAAGAAAAAAAAAATAGTCAAAGCAGCAGACATTCCCAAAGTAGCTATAATGTTTTTAAAGGGGTGAAGGAGGTGTGGCTGGATGTGACCATTCTGCTGAAAAACTAGTGTTCAACTGAAAACCACATGATTCATTTTTCACCACAGTGGAACAGGGGTTTGCAACCATCCTGTCTTCATTTTAATCAGTGTACCACTTTCTTTATGCATGAAGTTTGCATGAGCCTCCCGTGTGTGCGCATGGCTTTCCTCTCACCATCAAAACACGTACATGAGGTAAAATGCGCCTTCATCTGCCATTGACCAACGCTGTGTCTATAGACCTGAAATTGGTCCCCGGTTACTGGACTGTGGCTTAACATTACTATGTATTTAAGTCAGGTCAGGTGTGGAAGCGTGCACTAGTAGCACACGTTGATGCACCACATTATAGAATGGTCTTAGATCCCACATGGCAATTTTAAAAAAAGTTTTTTCAGTTTATTTCATTTATGTAGCACCAAATCACAACAAAGTTGCCTCAAGGTGCTTCACACAAGTAAGGTCTAACCTTATCAACCTCCAGAACAAGCACACAGGCAACAGTGGTAAGTAAAAACTTCCTCTGAGGAAGAAACCTCAAGCAGACCAGACTCAAAGGGGTGACCCTCTGCTTGGGCCATGCTACAGACACAAATTACAGAAACACTTCACAAAACAAATATACAGGAAATGTTGACGTGCACAGGACAGGAGGGTTTCAGAAACAGACACCACCCCCATCTCTGGATGGAGCTGCACCTCAAACAGAAAAAAAAAAACAGAATCAGGCATCACAAAGACAACAAATACAATATAATTTGTCAGCATTACGCAACAAGAAGAACAAAAGAAATACTAAGGTGACCGCCAGCAACCTAGACAAATTTGAGGCTGTGGCCCGCTCTGTTTCCTAGTAAAATGAATTTAATAGAGTAAAAAGCATAGTAACATACCATGCCAGTATGCTAGCCATACGAAAGGGAAAATAAGTGCGTCTTAAGTCTGGACTTGAAAGTCTCTACAGAATCTGACTGTTTTATTGATGCAAGGAGATCATTCCACACAACAGGGGCACGATAAGAGAAAGTGACCCGCAGACTTATTATTCACCCTAGAGACACAAAGTAGTCCTGCACCCTGAGAACGTAGAGCCCGGGCCGGTACGTATAGGGTTTAATTAGGTCAGCTAGGTAGGGAGGTGCCAGTCCGTGAACAGTTTTATAGGCTAGTACCAGAACTTTAAATCTGATCTCACAGGGACAGGAAGTCAGTGAAGAGATGCCAAAATGGATGTAATGTGGTCAAACTTTCTGCTTCATGTCAAAAGTCTGGCTGCAGTATATTGAGTCAAATAGAGATCCCTAATGCTAGCAACCACCCAGGCAGACAACTAGTCCATCCCCACCTATGAAAGGAACCATCTATGTGCCACAGCCATGCAAAACGTGGGAGTCCCACTGAGCAACTGGGGTCCTTAACACTGAGGTGCGTGCATGCTGGATCATCTCAAAAAGTGTCTTAACAGTTAGTGAGGTAAACATGGACATTTATCTCTGCAGGGATCCTGTCCTTGTAGACACTTTTAATGACGTTTTTGCCTGTTCAGTAACAACAACATTACAGACCACAAACTGTCGTATATGTGCTTTTGAAAAAAATTGTAGTTGTGCGCACATCCAAGCCAGGTGCAGGATAATCAAGAATAGCAGACAAAAAAAGAAGGAAAATCTGCACACTGGTATAGAGCTCCCAAAATCTTTTAATTGACTAAAAAAACAAACGCAACGTTTCGGCCATGAGGTCTTCTTCAGGCAACTAAGAAGACCTCACGGTCGAAACATTGCGTTTGCTTTTTTAGTCAATTACAAAATTTTGGGAGCTCTATACCAGTGTGCGGATTTTCCTTCTTTTTTATATATATGCACTTTTGCCACAAGTCCAAAAGTACACCCATGTGCAAAAGTTTGATGCAAAACATTAGAAAAAATATATAATTTTAACTACCTAATATTTACAAATACATGTAAAAATACAAAATATGTGAAAACTTTTCATTTATAACAATACAAAGTTTGTAATAAAACTGTGTAATTTGTTTTAAGTGGTCTCCTGCAGTTGTTAAGAAAATGGGGTTAAATTGAATCAAGTTCATTTAATTATTTTATGAATGAGTGATTACTGACAGCTGTCTTTACGTGGTTTTTCCCCAGTACACCTATAAAGGCATCAAGTTGGTGCAGTATTTATTTGGGAAAAACTCAGTTCATAACTTGATAATTGTACTGAATTGGTGAAATGGAAGAAACTAATTTAGTTAGCACAGAAATATATGCACATTATAAATTTGATATTTTGTGACATATCAGTGACGAAAAATGACTAATGAACACCACATTGTCAGTACAGTGACTACATGCTGCATTACAGAAGAGAGATGCTGAAATATGTGCTTTTAATAAAAATGATGACAGAAAAGTGTGTGTATGTGTGTGTGTGTGTGTGTGTGTATGTGTGTGTGTGTGTGTGTGTGTGTGTGTGTGTGTGTGTGTGTGTGTGTGTGTGTGTCACCTACTAAATCTCTAAAAGAACAAATAATAAACCAATAATAAGTATTTGTAAATTGTATTATGACACTATTAATGCTGGTACACAGTTTAATTTTAGGCCAGAAAATAAGTATTGCATTATATTCAGGTGCATTATGGTTCTGGCAGTGATTTTTTCATTAAAAACAATAATTAGTGATATGATATGTTTGATCAGAATTAGTTTTTGGCCTTTGTGACTCATACCGCTGTGAAAAAGTTACACAAAGGACAAAGAACACTGAGGAGGTGGGCAGAGTGAGAGGGGAAGTGTGTGTCTCCTTCACGCCACAGTTTTCTTTGGTCCTGTGAGCTGCTGGCCTACTTTAGCCTACTCCATTTTTAATGTCACACAAACTTATTGCCACATATAAATCCTTGAGCGCTGAGAGGCCTTCACGAGTGCATGCACGTGTGCAGTTATCATAATGCGACTGTGAGAAAGCAACCTGTCAGCGTGATGTGCACACACAAACTGAAAAGCACAGCGCTACTGCTATACTTACTTACTGACATACTTACTGTATGTCACAGAAATGCATGCTGGGATATCTATCACAAACACACAAAAATCTGCAGTCAAAGCATTATTCATAAACTCCAACATTTTGCAGCGAGTGATCCTGGTAAAGTTACAGACCATACTGACGTACCGACAATGTGTGTAACTCAGTTTCAGTGTTCCGGGGCCTCCAGAGCAGGCGGCTCTGTGGAACAGCAGTTGGACTGTCAGTGTTCGATTCCAGCTGCATGCTTCAGGCTATCTGTCTGTGTCCTTGGATAGGACACTTCATCTGCATTTTCCCAGTCCACCCAGCTGTAACTGTTTACCAGCACTGCCCCGGGAAGTAACCCGAGATGGACTGGGGGAGTAAAGGACAAGTTGGACTCATCGGTTTCATGCTGCAGTATTATCCAGGGATGCGCACCACACTGATGGGCCTCAAAGTGTGAATACAACTAATTTCTTCTTAATTATGTTGAGAAATATATCACATTATTTATCTGATCATAAAGATTAAAAAAGAAAAACTAGAGGACTGTTCTCTGAGAGCGCAAACCTCCACCAACACTCGCTTCCAATTCCACAAATTTATACTTTGGAAAAAATTTTCAAGGCCAAAGTCCTGTTAGAAGTGACTTTTAATAAGCTAAAATATAATACAAACTATAGATCAAAATGACTTTTCAATGTTAAAATCAAATATCCACTGAATCTGCAATACAGATTAGATCAAACTTAGTCTATTCATTGAGAGTGCCAGTTTGCACCTCATTGTCTCAAATGAGAGTGACTGAGGCACTTTGATTGAGATATAATGCAAAATGTACATGAAATGGGTTTACTGATATTAAATCCAAATGTCCACAAAATCCACAATCTGGTGTCACAGACCAAACGGTCCCCCTTCAAAATTGGTCCGCCCTGTCTTCACTGTGCATGCATCATTTGGGACCACAGCAGCACGTCTGAGTCTGATCTCTTCACACAAAGTGATGAAAGGGATTAATGTGACTGTTAGCCATTAGTTGACAAAGTAAAACCTCAAGTCACACAGTAAATATCTGCTTGCTATATCAACTTGGGACTCCAACGAGGGCGGTCGCATCTCCTCCACTCTCCCTTATCTCTCTGCTTTTAACCTTCAAGTCCCTACTCCACCAGACTGTGAATTCCTCAAAACTATATTGGATTCTGGATCTATTGGACTACTATTGGATTAACCATGGAATTGATCAGCTGGTCTCTGAACGCTGTTGACACCATTTTTTCTACAAGAAGGTCAGAACCAGGGGATCCTGCCTGCCCAGTTGGAACGTATCCTGCGGGCTATGTCCTCAACTCCTGGAGTTCCTGGCGTGTGGCATGCTTGGCGCATTTCTCTGTTGAGGATGTCGAGGATTTATTCATTTTTGGTCTCATGGTAGCAGGGCTGGTACTTTTTGGCTTATGTGCTGCCCTGATCTACCGGAAAATTGGCAAGACGGCGGCATCAAGAACCACGGGCCCTCGCTTGTCCATCATGATTAACGAGGTTGGCAAGGCAGTGCATTCTCAGACTGCGTTGACTCTTGAACTCAGACGCAAATTGGATGACACCTTGGAGCTGATGTGTGCCTTGCAGTTGAAGCTGAAGGTTTCGGAGGCCGGTGAATATTCTTAATTCATAATTGGGATTTGGCTGTGCGAGTGGAACTGTTAATAGTGTTTTTCACTGCTCGGCTGCAACACTACAGGCTATCTAGCATCAAGGTCAATTGCCCACTGTTTACCTCCAGAGGAATTTATCCAGGCTCTGGTGAGATTATTCGGCTCCATTCTTATCTCATCCCACAAGGACAATAAACTGACAGACTTACATATGGACTGAAGCATGCTCCAGTTTTCTCCTCTCACCTCTTTCCTGTCCCTCTCTAACTGTGGCCGGCGTCCGTTCTTTCCCAAGCTGGCAGGCAGTTCGACTTGATAGTTGCAGCGGCTACCAACACACTCACATCGGCTCAATTGGAAAACGGACTGTTTCAAGTTTAGTGCACATAAACAATGTCAAATGTATATGTGTTGTCCTAATTCTGATGTGTGCCATTATTACGGTAAACAAGTAATAATTGTAGATCACTTGCTGTTTGTATGTGGAATGTAAGTGTGGAAATATGAAATTTCCCTATTGAGGAATGAATAAAGGTTTATCTAATCTAATCTAATCTAAAATCACCAGTGTGTGTCCTACTCTGGTCAGAGTGGGACTATATGTACACTGTCAGTGTTAATTTAACACTGTCTGTGTTAGTTTTACACTGGTGAATTTACTGTGCAGTTTTAAGTACAAACGAGACTGTTTTAAGCAGAAAACGAAACAATAATCAGTGAGCCGTTACAGACGCTCTGAAATGACATAGATGCAGCAGCAGCACGTCTTGCTGCTGTGGCGCTGTGATCGCTTCCCTCGTCTTTTATGATGAAATAATGCTGAATTTATATGGAAATGATTGTTGTACAAAAGCTTCAGATATCTGTCGCTGAGATAGACGATGACTGGAGTGGAGTTTTAAGCAGAAACGAGGTGATAATCGGTGAATCGTTGGTGATGCTCAGAAATTATGCTGCTGAGCTCCAAAATGACGCATGCACAGTGAAGGCAAGGGGGACTGTTCAGCCGGTGACACCAGATCAGATTCGGATCAAACTTTGTCAGGTGATAGTGAGTACCACTCTGCACCTCACTTTCAAATATGAGAGTGATTGGAGCATGGTTGAATAAGATATAATGTAAAATATACATTAAATGGTGTTTTCAATGTTAAATTTAAATGGTCACAAAATCTGTAATCTGGATCAGATCTGGATCAAATGTTGTCAGTCAGTGAAGGATATCATCCTACAAAACGCTCTCAAATATGAAAGAAATTTGATCTTTTTTTGACAGTTATGAATTTTTGAAAATTCATTGAATGTTAAAGGATAGGCATTTTTCCAAGTTTCCAAGAGTTTTCCTGACTTTGACTGTTGTCCTTGAAAATGAAATCAATTCTTGCCTATCAAGATATGAATCCTCTGTAAAACTTTCATAACGATAGATGAAAACGTGTGGGTTACAGGCTGTTCACAAACAGACAAACAGGGCTGAAACAAGTAACAGGGCTGATTTTTACCTCTGCCCAATGTCAAAATCAGGCTTCTTTATTTTAAAATTTCTAAAATGACACCGAAACTCAGAGTAAAAAACTAATCTCTACAAGATGACAAAAACAGAAAAGCCAAAACAATGGCATGCATTAGTATTCACACCCTAAAGTATAATACAACCCAATCTGTCAGGAGTTCACTCAGAGCCTGGTTTTAACTGTTCTACCAGTGTCATCTGTTAGTTTCTCCATTAAATGGCGCCTTCAGTTTTGTTTCACACCTGGGTCAGATGAGTGACTTGATAAACTATTTAAACCCTGACTGTCTGTTCATGTATTGCCAGATACGTGTGTGCCGTGTTTGTCTGTTGCCTTGCTTGCCTCGTTTTGCCTTGCCAGCTTCCAGAGCCACCTTCGATGATCCAGGCAGTCTCCAAGATGATCAAACCTGAATGCCGTCCTGTGACCTTGACTGCATCTTCCAGCTGTGTGCTTAAGACGCTGAAGCATCCCACAGCAAAAGCTCAGGTAACCTGGCCTCCCCTCTACATCCCATATTCAAGCGAACTGTCTTTTCCTGATGTTCCGACGATTCCGGTATGGCTCCCAAGCGGACCTGGATCCTGGCTCTGACTACCTGTACAGCAACGTCACTTTGGAACTTCTTGGCTCTTGGCGCAGAGCGCGTCTCGACTACACGCCAGCTAAGTTCCTCTTCGTCTCAGTGAGATCCCGTTCTCACTCGTTCCTGTTTGTGACTGGGCTATGATAAAGAATGGTTCCAAGAACTCTTCTGAAGAACCACATGAATTCTGATATCAAACAATTGAGAACCAACCTGTATCAAGTCCCATTTAATTAACTGGAACTGCGTTACAACACACAGCACTAGACCTCTGACCTTTGGATACAATTTATGAACTATGAACAATTCCTGAACAGTGAACTTTATTTCTTAAGAAGAGAACTTTATTTCCTGACCTCTGAAACAACCTGTGTTAAACCTTTTATGAACTGTGACTGTTTTGAGGCTCCAGCGTTACGAGTGCATTCACTCACCCAGTGTGTCTTTATTCCCTATAGTTCCTGGTGTCGGAGGCAAGCATTCCACCTGGTCCTGAACCCTGAAACCTTAGTTGATATTATCCTTCAAGACTGGCTCGGGATCCTGCAGCGCCATCATTTCACCACCAGGAGGCGGGCCATCTCTCCACACTGCAGGCATCCCAGCGCAGCACCTTTATTTATTATAAATAAATATATTTTCCTTTGTGATTTTGTCCGTGTCCAGCAGCTCCCTGCATTTGGGTCCATTTCCTACCACGGTTTGGTTCTACCCGAAACTCTAACCATAACACAATCATGATTTTTATATCCAGTTTTGGTCAGACAAGTCAGAGGATGGATACATGAACATTTCCAAGTCCCTGAATATGTCTTAGACTTCATTTACATCAAACTTTAAGAAATACAGGCAGTAGGGTACTGTGTGGTATATCTGTGTCATGTAGGCAGTTCTCAAACACTGTGAATGTGCCAGAACAAAACTAGTGAGAAAAGCCACCAAGACAACTCTTAAGACGTTATAGGATATGATTGGCAAAAAGGTGCATAGTGCAACTTTTAATTGTTGCCATTTATTTATTTATTTAAAAATTAATAACTTTATATTTGCCTTGATATATGTGTACTTTCTCTGTGCTGGGAACAACATAAGGCTGTACAGCCAAACTCAAGATAATTGGAGTCAGCTTGAGTAAACAATAATTCAAAAACAATGCTATAATTTTGTAACTCACTACATTAAAAGCGCACATAATGATAACATGAGGAGTCAGAGATTTCTGACGTCCACCAATTCGGATCCGGATCACTTCCAAAATTCAGTGTCTTCCATGCCCAAATATCTATCTGTGGTGCAAATTTGGTGAGAACCTGCGAAGTAGTTTTGAAGAAATTCTTCAAAGACTATATAAAGGGAAATCTTGATCCAAAATCCTGATCTGGATCCAGATCACCTCCAAAATTCAGTGGAGTCTTCCATGCCCTAATATCTATCTGTGGTGCAAATTTGGTGAGAATCTTTGAAGTAGTTTTGAAGTAATCATTCAAAGCCTATATAAAGTGAAATCTTGATCCAGAAACTGGATTCGAATCTGGATCACCTCCAAAATGTAATGGAGTCTTCCATGGCCTAATTATCTGTGGTGAAAATTTGGTGAAAATCGTTGAAGTAGTTTTGAAGTAATCGTTCAAAGCCTATATAAGGTGAAATCTTGATCCAGAATACGGCTCCGGAACCAGATCACATCCAAAATTCAGTGAAGTCTTCCATGCCCTAATATCCATCTGTGGTGCAAATTTGGTGAGAACATGCGAAGTAGTTTTGAAGAAATTTGTCAAAGACTATATAAAAGGAAATCTTAATCCAAAATGCGGATCTGGATCCGGATCACCTCCAGATTTGAGAAGTAAAATGAAGTTTATACGATTTACAGAAAATGTGCAATAATTCTTTAAACAAAATTAGGCAGTTGCATAAGTTTGGGCACCCCAACAGAAAAAAATGCATCAATATTTAGTAGATCCTCCTTTTGCAGAAATAACAGCTTCTAAATGCTTCCTAGCTTCCAACAAGAGTCTGGATTCTGGTTGAAGGTATTTGGGACCATTCTTCTTTACCATACATCTCCAATTCAGTCAGATTTGTTGTTTTCTGAGCATGGACAGCCCATTTAAAATCACACCACAGATTTTCAATAATATTCAGGTCTGGGGACTGAGATGGCCATTCCAGAATGTTGTACTTGTTCCTCTCCATGAATGTTTCTGTGAAGGATCTCAGTTGTCCAGGTGGTTTCCATAGTAGAGAAGCTTGAATCTTCGACTGGACTGGGTTGCTTGAAGCGAGGAGAGGCGTCCGTCCCATCATTAGGAGGGACAGCTGCAATGTCATTAGGAGGGTGCTAACTAGAGCACAATAGGTGCTAATTAGAGCTATTGTTTAGTCACTAGCCAATAGCAGTCTGCCTCTCGGTAGGAGGGGTCTGGTTAGGTTTAAAACTCCATCTTTTGTGGCTTCTGTTATTCTTCTCTACAAGAGTCAAGACAGAAGTCAGATGACCAGAGCAAGAATTTTAACTGAGGAAGTTTCTGTGATTTGAAGCGAAACGTCCTCACGTCAAGCAACCCAGCCCTGGCGTAACTTCAACTTTGTCACTGATTCATGAACATTGTTCTCAAGAATCTGCTGATATTGACTGGAATCCACCATGTGACCCTCAACTTTAACAAGATTCTCAGTACCTGCACTGGCCACACAGCCCCACAGCAAGATGGAACCACCTACAAATTTTACTGTAGGTAGCAAGTGTTTTTCTTGGAATGCTGTGTTCTTTTTCAGCCATGCATACTGCCCCTTGTTATGTCCAAATAACTCAGTTTTAGTTTCATCAGTCCACAGCACCTTATTCCAAAATTAAGCAGGCTTATCCAAATGTGCTTTAGTATATCTCAAGCGACTCTGCTTGTGGTGTGTACGCAGAAAAGGCTTCCTCTGCATTACAGCATCATACAGCATCTCTTTGTGCAAAGTGCGCTGTATAGTTGAACGATGCACAGAGGCACTATCTGCAGCGAGATCATGTTGTAGGTCTTTGGAACAGGTCTGTGGGTTGAGTATGACTGTTCTCACCATCCTTCGCTTCAGCTTATCTGAGGTTTTTCTTGGCCTGCCACTTTGGGCCTTAACTAGTACTGTGCCTGTGGTCTTCCATTTCCTCACTATTTTCCTCACAGTGGAAACTGACAGCTGAAATCTCTGAGACAGCTTTTTGTATCCTTCCCCTAAACCATGATGTTGAACAATCTTTGTTTTCAGGTCATTTGAGAGTTGTTTAGAGGCTGCCATGTTGCCACTCATTAGAAGAAATGCAAAGAGGGGAAACATTTGCAAATGGTCACCTTAAATACCCTTTCTCATGAATGGATTCACCTGTGTAAGGAGGTCAAGGGTCAATGAGTTTAACAAACCAATTTTGTGTTCCAATAAATATTCAATGTGCTAAATGTATTCAAATCAATAAAATGACAAGGGTGCCCAAATTTATGCACCTGCCCAATTTTGTTTTAATAATTATTGCACACTTTCTGTAAATACAAGAAACTTCACTTCTCTTCTCAAATATCAGTGTGTTTGTTTGCCATATGATATATTTAACTGATTTCTGATCCAGACAACCAAAGATTTATAAAGGAAAATTATAAAGGAAAATCAAGGAAGTTATCAGGGGTGCCCATACTTTTACATACAACTGTATATAAAGTGAAACTTGATCCAGAATCCGGATCCAGATCACCTAAAAAATTGAATGGGTTCTTCCATCTTCTAATATCTATCTGTGGTGAAAATGTCTTCAAAATCTGTGCAGTAGTTTTGACATAATGCTGTTAATAGTCAGACAGACAGGCAGACAAATAAATAAATAAACACAGATGATTTTATTATGTCCTTGGCAGAACTAATGAAGGCTCATGATACAGTGTTTAAATTTGATGCACAAGATCAATGAAAAAGGCAACTGTTTCACTTATGTATGTAGGCATGCGAAGATACCATAAACATGTCTGCCACCTGCTGGATGGTTCAAGAATGTGCATCCTTATCAAATTATGACTTCCATATTGAAAGGTTACAATCAGCACAGGATCTGTGCATGCACAAGCTCGTACGATGCTTGTTGTATTATGTTGAACAGTTAGTGATTGTTGTCTTGATGGTGACATCATCTGTTTCACCTCATCGACACACAGACAACATGGCAACGACTTGAAACCAACAAATTATTTTTTTTCTGGAAATTTGCAGTACCGGGTGGGGCCGCCCAGTGCCGCCCACCGTGGCTAGAACCCTGATCTGGGTAATCCTAATGTGTTCCACATACATTTGTACTGAGTTCGGAGACTCATGCACACAGCATGTGCACGAATCAATTAGGGTGAGTCAAAGCGCAGTCTGGGTGTTCAGGCAGCTGTTCTCTGCAATTTTTATTCCCTCCCAGATGTGGCACAAATTTAGTTTTTGTTGTTGTTTTTACATTCTACCTGATTTTGCCTGGCTAAGTGTGATGGGAGTCTTAGGGACAGAAAGTAGTCCTGAGAACGCACAGCATTGGGCTGTACGTAGGGTTTAATTAGGTCGGCTAGGTAGGGAGGCACTAGTCCGCAAATTATTTTATAAGTTAGTAACAATTTTTTACAATTTTCAATTTATTTCATTTTATATAGCGCAAAATCACAAAAAAGCTGCCTCAAGACACTTCACACAAGTAAGGTCTAACCTTACCAACCCCTAGAGCAGCACACAGGTGACAGTGGTAAGGAAAAACTCCCTCTGATGATATTGAGGAAGAAACCTCAAGCAGACCAGACTCAGAGGGGTGACCCACTGCTTAGTAACAAAACCTTAAAATCAGACCTCACAGACACAGAAAACCAATGAAGGGAGGCCAAAATCAGTATGTTGTGGTCAAACTTTGTACATCTAGTCAAAGTTCTGGCAGTAGCATTTTGAACAATTTGGAGACCCCTCATGCTGGACTGCAGTAAGACAGAGAATAGGACAATACAATAATCCAGTCAAAAAGAGGATCAGAGTCTCTGATCTTGAATCCTCACTATGTTACAAAGATGTAAGAAATCTTTATCTCATCATATGTCCTGCCATTATAGGGCAAGGTCTTTTTTCCCCTACAGGACAAGCTAACATATTGCTCAAAATGCTTACTGTCTATGTCCAAGGAGTGTCTTTCATGTAACCCTGAAAGCATAAGAATGTGCTGAAAACACCACATGTTGGACAGGTTGCGTACATTCCCAGATTAAAGACAGAAAGTAAGGAAAGGTAATTTGACTGTCTGTTGATCATTACTGCAGAATTTCCACAGCAACGATTATAAAGCGTCTGTAATTAACAGCTGTTTGCTGGCATTGTCAAACACCATCCTGTCAGACAGAACGGTGGTGATCACAGGCTTGGCAACAGTAACTATGGCACCATTGCTATAGCAACTGGCTCCTCTACAAAAGTGGTGATTCACTTCGTGCAAGTGCAGGCAAACACATACATAGTTGGGCAGATATGTGAAATGATTGTGTTTTATCATAAAAGGACCAGATTTTAAACAGACAGCTGACAAAATGTAGAAAATGTGGTTTTCTGTTTTCTTACACGTTGAATCCATTCCAGTCACAACTACACTGATTTTTGTCCCTTGCAATCTCTCCAATCCAAATCCCCCAACACACAAAACAAGTCACAATGCCTACTGTATAAATTGACATCTGACAGCAGCAACGATAAACACATATAATAAAAAGAAAATACTGGAGACTGTATTTTTAAAAAGAGGAAAAAATACATAAAAAAAAGAAAACTTATGAATCTAAAGGGAGAGTCTTCAAACGATCAAAGTGTCACCGCAGAAACACGTATATATAAGGAAACCCAAATTAAAGGAGAAATGCTTCTTTTACCAACTTGGACCTTATTTCTGGCATAAAATACAGTTGTTTACTCACCAATATAACTTTGGCAGCATTAGGAGTCTGTGGTTCAGATGACATTCTCAAGTTCAAATCTGGCGCAAAGATTTTTCTTCTACTAAGGTGGATAAGTACTTTTTGTGGTACACACCGCCAACTACTGTACAGGAGGGACCTAGCAGTCAATATGTGTCACCGATTTCAAAATGCAGCTGGCTCTTTTCAACCAGATGTGCGGTGCTGTGACATGTCAATCATCTGGGGTGGCACTTGGGGAGTCCAATTCCAATTTTAGGGCAGTCCAATGCCATCCTCGCCTCTCCTTTAGCTCTGCCCATGCCAGGAAGTGTTCAACATTTGACATTTCCGGTTTCACTGTGGACTCAAAATTGGGCACTTCCTGTTTCAGTCTCAACTTGCTGCTGAATTCCCGTGAGCGCTCACAAGGTCTCGTCTATTGTCAATCCAGGAAGTACTCAACATTTGGCATTTCCTGTTTCACTGTGGACTCAAAATTTGGCTCTTTCTGTTTGGGACACAGCATACCATGAGGGAGCTTCACTCGTATAAGCTATGACATCATAATGGTGAAAGCTCAATGAGGAGACATGGGGACTTTCTGCATGTTATCAAGGCTACTGAGGGGAGATCATACACCAATTTTCAGCTTTTTACAAATTTTTTCTGACCTTTTTGCCCATTTTGACTGGACTAACAACGATCTATGACATTCGAATGTATTTTTGAGAGTTTGGATTTCAAGTAGTGCAGGCAGCGTCATACTTTGAATTGAACAACATTGAACTTTGTACACATTGAGCTTTTATTAACCTTAATTAGAAATGGGTCTAGTATGCACAAAGTTCTTTTTCCCCACTCTGTCTTGATTTAGACTATTTTAGTGTCAATAACTGAATTGGTAATTTTATAAATTTGAGATATAAATTTGAGATATCCCGTAATCTTTAGTGACGTGTTAAGAATTGCATCATACGCTGAGTTTTGTGGCATATTAAGAAAACTGGGATTATTACATTTAGCAAAATGGGCTACATTGAAGTAGCAGAAAAGGTGAGATTGAGCGATATTAAATTTTTCAAATATGGTCCCAGGGCTTCCAAAACCCCAACAAGACAAAACCCAGTATTAAAAATACCATTTTTAAGCCAAAGAGAGAATGCAGAGTCTAACCTCTGTGGCTGAAAGAGGTGATTGTCATGAATGAGGGTTAAAGCTGTACAAATACAGTATTATAAATAAATACTTAAAATTAATGTTTTTGTTTTGTTGAACATAATGATGAATGATAATTGTTCCTACACTCATGATGAAATCTGACATATGACTGAAAGACGGCAGAACCAGCCGGCATGAACGAGGAGGTCAGAAGCAATGTCAGATTCAGTACAGATGTGGGAGGTCGAAGGATGGAAGCAAGTGTGGAGGACAGTATGAAAACCCCAAAATTGCAGTGTTTTACCCTCTAATAGTCACACAATTATGGAACATATAACCATGGACCAGGAATATCTTAAAAGGCACATTTATTTATCTATTTATTATGTCATTTATTTACCTTCAGCCTCTGCATGTTCTCACTCCACTGTTATTTAGTCCACAGGAAGAAACACAAACGACTGACATAAGAGTTGTGGGTTGATGCAAACAGGCAGCAGAGAAAATTGGAGCATTACAGATCTAAGCATAAAAGCTGTAAGGTTAAATGAGAGAAAAAACAAAGTGGATGCATGAGGAGGGATTACTGAATAAAACACAACATACATTTTGCTCTTTTTCAGAAAGGCCATGTTGACTTTGTATTTACAGCCCTCACCCTGAGAGTGCTGCAATCGGCTTTGATGTTTGCCAGAATTTTTTCATTGTATTTATTTATTTATTTATTGTCAAATTCATTTATGAACTAAAGAGCAAGCGTAAAGGGAGCAGCCATCGCAGAAATCACAAAAATGCATTGTACGCTCAAAATAGAAACAAAATAACACAAGCAGCCTATGGTACGTTGGCAGTATAAGGACTTCTGAACAAATATGGTCAGGGTGGCATTACAAATAAATAACTACATAAACTACCTTGTTTATATTAACTCACCCTGCATCAGTTTTGACCTTTGCTCAGGTCCGTTTGTTAACGTGGATGGATCTTACATTGCATAGCCTTTTGATCGTTTTTGTTTTGCACACGCACACATCAGTGTCCCCAACCTTTCTGCATGGCAACAGCCATGTTACACATATTTTTATACACTAAATAGTTTGCCTGCTGCCATGGCTAAATAAAGTGATATTAGAGAATTTTAAAAGTGAGATCTGCCTGCAAGTGACAAAGGCACCGTTTATTTCGGAAGCTAATGTTGTGCTTTTGTTGCATTTTTCTTGGGAACACATAAAACATAAAATGCCACACGATCATGACTACAACTGTGTACACACAAAGGCAGAAATGTGCAGTTGCATTCCTTAGACCATGTGCACGCAAGGTTTTCCTTTGTAAAGCTCAGTGCCCATGAAATCATGCACATGCGTGATCCTGCTTTGACTATAAATGGATATAAGCACACCCTTAAATAATCATTTGCATATAAAAACACTGAGCACAAGATGTTAAACATGCGATGAAGAAGAAGACTGACAGTCACAATTTGAATGGAGACATGGAGAAAAGCAAATACAAGCAAATACAATTAATTTAGGAGGCTCATTTCTGGAATCACAAAAAGAGAAAAGCAACTGAATGGAGAAAAGTAATGGATATAATCAATTTGCACACAGCTACAATATTTACAGTGCATCCGGAAAGTATTCACAGGACTTCACTTTTTCCACATTTTTTTTATTTTTTATGTTGGAGCCTTGTTCCAAAATGAATGAAATAATTTTCTCCCTTCAAAATTCTACACACAACACCCCATAATGACAACATGAAAAAGTTTTTTTTTCCCCAAAATTTCTTAAAAACAAACAAACAAAAAAAAAACTAAGACATCACTTGGACATAGGTATTCATGCCCTTTGCTCAATACTTTGTTGATGCACCTTTGACAGCAATTACAGCTTCAAGTCCTCTTGAATTTCATGCCACAAGCTTGGCGCACCTATCTTTGAGCAGTTTTGTCCATTCCTCTTTGCAGCACCTCTCAAGCTCCATCAGGTTGGATGGGGAGCATTGGTGCACAGCCATTTTCAGATCTCTCCAGAGATGTTCAACTGGATTCAGGTCTGGTTCTGGCTGGGCCACTCAAGGACATTCACGGAGTTGTCCTGAAGCTAATATAATTAGCTATCTTAGCTAATTATAGGCCAATCTCCAACCTTCCTTTTCTCTCAAAAATTCTTGAAAGGGTAGTTGTAAAACAGCTAACTGATCATCTGCAGAGGAATGGTCTATTTGAAGAGTTTCAGTCAGGTTTTAGAATTCATCATAGTACAGAAACAGCATTAGTGAAGGTTACAAATGATCTTCTTATGGCCTCGGACAGTGGACTCGTCTCTGTGCTTGTTCTGTTGGACCTCAGTGCTGCTTTTGATACTGTTGACCATAAAATTTTATTACAGAGATTAGAGCATGCCATAGGTATTAAAGGCACTGCGCTGCGGTGGTTTGAATCATATTTGTCTAATAGATTACAATTTGTTCATGTAAATGGGGAATCTTCTTCACAGACTAAAGTTAATTATGGAGTTCCACAAGGTTCTGTGCTAGGACCAATTTTATTCACTTTATACATGCTTCCCTTAGGCAGTATTATTAGACGGTATTGCTTAAATTTTCATTGTTACGCAGATGATACCCACCTTTATCTATCCATGAAGCCAGAGGACACACACCAATTAGCTAAACTGCAGGATTGTCTTACAGACATAAAGACATGGATGACCTCTAATTTCCTGCTTTTAAACTCAGATAAAACTGAAGTTATTGTACTTGGCCCCACAAATCTTAGAAACATGGTGTCTAACCAGATCCTTACTCTGGATGGCATTACCCTGACCTCTAGTAATACTGTGAGAAATCTTGGAGTCATTTTTGATCAGGATATGTCATTCAAAGCGCATATTAAACAAATATGAAGGACTGCTTTTTTGCATTTACGCAATATCTCTAAAATCAGAAAGGTCTTGTCTCAGAGTGATGCTGAAAAACTAATTCATGCATTTATTTCCTCTAGGCTGGACTATTGTAATTCATTATTATCAGGTTGTCCTAAAAGTTCCCTAAAAAGCCTTCAGTTAATTCAAAATGCTGCAGCTAGAGTACTGACGGGGACTAGAAGGAGAGAGCATATCTCACCCATATTGGCCTCTCTTCATTGGCTTCCTGTTAATTCTAGAATAGAATTTAAAATTCTTCTTCTTACTTATAAGGTTTTGAATAATCAGGTCCCATCTTATCTTAGGGACCTCGTAGTACCATATCACCCCAATAGAGCGCTTCGCTCTCAGACTGCAGGCTTACTTGTAGTTCCTAGGGTTTGTAAGAGTAGAATGGGAGGCAGAGCCTTCAGCTTTCAGGCTCCTCTCCTGTGGAACCAGCTCCCAATTCAGATCAGGGAGACAGACACCCTCTCTACTTTTAAGATTAGGCTTAAAACTTTCCTTTTTGCTAAAGCTTATAGTTAGGGCTGGATCAGGTGACCCTAAACCATCCCTTAGTTATGCTGCTATAGACGTAGACTGCTGGGGGGTTCCCATGATGCACTGTTTCTTTCTCTTTTTGCTCTGTATGCACCACTCTGCATTTAATCATTAGTGATCGATCTCTGCTCCCCTCCACAGCATGTCTTTTTCCTGGTTCTCTCCCTCAGCCCCAACCAGTCCCAGCAGAAGACTGCCCCTCCCTGAGCCTGGTTCTGCTGGAGGTTTCTTCCTGTTAAAAGGGAGTTTTTCCTTCCCACTGTAGCCAAGTGCTTGCTCACAGGGGGTCGTTTTGACCGTTGGGGTTTTACATAATTATTGTATGGCCTTGCCTTACAATATAAAGCGCCTTGGGGCAACTGTTTGTTGTGATTTGGCGCTATATAAAAAAATTGATTGATTGATTGAAGTCACTCCTTTGATATCTTGGCTGTGTGCTTAGGGTCATTGTCCTCCTGAAGGATGAACTGTCACCCTAGTCTGAGGTCAAGAGCGCTCTGGAGCAGGTTTTAATCCAGGATGTCTCTGTACATTGCTGCATTTATCTTTCCCTCAACCTTGACTAGTCTCCCAGTTTCTGCCACTGAAAAACATCCCCACAGCATGATGCTGCCACCACCATGCTTCACTGTAGGGATGATACCTGGTTTCCTCCAAACATGACGCCTGGCATTCACACCAAAGAGTTCAGTGCAGATGCAATATGGGACAATGACAATGTGGGATCAGTGCAATAAGAGTTATTTTTGTCTCTGAGCTTGCCTTACTGCCCCCCCCCCCCATATCTCCTGATGCTTTTAATGTTTATTGAAGTACAGTGAGGAAAATAAATATTTGAACACCCTGCAATTTTGCACGTTCTCCCTCTTAGAAATCATGGAGGGGTCTGAAATTTTCATCTTAGGTGCATGTCCATTGTGAGAGACATAATCTAAAAAAAATAAAAAAATAAAAAAATCCGGAAATCACAATGTATGGTTTTTTAATAATTTATTGAGTATTTGAACACCTACCAACCAGCAAGAATTCTGGTTCACACAGACCTGTTAATTTTTCTTTAAGAAGTCCTCTTATTCTGCATTCTTTACCTGTATTAACTGCACCTGTTTGAACTTGTTACCTGTATAAAAGACACCTATTCACACACTCAATCAATCACACTCCAACCTGTCCACCATAACCAAGACCATAGAGCTGTCTAAGGACACCAGGGCCAAAACTGTAGACCTACACAAGGCTGGGATGGACTACAGGACAACAGGCAAGTAGCTTGGTAGAAGACAACAACTGTTATGATTATTTATTAGAAAGTGGAAGAAACACAAGATGACTGTCAATCTCCCTCGGTCTGGGATTCCATGCAAGATCTCACTTTGTGGGGTAAGGATGATTCTGAGAAAGTTCAGAACTACACAGGAGGACCTGGTCAATGACCTGAAGAGAGCTGGGGCCATAGTGACAAAGATTACATTAGTAACACATGATGCTGTCATGGTTTAAAATCCTGCAGGGCATCAAGGTCCCCCTGCTCAAGCCAGCACATGTCCAGGCCTGTTTGAAGTTCACCAGTGACCATCTGGATGATCCAGAGGAGGCATGGGAGAAGGTCATGTGGTCAGATGAGACCAGAATAGAGCTTTTTGGAATCAACTCCACTTACCATGTTTAGAGGATGAGAACAACCCCAAGAAAACCATCCCAACCGTGAAGCATGGGGGTGGAAACATCATACTCTGGGGGTGCTCTTCTGTAAAGGGGACAGGACAACTGCACCATATTGAAGGGAGGATGGATGGGGTCATGTATTGCGAGATTTTGGCAAACAACCTCCTTCCCTCAGTAAGAGCATTGAAGATGGGTCATGGCTGGGTCTTCCAGCATGACAATGACCCTAAACACACAGCCAGGGCAAGTAAGGAGGGGCTCCATAAGAAGCATTTCAAGGTCCTGGAGTGGCCTGGCCAGTCTCCAGACCTGAACTCAGTAGAAAATCTTTGGAGGGAGCTGAAACTCCAAACCTGAAAGATCTAGAAAAGATCTGAATGGAGGAGTGGACCAAATCCCTGCTGCAGTGTGTACAAACCTGGTGAAAAACTACATGAAACATTTGACCTCTGTAATTGCAAACAAAGGCTACTGTACCAAATATTAACATTGATTTTCACAGGTGTTCAAATACTTATTTGCAGCAGTAACATACAAATAAATTATAAAAAAAAAAAAAAAAATCATATTGATTTCCAGATTTTTTTGTTTTTAGATTATGTCTCTCACAGTGGACATGAACCTAAGATGAAAATTTCAGACCCCTCCATGATTTCTAAGTGGGAGAACTTGCAAAATCGCAGGGTGTTCAAATACTTATTTTCCTCACTGTATGTGAGGGTGGGCATTGTTTTTGAGGATACACAGCACAGCAAATTTCATTGTGCTGATTGCTACGCAACGACAATAAAGGTGATTCTGAATCTTTGTCTCATCAGACCAGAGTATTTTGTTTCTCATGGTCTGAGAGTCCTTCAGGTGCCTTTTGACAAACTCCAGGCAGGCTGTCATGTGCCTTTTACTAAGCAGTGGCTTCTGTCTGGCCACTCTACCATACAGGCCTGATTGGTGGATTGCTGGAGATATGGTTATCCTTGTGGTAGGTTCTCCTCTCTCCACAGAGAAATGCTGGCGCTATGACAGAGTGACCATCGAGTTCTTGGTCATCTCCCTGACTAAGGCCCTTCTACCCCAATCGCTGAGTTTATTATTATTTAAAAAGTATAAAGACAGTTGTTTGACAATGAATGGCTTCACCCAACCACTAACCATGAGTGAACAAAAAGCTTTTGTGTTATTATTCATATTCTCTGAAAAATGCCAAATAAAATAAAATAAATTAAAAATAGAGAATTCTGACAGGGTATGTAAACGTATGAGCACAACTGTGCGCACATGTGATTTGTTCATGTTTATTTTCAAAAATTTGCAAATTCTCAAAAAAAAACTTTTTTCACATTGTCATTATGGGGTATTGTGTGTAGAATATTGAGGGAAAAAAATAATTTACTTCATTTTGGAATAAGGCTGTAACATAAAATGTGGAAAAAATGAAGTGCTGTGAATGCACTCTGTATGTGTGTGAGTGTGTGTGTATATATATATATATATATTCACTTTTGGTTATTGTTATTTTTATTCTCCAATCGCCCAGCACTAACAGAGCAATTATTGTGTTTAAAGACAAAATTTGAGCCACCTTTGCAGTGTATCAGTTAGGTCCTGAGGAAGATGATCCAAGAGCAGTTGCCATATTTTATAGAAGGTGTCTGAGCTGCCTTTCAAAAGTGCACTTAAGCGTTCCATTGGAAAAACTCTAAATGTTTCTCTGTACCTTTGTGTAACGGATGGGGGCTGTGCCAGTATCCATTGAAGCAGGATGCATCTTCTTGCTATATGTAGAAGTTTGTGCAACAGCTTTATCTGTCCAGGTAGCACTGGCAATCTCTCAAATAGTCCAAAGAGAAATAAAACAGGATTCATCATGATCACACAGTGAAAAATGGAGCGAAGCTCCGTAGCAATATTTCTCCAAAACCTCATTATTAACGGACATTCCCAGATACAGTGGTAGTAAGTACTCACAGTGTTCTTACATTTTAAACAAAATGGTGAAATTTGAGGGTTAATTTTATGCAGAAACTGAGGGGTACGTTGGAGTCTGTGCAAAATTCTATATTGGTTTTCTCTGAGCCGATTGCAAGTAAATAAATTTCCAGCAAGCTTGAGGGCGCTTGACCAACTTTCAGTACCAATCTCAATCCCAGTGTGTTCTAGAGTTCCCGATGCTGGGAGGATTAATTTCCAGTAATTGTGCATAGCACAAAGAAAGAAATTTTTTAGGTATGGCCTCCTTATTAAATTTAAGCACTAGCTAATTTTAAGAGATGTATGTCAATCATGTCAGCCTCCTTCATATTACTTAAATATGAGAGGAAGAGACAGCTGAACTTCAAAGAACAAGTACTGTGCTCCTAAATATAGAAGCACGGCACAAAACTGACATCAGCCGTCTCCGGAAAGAAAAGGTCACCGCTTTGAGCCGATGTGATTGCATAAAATGCCCTTGTGTAAAACAGTGAATCTCCTCACTTGCTGTCAGATCTTCTCGGGAAGAGCGTCAGCAAAATGCAAATTGGTCAGTTCCAGCCTGTTTGGCAGGCAGCCTGTCAGCCTTCACCTAGTCGTTTTTTCTGCTTTGGAAATCTGTCCCAGGCAGCAGCAACAGCTAAGTAATCTGGCACACAGTCCCTCCAAAAGATACGGAGTCAGCACTTAATGGCTGCTTTAAAAGGAAATGCTAATAATTCACGTGCTTTCCCCATATGGCCATCAGAGGTCTTTGGTCATTAAGTGATTGGGTGACAAAAACAGCCCTTCAATAATTTTCCAGAGGATGTCATAATTAAATGTAGCACCCCAATTTGTCCTTAGTATACTTCAGTCTGGCTTGAAGGTGTCTCTTCTGCAGAAGTGGAGTTTTTCTTGGTCTGCAATCTTACAGTCTATTCCTGTCCAGGGCTCTAGTGATTCTCTTCTTTAAGACTACAATTCCCAACTTGGCTAAGGGCCCCTTCACGCTTAACACAAGACCCTGCTCAGAGTGCCGCTCTTATTGGACTGACATCTCTGCTGTTTTTTCACCATAATTAAAGACAGGGAAAATTTCCCCTTCGTCTACATTAGCTAACCTGACCACCTGTTAAAAGTGTTCACAGTGCTTCATTTTTTCCAGATTTTATGTTACATCCTTATTTCAAAATGGATGGCATTTTTTCCCCTCAAAATTCTACACACAATACCCCATAACAACAATGTAAAAAGTTTTTTTTGGGTGGGGGCGGGAGATTTTTTTTTTTTTTTTGCAAATATAGTAAAAATAAAATACTAAGAAATCACATGTACACACTATTCACAGCCTTTGCCATGAAGCTCAAAATTGAGCTCAAGTGCATCCTGTTTCCACTGATCATCCTTGATATGTTTCTACATCTTAACTGGAGTCCACCTGGGGTAAATTCAGTTGATTGGACATGATTTGGAAAGGCACGCATCTGTCCACATCTAAGGTTCCACCACTGACGGTGCATGTCAGAGCACAAACCAAGCAAGAAGTCAAAGGAGTTGTCTGTAGACCTCTGAGACAGGATCATCTTGAGATACAAATCTGGGGAAGGGTACACAAACATTTCTGCTACTTTGAAGGTCACAATAGGCTCTATCTTCTGTTAATTTGCACAATTTGTTTCACTTACCACCAAAATTGGAGCAAGTTTAACTTTTGACCCCTGTACACCCTGAAACTGACCTCTGCCACCATTCTTGCCATTTTACCCCACAACTCTAACATTTAGTCACAAATAATACAAACTATACTTTTGGAATTTTTGTGATCAAATAATGATTATTGCATCATGCTTTCATTTCACCCCTTTATCGCCCATCCTCAAATGAGACTATGTTGCCCAATTGTTAAGTTTTTCCAGTATTTAAAGTCATAGTAAATGAAGTTGAACTGCACCATCACTGTGTCCACAATGACTAGTGAGTGAGGTATGTGATGACCGACTCCTTTGGCACAAAACCCTTTCCCATCCCCCGCTCCCTATGCCACTGAGTGTATAATCTCTGCCCCCTCATACCTCTCAATAACATCCTCATGGTCAATCTGCCGGACAGAAATCCCTCCTCTCGCCAGATTACAGCACTGGTCGACTGGGATTAGGGTTTAAACGGCAGCAGGCCAGTATTTTTGTATTTTTACAAACATTTTGACTCCGCGTGTGCGTATACAACCCCTGGCAAAAATTATGGAATCACCGGCCTCGGAGGATGTTCATTCAGTTGTTTAATTTTGTAGAAAAAAGCAGATCACAGACATGACACAAAACTAAAGTCATTTCAAATGGCAACTATCTGGCTTTAAGAAACACTATAAGAAATCAGGAAAAAAAAAATTGTGGCAGTCAGTAATGGTTACTTTTTTAGACCAAGCAGAGGGAAAAAAATATGGACTCACTCAATTCTGAGGAATAAATTATGTAATCACCCTGTAAATTTTCATCCCCAAAACTAACCCCTGCATCAAATCAGATCTGCTCGTTAGTCTGCATCTAAAAAGGAGTGATCACACCTTGGAGAGCTGTTGCATCAAGTGGACTGACATGAATCATGGCTCCAACACGAGAGATGTCAATTGAAACAAAGGAGAGGATTATCAAACTCTTAAAAGAGGGTAAATCATCACGCAGTGTTGCAAAAGATGTTGGTTGTTCACAGTCAGCTGTGTCTAAACTCTGGACCAAATACAAACATGGGAAGGTTGTTAAAGGCAAACATACTGGTAGACCAAGGAAGACATCAAAGCGTCAAGACAGAAAACTTAAAGCAATATGTCTCAAAAATTGAAAATGCACAACAAAACAAATGAGGAACGAATGGGAGGAAACTAGAGTCAACGTCTGTGACCTAACTGTAAGAAACCGCCTAAAGGAAATGGGATTTACATACAGAAAAGCTAAACGAAAGCCATCATTAACACCTAAACAGAAAAAAACAAGGTTACAATGGGCTAAGGAAAAGCAATCGTGGACTGTGGATGACTGGATGAAAGTCATATTCAGTGATGAATCTCGAATCTGCATTGGGCAAGGTGATGATGCTGGAACTTTTGTTTGGTGCCGTTCCAATGAGATTTATAAAGATGACTGCCTGAAGAGAACATGTAAATTTCCACAGTCATTGATGATATGGGGCTGCATGTCAGGTAAAGGCACTGGGGAGATGGCTGTCATTACATCATCAATAAATGCACAAGTTTACGTTGATATTTTGGACACTTTTCTTATCCCATCAATTGGAAGGATGTTTGGGGATGATGAAATCATTTTCAAGATGATAATGCATCTTGCCATAGAGCAAAAACTGTGAAAACATTTCTTGCAAAAAGACACATAGGGTCAATGTCATGGCCTGCAAATAGTCCGGATCTTAATCCAATTGAAAATCTTTGGTGGACGTTGAAGAAAATGGTCCATGACAAGGCTCCAACCTGCAAAGCTGATCTGGCAACAGCAATCAGAGAAAGTTGGAGCCAGACTGAAGAGTACTGTTTATCACTCATTACATCCATACCTCAGAGACTGCAAGCTGTTATAAAAGCCAGAGGTGGTGCAACAAAATACTACTGATGTGTTGGAGCGTTCTTTTGTTTTTCATGATTTCATAAGTTTTTTCCTCAGAATTGAGTGATTTCATATTTTTTTCCTCTGCTTGGTCTAAAAAAGTAACCATTACTGACTGCCACAATTTTTTTCCCTGATTTCTTATAGTGTTTCTTAAAGCCAGAAAGTTGCCATTTGAAATGACTTTAGTTTTGTGTCACGTCTGTGATGTGCTTTTTTTTCTACAAAATTAAACAACTGAATGAACATCCTCCAAGGCCGGTGATTCCATAATTTTTGCCAGGGGTTGTATATACACACACAATATTACCAGCAGCTGATTGAGCATACACACAGATCAGTTTCCTCCTGAAGAACAAGGTCAGGCAATTTGAGTAAAACATGAAAAATTGGAGAAATTAGAGAAACCTGGGATGTAATTTAATAGCCTAAAAGTCCTGATCATGCACCTATACAGCATTATATATATATATATATATATATATATATATATATATATATATATATAAAAAGGAAGTACTTTTTCCTTGACTGCTTAAAACTATATGCATAATGTCAGTTAAAATTGTAGTAATTCAATAACCAGATACTAACATATACGTGTAGAAATACATCGTTGACAAGCTTAAGTTTTCAGCAGGTTGAGCACCTACTTGTAAAGTTTGGTTTCTGAGCTCCAGGTACTTTTAGGAGAGAGAGGGGAGTAGAGGGAGAGAGAGTTAAAAAAAAAGAACCCAAATGATTGTAATAGGGGCTGCTTGGACCCCCTAATAAAAAGTCTGACTGGGCGTTATCATTTTAAGATTTTGGATAAGCCTCTGGCGTCACTACAAACTGCAGTTTACACACACTTTATGTGCATGTTTCATACAAATATAT
Organism: Thalassophryne amazonica; assembly: GCF_902500255.1. Lineage (NCBI taxonomy): Eukaryota > Metazoa > Chordata > Actinopteri > Batrachoidiformes > Batrachoididae > Thalassophryne > Thalassophryne amazonica. The sequence continues at coordinate 65,121,095 of NC_047109.1, read as the reverse complement.
AACATAAAGGTACGAGAAAGAGATGAACCAGACTTACTTTTTTCCTGTTTGTGAAAACATCACACAAAATACATCAATATAGTGCTCAACTTAACAGAACAAATCTTTGAGTTTTGAGGATTCACGTTACAGTAAATGTTATTTCAAAACCAAATGACTGTTCAACTGAATAATTACCTCCCTCACATAATGCAACTCTGTGTAATGGGTTGAAACGTAGTTCTTCAGAACAGGTCCACGGCTCTAAGTCTTGGAGCAATTATTATTAGTAGTAAAATTGTTCATTTACTTCAATTTCTGCTGTAAAGAGATTGAAAAACAGACATCAAACTCATACAAAACAGTTTATTCGACAGTGTCTAGGTCCAAGTACCAACAGACCCCATACAAAATTAAAAATAAAAACAAAAAAAGCTACAAACTTCCCAAAAAAGAAAGAAACTTCCATCTACACAAACATTCTTAAAAATACATTACTGTGAACACACACACAAAGAAATGACTGACTAAATATATGCAAGGGTTTCCCATCATATTAAGTCATTTCATATATTGATTCTGGTAAGATCTTAAATGGGAAAACAGAAAATGGTAAAATAGTGAGTGAATATGTTTTTTTTTTATTAATGCATTTCCTTCTTCCAGTGGGCTGGGGGGAAAAAGGCCAACAGTCAGTGATGCAGCAGTCATGTGGGCAGTGAAAAACAAAGAAACCGTTAGGGGGCGTGAGCAAGAGGTAGCAAAGGGGTGCACGAAGAGGTAGCAGATAGCAAGAGGAAGATTTCTAGAAGAGGTAGTAGCCAGCAGATGAAGGAGGAAGAGGTAGGAGAGACACTAACCGTGTTAGCAAAGGAGGAGAAGGAGCACTGATATTTAAAGTGTGTGCTGACCGGAAAGACACGTGACGGCGTCGGCTGTGTGACGGTTATTATTTCACCATCTGATCAAACATAGGATAAGTATAAACACTGGAGAGCTAACCTTTCGTCTCAAAACAGTTTGTCCATTTCAGACTAACATGCATGTAAAGGTTTATGACCTCTATTTATACTAAATGAGATTCAAATTAAATGGAATCAACTTTTTTTGCCGTTTGCTCCTCTTATTTTAGTACCATCATATTTATTGTGGCATAAGTTTTGAGGACTAACTGAAATCATAGCTGCTTCTCCTTATTCCACATTTAAGCAAATTTGTTTTCCCTTAGGCACACAGACACACACAAAAAAACAAAAAACATTACATCACATTTCTAAGGATTGATACACATAAATAAGAATATTGCTGCTAATGGATGGCTTGTGGCTAAAAAGCAATGCAAGAATGTGCACAAAGGTTTTTGGGTATGTGTAGGGCGTGGCGAGGTAGGAAGCACTAGGTATTGGTAATTTTGAAGTTGAAGGGGGCGGGGCTTAAATACTACTGTATTAGCACCTACAAACAGATAGAAGCCCACCGCGCTGAGAATGGTGCCATTAATAATTAGCTTCAGTCGAACTGCATCACAGCGTCTGCCCCTGGGCTGTGTGAATGTCAACAATTTGTGTGTGTATGCATGTGTGTGTGGTTTTCCAGTGTTCTGTGGCAGATTTGGCCAAGCAGTGTCCAGTGTGTCAGCTTAGCTTACGTCTGAGTGTGTTTTACTGAGCTGTGGGTAGGGGGTGTGGCAAAAGAAGACTGATCAGCGTTTTCAATATCCATTTTTCTAATTCTTGTACAGTTATTTTTTCCCCTCCACATTTGACACTTTGCAATATTGTTTCTATTCTTTTTCAAGGGAAAAGAACAACCCCCCCCCCAAATGTTACCAAAATTAAAAGTAAGAAATGATTACAACTGCTATAATAAACCACTCTACTCAGTCACCCAACCACAAAAAAGAAGAAAAAAAAAATCTATACTGAATAATAAATCAATTTCTTTCACTATTTCTTCCAAGGAACTGGAACTTTGTGAAGACAAAGTACAATTTAACAGGACGTATTTACTCAAGCATAAAACAGAACCTACAAATCAGATTTCAGATAAATGTCATGATTTGAAAATATGAAAACGGACGTTAAAACTAAACATGGTGCTGAAAACTACAGCGCCCATCATTTTTAAAGCAGTGTGTCCGACTGCTAACTGAATGCAATGAAAACAGATTTTCAAAATATTTCAAACTGAAACTATAAAGAAACCACTAATATGAAAAGAATTCAGTTTTTTAAAACTAATTTCCTGCCTTTTATTTTGGATGTTACTGACAAAGAAAAACAGTCATTGGACTGCGTCACCGGTCGATTTCACTCATGAACTCACCTGCTGATTCGATCAGCAGCATCTCGGCTCTGTGCAGAGCCTGTGTGAGACCACGGACTGACATGTCTCAGCTCAACGGTTTTGAACTCCGTGTCAGAACTGACGGGTTTAGATCGCAGCAGTGGACCAGAAGACACACATGATGCTGATCAGACTGACATCTGATTTGTTTTAACCAACAATGGCCATCACAGACATTAAAAACTGTGACTAAATAAAACTCTACAGCTCTTGAAAAAGCAGCAAACCTGGTCCCTGTGGTAAGAAACAGTTTAAAATGTCACTGGTCATAAAATGTTACTTACAGCAACTGTTCAGCAGTTAAACATAAATCAGTAGTTGTGACAACAAACGTTCATGGACATGTTGTGAATGGTTATTAAATAAGAAAGGAAATTTTATAAATATATTCATAGTATTCAAATTTTATAACCCCCCCCCAACATACGCACGCACACAAATACAATGCTCAGGATATCCTTAATTTGTGCATATTCTTTCCTTGAAAACTATATATTAAATGTTTGTTGAATGAGTTGTACCATTTAATCCTGTCAAGTGTGATCTGACCCATGATGCACAAGGACCTGTTCAGATCTATAATGCCAGTTACACATCACAGGTGAGAGGTGCAAGGCAAGGGAGTAACACTCAGTAAACAATATTCAACTATTATTCAAAAAAGAAAACCAAAACACAACCAAACAAAAAAAAGTTTGGCATTTCGTGCTGTTTCTGCTTCAACAAGTCCACCCGCAGTCATGTGGTCCAAGTCAGTACTGTTGCAACACCCCATGCAAAATGTAATTTTAATTGTAAATGTTACAGAAAGATTATCATTTCAGCCGATGCTTTGTCAAAAAGACTTGTTTTATTTGAACAAAAACTATTTAACTTCTGCACTCAAATGCAAACGAATTCAAAATGTCAAATGCAATGATGACTAGACCAAAAACACTGGTCAAACCAGGAAGAGCCAACACTGTGGTCACCAAACACCCTTCTGTCTGAAGACACACACACACACACACACACACACACACACACACACACACACACACACACACACACACACACACACACACACACACACACACACACACACACACACACACACACACCTACAGTGTATCATTTTTGGGGAAGTGAGAGGTAGATGCTCAACAAGAGCGATTTGCAGGCTGAGCCTGCTACAGCTCAACGCACACTCCCATTTATGTCTGACTGACCCTGTGGTCTCACTAGCTCCCCCTTGTGTTTTACTGGAATAAAGAGACAGGCGACAGAAGGATGTCTGTGACAGAAAGGGGGCTACAGTGCATTAGAAAATGAAATAACTCCTCCTGATCTCTTCCATCTTTCCAGCCTCCTTTTGACCCAACAGAGCAGAAAACTTTTTTTTAAAAAACCAGACAAGCCTCAGTGTTGTGCCCTGAGAGGAAATCTAAATATGTGTGCGAAAATCTGGTTCACACTTTCCACTGAACCTTGAGTGAGTGTGTGTGTTTTATCGTGAAGTGTGTCATAATTTGGGGAGCTGAGGAGGAAAAAAAATACAGCAAAAGCAGCAAAGGCCATCAGAGAGGGACTGTGGTTCAGAGAAGGGGTTAGTTTTTCTGTGTGTGTGTGCAGGTCTTAGTTTTCAGCCACTCGTCCAGGTGGAGGTGCTGCAGGACCCACAGGAGCTGGAGGCATCGCATCAGGCTGTGCAGGTGGTGGGCCAGGGTCTGAGGAGAGGGAAGAAGGCGGGATACATACAGGATTAATGCTGATCCAGTGTCTGGGGGGACTATTAACGGGAGAGGGAAGAAGACAAAATATCTTGCTGTTGTACATTTGATTTTCTGAACAATTTGCTTTTTCTGTACAATTCCAATCACAGTTATAACTAAAAGCAATGGCAAAACAAATTAGCCACTTTGAACAGTGACGCAGAGCTCATCCGGACTATTTCCAAACAACACGCAGTCGAAGAAAATTGTGACATACTTTCAATAAATCCTTTACCAAAAGTTGTAAAGTTTCTCAATTATTTTCAGCATGTACACTATTATGTAAATACACTTTTGAATTTAACCTGAGCGACCAGGTGAAATGTTGACAGGTGTGTTCAAACTGTCTTGGTGGACAGTAATTTATAACCTGCTCCTCTCATACACACACCTTTGCAACAATGTGTAGGTTTTTATGAACGGTGTGTTCGTTTGATGATGTTCTTTATCTTCTCGCCAACATACCCCATTTTAGGTGAATTTCAGTGTTTTCACCACCAAGTGTACATTTTTCCCAAAATTTTGCAAAGTAGAATTATGAACAGTGCTTAGATGAAGCAAAGAAAACCACTGGACTCAAAATCAGCCAATAAGCATTTTTGATCAATTTCAGTTTTCACACACACAAAAAAAGCCTAAAATTTAAAATGCCAAAATTCTGAGGAAGAAATTTGAAGAGAGCTTAGATGAAGCAAATTAATCAGAATCAAAATCCATGAAGGACTGGTGGGCGGACTGGCGGTTTGTCACAACGTTGGCTCATCTGACTTTTGCGCTGGATGAACTCATAAACACTGTTCTTTGTTCTTCCATCTGTGGATGGATTTTAAAATTGTGTCACAACAGTGTCATCAAAAGCTACAGTGTTGTGAGCAGTTGTAAAGAAAGAGCACAAACGATGAAGTTCCTGGTGCACAGATGGTCTGTGATGGAGCCAGCCAAATGTGCGCTTGCAGATAGCGAGCACAGCTGAAATGGTAATCAATGGCTCTCAGTCAGACATTAATACTGTCAGTTTCTCTTTCAGTCATGACTTAACGTGCATATCTCTGGTAAATGAAATGTCAAATGAGCTGACTATTCTCAATAAATAAGGAATTATGAAAATATTGATGTATTGTGATTTATGTATGGCGCCATATGCCCTGAGAAACAAAGTCATAAACATTGGGAAATTAGCTTGATTTCATCTGCCACTGATAACCGCTCACAGATGAGTGACTTTGGTGACATCATGTAAGGCACTGCCCCCCCCAGAGACATTAGAAAAGTGGAAGTTTTTGCTGTTTGAAAACTGTTTTTTTTTTTGTGGACTTTGACAATGAAAATGTTGGAATGGTGAAGAGGTGTGTTTTTGGAGGGTCCAACATAAACAGTTGTGCTGTTTATTAGTTGTGCAGTTTTCCAACGGATAAGATTTTTGAGGGAGAACTGGAAGCGTTTTCTATACTTCACTCGTACAAAGTGGAGAAATTGCAGCCGAGCACAGCGTGAGAAATGTGCTTCAAAAACTAAGGGAAGGAAGGATTTTATCTGTGTTTAAAAGGTGGGAACTAGGGGTCAACCGATTATCCCACTCAAAAATGTTGAAAGAGGAAAAAAAAAAATTGTCAGATGACAGAAAACCTCAGCCCCACCCAGATATGTCTCACCGTATTAAAGCTACTGCATCAGTTTTGAAGAAGAGAGCAAATGGTCCATGTGTTTTTAACCTCTTAATGAAATATAATATAAATATGAATCCTATTCAAGTTAAATTCCATCAAGATGTGGCTCTTACAGTAAATTACAAAACATTACAAATCTTGAATTACTTTGTTCTGCTTCACATAGGACCACTGATGTGTGAGAAGGCCCCATCATATGGAGCTAATGGCCCCTTACTTCAGGCACTGAGCAGTTATTGGGCACTGTAGTTTCATTTGTACTTCCGGGACAGCCCCATTGTCATTACTCACATTAAATCTCTCTAAAACGTAACGACACAACCTCTCCCATTTACCCCGTCTTCCCTTCACCACTGCACTTTTCGGAACTGCTTTGCAGCCGAAAACAAAACGGCAAAGGTGGGACAAAGCCACTGTCAAGTCATTCTGAAGTCATCAATGTGCATGTCCCAAATCAAGTCTCAGGCCAGCTTGCAAACAATTGTTGGTCATTATGACTTTAGACTTGCTGATTCATAACTTGAGAATGACTTGATGGTGACTTTGTCCCACCTCTGTAAAACAGTACATCATCTTTCAGTGTGAAGTAACGCTGTGTTTGTGTTGCGCACTGGCAGGCTGTCCTCGGGAGTGGTCAAATCCCGCAATATCACGCAGGGGTTCAAATTAGACTGCACTGCCTCATTAGTCCACACCACTCTTAAAATATGAATTGCTGCTTTCTGGTTTGTAGCAAAGTCCCGTCTACAGCACTACTTGATTAGCTACACATCACAAGTTCAGCCTGCCAGTGCTGAAGGCTGATGTCAGACTGGCATAGAAGAAGATAGTGTGCAGACTGGAGCTGTGTCAGCTGTATTTATTCATTTGTTCAACTTCACAATCATGTTATTTATACAGTATATCTGGAAATAATGACAATGTGTTTTTTTTTTTTTTTGCAAATGTATTAAAAATAAAAATGAAGAAATCACATGTGCGTAAGTATTCACAGCATTTGCTATGAAGCTCACAATTGACTTCAGGTGCATCCTGCTACCACTGATCATCCTTGAGATGTTTCTACAGCTTAACTGGAGTCCACCTGAGGTTAATTCAGTTGATCGGACATGATTTGGAAAGGCACACACCTGTCTACATATAAGGTCCCAAAGTTGACAGTGCAAACCAAGCATGAAGCCAAAGGAAAAATGAGTTTACTACATTTTGGAATAAGATACAGATTCTTTGGTGTCATTGTAACAAGTACAACAAAAGGTAAGGTACAAGCCTTTCAGTGCAAATATAAACCTGAGTAAACCACATGCAGACTTGAAAGGTTTGGGGAAAATAAACATGAAATTTAACAGAATGGAAAAAGGTATGCATGGCCCTGATGAGTCTGCCGGTAGGCATACAACCTACCACTGTGATACAACCTACCATTGTGGTATCATCCACAAATTAATGAAGGTGTTGCTGGTGTGGATAGGGGTCAGAGGTATAAAGGGTGAAGAGCAACGGGCTCAGCATATAGCCTTGAGGGGAACTGGTGCTGACTGTGAGAGCTGTGGATACATGAGGGCCAATCCTTACTCTCTGTGCAATCTGACAGAAAGTCCTTAAACCAAAGATAAGACTGTAACATAACAAAATGTGGAAAAAGCTGTGAATGCTTTACAGATGCACTGAAGCTCCTTGCACTTTTTGTGTGAAGGTCATGTTGAACGGTTCTGTGAATTAAACACAAGCTGCAAAACATTTAAAGAAAGTTTTATGTTAAGAGCATGTTATTTAATTAATTATTTATTTATTTAATTTTGACACCAGGCAATTATCGGCCTGATATATTGGTATGGCCTCCAAACCTTGTCGATAATCTGTATCTGCTCTTAAAAATCTATATTGGTAGATTCCTAATGGGAACAAGAAAACAGAGAAAGTGACTGCTACTGTGAGAGACGTGCTGTGGACATCAGACCTGCTCTAAACCATTGACCAGCGTTACCTGCTTACCGGATTAATGACAGATGAAAGCAACACAAATGCGAAAATCGCGATCGGATCTTGTCTGATCGTCATGTGTTCCTCACTCATCACTCACTCATCTTAATCTGCTTATCCAGGATCATGTCAGGGGGGCAACAGCTCCACTAGGAGAACTCAACCTTCCCTTTGCCGGTCCACATTTGACTGGGGGATATAATCTCCACACCTAGCCCTGGGGTCTCCTCCCAGCTGGACGTGCCTTGAACAGCTCCCTAGGGAAGCACCAGGAGGCATCCTTACCAGATGCCCGAACAACCTCAGCTGGCTCCTCTCAATGCAAAGGAGCAGCAGCTCTACTCCGAGCTCCTCACGAATGATTGAGCTTCTCACTCTATCTCTAAGGGAGACACCAACCACCCTCCCGAGGAAACCCATTTCGGCCGTTTGTACTCATGATTTAATTCTTTCAGCAGTGACCTAGGGCTGAAACGATTACTCGAATAACTCGAATAATTCGATTACAAAAAACGATCGAGGCAAATTCTGTGCCTCGAAGCTTCGTTTAATCGTTGTAGTACATATGCCACGCCTGTGTGTGGCGCTGTAATGTCCCCAGAAAAACAACAGAAGAAGACTTGAGCATGCGCTCAGGCCATGTAACAGCAAATCATTTAGCCCTTAAAGCTACTGCTTTCCAATGCGACAGAGTAAAATAAAGCCTCTTAAGAGAAAGAGAGTCCACACTGATTATCTGAAATAGACTTACTGTGCATTTAAAGCGAAGCAGTGTGTTTGTCTATTATTAAAAACACACTGTCTGCTCGACGTGATGAGTGACTATTGACCCGACGGCCGGCAAACCACAGTTGAAGCCGGCTGAGACTAGCACTAAGTGTTTCAAGTGTTTGTGCCTCACAAACACGATAAAACTTAAAACAGTAACTGCGAGGCTTGCATGTTTCAACCTCCTGCTGAAATGCATCTGCTGAATTGCAGACAAACAGGGTAAAAATAATAATAATAATAATAAACACATAGGGATCCAGTCCACCAACCTTAAAAAAAAAAAAAAAAAAAAACTCAAAATGGTTACATTTTACAAGTTGGGGGAAAAAAAAAAAAAAAAAACAGAACAAAAGCCACATCCCATCACCATTTCAGCAAAATGTCAAGACTTTGGCACAGGGACATTGTGCCATTGCTTAGGGAGAGCCCTGGACTACTGATGTTATTTAAAAACGTAAAAAGTACTTTTTATCCGATTACTCGATTAATTGCCAGAATAATCGATAGAATACTCGATTACAAAAATAATCGATAGCTGCAGCCCTACAGTGACCCAACCCTCATGACCATAGGTGAGAGTAGGAATAAAGACTGACTGGTAGATTGAGAGCTTCACCTTTTGGCTCAACCCCCTTTTCATCACGACAGTGCGGTAAAATGAATGCAACACCGTCCCTGCTGTGCCCATACTCCGTCCAATGTCTCTCATTGTCCCCTCACTTGTGAACAAGTCCCCAGTTTGCCACTCCTCAGGCACTGTCCCAGACCTCCATACGATGTTGAAGAGACATCTCATCCAGGATAGTCCCTCCACACACAGAGCCTTCAGCATTTCTGGGCGGATCTCATCAATCCCTGGAGATTTGACACTGCGGAGTTGCTTGACTACCTCAGTGACTTCAACCAGGGAAATTGATGATGATCCCCGTCAGCTTCTAGCTCTGCCTCTACTTGGGCTGTTCGCATTATTTTGTAGTCAGGTACGACAACACACCTGCCATTTCAAACATCAATATTTTGAAACAATACTCAAGCACAAACTGCCGAACATTTGAGGAAGATCAAAAGGCTGGTGTGTTTCTGTGTGTAGGTGTTGAGGAAGTACTGTGATCAATAAGAAACTACAATTTGCTCAAAGAATTATTTCAATTATTGGACATTTTATTTTGGCACTGGGTTGTTTTCCCTCCTCATGATGTAATTATGTTTTGATTACAGTCTGTCATGGCATCAGTGCAGAGTCGTTCATTTTTGCATCAAAGACTTTACATCTAAGTATTAATTTCTGGAATAAAAACTGAATTTTCATTCATCGCTTCCTGTCTCTTATTAGAGTGAGAATGCCAACACCTGTAAACTCAAATCCAAAACTTTCAATTTTGTGTCACTCAATTTGAGTAGTTTACTGTCGTAACAGCCACGCTTTGAGTGAGGCATTTTCTCTGTGAAACTCCGCGGATCCAAAGACACTGATTTATATCCGTTATACAGATCAATGTCCGTGGATTTATAAAATTTGCACGATGTAAAAAAAGAACGCTTTGCGATAGGCATTTTAAAAACTCAGTGACGATCACGATTACAGAGTACAACATGAACACGCCACCCCCCCCCCCCCCCCCCCCAACCACCACCATGATGAAATCCACGGAATTCATCGGATCTGCTGAGTTTTCACAGCCCTGAGAACGAGTTCTGTACTCACACATGCCATTGGGAGCTCCAGGGTGGCGTGGAGGCATCATGGGAGGTATGCCTCCTGGAGGAGGACCAGCAGATGGCGGACCCGTCATCATGCGTCCTGGCATAGGCTGGCCTGGTGCCACTGGTCCTGTGTTGTGCACCAGAGCAGTGTAGACACAGAAACGTTTCTCAACATGGTAAAGAGAACAAGCTGACATGACAGCAGGCAAAGCTGAAGACGGCATTTAGTGTGCAACCAGTTTTAGTGACACACTTCCTCATTTGTAATGTTTAAATCATAATAAAAATCCTACATACTGGCAGGTTCACAAATGAACAAAGACCTACTTTTTTTTACTCATCGTTTCATCCACTGTGTTGTGATAACACAGGAATGTTCTGATTGACTTATTTCATCATTCTGACATCAACAATTCATTTGGGGTCAAACTGACAAAATTAATCCAATTTCAGTGCACCTTTCTTACAGAGTATAAAAAATACACAGATCAAGCTCCTCCTTTTGTGCAGCATGGAACAAGTGCTGTCAAACCAAATATATTTTTATTTACTCTATGACAACCGGTTCTTACAGTGGGGCAAAAAAGTATTTAGTCAGTCCCTGATTGTGCAAGTTCTCCTACTTAGAAAGATGAGAGAGGTCTGTAATTTTCATCATAGGTACACTATGAGAGACAAAATGAGAAAAAAAAAAAATCCAGAAAATCATTGTAGGATTTTTAAAGAATGTATTAGTAAATTATGGTGGAAAATAAGTATTTGGTCAATAACAAAAGTTCAACTCAACTCTTTGTAACATAGCCTTTGTTGGCAATGACAGAGGTCAAACGTTTCCTGTAAGTCTTCACCAGGTTTGCACACACTGTAACTGGTATTTTGGCCCTTCCTCCATGCAGATCTCCTCTAGAGCAGTGATGTTTTGGGGCTGTCACTGGGCAACATGGACTTTCAACTCCCTCAACAAATTTTCTATGGGGTTGAGGTCTGGAGACTGACTTGGCTACTCCAGGACCATGAAATGCTTTTTATGGAGCCACTCCTTCGTTGCCCGAGCGGTGTGTTTGGGATCATTGTCATGCTGGAAGACCCAGCCACGTTGCATCTTCAATGCTCTCACTGATGGAAGGAGGTTTTGGCTTAAAATCTCACGATACATGGCCACGTTCATTTTTCCCTTAACATAGATCAGTTGTCCTGTCCCCTTTGCAGAAAAACAGCCCCAAAGCATGATGTTTCCACTCACATGCTTTACAGTAGGTATGGTGTTCTTGGAATGCAACTCAGCATTCTTCTTCCTCCAAACACGATGAGTTGAGTTTTTACCAAAAAGTTCTATTTTGGTTTCATCGGACCACATGATATTCTCCCAATCCTCTTCTGGATCATCCATATGCTCTCTGGCAAACTTCAGACGGGCCTGGACATGTACTGGCTTACGTAGCGGGACACGCCTGGCACTGCAGGATTTGAGTCCCTCTCTGCGTAGTGTGTAGCCTTTGTTACTTTGGTCCCAGCTCTCTGCAGGCCATTCATCAGGTCCGTGTAGTTCTGGGATTTTTGTTCACAGTTCTCATGATCATTTTGACCTCACAGGATGCCATCTTGCGTGGAGCCCCAGATCGAGGGAGATTATCAATGGTCTTGCATGTCTTCCATTTTCTTACAATTGCTCCCACAGTTGATTTATTCACACCAACCTGCTTGACTACTGTAGATTCACTCTTCCTAGCTTGGTGCACATCTACAATTTTCTTCCTGGTGTCCTTCGACAGCTCTTTGGTCTTGGCCATGGTTGAGTTTGGAGTCTGACTGTTTGAGGCTGTGGATAGGTGTCTTTTATACAGATAACGAGTTCCAACAGATGCCATTAATACAGGTAACAGGTGGAGGACAGAAGAGCTTCTTAAAGAAAAAGCTACAGGTCTGTGAGTGCCAGAAATCTTGCTTGTTTGTGAGTGACTAAATACTTATTTTCCACCATAATTTACCAATAAATTCTTTAAAAATCCTACAATGTGATTTCCTGGATTTTTTTCTCATTTTGTCTCTCACAGTTGAAGTGTACCTATGATGAAAATTACAGACCTCTCTCATCTTTCTAAGTAGGAGAACTTGCACAATCAGGTGCTGACTAAATACTTTTTTGCCCCACTGTAGGAACATTTGGTGATATTAAGAAAGACCTTTTGACCTATTTTAAAATATATTGAACTCCAGTTTTGTCCTATTGCCTGATCATTTCATGCTGCAGATGGTACAGCTTGTTTGTGTGCATTCAGCAGTGGCCAGTGCACATTTTATTAAATGTACCAAGTACAAGTTATTGTACTTGGCCCCACAAATCTTAGAAGCATGGTGTCTAACCAGATCGTTACTCTGGATGGCATTTCCCTGATCTCTAGTAATACTGTGAGAAATCTTGGAGTTATTTTTGATCAGGATATGTCATTCAAAGCGCATATTAAACAAATATGTAGGACTGCCTTTTTGCATTTACGCAATATCTCTAAAATCAGAAAGGTCTTGTCTCAGAGTGATGCTGAAAAACTAATTCATGCATTTATTTCCTCTAGGCTGGACTATTGTAATTCATTATTATCAGGTTGTCCTAAAAGTTCCCTAAAAAGCCTTCAGTTGGTTCAGAATGCTGCAGCTAGAGTACTGACGGGGACTAGCAGGAGAGAGCATATCTCACCCGTGTTGGCCTCCCTTCATTGGCTTCCTGTTAATGCTAGAATAGAATTTAAAATTCTTCTTCTTACTTATAAGGTTTTGAATAATCAGGTCCCATCTTATCTTAGGGACCTTGTAGTACCATATTACCCCATTAGAGCGCTTCGCTCTCAGAGTGCGGGCTTACTTGTAGTTCCTAGGGTTTGTAAGAGTAGAATGGGAGGCAGAGCCTTCAGCTTTCAGGCTCCTCTCCTGTGGAACCAGCTCCCAATTCAGATCAGGGAGACAGATACCCTCTCTACTTTTAAGATTAGGCTTAAAACTTTCCTTTTCGCTAAGGCTTATAGTTAGGGCTGGATCGGGTGACCCTGGACCATCCCTTGGTTATGTTGCTTTAGACGTAGACTGTGTTTCATAATTATTGTATGGCCTTGCCTTGCAATGTGGAGCGCCTTGGGGCAACTGTTTGTTGTGATTTGGCGCTATACAAGAAAAAAGTTGATTGATTGATTGATTGATTTTAGGTAATACGTCCATACACTTAATTTTCTTTACCTCCTGTCCACACAGTATGTTGTATAACTGGATATGAAACAGTTTTCTCTCTCTCACCTGTTTGTCCTGGGTGGTGAGGTGCCATGGGGTGATGTCCCATCGGCGGATAGCCAGGGTGCATGGCAGCACCCGGTGGTGGACCACCGTGGTGGGGAGGTGGTGCCCCATGATGCGGTGGTGGTCCTCCGTGGTGAGGTAGGGGCCCAGCAGGGTGCATACCAGGTGGAGGCGGTCCAGAGTGAAGCCCGGATCCAGGAGCCTGTCCCTGTCCTTGGGCTGCAGCAGCTGCGGCGGCAGCAGCAGCAGCTTGCTGCTCCATCTGCTGCCTGGCTTTCATTTCGGCGTATTTCAGCTGCTCCATGTGGAAGGCCTGACGCTCTGTGAGCAGCTGCTGCCTCTGCAGTTCCAGCTACAAGACACAAGAAAGGGAGTTACTCACCAAAACATCCACAGTCTGATTAGCCACCACTTAATATACATATGCATAATATGCATTTTCAACACAGCATTTGTAAACATTCTAGTTTATTTTTCATGCTTACACAGAAACAAAATAAATTTCACAAAGCACTTGGGAAAATTTTAAACATTACCGGTAAATTTCATAGGGGCTAATAATTTTGTACTCATCTGTACTAGCCAATGGGTGTGGACTAAGGTGTAAAAGCCAAGTGTTTTTCCAAATTACATCTGAGGACCACTGAGAGTCTGTGAAAAATTTGCAGTCAATCAATAGAAAGGCCTGTTACAGGATAATTTCCATTCTATCATCTGTCACACATAATTCTAATACAATTACATTTGTTCCACAAATCTGAATGGTTAATCATGTGTGATTTCCGACCATAAAATATCACTGTGATGGTGGCAAAATATCCAACCTTTTCACATTTGATGTATAACTCCGCGCCCTGACCGCTTTGCTATGCAGATGTCAATAATGGCACTGTCAGCTGACAGTGAAAGAAACTGGTGGCGCAATGACGCTGTTGCTATGGTAAGCTTCACCGACCGAATTCCTTACAGAAAGATAAACCATGCAAACGATGGAATTGCATTAGAATGGGAATAACCCTATTGTGTCTGATGATTTGCGGATGTTAATGCTGGATTATGGTCGCAAGTAAAACTCAATTTACAACTGTAAAATCCAGCATTAACATCTGCAAATCATCAGACACAACAGGGTTATTCCCCAATTTTAAGATAATACAGATTGTTGGACTATGTACCCTCTGGACTAAACTCCATGCTAAAGTGGTGTTTACGTGCTCTGCAGCTACTGTACTTACATACTGGTGAGACATCACCTTGCATGTGCTGCCTATAACTTCCAAAACTTGTATTCAGTGCCATTACGTATCATTGTACAGTAATACTGTTGCACCAAATCTCAGCATATTTTGAAGACCTGTGGCTTTAGGAACATACTGGGTGGGTCACCAGACAACACTGTGTTGAGTTTACAGACTGTCAGCCTTGATTTCCATCTACAGTGTTTAGAAAGTTTTGCACAGCAGAGGCCTTTTCCTTCGCTATTTAGAGCTCTGCACACTGGGACGTGATAGTGATGCCTCCATAACAAACAGTTCCATTGTGAATAAAATGTCCAGTGACTGTCTGAAGATAGGACATAAACAGTTGATGGCTATCTGCATGCCCCCTGAAAGCAGGTTGGTTTAATCTACTTTACAAGATAAACACAGTGCTCTGGAAAATGTTTACTTCCGCCCATTTACAAATAATTCTGTGTTGTCCTGGACCGTGAGAGGAGCCAGCTGGTTCAGAGCCACGCTGGCTGAGGAAATCCAAAAAAATACAGAATTCTGTAACTACACATGGAACTGAGTGGTGCTCTCTGTTAGCAATTCCAAATGTAATACAGCATTTACACAAAACGACGACAAGTCACGAATGCCACGAAGTATACATTCTTGGCTGCTGATCACGAATGCGATGATTTGAGGCAGAGGTGTCAGGTGTAATCAGGAACTGCTGCAACCTGTTACCACGCATTACACGTAATGGCATGTGTTCCTGGTGAATTATCAGGAACCATTATACACAGTCAAGAATTAATGTTGCACGCTACTGCGCGTAACAGTGCATTGTTACATTCTGTCACGTTGTGAATGAGGCCAATTGTCTCCACACACATCCCCATATTCATCCTCCAACTGCTGAACAATTCAGATCGCTCCAGTTTGCTCCTCAAAATCCACAGCAGAAGAACTTTGTGACTGCATGCTTAGTTGGGCTCTGTGTCATGGAGTGGTGCAGAGAGGAGGAGGAGGTGGAGAGAACCAGATGTGTGGCTCCACATGGCTTTGTCTGGCACGTTTTCCCAGACATCAGGTGCAACAGCAGCAGGTGGAACACCTGCAGGAGCGTGCTGATGAGCATTGGAACGAAACTTTGAGCCGACTTGGCGTCACTGTCCTTCTTCAGCATACTGCAGCAATGGAACTTAATGTGGTGCAGCAGGGTTTAATTAATTGTGCGCATGTCAGAGAAGAATGCTGTCAGTCTCTGTTAAGGATCACCACTCATCAAGACAGATCAACACGCTCAGTTTCAATCTCCACGACATGCACTACCCTCACACATGCACTACTCCATGCACTACCCTCACAAATGAGGGTAGTGCGTGACATTCGAAGATTTTTTGACAGCCAAAAACATGCTCCACGAAAATCACGAATATCACGCACCAACACGCACTATTAAGAAACCTATTCAAATGCGTTAAGTCACATTAAGAATGTCAGGAATGTGCCAAGAATGACACAAATATGACATTCATAACGCGTCCTGCCTATGTGTAAATGCAGCATAAATATTAAATTCAAGAAAGTTTTCTGCTTGGAAAGACACCCTAAGTAATTTACTGCCACAAGATGTTGCACTGACATGTGCAACGCAATTTAAAACAACCTTGGCCACTCCCTCCCGACCCTCATTCCTCCCCCTCTTATCTCTCACCAACTGGAGCCCTTGAATAGAGGCTTTGCACGTGATGTGCCATGTGCGGTCACAATACACCTGGCTGTATCAACAAGTCATCTCAACTAGTCTTTCCTCAGTTTTTCACTGTTTTTTCCACTATTAAACCATGCCAGAGACTTGTTGTGTGGTTCACTGTCACAACAGATAGGGACAGAAGGAGAACGTGAGCTCATTACAACACACAAGTTGAATCCCAATTCAGGGTCTGCACACTTCGAATCTCTGGAACAAACCCTCCTGAAATGAGACTAAATATAAATTTAGTAATAAGTGCTTTTCAGCAGAGATACCCTCACCACAGAGTTGCATGAAATCCTGTGCCTCTGCTGAAGAGAAGGTGAAATGCCACAAGACATGAGGAATACAAACCTCCCTCTCTACAAAAACAAAGGCAACAGAAGCAACTGCAACAACTATCGTGGTAACTCCCTCCTCAGCATCGCTGAGAAGCTCTTTGCTCGAGTTGCACTGAAGAGGCTCCAAGTTCTTGCAGAAAAAGTCTATCTAGAATCCCAGTGTGGTTTTTGTGCAAACAGGTCCACTATCAACATGATCTTCTCTCTAAGACAGTTGCAGGATAAGTGCCAAGACCTGACCAAAGCCTTCGATTTAGTCAGCAGGGATCCTCAGCATCATCAAGTCCTTTTAACATCAGACTCCTTCAGTATCCAGAGCAGTGTGAAACAGCTCTGTGTCCTCGCCCCAACCCTGTTCGCAATTTTCTTTGCAGTCCTGCTGAAGCATGCCTTCGGCTTGGCAACTGAAGGCATGTACCGCTGAACCAGGTCAGATGATAAGTTCCTTCAACCTCTCCACAGTGAGAGCTACATCAAAAGTTTGGCTGAAATGCCTTCAAGCCTTTCCTTTTTGCTGGTGATGACACAGTCACTACTCACTCGGAAGACAATCTCCAAGAGCCCATGACCCCCTTCTGTGAGGCCTGCCAAGACTTTGGACTTACTACAAGCCTGAAGAAAACACAGGTCATGGGAGAGGATACAGATCCACCATCCAATATCACCATCTCTAACCGCGAATTGGACATCGTCCATGACTTCATGTACATGAGCTCCACGATCTCTGACTGTCTCTCCTTTGATATAGAGCTGAGCAAGCGCATAGGGCAAGCATCTACCACCATGGGCCAATAACAAACTGATGGACCACACCAAGATTCAGGTCTAATGTGCATGTTTCATCAGCACCCTCATGTATGGCAGCAAGACTTGGACACTCCGTGCCCAACAGGAACACAAGCTAAATGCATTTCACATGCACTGCCTATGATGCATCGTGAACATCATCAGGCAAGAAAAAGTCTAGAAAGAGCAAAAAGCCTCTGCATGTATTGTATGCTGAAAACAGAGACGCATGCTCTGGTTAGGGTATGTCGCTCGAATGCATGACAGGCAGATCCCCAAAGACCTTTTCCATGGAGAAGTTACAGAAGGGAAGCGCCCTACACGGAGACCACAACTGCGCTTCAAGGGCATTTGCAAGAGAGACATGAAGGCCCTCAGCATCAATCCAGACTCCTGGGAAGCTGCAGCTTCAACACAATCGACCTGTAGACAAGTGGTGAGAAAAGGCCTTGCAAGCTTTGAAGGGACACTTTCACAACAGTCTGAAGCAATGAGACAGAGGAAGAAGGCTTCCAAAAAGACAGAAAGACAAACGATGAGGTGCTCATTACAAGGACTGTCACTCCCGCATTGGGCTGACCAGCCACAACAACCAATGCTGTTCCAGTTCCACCATTCAGCATGCAATTCCATAGTCTACCCAGACTGACAGATACCTACATGATTTATACTTTACAAAATAAACCCTGAACCATCCCTTAGTTATGCTGCTATAGACGTAGACTGCTGGGGGGTTCCCATGATGCACTGTTTCTTTCTCTTTTTGCTCTGTATGCACCACTCTGCATTTAATCATTAGTGATCGATCTCTGCTCCCCTCCACAGCATGTCTTTTTCCTGGTTCTCTCCCTCAGCCCCAACCAGTCCCAGCAGAAGACTGCCCCTCCCTGAGCCTGGTTCTTCTGGAGGTTTCTTCCTGTTAAAAGGGAGTTTTTCCTTCCCACTGTAGCCAAGTGCTTGCTCACAGGGGGTCGTTTTGACCGTTGGGGTTTTACATAATTATTGTATGGCCTTGCCTTACAATATAAAGCGCCTTGGGGCAACTGTTTGTTGTGATTTGGCGCTATATAAAAAAACTGATTGATTGATTGACATTTTTAAATGATTGCCTACTATAGTAATATTTATTTGCCATTTAGAGCAGCTTTAATTTTGGATTTTATTTGATTTTTTTGTATAAACACATCCTGGCCACCGACAGTAACGGCGCTTTAAATGTATAAACAACGCATTAATCAGGTGCGACCACACCTGATCAATCAGATCGTCTGATGATCACACCGACAGCGATGATGCTGTAAAGAGTTACGGGGCATTAATCAGGTGTGATCACTCTGATTGATCAGGTCATCTGATAATCACACCACGGCGCCGGTGCTTTTAAATTTTAAATCATCACAACGCTTCTGTCTGTGTAATCAGAGTATGACACTGGCGTGAGAAATGCACCTGGAGCAGAAAAACCATCAAGGGACTTGCTTTAAAATGCTGCCTTTCAAGCCACAAATTACAGTATTTCCAGACGTCATTTTCAAAAAATCAGGAGCTTTATGTGGATTCATCTCTGTCTGTGATGGTGAACTGGACTGAAACGAACAGGTCAGATTTTATATTTTTTGTGTTTGTGAATGAAACAGTCTGTCTGCATGAGGACTGCAGCTTTCAGCCAATCAGTGGCCAGCATGAATGGACGGATTTAGAGAAACGTGTGCCAACAATAACATAACTTACCTACAACTTATGTCCAGCTTGTGCGGGACGTATGAGTCACACGCTGGCATGCGTTGAAAATTTTCAGCATGCCCAAGATTTTTTGAGGAGTTCAGTTTATTAGGATGTATATCAGCGAACTTCGGTGTGTTTCAACGTGTTCTTATAAAAAACGTATCCTTAACTTACTGGACTTATACCAGCGTTTTTTTTAATATGATTGCCATATGCTGGCGAAATCTAGGGATGGGACCGATCTGATCCAGAATTACATCGGTATCGGGTTCTAAAACCAAAATACCGATCCAACCCGCGACATTTTCTGATACCGGAGAAGAACCACTGTGAATCCTCTCAACTGCTGTTGTTTGCTCTCTGCTTGTTTATTGCGGAGTGGGAGGAGGAGGGGAGGTTTTTGAAGCTGGGCTGTTTGAGAGAGCTCGCTTCTGAGATGTTCTAGCTGCGGGCAGCGGCAAATTTCTGCCGGACTCTCGGCTTCAACTTGTCTGTTCGTCAAGCATGGATTTTCAGAAAAATTAACTGAATTGTTGCTGAAAATGTGTGCTAAAAAGTTAGCCGCTTAACTGTCCCGAGGCTGTCAAATACCAGCTCAGCGTGCAGCCGAGGAGAAGCCAAACAGAGATTCTGCCCACTGAAAGGGAAAAAGTCTCCATTAAAATCCTGCACGTGAGCATCCATAATTATTTTACAGTTGAAAGGCTTCGTGTTTACCAAAAGGTCAAAGTTTGCGCAGCACTGAAACAGCGAGAGAGGAAGAAAAAGAGAGAGACGGAGGGGGAGAGAAAGCAAGTGAGACAGAGAGAGTGCTGTCTTTTCTCTTTAAGTCTATAAAAATAAGGCTATAAAAGTCAATACAAATACTTAATTCTTTCACCAAAACATCAAATCTAGGCTTTCATCTTAGATGCACCTTCTGGCAAATTGTGGCTCAACTTTCAGGTCTCCTTTTAAAGAAAATCCTCATATAAAATCAACAACAACAATAATAATAATAATAATAATATTAAAGCAAACAGAGCTCTGGTATCGGATCGGAAAAGTATCAGTATCGGCAGATATCCAAATTCATGTATCGGGATTGGAGCGGAAGTGAAAATTGTGGATTGGTGCATCCCTAGCTAAATCGTCAAAGTGTAATAGGACCTTTACATGAAACAAAAACAAACAGGTAAAAAGTAAATTATACAAGAGAAAACACTGAAATTTAAAAACTAAAAACTGATGGTTTGACTAAGTTACTTTAAAGTTTAATGGTGACACTGAACATACTGATTCAATGTCTGAAGAAAAAAACTATCATGAAAGATGAGCAATGGCCACAAACGATTTGTTGATTTTTTTTTTTAGCAAGAAGGTAAACAATGAAGAAATTCCAAATAACAAAACAGAGTGGAAGGGCATAAGGAATAATGCATGCTTCTTTATGACTTACGGCCTCTTTTTCCCGGTCCATGATGGTTTCCAGCTCCTCAAAATGCCTTAGCTTGATCTCCAGCTTCTTCATCTGGGTCTCTACCAGCAGAGCAACCAGAGACTTGATCTTCCTCTCCTCCACTGCTGCTAAATGCTGATAGGATAGAGAAATCATGTAATATTCCAGCAGTGCTGGTTGCAAAATGTCAAACTGTATAATATGTAATTTTAGATAAATTTCAGCACTAAACATCAGGAGGAACATAGTGCATGAAGAACACCAGAGTGAGTTTATCCTATTGAGAGAAAGTGAAACTTCGTTGCATTCTAATTGGGGAATCCTAAACTTTGAAAAACATGCTTTGTAGCTAGTCAATACAGGTAGGTGCTGCAAATGATATATAAAATAATTTAAGACCTTCACTCCTCAGTCGCCTGTTAAAGCCAGTAAATGCAGCACTCAAAACACCTCTTTCTTCAAAATACATGTACAAAGTCTGAATCCTTTAGAGTATGAACAAAAAATCTGCGAGAGATAATACATGCTGCAGGAATCACACATGTAAGGTATACTGTGTCAACATTCACATCACGGGATGTGATATGTCAAACAAAGCAATAAAATCAAACACTTTACTCAACAACTTTTCTTGATTTTTTTTTTTATAAAAGCTCCCCCCATGCTCATCTTCCATGAGAGGTCTGTCTGGTACAACATAATTTACTGTAATTTAAGGATTCCTGCATTCTGCGAGGTGTTCTGTTTTATGTGTCAAGTTCACCTCAAGTTGTCACAATCTTGCACTACTTGTCAGTCAAAAGTAAGACCCTTTGGCTGCTCCCTTGTTTTGGGATCAGGTTGATCAGGTTGAAGGTTGATCAGCAGGGTGATTTGGCACAAGTTTTATGCTGGATGCCCTTCCTGACACAACTCCACATTACATGCAGAAATTTGGCAAGGGTGGGGTTTGAACCCGGAACCTTCCACACTGAAACCAAGCACACTAACCACTTGTCCACCCCCCCACACACTGCTTGTCAGTGCCGATCAGTAAATTGTAGGGGGAGGTGGTTTCTGTATAAGTGACCTTAGATTTTGGACTTTTATTGTGAAACATCGTAATGGAAGAACCAAGTTTCCTTTGACTGTGAAAGGAGCTCTGTGCAGCAGTTAGCTTAGGGCAGAACTGTGTTGTATAAACAAAACCAGCTTCATATGTATGGAATTGGTTCTATGCAGAAAGGATGATCTTGACCAAAACAGGAAAATTGTTGAGAATACCTTGCAGAGTTTACAAGCTTTATTTTTGGCTTTTAACTAACTTTCTGTGCATTCAGCTACAAAATCACACTGAATCATAATTTCCAAATAAAGTCATGTGTGAGAATCCCTGTATTTTCCACATCATAATATACAGCATAACACAGGTTTAAAAAAAAAAATAAAACTGCGATGATATTACAAAGACCGTGGCCATAATATATTCAATATTGTGCAGATTTAAAAAACAAAACACACACATATGCAAGCATGCGAGCGGCAAATGTTTTAGGCTATATATTTAAAACTATAATTTTAGGCCAAATATCCAGCTCGACTGGCCACAACATATCTCAGCAAACTGTCCAAACATCTGTTTCATTAACACCCCTATTCCACAGGCCACCGTTCTATTACGATCACCCATGACGTGCAAAAATGGGATGAAATGGCTTACTCCGGGTTGCCTCCTAACACGATGGCTTATAAAGTGCACACCTGTCTACCCGCCTGAAATCAAAAGTAAGGAGCTGCGCCCTCAGCCAGAACTGCAACAAACACTGCTTCTGCTTCACATTTATCCCGCTGGAGCACAAACAAGTTTCAAGCTGTACTCGCTACGAATACTCCGCTTAAAGACATTCCAACATGAATGAAGCTGTTAAGGCTATGAACACCCCAAAGTTACCACGCAGTAGCAACTATTTGGCAAATTGGGATGAAATTTTTGCACAGCTTGAAAATTTCACCAGGATTTCAAAACGGGTGCCAATGATGGCCTAACTACTAAATATACCAAGTTTGCTCAAGGTTGACAAAGATGAATCAAGAAGGTACTATGACGCTTCAAAACATGCTCCGATTTGCCATTCGGAATGAAACAGGAAGGAACAACACTCTGTGGAATAGCCATCTAATACTGCTTTGACAACCAATGAATCAATCCAAAGTGAATACTCAGTTGACGGCTGGGACCTTTAAATTTGCTTCAGTGGATGTGTTCTGAAAGTCTCACCTTGGCCTTGGTGGCAGCAGATGCTAGGGCAGCAGCAGCTGCTGTGGCAATGTTTCCCTCTCCAATATCAAGTTCCAGCTTCTTCCTCTTGTCTTCATCTTCTGTAGATCCCTTATCTTCCCTATCTTTCTCCTGATCCGAGGATGCAGTCTCCATTGAGTCCTCCTTGTCTTTGTCTGAGAGGGAATACAAATTCATACTAATAACTAAGGGTGTAACGGTACATGTATTTGTACTGAACCGTTTCGGTACAGGGCGTACAGTTTGGTACAGGGCTGTTCACGGGTGAGTTCGCGTTGCGTGTATTTACATTCAGTGGTGCCAACTTAGCAACTTTCTCGCTAAATCTGGCGACTTTCCAAACCCTCTTGGTGACATATTTTCTCAAAAGCGACTAGCGAAAAATCGAACTACTTTTCCTGGCATTACTGGAGACTTTTCTGATGTTTGGCGACTGAAAGTGAAAGTCTCTTGTCACGGAGCGGCAGCGGGTCTCCCCCTTCTCCCCCGCAGCCTGAAAGCGCTGAGCGGAGGGATATCTACAATCCTCCTCAATTGGACTCACTCAGCCAACTGACCTTGTTTGCTGCGCTGTGATTAGTTCCGACTTTGAGAAGCCCTGGCCTTGAGAAATTTTATTTTAATAAGTGATGGCCAATTTTAATGGCAAAATAAATAAACAAACCAAGAATCAAGTTTATTTGTGGTTTTAAATATTTTTAAGGTGATTTTACTCACTTTTTTTTTTGCCTCTCCACAATGTTTTTGTTTTCAAAGCTTTATTTAAAAAAATATATTAACAAACATTAAATGAACAGTTAACAGAAAGAGATAGAAAATAAAATAAATTGTACAAAAGTAAATGGATTCTTTAACATTAATTCTCTTAAAAAATCCCTTATAGAGTGTGACAGTTTTGGAAAGCTGAATAAAATTTAACAGGGCTTCATGCTGGAACCGTTGTGGAAAGGCTTTGTTAAAAGCTGTTGACTACTATGAATGTATTTTTTTTATAAGATTTCATACATTTGTCATTTATTTGAGATTACATTTTATTTAACTTATTACCAGGCAGAACTTTGCAATTATTTTATTTTCCTGTTTGTATAATGTTACAATAAATCGTTGGTTTAAACAACAAGCAAATTTAGGTTTTGCATTTTTCTCCCATACTGTACTGAAAATGAACCGAACTGTGACCTCAGAACTGAGGTACGTAAAGAACCGTGATTTTAGTGTATCGTTACACCCCTACTAATAACAGACCTCAACACTGTCTTTGAAGCCCACCTGTCTGTGAGACAGGTAACATTGGGGATTTACCTGTTCATTGATGAGCTAGCCATTTCTGGACTTGCTCTTTCCATCCATTGTTCCTGCCAATAACAACTAATATTGATGACTGTTACCTATCCACAGAAATTGTACTATGTGGCCTCCAGCATATAATGAAGTGTGCTACAAATTATTTGAAGAGTATTTGTCCATAATCTCAAATAAACTGTTCAAATTAAGCTGCAAGTGTCAAGGCTTGTGGGGAAGCAATTAGCTAGGAGGCTTAATGAAGTGTCTGAGCATTGACATGCCACAAGTTTTCTCTCCCGTTTTCACTTTGGTCAGATTTCCCAGTACAGCCAACGAGAATCATTTGTCAACGCTGTTGTACTTTGCCTTGTCATTGCTTTCTTTTCTAAACTGAAGCCACACTTGTGACTGTTATGACATCTACCACATATGTGAGGAACATATTTCCAGGCAATACATGTCACCACTTTAAATATTGTTTAAAATATTTGTTGGAAGCAGATTGCTATTTTTGTGCATAGCAACTGGACACATGCTGCTCCTTCTATTACCAATTATCTTCTTTTCATTTGTTATGACCTGCCTCACTGTTTTTTTTTTATTGCTGCACATGGAAAAATGTCATCACAATTTCATTGCATGAAGTATAATGACAAACTCTAGTTTATTGCAAGCCATCTCACACTGTTGCAATGTTAACATGCGTGCTAGTTCATATAAAAACAATATGCTGCATCACAGCATATTGTTTTTACAAAATAAAATTGTCAATTTTTGATGTAATTGTGTTTTGGTAAATACATTAGTATCGGGTGTGATTACTCAAAGTATATTCCGTTTCGGGTCAGGTCTGAGAGCATGTACGTGTCACAACATCCACTACACAACAGGACAATTCTGGCTTCTGAATGGCAACTACTCAGGTAGAAAAGTGGCCCACCCCAACCTCCCAAAAGTAACCCTTTGTTTGGCAGCCAGGTATTCCCAGAAATGCACGAAAAAAGGAGGCTGCTTCTTGCTGCAAGGTGTAGAGGTTTGACCAGTTTTACCGACGAGGTAATGACCTGACAATGATTCTTACGAGACTGAAATGTTGCTTGCAAATAAAATTCTACAATTGAGGGCTTAGTACAACTAGGGCTGTCACAATTATTACAATATTCGTCAATCGCGATTATTTTTCATATTCGCGATTACTTTTCATATTCGCGATTACCGTGAATTATTTATTTTATCCACAAAGCATAAAACGACTCAGAATCTGACATCATTGTGCTGCAGCCTCGCTCTCGTCTTAAGGCAGGACAATAACATGGAGGCTGAAGAGCAATCCGTCCTGCCGTTTGGATAAGACGGCAGATTAAAACAGTGGCCGTCTTCTTCAAAAGCCGTCTAAAATGCGGAGTGTGTGTGTGTGCGTGCGTGCGCGCGGAGTCAACAGGCTGCAGACTGCGAGGGAGGGGGTGCGTGAGGGAGATTCCTGAATGCAGGCACGACACGTTACAGTCTGAGAACCATCAGTGCGCATCGAGCGCAGAGCAGAGGATTTTAACCTGAGTGAACATGTTAAAAAAACAAAACCCAAAACGTGAATTTTACTTCTCTCTGAACTTTCTCTAAAGGTGTGATTCTGCCGTTACCGTCCTGTTCACACCATGTGCGCGTCGTATGCTGAATTTATGAGATCATGAGATGAAATAAACGGTCAAATAGCTTTAAAAACATATTTAAAAAATGAGAATATATGAATGAACTGAGCCACAAAAAACAAAAACAAAAAACCCTTGACATGGAGAAGCTGTGGTGATGTTAAGATGCACAGATCACAAAAAGCAGGTGAGAACTCTGAACTTCAACAGCTGTTACTTTCCAAAGGTATTTATTTGTTCAATATGGGCTTAATGCAGTGTTTAAGCACAAAACATGACTGATGAGGAGAAACAATTTCAGAAATGCAACAGAAACAACCACAATTCAGAAAAAGTTGGGACTGTATGTAAAATGAAGATAAAAATAAAAATGTTGCACCATTCCCAGTTTCTCCACTCACAGAAGCCAAACGTTCTTCCAGAGTTGTGTAATTATACTACAATAGTAGAATATAAAGAAGGGGAAAAAAAAGAAAACAAATAGACAATATATTCGTCAATCGCAATTATTTGTCTGACAATTAATCGTCTCCAGAAATTCTTAATCGTGACAGCCCTAAGTACAACATAATGAGACTTTTCCATGAACCTCAGTATTACCTGATGGTGACATTTTGGCTTCCCCTTCCTCCATCTCTCCCTCCTCATGCTCTAATGCATCTCCTCCTTCCTTCTTCACCTTTTCTGTTGCCTCAGTCTTCTCGCTCTTCTCTGCTGATTCACTAGGCCTCTCTGCCTCATCCTTTAATTCAGCCTCAGGAAAGACGACACAGACATACAGCAATGTTAACACCAACACTCAAGTCTCAGGGGGGAGTGTGAATGATGAGTATTGATATTGATGGTAACTGTGGCATGAAAAAAAACAAAACATTTAATTGGCTGGCTGCATGCAGACACACACAAACACACCTTAATCAATATTGTTTAACTATGTGTGGAAAAAAATGCCAAGAACATTAGGTAGTAAAAATAAATAATTGAAAAAAATCAGTTTGAGCATAAAATAAAAAAAGAAAGTTGTGTTGAGTATGTTGTTCATGCATACTTAGTAGTTCATAATTTCCTACTACACTGAATGTCAATTCTGAGGCTGTTCTGTTATTCATTCATACACTTAAGAATATTCATGTTCTGAGTTCATAAAAAACTTGTTCTGTAAATAGTTCTCTTACTTTTGTGATCAAAAATATTGATTTGAATCTCAATTTTGAGACTGTTCTGTAAATAGTTTTCAAATAAACAATAAATATAGCAACTTCTGATGAATCCATATAAATTTCAGGCTTAAAATAACGTACAGATTTAAGCCCCAGCTATTTTGGGTTAAGCCACCCCCACTTCCGGTTTAGGCCCCGCCCACTACGAGTACAGATACGGATACAGATAATTTAGATGGTTGAACAGATGCAGATAGTGGTGTACTCGCTCATCCCTAGTGGCTAGCACTGTTGCCTCACAGCGAGAAGGTCATGGGTTCAATTCCCACCTGTGGCCTGTTCTCCCCGTGTTAGCGCATGTTTCCTCCGGGTGCTCCGGTTTCCTCCCTCATCCAAAGACATGCAGGTTAGGTGGACTGGAATTTTTAAATTGCCCATAGGTATGTGAGTGGGTGTGAATGTGTTTGTTTGTCTGTTAGTGGCCCTGCGACAGACTGGCGTCCTGTCCTGGGTGTTCCCCGCCTCGCCGTCTATGACTGCTGGGTTGGGCTCCAGCCCCCCCGTAACCCAATTGAACTAGGCAGTTGAAGTTGAGTGTGTGTGAGTTTTTGTCAAAAGCAATTCCTTTCAGATATTAATAAGGCAAATGTAGCCCCACAGCCCTGAGGTGAGCTCTTGTAGTCAGCTGCTCTGCAAGTCAACATCAACATAATTCATAAAGAATGGAGGACGTCTCATTTTGGGAGAAAAAACAAAACAGTTTTGTCCGGTTGTAGTTTTTTGTCTGTGTTACAATGTTTGGAAAGAGGTGTCATTTGATTTAAAATGGCAATTCGCTTTGAAGTTATTAATTATCTTTCGAACTTCATGCCTGGTTCACACGGCAAAATAATTAGGCTGATATCAGAACCAATCGTCCCCTTCCGACAATCTTAAGGACGCCCCTACAATTGTGATGACGCTAAAGATAATCTTATCAGATATTCCTGCCATGTGTGGTGTGTTTAGAGTGCTCTGATCTGCTGGGAGGGACGTCAGGAGTGCTCCGATCGCAAATCGAGGATATTCAACATGTTGGATTGTCTTGGCCCAATATCGCAGCGTGTAGTGTCCCCCAACCACAAACGAGCACGCAGCCTGTTGAATGTGACGTGTAGCCAATCATAAAGCAAGGTGACGGACGTATGGAGTGGAAAATAAAATCAAAACAGCTGTTATGACTTAACAGAAAGTCCAGTGGTTGCGCTGTCTCCACTCCTTTAAAGAACGCCTTTTCTTTCTCTTTTTGTATCTTTTTTTCCCCCTCTGTTGTAAATAGTCCATAAACTATCTCCGTCTCTTTACTCTGAAGTCACGTTTAATCTCGAGAGATTTTACGAGATTTCCTGTCTGACCTGGGAATATTCGTGTGTGACATCTGTTCATGTGTGGTGTGTTGACTTCACCGTGTGGCTGAACACCACACTGGGCGACCAAACCTGTGAGGTCTGATTTTTTTTTATAACCACGTGTGTGGTCTCTCGGGTTTTGGAAACCTACAGATAATTTTAAAATCCTGCTGTGTGAACCAGGCATTAGCCGACAGAGAGCCAAGCAGCGTTTGGAGCTGTGCAAACGGAATGGAGGACGATTCTCTTTTCTTGCCTGCAACACGACAAGAGTCCCAGTTAGTGACTTTAATCCGCACAAAGGTGACTAACGATTGACGTCTTTAAATGGCTTTGAGAGGGATTAAGAAGCAGACCTGCCGCTTCTGAAAAGCAGTGAAGCAGAGATCCAACCAAGCAGCGAGTCGGAGCGCTGCTTCGTTGCTTCTAGCAGAGCTGCTGCAGAAGCAGTTGACTGCAGACCCGCTGCAGGGTCTGCAATCAAGGTAAGAGAAATAATCATTTTCCCGATCAACACCCTCAAAAACAACGGCCGCTCTGGCATAATGTGAACTGAAGGACTGATAAGGGCATTGTTAAGCAAAAAAGCTATTGCTGTTGGTGCACTGAATCATTTCTTAACGATTCTTGAAAAGAACCAGTTTTCGATATCCAGCCCTAGTCTTACCTTATCACCCTGTTGCGAGTCGGTGTCTGTGTCCATCTTCTCTGACTCTGTTGTTTCTGGAAGTGACAAATGATCAGTGAAAACAGAATCTCGTCACAGTGTGAATGAGCCAAGCATCTTGACAATGAAGTGCTTTTGCGACCAAAAATAAAAGTTATGGCCAAGTTAATGCAATATCTCTAAATGCATTCAGAAGCAACAGGGTGATGGTCTTACCTTTAGCATCTACACATACTTCTGGAGTCAATCAGATATTTCTCCGGGGGGGGGGGGGGGGGGGGGGGGGGGGGGATGACATGAACTTTTGAATAATCAAACCCACCAAGTGAGGGCTTGAGGAAAGGAGATCAAAAGCATTTTAACCCCTTAACACCTATTGTCGCATATATGCTACAATATTTGACTCAAATATGCAACATACCAAATTGACCAGTATGCCTGTTGTCGCAAATTTGCAACATACCAGTATTATTAGTATAACATTATAACATAATTACCAAAATTACTATTAATTTTTTGTGCAAAAGTGAAATTAATAATCTCAACATTATTTACCATCTACTTAAAGGCAAAAACACACACAAAACAGTTTTTTATATACAGCTATATAAATTCAGGCGTTAAGGGGTTAAGAGCGCATGCCAGCCACAAAGAATCAGTTTGTGCACGTACCCCAAAAATGCAAAAACATGCAACCCAGTAACTATGTGTACCATTTCTGTAAAAATGTGTCTCAGGTACACTTGTATATGTGCAGGATCTTGACTGTGTAATGTGTCAGTTGAGGTCATTACAGTAGATCAGACACTGAACACAATCAGACTTATTGATAGCAACTGTGAGCCAGCAGGAAATTAAGTACCCATGAGCAAGCTCACAAAAATTAAGGAGTAGCTAGCATGTAGCAAAACCTGAATGAACAAACTGGTCAAATTTTCTACATGTAAATAATAAAACAAACGCAAACAACAACAAGATGTCAGACAGCAATAATTTTCTTTCATGCACATCTTCATGTGGAGTGCACTGTGTGAAATTTAATGGAAATCTAACAGTTTTTGATGAGTTGTGCAAACAAGACTCATTCACATGATGAACAGACAGGTGGGGTAATTCCTATGGACCCAAAATGACTGTTTGCAGGGATATAATACATAACTGGAATATGTATGGAGACATAAAAATGACAAAAAAATGCAAGAGCAATATCAAGATACCTCAACAAAGAAAGGCAGATAAGAGTGTCGGTTGAGATGACCCCGTTTTCTTTCCCCCCTCTTGCTCACCCCATCTGCCACGGTTTTAATCCACTGGTTACCATAATACTCTGTGCACACTAACACACATAACACACTTCTTCTCTTCCTTGTGTAGGCAAAACTAAGTGCTGTTAAGATCTCCAAAGCTCAAGACATAACGATTATCTCTGTGCTCAACACTTATGGCAACAACCAATAGTGAGAAAAAAAAAATTAAAACATGAGAATGTAAAGCAAGGAAATGCCAATGTCCACTGCTCTGTCTGACTCAAAAGGGGGAAGCACACAAAACTCACTGTTAAGTCTTATTTTCAAGAAAATTGAGATTTTCTTTTCACCCACACATAATATTTTACAAGGAGTGCACAAATGCAGTGTGACATAGTGGCTTAGAAGGTTGTGGGATTGTGTCCCTCCTGGTCCTTTCTGTGTGGAGTTTGCATGTTCTCCCCATGTTTACATGGGTT
This sequence comes from Thalassophryne amazonica, assembly GCF_902500255.1. Classification (NCBI taxonomy): domain Eukaryota; kingdom Metazoa; phylum Chordata; class Actinopteri; order Batrachoidiformes; family Batrachoididae; genus Thalassophryne; species Thalassophryne amazonica. Next base: position 65,090,203 of record NC_047109.1, on the reverse strand, counting down.
CCCTCCGGGTGCTCTGGCTTCCTCCCACTCCCAAAAACATGCAGGTAAGACTGTGAAATGAAAATTTGCAGGGGGTCTTGGGGGACGCAGCCTCCTAGAAACCGGGGTTTGGGCCCTGCTGGGCCCCAGAAACCAAGTTAATTTTTTATTTAATGATACGTTTTCAGCATCTCCTGGACGAAAAAAAATCTCAAAAAGAAGTGATCCTAGATGCAACCTTTCATTTGTACTGTCAATGTTAATGCTGAAATAACAGAATATGACCTGGAAGTATGACTTGGAATGATTTTCCTTTTAATTGTAAACCAAATTATGCATTAAGTCAGAACAATTAAACTACATGAAATTCACAAAGACTGAAAAGACTGTTAAAGCATTTCAAAAACCACAGCTAAAGCTTGTAGAATATTTTGAAAATCATGGTAAAATATCAATAACATACCTTATAGTAAAAAAGTCACATATCACTGTGTAAATTCCTGTAAATCCATTCAAAGCCACAATGTCTTTTTTTCCAACGAAACAAAGTCTACATTAATTAAAAAAGTCACATAATCTTGTCTGAAATGTTTGAACAGCATGTTTATTTTCCAGACAAAAAAAATTCTTACCGTTTCTTGAGGGCACAAGGTGCAGTTCGCTTTTCCTGTTTTTTTTTTTTTTATCTGTGTTCATGGCGACAAACTTTAAATTCTACCCAGTGCCAATTCCACAGATTGTTGTCCTTATTAAACTTTTTCAAACCGCGTTTCCCCTCTGGTCGACGTCGCTCCGTGACACAGACTTGCCGCAAAATTTTCCTTTTAAAAACTTGATGGCTCTTAAAGTATGTGATTCCACATGCTACGTTTAGCTTAAAGAACAGCGTTTTGGAGCATCGCTGTAGCAACCAACCAGTCCCACTTTACGACAACTGTCACAACAGCCACGCTTTTTTCCGCGGACGTCTTCGGATCCAAGGACACAGATTTGTATCCGTAACACACAGATCAGTGTCTGCGGACTTATAAAACTTGCACGATGTTGTAAAAAAAGAACGCTTTGCAATAGGCATTTTAAAAACTCAGTGGCGATCACGATTACAGAGTACAACACTAACACCCCCCCCCCCCCCCCATGATGAAATCCGCGGAATTCCTTGAATCCACAGAGTTTTCACAGCCCTGCATGCAGGTTAGGTGAATTGTTGACTCTAAACTGACCGTAGGTGTAAGTGAATGTGTTTGTCTGTCTCTATGTGGCCGTGATGTTTGTCACCTCTCACCCAATGACTGCTGGGACAGGCTCCAGCTCCCACTGTGACCCTTGACCAGAGTAAGCAGGTGTAGAAAATGAATGAATGGTCAAAAACAAGTATTTATAGCGGTCAGGTTAGGGACAATGCCCTGGTGTAGGGCTTTTCAACTACAGTCCTCGAGGGTCAGTGTCCTGCGACTTTTAGATGTGTCACTGCTTCAGCACCATGCCATGGGTCCTGGATGGTATTGAAGCAGGCAGACAACCATTTCGTTCCGTTCCTATCCTCATCTGTGACAGTCAAGTGAAACTGGGGCGTCCCCCTGGTCTTTTCTACCCACTGGGGTAGTTACTGATGTGTCTGCACCAGAGGGCTAAAATGTGACAGCTGATGTTCCTTCAAAAGTGATACCCTTCATCTGAGTCTCCCTACTGCGCATCCAGAAAGTATTCACAGCACTCCACTTTTTCCACATTTTGTTATGTTACCGCCTTGGAAATTATTTTTTTCCTCAAAATTCAGCATAGAATACCCCATAATATCAATGCGAAAAGGTTTGAGATTTTTCCATCCATCCATCCATCCATCCATCCATCCATCCATCCATCCATTTTCTTCCGCTTTATCCGGAGTCGGGTCGCAGGGGCAGCAGCTCAAGCAAAGCTACCCAGACCTCCCGATCCACACACACCTCCCCCAGCTCCTCTGGGGGAACCCCAAGGCGTTCCCAAGCCAGCCGAGAGATGTAGTCCCTCCAGCGTGTCCTGGGTCTTCCCCGGGGCCTCCTCCCAATGGGACGTGCCCGGAACACCTCTCCAGCGAGGCGTCCAGGGGGCATCCAGAAAAGATGCCCGAGCCACCTCAACTGCCTCCTTTCGACAAACAAACATAAAAATAATAATAATAATTAAAACTAAGAAATCACATGTATTATAACATATTCCCAGCCTCTGCCATGAAGCTCAAAATTGAGCTCAGGTGCATCTTGTTTCCACTGATCATCTTTGAGATGTTTGCACAGTTTAATTGGAGTCCACCTGGGGTACATTCAGTTGATTGGACATGATTTGGAAAGACACACACCTGTCCACATATAAGGATCCACAGTTGACAGCGTGTCAGAGCACAAACCAAGCACAATATCAAAAGAATTGTCTGTAGACTTCTGAGACAGGATTGCCTCGGGGCACAAATCTGGGGAAGGGTACAGAAACATTTCTGCTACTTTGAAGGTCCCAATGAGCACAGTGGCCTCCATCATCCATAAATTGAAGAAATTCGGATCCATCAGGACTCTTCCTAGAGCTGGACACTCGTCTAAACTGAGCAATTGGAGGAAAAGGGCCTTAATCAGGGAGGTGACCAAGAACCTGATGGTCACTCTGTCAGAGCTCCAGCATTCCTCTGTGGAGAGAGGAAAACCTTCCAGAAGGACAACCATCTCTGCAGTAATCCACCAATCAGGCCTGTATGGTAGAGAGGCCAGATGGAAGCCACTACTGAGTAAAAGGCCCATGGCAGCCCACCTTAGACTGAGGCGACGGTTCATCTTTCAGCAGGACAATTACCCTCAGCACACAGCCAAGATATCAAAGGAGAGGTTTCAGGACAACTCTGTGAATGTCCTTGAGTGGCCCAGCCAGAGGCCAGACCTGAATCAGACTGAGCATCTCTGGAGAGATCTGAAAATGGCTGTGCACCGGCGCGCCCCATCCAACCTGATGGAGCTTGAGAGGTGCTCCAAAGAGGAATGGGCAAAACTGCCCAAAGATGGGTGCACCAAGGTTGTGGCATCATATTCAAGACTTGAGGCTGCAATTGCTGCCAAAGGCGCATCAACAAAGTATTGAGCAAAGGGTGTGAAAACTATGTTTTGTTGTTTTTTAAAATTTCTAATAAATTAGCAAAAAACATTTTTCATGTCATTATGAGGTGTTGCGAGTACGATTTTGAGGGAAAGAATGAATTTACTCCTTTCTGAAATAAAGGAGTAAATGCAACATAACAAAATGTGGAAAATGTGAAGCGCTGTGAATACTTTCCGAGTGCACAGTAAATCCTGGTTTCCAACTTGCCCCCTGCTCCCCCACGCTGAAGTGGCCTCCAAAGATCAGATGGACTGCCTGTGGTTTTGTTGAGTCTGAGGTTATGAGAATTAAAAGTTCACAGATTAAATAGTCATAACACATTTTTACTTGTCAATCAAAACTAATTCAAAAGATAACTGTCTTTGGATGAATTGAGAGAAGGAGGGGATGTATTATGAAATGAATCACTGCTGCCATCCAGTGGCTACAAATACAGACAAGTGCAAGAGTTAAAGTTTGAGTTTATACACCCACATTCTAGATGTTTAAAAGGATTTCCATTTTCCTTTTTGCAACAAAACCCTGCTCTACATTTACACTATTAACACAGGGGCATATCTACTAATTTACCTGTCTTTTCAGGCTCCTCAGGGGCAGTGCCAGCAATCCCACTGCTCTCCAGGCCAAAGGCTGGGTCCACCTTACCCGTGCTCCGGGCTGCCTCCTGCACCTTTTTCACATGTGCTTCCACAAGTTCAGCTGGCACCTCTTCACGCACACGAGAGAACTCCTCTAAAGACAGATGGAAATCCCAACTAGACCCAATAATTTACAGGGAAATCTGTGTGGCATTTTAGAAATAAATCAAATAATCTCAACAGTTAAAATGAACAATAATAACATGAGCATTGAAATTTCTCCATGATAGAAAGTTGAGATATCAACACAACTGTAAAGATTTTTAAATGAAAGCCTATGTCTTTAGCTTTAATCTTAATGGGGAAGCGTAGTCTTCTTTGAGGGTGAGTGATAAAGGGGTTAAATGAAAGAGCATATGACGCAATAATCCTACTTCCGGGGACAGCCCCGTCATAATTATTCACATTAAATCTCGCTAAAACATGCTGACCCCACCTCTCCCATTTGCCTTGTCTTCCCTTCTCCACTGGGAACCGGAAAACTGCACTTTTCGTCACCGTTTCGGTAATTGCGGCCAAAAACAAAACAGTACACCATCTTTCCGTGTGAAGTGATGCTGTGTTTGTGTTGTGCAATGGCAGGTTGTCCCCGGAGGTGGTCAAATCCCACAATATCATGCAGGGGTTAAAGTCTTGCTACGGTAACCTATCACGACCAGAACAAAAATAACACAATATGTATACCTTACCACGTCTGTTTATGTATCACGCCCTGTATCATGTCAGCCCGAGTCCGAAGGACGAGGGTTGATACATGATACGAATCAGATGTGGTGAAGATTTTCCATCCACCTTTTGAAGGTGTTATACTTCAAAACACTTCTGGACAGCTTTTCACTGTAACCAGTGAAAAGCTGCCTACAGTGAAAAAAAGCTTGTGAGTGTATTTCTAAAGAAAAGAAAATTTGAAATACTACGAAGTAAAAACCCAAAATATGTACCCCTTTGTGTTTCCAAATCACATTTCTAACATGCATATATATTCTACACATTTAAGAAACCTATGTACTACAAATAAACATAACCAAAAGGCATGGCTAAATACAGAACATTGGCTCCATATGCCATATCATAATGTGAAATCGGACTATGTTTCCACAGTCATCAGTTCTCACCCAGGGCTGCCTTGGCAGCAGCAGATGCCACTCTGGGATCAACCACAGAGGCCAAGAAAGCGACTGTGCTCATGACAGGGTTGCCAGACTGGCTAAAAGGTATTGGCTGGTAGGCCAGTGGCCCAAGGGAGGTCTCTGTACTTTCCAGATACGGATCCTCAATGGGAAGGCGCAGGAAGTGCAGGATACACTCATCTTGGGTTCTCGAACCAACATGCTCTGACACCTTGTTCCAGTCATCCTTGTACATCTCCAGGGCCTGGGAGAGCGCAAGGACAGTGGAAAAATTAGTGTCATAATACTTGGCCAACATAAGCAGTATTCACAAAAGTAATGACAGGAGAGTGGAGGGACAGAGGAAGAAATTCAAATGTCTGTAAATGTGAGCAGAAGAAGAAAATACACAATAGAGGATGACATGGAAACAAATCCGTTTTGGACAAGGGGAGGGACTGTCGGTAATTATTATGCATGAGGGATAAAAAGAAACAGGTCTGAGGAGAGACAAAGGTCATAGCGGAGAAAAACAAAGGGTTTTGGAAGGTGGAACAGAAATGCTGACAGAGAAAGGAAGCAGAGTAAAAATGGGGGTGGGGGAGAAAAGGTATTGAGCACATGAAGTGACACAGAGAGACAAAGGCCTTGCCTGGCACAAGTGTAGTTAATAGCTACAAATTCAGTTCTTATATATGTATGACAGCTAAATGAATTGACCTCCAGCAGCAGTAGAGTCTCCTGTTCTGTCCAGTCCCGCGTGGAGCTCACAGGTTTGCCCTGTCGGAACGCAAAATCAAATAAACACACATATACACACACACATATATATATATATATATAAACGTGTGTATATATAAAACGTGTGTGTATATATATATATATATATACATATATATATATATATATACACACACACACGTTTTCTATGCATGCTTACTCCAATTAAGGTCCAATTTTTAGTCCACGTAGAACAGAACCAGACTTCCAACAATTATCTTAAAAAAATTTGGTATTAATTTACAGTATGCATGATGAGTTAAGGTTTCTTTCATGGGCACACTTCTGTGAATTTACCAAATCCTGTTTATGAAAAACGAAAACAGAGAAAACCTGATTATGAGAAACACATGCCAACCTTGGGTATTTTCCTGGCATAGAGGTCAGTGCGCAGGCCAAAGTTCTGCAGATCAATAGGCTTGTCTTTGTTTTTGTCTGGAAAGCTTGACATTGGCTGTGCAGGTGGAACCTTAAAAGCACAGCAGAGACAACTGTTGAACTTCACTTGCATTGTTTCAGTATTTGTAAAACCTTTTAAAACTATTTCACTGTGCTTTATGATCTAAACTGTTGAAATGACAGAACACCATCCAACTTTGCAGCTGTGAACCATCCATCACTTTTTTCCCCCTGAACGTTCTACCTGTGCAGGTCGGTTGTTAACAGGCATGAGGCCAGAAGGTGTGTCAGCAAGCACGGTGAAGTGGGGGGTGGGGGGTGGCCCCATGGGCAATGGGCGACTTTCAGCATCAACCTGGTAGTTCACTAAACCCCACTGTTCCAAGAAGGCATGCGCCCTTTAGACAAACAGGACAAAAACCACTGTCAGTTTTCTTTGGACATGTCAAGAAATCACTTTTATTTTATAACATCACAATGATTTACTTCAACTAAATATGCCTGCTTCTTTCAATTATTGCTTAAGTTAGAATGCATACACTGTGTGTGTCATCTTTCCACAAGCCACCAATCTGCAACCCTTAAACATCACATTTTACCATGATCACAATTCTTTGCATCTGTGGCGTTTTCCCAATCAGAGCCAAACTGGTACTTCAACTTATTTGTTGTTTACACCAGGGGTTCTCAAACTTTTTGGGGGCACAGACCCCTTACATGAGGAAAATAAAATGTTCAAGGACCCCCTCGTAACTTTTCAAACTAAATACTAAACAGCATGTTCACCAAGCTGGGTATCAAAATGTAACAGCAACAGTGGGAAAAAAAAAATCTTCAAAACAAGTGGAACATGTATTTGTTTTTAAATATGGACCACTAGAGTCTTGAGAATGTAGGTTTTTTTTAAACAATCTTTATTCTCTGAATAATCCTGGTTGCTCTTTTGCATGAAAATGCCCAGAAAAGTGGAATATTTTGCCAAATTAATAATCCCTGCCCACAAACGTGTCTTTATTCACAGATGATCAAAAGACATATTTCCAAATAGGTATGGAACTATGCTAACTTCCTGCACAGTTTCATTGATGTCAGTTGTTGCACCATGCAGCAGTGTGGGAAACAAGGTGTTAAGTTTGAATTTTTTTTTAAAACAGGTCCATTATTTTACTTGCTGTAAAAACAAAACCAGAAGAAAGAAGAAAAAAAACTGTTTGAAACATGCCTTCTGTAGTGCCCAAGCATCATGCAGGTTTTGCTAGAAGGGGTATAGTTTTATGTAGCGAATGTGTTGAAATATCTGTGATGGACGGACACTGTGGGACAATGTGCATGTGACGGACAAACACGGTGGGACATATAGACCATCAAAAATCTAACAAGGATTTACATATAATGTTTTCTATGCATAGCGCACTGAAATGCAAACAATATTAAAGCCGTTGTCCATTTGAATTAAGCGTGCCATAATTAATTTCCTTGTTTGTTTACTTTTTGAAGACAACACTTGCATTTTCTAATGTGGTCTGTCAATATCGCAAATCCTATTTAGCCAAGTTGCCAATACAACATCAAATTAAAGGGCAAGGTTTTATAGGAGTAATTTACTAAAAGTAAACAAAAGCCTGATTTTACATGGAATGGACCATGGCTTTAAGGATTTACATGCAACTGAAAACACCGTATTAAAGGGACACTCCACTCATATTAAAATAGCAGTTTCTAAAAGATAAAGATCATATCAACCTTGAAATAGTTTGATAATTATTGCAATTTATTTTTTTTTGAGAATTTTTCAAATGAAGCTTCCTCCAGTTGCCTGTGCTATGACATCACAAGTGCTCTTAACACATTGTTGAATGTAAACATGTATAGAGATATCAGTAAAACCACTTACAAAATCTCAAAAAATAGGCTAATGATTTGACTAATATTCATAAATAAGAGCAAGAAATATAATTTGCTACTTTCTGATGTTACATTATAATTTAAGTGTAAGATTTTCAGGTTTTTTACTGCAGTAAAACAGCATGTAAGCAGCATGTATGCACACCAGGCTGCACAAAATCAGCCCTTGTGCCTTCATACATGTAGCACATGGAAGGCTGGTCAATTTTTTAAAAATCATAAAAATAAAGCTAATCTATTGCAAATCTTATTTTTATTTAAGATGTCACTATTTCAATATAATATATATATATATATATATATAGTGGTTACCGCTGATGAGTCAAGTGTCCCTTTAAGCATCCAAACATACCTTGAAATAAACAAAATGACAAGATATTAAGTTATTTAGCGTAAACCAAAATCAAGATGGCTGCCATGGGGGCATCTTGATTATTGGAGCATGCCACAAATCTATATGAAACATCCTTACCACCCTAACATACTTTTAGTACCCTGAGAAAATGAAAACAAAAGGACCGGGCATTTTTAAGATTTATAAGGCAGAAAATATAATCAATATGGCCACCTTGCATGTAGTAGCCATCTTGATTTATCAGAGTGGGATGTGAATTTAAAGGGAAATCATAGCAGGATGTGCATAAAAAGGAATCATCCTAAAACCAACCTCAGCACACCAGAGAATAATTGACATGTATTTTTTTACTTATCAAAAGTCAAATTTGACAAACAGCTTTTGAAAGAAAGTGAACTGAAGGAAAATCAGGAAACTCATGGTGACTCACCTTCAGAAAGCTTTATAGAGTAGGGCTATATCTGTACAGTTCAAGATTTCCAGTCCAAATAAGGATTCTGAAGCCACCGATCAAAATAAACACATTGTTTACAACTTGCACCCTGTGACACTGACTGCACTTAGCATGCACTCACTGAAATGCACTTCATGCTTCTGCACTTGCATTGCTGCTTCATTCTAAAGTGATATATTGCAAGCATCTGAGGGGCCCTAAATTCAATGAAGCATAAACATGCAATCAGTACTTGACCAATTTCACCTTTAAAAGACAGGTTATTTATAATGACTAATAATATCAGACTGAGCTCCCGACTGTACATGGGACGGATGGACACTGTGTGACCAAAATGATGATCTCCATCTCTGAAACTTTCACTATCTCAAAGTTAAATCTGTGTGAATAATAAATCTTCACAAATTCTGATTTGAGTAAAGAATGTCACCTTCATCTTTGTAAATTGGCAATGAATGAAGAAAAATTATCTCCAATATCATAAAAAGAACAAAATCAATGAGCCTTAAGAGATCTGTCATCATGCAAAAGTAAATTCAATTTGTGAAAAATGCACAAATATCTGTTGTAAACACTGTGACTATGCAAAAATTATACATACAAATGATACCTTTTCCATACAAATAATGTACAGTACCAAAGGAAAAAATGTCCCACAACATGTTTGTCTGTCACATGTGTGACGGACGGACATTTTGTGGGAGAGAAATAGTTCATTGGTTGTGGGGACTTGGCCACTTGAATTTTTCTTCATGGGTGTCATTATAGAGTATGCTTGTGGGTAGGTCTTCATCACACTTAGGTCAACTTTTTTTTTTATGTTCCCACAGTGAGGAGCAACATGTAGCGTTATGCATGGACACTGTGGGATGGAAAAAAATATGCCCAAAATAAAAGGACTACAGTATCAAATTCCAAAAATCTAATGAAAAGTTATTTTTGTCAACTCTTTCGATCAACCAATAGGTGTTTTGGGTACTTCCACAAGTTTTAACGTGTTTTTATCCACTAAATGCAAGGTGACCTGTGTGTACGGTAAATTTAGGTATTTTTGCATTATGCTTCATTGAAGAAAAACAGGACGGACCAGCTGCAATTGCCCCGAAAGTACCACATGCCATATATCAATGGAAACTAGAAACAATAAGGATGCTGTAAATATGATGTTTCCTAATGATTAATAGGTGTACAACTTATTTCTGTCCAGCTGAATTTACATTATATCAAAGATATTACATTATTTTGGAAAAACCATCGTATTTTTGGGTCAATTAATGCTCACTGTGTGACTATTAAACACACCAGCCACCTGAATTTGTCTTGACAGATTCCTAGGAGCAGTGGCAAAACAATAATTTTGCTTGTTTTTGAAACTTGAACTGAAAGTATTTGGTTTCGATGCCCAGCATTGTGAACACGCTCTAATCTAAAACATCGGTTTCATATAGATGAACATAACCAAATTAAATCTGAATAATTTTAGTAACATTTCTATCAATTTGCACACAGGGTGATTTGCTCAAATACAATTTTGACTTCACACCTTTTTCAAGTTGTAGGTCTTGAAGCTTTCAGGAAAATGAAAAGTACCAAAATGGGCACAAATGAAAGTTATTTTCAAAACCATTTTAAAGCTTACTTTCATCTTTAATGTAACTTATTTCCCCTTATTCACAAAAATGAACAGCATCATAACAGTATTAGTTATTAAGCCTTGTCATAAATACTTTTATTATTTTATACACATATATTGTATTTTCACAATCCATTGAGCCACTAAATAAGAAGCCCACTTTGCTTTTTCTGAAGTTGTGTCCAAGTTCACCATTTGTGTTTTCTGCTTTATATATTCCTCACCCTTTCAATGAAAAAATAGTGTTTTGTCCTTGCACCCTGGATGCTTTGTAATGAGATGCCACTTTAGCTTGGCAGGCTTCCTGGCTTCATTTGCTAGCACCTGAAGACACATGACACATTTTGGTCTTCTGTCGCTGTTCGCAATCAATCCAAAGTCAATATAACTGTCATCATATTTTCTCAGTTTAGCTGGTTTGGGTTTAGTATCACTCGATAAAGTGGACGTACTAAAATATTTGTCCACTGTTGCCAGGTAGAAATGCTAAGCAACTCAGCAGGAGTTGTGCACCAAGTGCCTCATGAGTAAAGCAACTGGTACATGATAGCAACATGTAACAGATTTATGTGATGTGTCAATCATATGAGACTTTTTATCGAGCCAGAGGTAATAGGGAGTAATTGGTTTGATATGTTTGTTTTATTGGCGCAGCGGTCCCTGCATGTAATTATGTTCTTTTTTTAACGATACGGCATAACTTTAAGAATTTATTACAAATTATTTTGCGGACCCCCAAGCTTAGGCTCGCGGACCCTGGTTTGAGAACTGTTGGTTTACACACTTTAAAAAAATACCCCCTCCTCCCCCAAAAGCAAAGCTTAAAAATCAGATAAATACAAAGCGTGGCATATACCCTTGCAGATATGTTGGTGTAAGGATTTATAGTAGAGGTGATAATAAAGTCGAGAAATGATTTCCATAGTGAATGAGGGTGCTTTAAAGATGGTGTGTGGTCTATTTGTACAGCAAAATATTGATGCTTTACAATTGATATGTGGTGTACTGACCCAAACTGTTGAACAGAACCTTACTATAACCTGCCCCAATACACCACCAACAACTGATTTCAATCAGATGAGGTGTTCTTTAGTTCTTTAGAACAGAGGCTGCTGTGTGTGCCTTCAACCGGGACTATGGCCTGACTGGTCCCAACGTCTGTTCTCTATCGGCTCGGCATCACTCCAAACAGTCGCTGAAAAAAAAGCTTAGGTCTTGTCGAACCCCCAAATTTTTAGCAATGGATTTATGCTAAGCATGTGGAGATTAATAGACACGAATCGGTATCTAGATACAAATGTGTGCAATCTGAGTGCATCGACTCAATTGACGGGTTGAAACGCGATGGATCGGTCGCTACCTGCTTGCATCGATTTTTTCTGATGCACACTGAATGCACCACGGACTAAGCCAGAAAGCACATTTCTACCAGAACAAAAATAATGACATCAATAGCCTTTTTGCTTAACGATTCCCTTATCGGTCCTTCAGTTCGGGACACTGGAGCGGCCATTGTTTTTGAGGGTGTTTATCAGGAAATGATCATTTCTCTACGTTGATTGCAGACTAGAGCGGGTCTTCTTGAAGCAAGGAAGCAGCGCTTCAACCTGCTGCTCACTGGTTCTCTGCTTCACTTCCAACGGCAGGTCAGCAATTTCTTCATTAACCCCTCTCAAAGCCATTTAAAGATTTGTGTGGATTAAAGTCACAAACTGGGACTCTTGTTGCGGGCAAGAAATGAGAGTCGTCCTCCGATCTGCACCGGAGTTTTAGACGATGGTTCTCTGGCGTGAGAACCGGTTCACTGCCGTGAGCACCAGCCGGTGCATAAACTGAAGTTGTCCATCAGGTAATGGAAATAATAATAATAATATCCTCTCTTTTGCGGGACTAAGTGCACAGCTCCAAATAGCTGCACAGAATATGGTCAGAATTAATAACTTTAGAGCGAATCGCTGTTTTAAATCAAATGTCAACTCTTTCCAAATGTTATAATAAACAAACAACATCCGACCAAAACCAGGTTTTTTTATCCTCTCAAAATGAGATGTCCTCCATTTAAAAAAAAAAATTACATCCTGATGTGCAGTGCAGCCGGCTGAGCTCAGCTCAGAGGTTATGGAGCTAGATTTGTGCCATTAATATCTGAAGGAAATGCTTTTGACAAAAACTACAGATTTTGTTTATTTCTATTTATGTCCAGAGATCTAGGATCCACCATGTACATCAAGGACCCATTGACCATGTACAGATTTTACTGATTTTTATTTATGTCCAGAAATCAAGGACCCAGTGACCAATTTCATATTTATTTACTTAAAGACTCAATAAAAAATTGTTGACATAGAAAACCTGTAAAGCCTACATTTAGTACACAGAAAATTCACAAGAGGTATTGATAAGGGAATCGAAAAAGAATTGGACCATTATCAGAATTGATAATCGCATCAGTATCGATGAAATCTTATCAATATCCACTAGATGTGCACCGATCGATCGGGCACCGATCATGCCTTGATCGGTGATCGGCAAAATGCGCCGATCAAAAGGACCGATCACAACAGTGCAGGCAGTAGCGCAGGGAGTGCTTGGTCCTGTCATGACACGCTTTCCTCTGTGACGTAAACTCATTTTGACTTCTGATATGAGCTGGACGGACAAGGAGAGCAGTCGCTATCATCTAATGTAGTCCATGTCCGTCCAGCTCATATCAGAAGTCAAAATGAGTCAAATGGCTCTGAGATCTAAATAGACTGCTGTGTAATGAATGGAACCACACTGCCATCTAGTGGATATCCAGTGTGCGTGAGTGTGTATTTGTAAATTAGTAGGCATTTTGATTTTGTTTATTTTTTCATGAGTGTAGAGGTACAGAGAGTACAAAGAAGCTTTGTTCATTTGATTTGCTTATATTGTGAACTGCCATGATAGTGGAATTGACAACTAAGTTCGAAATAAAAAAAATTGATTGAAATGATTGATTTGTTTGTGGATCTGTGGATTTCGCGAAAAGAATGTCTCAAAATTACATCACAGAGGAAAGCGATGAATGCATGTAATTGGTGATCCACAAATGCTGAAACTCAATTCACAAATACAATTTCCAGTTTTACAAATGTAAATTTTTTTTTTTTTTTTTTTTTACAAATTAAGTTTTATATTTGCAAATACAACATTATTTGCAAAGACCAATTTACAAGTTACAAATATGAAATTTGCATTTGTGGATATCTGAACACATTTGCAAATCAATGATTATTTGTAGATCACCCTGTGTGCATTTACAAATATTGAGACAATTTTAACCCCATAGAATGAGGGCTGTATTTTACATTCTCAACGTATTCTCTGTAGGCTGTAACCTGAGCAACATGAAGCATGGAAAAAAAAAGCTTGCTGGTAGAACAAAGTCAGTGTAATAAAACAAAAGTTGGCAGTTTATTCTAGTGTCTTTATTTGAATGCATGTTTTTTGTTTTCATCATTAAGTTTTAATGCAAAAACAGTCCAATACATTAGACCTATATTCTTATTTTGGGCATGATCCAAATATGTACTTGATCGGTATCAGCAGATCAAAATTTCAGTGATCGGCCTAAAAAAATCCTGATCGGTGCACCTCTAATATCCACCATTAATAATATTGCACTAAACTGCATCGTATCGCATTGTGTGGAACTGAATCATCATCAAATACATATCAAATCGCATCAAATCGGTAACAGAGGTGAATCGCAACACACTGTATCGTTAATACTGTCATGTATTGCTATATGTAACGCATCGCTGGTAGTATATTGAGGTGCATAAAGAATCATTAGTGATGAGATTCACATGCCTAATTTACACCAATCTGGCCCAGCTGAAGGTTAAAAAGTCAGAAAGCTGCGAATCCACAGAAAATTCTCATGCCTGCTTTTATGAGAAGCTGCTTTTTTCTTCTTCCGGATGTGCCTCATTTGGGACGATCGAAGCTCACCGCTTGGTGGAAACATAATGCCTCCCAACTTCGTTGAGTGGGGGCATAAAAAAAAGAACAGTTGCAAGTCCTGGCTCCAGTGATGTGGACAAGAAAAACAGTTGGCCATGTTGTCAGTTGTTTACATCAAGACGGTGGCATCTGAAAGCAGTTTTGTTTCAACTGAGAACTCCATTGGTAATTGTATCTTTTACAATGGGGGGAAAAGGACCATACACTGGTAACTGAATACAGGAGACTCGTATGTATTGAGTTAACCCTGTGGGGTCCATATTTTAACCACACTTTCCGTAATTGTCATTTTAAGGTTTTATTTATTTAGTATAATGCACATGCTCAGCATGTTGGTTTAGTGGTTAGCACTGCTGCCTCACAGCAAGGCTGTAGGATCGCTTGGCCCTTTGTGTTTGGCGTTTGCATAATCTCCCTGTGTTTGCGTGGGTCCCCTCCGGATGCTCTGGCTTCCTACTACTTCCAAAGTTTTGCAGATTAAGGGAACTAGTGACTCTAAATTGACCATAGGTGTACATGTGAATGTGTCTGTCTGTCTGTCTGTCCAATAGACTGGTATCCTGTCCAGGGTGTAGCCCACTTCATACCCGATGACCCTTGATTAGAGTAAGCCATTACTCAAATGCATATAATTGCATTTGTGTATAACACGGTATGTAGAAATATTTTGGTTCTAAATGGCTCTAAGATGCATTTTTAGAAAATTCCTCAAATCTTTATTGAAAATACACCTGTATTCATGTACAACCCCTGGCAAAAATTATGGAATCACCGGCCTCGGAGGATGTTCATTCAGTTGTTTAATTTTGTAGAAAAAAAGCAGATCATAGACATGACACAAAACTAAAGTAATTTCAAATGGCAACTTTCTGGCTTTAAGAAACACTATAAGAAATCAAGAAAAAAAAATTGTGGCAGTCAGTAACGGTAACTTTTTTAGACCAAGCAGAGGGAAAAAATATGGACTCACTCAATTCTGAGGAATAAATTATGGAATCACCCTGTAAATTTTCATCCCCAAAACTAACACCTGCATCAAATCAGATCTGCTCCTTAGTCTGCATCTAAAAAGGAGTGATCACACCTTGGAGAGCTGTTGCACCAAGTGGACTGACATGAATCATGGCTCCAACACGAGAGATGTCAATTGAAACAAAGGAGAGGATTATCAAACTCTTAAAAGAGGGTAAATCATCACGCAATGTTGCAAAAGATGTTGGTTGTTCACAGTCAGCTGTGTCTAAACTCTGGACCAAATACAAACATGGGAAGGTTGTTAAAGGCAAACATACTGGTAGACCAAGGAAGACATCAAAGCGTCAAGACAGAAAACAAAGCAATGTCTCAAAAATCGAAAATGCACAACAAAACAAATGTGGAACGAATGGGAGGAAACTGGGGTCAACGTCTGTGACTGAACTGTAAGAAACCGCCTAAAGGAAATGGGATTTACATACAGAAAAGCTAAACGAAAGCCATCATTAACACCTAAACAGAAAAAAAAGAAGGTTACAATGGGCTAAGGAAAAGCAATCGTGGACTGTGGATGACTGGATGAAAGTCATATTCAGTGATGAATCTCGAATCTGCATTGGGCAAGGTGATGATGCTGGAACTTTTGTTTGGTGCCGTTCCAATGAGATTTATGAAGATGACTGCCTGAAGAGAACATGTAAATTTCCACAGTCAGTGATGATATGGGGCTGCATGTCAGGTAAAGGCACTGGGGAGATGGCTGTCATTACATCATCAATAAATGCACAAGTTTACATTGATATTTTGGACACTTTTCTTATCCCATCAATTGAAAGGATGTTTGGGATGATGAAATCATTTTTCAAGATGATAATGCATCTTGCCATAGAGCAAAAACTGTGAAAACATTCCTTGCAAAAAGACACATAAGGTCAATGTTATGGCCTGCAAATAGTCCGGATCTTAATCCAATTGAAAATCTTTGGTGGAAGTTGAAGAAAATGGTCCATGACAAGGCTCCAACCTGCAAAGCTGATCTGGCAACAGCAATCAGAGAAAGTTGGAGCCAGATTGATGAAGAGTACTGTTTGTCACTCATTAAGTCCATGCCTCAGAGACTGCAAGCTGTTATAAAAGCCAGAGGTGGTGCAACAAAATACTAGTGATGTGTTGGAGCGTTCTTTTGTTTTTCATGATTCCATAATTTTTTCCTCAGAATTGAGTGAGTCCATATTTTTTTCCGCTCTGCTTGGTCTAAAAAAGTAACCGTTACTGACTGCCACAATTTTTTTTCCTGATTTCTTATAGTGTTTCTTACAGCCAGAAAGTTGCCATGTGAAATGACTTTAGCTTTGTGTCATGTCTGTGATCTGCTTTTTTTCTACAAAATTAAACAACTGAATGAACATCCTCCGAGGCCAGTGATTCCATAATTTTTGCCAGGGGTTGTAGATGAACTGCTTTGGTGCTGGAAATGGGTTCACCAAAGTCTTTACCTCACAAATGCCGTGAAATATGAAGAAAGTTGCAGATCGATGTATTACCAAAAAAAAAAAAGAAAAAAAAAAGTGCAGCATCATTCTTTTTCTGGGCATGATGTTGAACTGCATGCTAGAGTGTAGGGAGTTATCTAGCCTGCAGATTAGGGGTTGACTGGTATGGATTTTTAAGGGTAGATACCAATACGATTATCGACAAGGATTATCGATATTTGAAGCAGATATTTGCCTGCAGTCACAAGTGGCAAAAATTTAGTATAACACATTCTTAAGGTGTGTTAAGGGGAGGTGATGGCCTAGTGGTTAAGCACTGGGCTTCAGACCAGAGGATCCTTGGTTCAAATCCCCATCTGGCCAGAAAATCACCTGAGTTGCTCCCAAGGTGCAGTTGAGTGCCTTGCATGGCAGCACTCTGACATTGGTGTGTGAAATGGGTGAAGGTGAAGCATCATTGTAAAGTGCCTTGGACTTCTGATTCAGCTGGAAAACGCTAGATAAATGCAGCCCATTTACCATTTTCCCATGGTCTAGTGTTACAGAGCAAACTAAAAATCACAATCTAGTGTAATATTCACTGGCAATACTTGTACAATCGCATTTAAGATCTGGGATATGTATCAAATTGAGAGTCCTAGACCTACTCAACTGGAATATGTTTTATGCTGGTTGTCCTTCCTGACAATGTCAAATTTACAAGGAAAAAAGAAACCTAATGTACATGCTTTTTATGGTTTAATTTAACCAGGTTACCAACAGATAATCCACGTAAACATGGAGAGAATATACAAATTAAAAACAGAAAGGAACTAGGTATTGGTGGGATTGAAACCAGGGCCTTCATGCTCCGAGGCAACAGCGCTAACCACTGTGCAAACAGAAATACATCTTTTGTTTGTTTTTGTACTCTATCAGAAAAAAGAAAAATACATGGGTGGTGGCCAAGTGGTAAGTGCACTTAGTTTCAGTGCAGAAGGTTCCTGGTTCAAACCCCATCCATGTGGAGTTGCGTCAGGAAGGGCATCTGGTGTAAAACTTGTGCTATTTCAACACGCAGATCCACCTTGGATTTGCTGTAGTGACCCCAAGTGCAAACAAAGGAGCAGAAGGGACTTACTATCACAAAATGAAAAAATATCCCTGCACTGAACCAAAGTACACAAAACCTCTGCCGGTAGAAGAATGAATCAGCAACAAACTCAGAACACACAGACATCAAACCATAAACGGACTGGAAAGCAATGTGCAATTGTGACCCAAAAATCTCCCAGCCAGCAATGCGCTATTCAACTGAATCAAGATCAGACAGTGACAGATTTGACGTCCACTCGTCACAGGCTGATAGCTGCAATCAACAACTCTGGTCACTGCTCCTAGTGGTTGAATTGTGTCAAACTATAATTAGGATGGGTTAAATGCAGAGGACAAATTTTGTTGTACATACGAGGTCTGTTAGAAAAGTATCCAACCTTTTTATTTTTTGCAAAAACCATATGGATTTGAATCACGTGTGATTGCATCAGCCAAGCTTGAACCTTCGTGTGCATGCGTGAGTTTTTTCACTCCGTCGGTTGTGTCATTCGCCTGCGAGCAGGCTTTGTGTGAGTAGTGGTCCACCCCTCTCGTCGGATTTTTATTGCGAATAAAATGTCTGAACGATCTGGAGCTTTGCTGCATCAAATTTTTCCAGAAACTGTGAGAGACCTCCAGGTGGACACCATTCGGAAAATTCAGATGGCTTTCAGGGACGATTTTATGGGGATTACACAGATTAAGGAGTGCTCCAGCCGGTTTAAAGACTGCCCACAGCTGCTGAGAGCGCGCCGCGCGACAGGCTGAAACCCCGCTGAAACAACCAGATCATTTCCAACGTGAAGGCTTTGTTGATCCGGGACGTCGTCTGACTTCCACAAAAATGGCAGAAGACGTGGACATCAGTACTTTTTCGGCACATTCCACTGTTACAGGAGTTTTTTTTCATGGAAAGAGAAGCGGAGGGATGCGCCACGGAGCTGTTTTTGGAGCTGTTTGAAGGGAATGGAGGACGATTCTCATTTCTTTCTCGCAACAAGACAGGAGTCCGAATTAGTGAGTTTAATCCGCACAAGAGTGACTCATGATTGACATATTTTAATAGCTTGGAGAGGGGTTAAGAAGCGGATTTGCCGCTTCTGAAAGGCAGCAAAGCAAAGAACCAAAGCAGCGGGTCGTAACAGTGCTTCAAGCTTCAAAGTGATGCATGTCGGTACTCAGATGAAGCAGAGCCCGGTGGTTGAGATATTGAATCAGGCTGCTCGTGCTCCGTAATGACTACGACGACTGCGGACCGCTCTTCTTGCACGTGATGAACCTCTGGGTACCGAAACTTGGCACCGAAAGCCGTGGCATGTTTCGATACTCAGTACTACCAAAGCATTTCGGACGGTGCCACAAAAGAACCGAAGTTCGGTACCCAGTCCTAATTAACGCAGCAGAAAGTTGGACATATAGGAATCCTTTACACCCCCCGAGCTCACCTCATGATGGCACACACATCCCCAGTCAAGTTTCTTCGGCAGGATGTGGAAGTGAGGTACTCCTGAGGGTTTAGCCGATACGTGTCAATCATGAAGTTACGGTACGCCAGGTATCTGTTGCAGAAATGGAAGCCAAACTAGATGATCAGTGGATCACATAAGGTGGTACATTAGGTGATCCATCATTCTGCATTGAAACTAACATGGCATACAAGAATTACATATGAAACCTATTACAGTAGCTTCGAGTAAAATGAGCAAAGGTACGTGTTGCTAGACGCACATTTCTGGAGTTTTGGACTTGTTTTTTCCATTGAAGAACTCCGGCAAAGCTCTTCTCTCAATCTGATGGATACTAGAAGAAAAGACAAACATAAAACAGAAATCATCAGCAAAGAAAAATGACAGAAACTAGTCAGTCAATGAAAAAAATGCAAGTGCATCACCTTCTGAATGTCAACATAACTCAAAAAAACATGTCATCTTGTACATTTCTAAATTAAAAGGGCATATAATCAGGATTAACTGATTAACCATTGGTCAACTTTGATTTATCAGATCGACACAAAAAGAAAGTTTGCTTTGCTTTGCTTATATACCTGCCTGCCACGTGCTGGACATATGTCTCCGGGCTTGGTTGCAGAGAATAATCTTACATGCACGATGAAAATTAGGAGCAGCTGTGTTTCATTTCAGAGAAAACAATGCTGTCATTCAAATGCTAGATTCCACTGTCCATTATCTGAAGGGATGTTGGCTTAATGTTTACATGGGTAAATGTCCTTGAACAAGACACTGAACACGTAATTGCTCAGTATGCAAGTCAGCACCTTGTACGGCTGATCCTGGAATTGATGCGTGAATGCGTGCATGTGACACATTATTGAAAAGCATTTTGAATATCTGTTCTCAGGCACAATTTAACCCTGTGGGGTCCGAGGGCATTTTTTGGACAGTTCACTCGCTTGGCATAAATGTTTTCTTATTGCTGTTAACAGCTCTCCCTGCATCCCACAATCAACTTTTTTCAGGACAACCTGTGCTTTCAGAATATATATGTTTTTGTTGTGTTTTATATGTGTAATAAAGATTTACAATCAAAAATAGGCAAGGAAAAAATAAAGCGAAAAATAATTTTCCACACACATTTATTCAAAACACACCGCAAACTATAATAAACAACTGTTGTGACACTTTATAAAGGTAATTTGAGGTCGTGTGAAAGACTGTACAACAAAGAGGTTCAAACAATAAACACAAATGCACATTTTGAACAATATATACAAAATGGTCTATGTGTTTTGTTATTTTGATATGGTAAACAGTGCTTTACACCGAGAAAGCAACAGAGTTACCCAGTAACATTCACATGCAAACTAGTGGAGCAATCCTGATAGTTACACACTCTTTGTTTGAGCACATGAGATTGTCATCAGAGGCTCTCCGTCTGCTCCTGCTTTTACTGATTGCTGTACGTAATGGCGCAGGGCGCACTGAGTATGTACTAAAAGTAAGTACTCATTGGAGCACCCAGGGGGCTATTCAAATGGGCCAACTAGTAACATATTACTCCTGAAAATGATCTTTGGCTTTTCACGTGAGGTAAATCTGCCCTACTACTGGATTTTGGAAAACCATGTGATGGTGAACCAGTTCCGATTGGACACCCACATTGCGCACATTATCACACAGCTTCTATGAGGAGTACAAAGATGGCCGATGGCTGGTTCGAAAGTCAGTGGAGTTAACTTTTCACCAACTTTACAATATAAAGCGCCTTGGGGCAACTGTATGTTGTGATTTGGTGCTATATAAATAAAATTGATTTGAACTATCTCATATCATTAAAAAGTTATTTATAAATTAGTAAAGCTTGGTCTTAGCTGTCGTATGCGACGGTGTTGGCCTAGAGGGTTAAATGTCGTCTATTTACAGTTCTTGCCAGAACACATCATTT
Organism: Thalassophryne amazonica; assembly: GCF_902500255.1. Taxonomy (NCBI): domain Eukaryota; kingdom Metazoa; phylum Chordata; class Actinopteri; order Batrachoidiformes; family Batrachoididae; genus Thalassophryne; species Thalassophryne amazonica. Next base: position 65,068,891 of record NC_047109.1, on the reverse strand, counting down.
TCCATTTAATTCCGTCCATTATAAAATTCTCTATTAATGCTAAAATCCAGAGTTGAGAACAGCTCCTCTCTCTCTTACCAGTTATAGTCAAACCAAGCAGCATAGCTGGGAATGATGATGTGGTGTGTCTGTTCTGTCACGTTGTCCTCGCCAGTGTCTATGAGTCTGTTTGTTTCACCTTTGCCTTGTTCTTCATCGTCCTGCAGAGAAGCAGCAAATAAAATGTTAGTATGACAATTGCAGGTTATCTAGTAGCACTCTGTGTCTTAAAGATTTGACACTTAATCGAAAAGGTCCAATTTCCCAAAGATCTTTCAATATAGATCAATATGAAAAATCTTCATGATATTGTCACATTTCAAAAGGAAAACTTGACAAAGAACTTTCTAAAGATAAAGATAAACTTTACTGATCTCACAGAGGAGAAATTCACTAATGCCCCAGTCATACGGCGACAGATGGAGGAAGGACAAAACATTAAAAAGTCAAAAATCGTCAAGGTGGACAAAAAATCCTGCACAATTCCAATCACTGAAACGAAAGGAATGAAACAAAACAAAAACTAATGACAGAAAAACGACGCAAACGCCTTAAACGAAATTAAAACAAAACATTCACAATGACATGATCGAGAGCGGAAATAGAACTGAGCGCAGCCAGCCTTATCCTCATTTACACAGTACCTGCAGGTGAGAGACTGCGTTTGTCTTCACAATAACAAGTTTAGTTTGTCTTCACATTCTGAGTTCTCCATCAGCCATGGGGAAACTGTCCGTGTCAGACGAAGGCTATTACCAAAGGCATGCACACACAGGCCAGCTACAAATGGTTAGTATGTGTGTAAACAGTTAAAGTAGTTGGTAAAACATTGTTAATGCTATTGTTTTGGTATGAAAACATTGCTTTTTTTCGGCCCAAAACATGAACAATTCATTAGCAAGGACGTTTCATTCAGCCCAGTGAAGCTTTAGTTACTAATTCATTCAGATATTGTTGCGTTCATTCAATACTTTGGACTTGGGAGGATGAACGTCATTAGACGAAAGTCAAATGATACGCTAACATTACGTGAAGTAAGCAAATGCTAAGAAACTGTCAAGAAAGAAAGCAAAACGAAACGCAGATGATTCAAGGTTGCCAGCGGTATTCACTCAAATTTTTCAAAAGTTTGAAGATTCTGACAAACCGCCAGCTGCAGGAATGAAGATAAACGAAGGTTAAACAATGCCACCGAAAGTTGACGTAAGTCCAGATTTCTTGTTTTGTTTGGGCTTCGTTGTCCTTCGTCTGTGCGTGTGACCGGGGCTTAAAACAAGAGTTACGTACGTAACTACAGTTCTATGAATTCCAGATGAAGGAATAAAATAGAACTCCAACTCTGATACAGGGCCAGTCAAATTAATTACCTGATTTAAGAGCACACATTCACATGACTCAGTTACTGAAATAACCACAGGTAGTGTCTGCCGTAAAGCTAAACAAAGACTTTGTAGAACTAGTCGTGTTAGTATTTGGTCACAAAATGTCACAGCAAATTTCAATTCATTTCAGCATAATTTGCAGCAACCCACAAAGCTGATCAGGACTGCACAATAATCTGTGTATATATTTTAACCTGTTGCCAATTTCAGTTAACTTGAACATGCAAAAATATGGATTCATGCCAAATTACAAACTGCCCTTACACTGCAGAATTTTTAAACAGTGTCCATAACATCCAGACAACACACTCGGTTTAGTGTGATGAGTATAGAATGGAGGCCCAAGTCATGAATAAACTCACCCTTCCACCAGAAAGCATGGAATCCTCCTCCATGTCATCTGGCAGAAGAGAAAAACAAAAACAAACAAAAAAAAAATCAGAGGTCAGTGGAAATACATCTCGCTGTGCTGTGGTCCATACATAAAAGAACGAAAAGGGAATGTTTTCTTCATGACAATTTGTCCAAAGCACATACCCAAGTCATTCCCTCCTTTTACTGGAGTATTCTCACCATCTTTCTTTGAATTTGCTGTGTTTGGAAAAAAAAATATTAAGAAATAAGGAGTGATGCATTAAAAGAGCAAAAAACATTTTTAAAACTTTTATACAGCTGTAAGCAAGGAAGAATTATTCAACACTCTGCTTTTCAAAAGGGGACATGTAAATGATTCTGTGGAATCATTTACATATGAATCCTGATGCGAGCATTCCTGATGCGCTTTGAACATTTCTTTATTTCTTGATCAGTGTCTATTTCAGACAGTATATATATATATATATATATATATATATATATATAGACAATATATTTGAAGGGATCTAGGGGGGGGGGGGGGGGGGGGGGGAATCGATTCATGTCTGAATCGCGATTTTTATTAAGATTCAGAATCGATCCAAAATGTCCAAGAATCGATTTTTAAAAAGCATTTTTTAAAACATTTTCTTACTTACTTGCTGCGTGTACTGTTTGTCAGGCAACGGCCTCCGTACTACAGCGTCCCCACGAGGGGAGGGTCCGGCGTGCTTCAAACATTAGCTTAGCATGGCGGACGAGGGGCTAATTCAGCCAGCGCCGTCTTTGCTGAAGGCAAATGTTTGGGCACATTTTGAATTTTATTATTTGCTGCGTAAGAAGGAGCTTGACATGACTTATGCAGTGCGCAAAATCTGCAAAATGAAAGTCAAGTACTTCGGAAACACTTCAAATCTGCAAGCCCACATGCGACGCCATCACCCAGAGCTAAAAGGAGCGGCGCAGCGGTCTCTGCCGACTACTGACCAGCGCTTCACTAAAGTGCCAGCCAACTCAGAACAAGCAAAGCAGATAAGTAAATTTACATCTTTAGAATCTTTTGATTAACCTTGTAAAGCTGCATTTTCACATAAACATTTTTAGTAATATAACTATTTCTCAAAGCTCTTTGAATCAAAAATCGATTCTGAATCGAATAGTCACCCCAAGAATCTAATTGAATCGTGAGTTGTTGTACGATTCACATCCCTACGATCTAGGGAGGATAAAGCTGTTAACTTTGGAATTTAGGCCACAGCTAAGTGTTTCACATCCAAATGGTAATAAATTATTTTATTCGTGTATCTGCATGAATAAAGTTAGTGTTGCGAATCAGACCAGTCTTCCTCGCTTCGGCACTCAGCAGTTTGAGCCAATTATTGAGCAGATTCAACCAATTACTGACAATATGGCGGACAACCTGACAGATGTCATATCGTGGAAGATGCAATGTCTTAGACCAAAAATCGAATATAATCATTGTATTACTGTCTTCAGGGGCCTCATTTATCAACTGTTTGAATATAAAGATTTGTACTTAAATAGTGCGTAGGAACACTTCGAATGCTGCGTTTACACACAGGCAAGAAGCGTTACGAATGTCATATTTGCATCATTCTTGGCACATTCTTGACATTCTTAACGCATCTGAGTAGGTTTCTTAATAGTGCGTGTTGGTGCGTGATATTCGTGATTTTCGTGGCGCATGTTTTTGGCTGTCAAAAAAAAATCTTCCACGAATGTCACACACCACCCTCATTTCGCCTCATGTCGTGGAGGTCGCAACTGAGCATGATGATCCGTCTTGATGAGCGGTGATCCTTAATAAAACGTGACAGCGTTCTTCTCTGACGTGTGCACAATAAACCCTGCTGCACCGCATTCAGTTTCATTGCTGCAGTATGATGATGGGGTGTGTGGAGACAATTCGCCTCATTCACAATGTGACAGAACTACGCGATATCGCGTAACAACACGGAAACTTATTCTTGACCATGCGTAATGGTTCCTGATTATTCTCCAGCAACATGTGCCATTAATCGTAATGCGTGGTAACAGGTTGCAGTATTTCCTGAGGACACCTGATGCCTCTGCCCCAAATCATCACATTCGTGATCAGCGGTATGCTTCGTGGCATTCGTGACTTGTCGTTATGTGTAAACGCACCTGAAGCAAAGTATGGAATTTTTCAACTTGGACATGGGGTGCATCCAGAAAGTATTCACAGCGCTTCACTTTTTCCACATTTTGTTATGTTACAGCCTGATTCCAAAATGGAGTAAATTAATTTTCCCCCTCAAAATTCTATTCACAACAACCCATAATGACAATATGAAAAAAGGTTTGTTGAAATTTTTCTAAGTTTATTAAAAAAAAAAAAAAAAAAAAACCCCAAGAAATCATATGGGAGGTGATGGTCTAGTGGTTAAGGTGTTGGGCTTGAGTCCAGAAGATCATGGGTTCAAATCCCCGCCTGACTGGAAAATCACTAAGGGCCCTTGGGCAAGGCCTTTAATCCCCTATTGCTCCCGGTGTGTAGTGAGCGCCTTGTATGGCAGCACCCTGACATCGGGGTGAATGTGAGGCATAATTGTAAAGCACTTTGAGCGTCTGATGCATATGGAAAAGGGCTATATAAATGCAGTCCATTTATCATATGTATAAAGTATTCACACCCTTTACGCAATACTGGTGCATCTGTGGCAGCAATTACAGTCTCAAGTCTTATTGAATATGATGCCACAAGCTTGGCGCACCTATCTATGGGCAGTGTTGTCCATTCCTCTTTGCAGCACATCTCAAGCTCCTTCGGGTTGGATGGGGAGCATTGGTACACAGTCATTTTCAGATCTCATCAGAGATGTTCAATCAGATTCAGGTCTGGGCTCTGGCTGGGCCACTCAAGGAAATTCACAGAGTTGTCCTGAAGCTACTTCTTTGATATCTTGGCTGTGTGCTTAGTGCCGTTGTCCTGCTGAAAGATGAACCGTCACCCCAGTCTGACGTCAAGAGCGCTCTGGAGCAGGTTTTCATCCAGGATGTCTGTATACATTTCTGCATTTATTTTTCCCTCAATCCTGACTAGTCTCCCAGTTCCTGCTGCTGAAAAACATCCCCACAGCATGATGCTGCCACCACCATGCTTCACTGTAGGGATGGTGCCTGGTTTAATCCAAACATGACACCCGGGATTCATGCCAAAGAGTTCATTCTTTGTTTCATTAGACCAGAGAATTTTGTTTCCCATGGTCTGAGAGTCCTTCTTGTGCCCTTTGGCAAACTCAAGGCAGAGTGCCATGTACCTTTAGGTTCTCTTCTCTCCACAGAGGAATGCTGAAGCTCTGAAAGAATGACCACTGAGTTCTTGGTGACCTCCCTGACTCAGGCCCTTCTCCCCTGTTCGCTCAGTTTAGACAGACGTGGATCGCAGCTTCTTCCATAAATGGATGATGGAGGCCACTGTGCTAATTGAGACCTTCAAAGCAGCAGAAATGTTTCTGTACCCTTCCCCAGATTTGTGCCTCGAGACAATCCTGTCTCAGAGGTCTACAGATAATTCCTTTGACTTCACGCTTGGTTTGTGCTCTGACATACACTGTCAAGTGTGGGACCTTATATGTAGACAGGTGTGTGCCTTTCCAAATCATGCACAATCAACTGAATTTACCCCAGGTGGACTCCAATTAAGCTGTAGAAACAACTCAAGGATGATCAGTAGAAACAGGATGCACCAGAGCTCAATTTTGAGCTTCATGGCAAAAGCTGTGAATGCTTATGTACATGTGATTTTTTTTTATTTATTTTTAACAAATTTGCAAAAATCTAAAAAAAAAAAAAAAAAAAAAAAAAAAACTTTTTCACATTATCATTATGGGATATTGTGTGTAGAATTTTGAGGGGAAAAAGAATTACTTCCACTTTGGAATAACAACAAAATGTGGAAAAGTTGAAGCACTGTGAATACTTTCTGGATGCACTGTATAATTTCTACAGATCATTTCTGTGTCAGCAGCAGGCAAGTTCAGATTCCAAATTCAAAGCGCTCAAAGTGGCGACATAAATAAATCAGTGAGTTTCCAACCAGACTCTCCTCGTGCATGTATTTTTTTTACTTCCCTGGATTTACATATTTCACAAATAACCCTGAAACCTTTTTCCTCAGTGGTAATCTGTGTCAATACAGAAAACTTTCATCTATGTTATGAATCAAGTAGCAGTTTGGCATTTCCATCAGACTATACCATTCTTGGATATGCTCCCCTCCTCAATGCTGGCCCCAGCTGAAGAGTCATCCATGTCCTTGGTGAGGTCCTCTTCCATGTCCTCCTCTTCACCTCTGTGACCACGTCGCTTCCAGTGAAGTCCTGGGTTGCTGGCATAAGGAAAGAAGAATTAGGGCATTACTCACACTAGGACCAGCAGCACTGGATTATGCCCGAACACGACTGTTTGGCTTGTGCTCACAATTCACCACATGTTGCATCCCTGAGCACATCAACGTTTAATTTTGAATTTACAATGTCACTTTTACAAATCAAGTCTAATTAAATTTGCTTCCTTAAATTTACTTCTTTGTCACAGCTTCCTCTTCTTGCTCAGTTCCTTCTTTAAAATAATTTCAAAGTTTATCACACTTACCCCTTCTTGCCTCCCTTCTTGCGGGACTCAGCAGGAGTGCTGGGCGGCGAAGGAGAGCGTCTCCTCTTCTTCCCGGCAGAGTTGGCTTTACGCTCCTTGCGATCAGGTGTACGGGAAGACTGATCAGAAAAACCCCGTGTAGCGCAGGGAGTGAGGGATGGAGGATGAGAGAAAGATCAAGAGAATGAGAGGATGGAACGACTACACACATAAGGAGGGGGAAGTGGTGGGAGAGCGACAGCAGGGAGGGGAGGAAGGATGCTGTGTTGGAGGAAACTCAGAGTTCCTGTACACTCACTGTCAACACCAACAGTTCCAGGTTTGTATTTGACCAACATTGAGGCTAAATATTTAAAAATAAATAAATAATTCACTGCTAGTCATTTTAAAATCATGTCTGCAACAGTTTGAAATGACAATTTAACCTGTCCATATCAGATTTGTCGATTAAACCTCTGGAGTCTACTGACACGCCTCCGTGTCAAAAGTCATGAGCTAATTAAGTGAACTTAGCACACAATGCGCTCCACTCTGTCTGTTTGAATGTGTGTTGAACGTGTGAAATTCAACCTGTACACCACTTTTTAAATTTTATTAATAGGCCAAGTATAACTTGAATTATGATAAAAAATTTACACAAGTTTTTTCCTGTATAATATGCTCATATTTGCTGCACGTTTTGCAGACACCTGCAGCAAAAATGACTCATTTCCTCATTCTACTGCAAAAGAGAGAGGGGTGAGAAGAAAAAAAAGACTCCATCTGCAGCACGAGAAAGGGGTGTTCATCACTGGTGGAAAACTCAGGAGCTAACCAATCAAAATCACCAACTACACGTGGGTTTGATGACAATCCACAGACGCCACATGGCTGTGTGTGTGTGTGTGTGCATTTTGCGAACAAGACTTTTCTTCCATCTCTCTCTCTCTCTGTGACAGCAAACAAGTTAAAAATAAAATAAAAAATACACAAATTTTTCCTTTATCACTGGAGTAAAATATATGATCTAATAAACAATGATACCTAATCCACATAATTTGGTTGCTGACAGAAGGAAAATTGTGGTTTTGTGCGGGGCGAAAAGCAGACAGCAATCAGTTTTGAAAGTGTGATATTTGCCGTGCTTGGAGTGTGCATGGTGGTGTGTTTTAGTGTGTGTGGCTAGTGTGTGGTGTAGTTATTTTATTTATTTATTTTATGCATCAAAATAATGAGGCATCTGAAAAAATGACACCAAACAAGGCGAGATAAACAGTTCTTTTTAAGGTAAATTATGAAGGTAAAACCAAAAGTACTCAAAAACGCGCAGTATACCCGACTCCAGATGGTTAAACGGCACAACTTCCTAAATGACCTGGGGCCTCATGTACAACGTATGCTTATGCACAAAAACGTGTCGTACGTCTGTCTCCACGCCAACGTTCAGATGTCTCAAAAGTAAAATGACTGTGGAAATGTGCAGTGCATCACGCAAAAATCCTGGCTGGCATACACGTTTCTACAGCTATTGTTTCACTGCCGACACATAGCGGTGATGCTGGGAATGTTAACAGTGTGAAAACAAGATGTCATCAGATTGATGTGCACATCAGCAACACAGCAATGAGCAATTAACATACTCACGTGTTTGCAATTACATAGATGATATAAAACCATCAAAGTGATGTGTAAAATGGCACTAACAGTTGCTGCGTTAGCGTCAGTGGACCTTGCAAATGGTGCAATCTGACGCGAGCATGTACTCAGGGAACACAAGGATTTACTTGCAAATGGAAATAATTGGCTCATAAACCGATTTTGATTATCAAGGCCACTGTTACTGGAGTTGTGCGCAGAACTGCGGCCCTCTCAGAGCACAATACCGCAATGAGCCAGGAGGTTGCTGGAAATAGGGGCACTTCAGCGCGAGATGGCCGATCAGTTAGGAGTGTGCCAGTAAACCTTAAGCCAAGCCATGCCAGCTCTATAGAACGCAATCATCCAAAAGTCATCCAGATACATCCCATTCCAATATTAAAGTGGCACTTGCAGCGAGAGCCAGTTTCCATGTAATCGGAGCTGTTGACTGCACACATGTTCAAATCGTATGTGATGTGCAAATGCGCATCAGGTTGGTGTTTAGCACGGTGCACGATGAGAGCTGCTCAATCAATCAAACAACTTTATTAATCCCACAAGGGGCGATTACCGGTAAGTAGCTGCTTGTTGTGTAAATAGTGTATTTGTGTAATTTATCCGAACGCAAACCAGTGCGGCCACATTTGAGGATGTGCGCATTCAAATATGATTATTATTATTGTTAAGGTTTTTTTTTTATTTTTGCTTGACAGTGAGCTGCAGAGCTTCTTAACAGGCTTCCTGTGTTCTGTATTTGTCAATAAACGCGTGTGTAAACTGTGAATGTCATACCCTCAGTGGAGGCACGCCTCACCTTTTAACACCAGTGTGCGCGCTGTTTTGCATGTCGGCCTGACACACACAGGCTCTGTAGCTCCCACAAACATTTTTCCAGTTTCATGATTAATCCATTTAACAGTGCACTGAATAAACTGTCCCTGCGTGTCTCCACGTAATTTCCAGTCATCTATAGCATAATTTCTTTCCTGTGTTCATGTTGTCTGATGTGACGTCGTGGGGAATCCCAGCTCAAACGGCCTATTTACATGAAAATGCATATTTAAAGGGGCGTGGCCAGGGAGAAGTTTGGTTCTATGCTCAGTGGGATGTACAAATGGAAAGTGCGTGGATCCATGCCTACGCACACCTTGATACATCTGAATATATGGCGTACGCTATGTTCCAGTAGGAAATCCACGTAAGTCTTGTACATGAGGCCCCTGTTCATCAGAAAGAAATTTTACATCCATTCTTGGGTTGTGTTTTGGACTCTTATCCGCATATGCCTTTTTAACTTGAGGGAGAGAAGGGGAGCAATGTTGACAGGTGTCAAGAAATGGTTATGTGCTTCTGTCCTGTTCCATTTCAGAAGTTTTTTTTTTACCTGTTGAAAACAAAACAAAACAAAAACAAAAACTAAATTGAAAGAAGATTATCTAGCCAGTCCTACTGCAACTTCAGGTCAGAAGAGGACTTGTGAAAACCTAATCTACGCATATCACAACTATTCCAGTTATACTTGGACATGTAAAAAGCACTCACTTATACTTGGGTAAACATTAGCTGTCTTGAAAGACAAAGATCCAGACTTTCAATAACTTCCTGGACTCAGCCACAGGCAATGAGTCTGTATGTGGCGAGAGCATCAAACTTGTTAAGAAACTCACTTCCCTGCAGTGACATTTGTGTTTCTGGCAGCTTACCTAATGGGTCTAAGAAATGTCTGGAAAGAGCTTCCAGACTTGAGGTCGCTGGATAGAGGTCTATGGCTATGCCAATACATCTGCAAGTGGACAAAGGACAATACACTTGTGCCCAAATACATATCATGGTATTTGGGTGCAAGATATGCAAGAAATGCAATTCTACAAGTATTGCAATCTGACGTTACAATCACAATTGTAAATGGTGCATTTATATAACACTTTTCCATCTGCATCAGATGCTCGAAGCGCTTTACAATAATGCCCCCCCATGTCAGGGTGCTGTCATACAAGGTGCTCACTACACACTGGGAGCAACTAGGAGATTAAGGACCTTGCCCAAGGGCCCTTAGTAATTTTCCGGTCAGGCTGGGATTTGAACCAAGCTTAACCACAAGACCATTACCTCCCCTGTGTGATTTTTGATTGTCCTTTATAACCCCAGACCATGGAGAAAATACTAACAACACACATCTAGACACTGTATATCCTAAATCATATTTACAAAAACAAATGTGCATCACATGTGGGGGTTCTTTAAGTAAATAATCATCAGCACTCAATCTGATCTCCAGGGAAACTTCTCACAGCCCAACTTTTTTTTTTGTCTTGGGTCTGTTTGAAACGGCAGTGACATCAGTTAATACTCAGATTAGGTCCACAATACAATTAGTGGTAAATCAGTTCTCATACTGTAAAATTAAATATTATGAGTCTGTAAGTATTGATTCCCACACCCACCACTAAAAGAACGAGGCTAATGCGACATCACCATATTAGGGCTATTTTCAGGTAATAGTGGTGATTAGTCAGCTGGGCAGACCTTGATTTATACATCTTAAGATAGGTGCTAGATGTAAGCATTATTAGTGATCAGCTCATTTTTACCATTTGTTGGCAGGCCTTAAAACTATTCTGTAGTTAATGCCAAAATTTAAATTCTTTAAGACTGAATTTTATAATCTGCCATCTAAATGTGGACAGGAACCCTAAACAATATTATACAGAGATAAGGTGTGAGGAAAGACTTGGAAAAAATGGGTGATGAACAGATAAGAGACCATACTTGACAGAGGACAATAAAAACTATGGCATAGAGCATCAACAGACAAAACATGCACAAAAATCAGGCAGACGTGTGCCCTCATACCATTCAATAGCCCAAAAATTCAAAGTGTCATAGGACAGAGCCCCTGAAGAAAATTTAACCATAGCTTCTGATATCTGTATTTTACTTTTTGAGCCACTTATATCTTACAACATTCAAAACAGACTTAACTCAGTATTTTAGAACATACACAGCACTTACCTCTTCCTCCTTGGGGAAGATCCTGTGACGGAAGGTGACTGGCTTCTTGTTCTCATCTACTTCATAATCTTCTTCATTCATCCACTCATTGAAGGCATCTGTGTCTAAAACCCACTTAGCGTGAACCTAAGAGTGCGAGAGAGAAATGAAAAACAAAAGAGATGCAAAGGAAAATTGTGAACCACAATCAAGTCTTTTTAATATTTATATTTGAGCTTACTACCAAGAAACATTCAAGACTTTATGACATGAAAGCCAGCTTGCCTGTAATTCTGCACTTATTATCCCCTCAGTATTTCTATTTTTAATTATACTCACTATTCTATACTGTAGAGCGGGTAGCTTAGTGGATAAGGAGCTGACCTGCCAATCTGTAGACCTGAGTTCCAATCCTGGATCCTGGAAAGTATGCGTCTTTGGACAAAGTACGTAATCTCCATTGTCTCAGGCTATCCTGCTGTAAATGTGTACCTGCCTTGACTGGAGACATAACCTGCTTTGGACTGGGGTCCAAGGAGAGTCACAGACTCTTGTCTGCTTCATGCTACAGAATCTGGAGATGAGCACCGGCCCAATGGGCCTCACAACCTATAATGGCTTTACTTTAATATTCTATACTACCGTGGAATGCTGTGGTGTTCAGTGCACTTGTTTTCAAAACAGAAGTATGGGGGCATTATTGCAGCAAAAGTATTTGCAAATGTGTATTTCGATCCACAAATGTGTAACCAGATCCACAAAAGTGTAAAAACATTTGTGTGTGTAACCAAATCCACAAATGTGTAATCACATCCACAAATGTAAAAAAAATAAATAAATAAGTGCGTGTGTCTGTGAAAATTGGGCCACTCGATTGGATGTTTTCTTACACGTGACTTTTGCTACACTTCTGCTGCGGAAGCACCAATGATATCAGCCACTACTGTTTTAAGCCTGGCCAGGCCCTCGCAGAACATCTCTGAGGGCCTGGCCAGGCCCTCGCAGAACATCTCTGAGGGCCTGGCCAGGCCCTCGAAGAACATCTCTGAGGGCCTGGCCAGGCCCTCGAAGAACATCTCTGAGGGCATGTTTTATTTCTTTATTTTTCCTGCGTTTCGGAGACCAGGAACATGAATGGATCTTCTTGCGTCTTTTAACATTAAATAAACACAAGAATAAAAATAGTAATAACAAGAAAATGTTGACGGTTCCTTTCAGCCTGCTGCATGTCAAGATATGATTAATAGAGGAACACCTTAAGGGAAAATCCACTGTGTGCTATTATCCAGTAAATGCAATGCTCTTCCATAAGATAAAGTACTATTTGTGTTAACATTTTGTTATTATTACCATTTTTATTTTTGTGTTTATTTAAAATTAAAAGATGCAAGAAGATCCATTCATGTTCCTGGTCTGGGTATCGTTGTTTTTTCGGAAAAAGGTGATTAGATTACTGAATTCAGTGCTAGGTATTCAAATGGAGCCGTCTTTTATCACTTTGTTTCTTGGCATGCCCAAAAAAGGGATTATGTCCAAATAACATATTTATTCAGGATTAGCCTTGCTGCAAAAAAGCCATCACTAAATACTGGCTCAAAAAAGACTTCTTCTGTTACAAGTAATCAAACACATAAGAACAATGGAACTTATGACGTTTAGCCTCCGTTTACAACAGCACAAGGGTTAAAAATACTGGAAAAGATGGGACCGTTTTATCCAATCTGTGGACGATGACAATGTTGGCAAGATGTGAAATGTACCTGTGATTCTCCTTGGTTCTTTTGTTTCCTGTATGCCCCGGGATGTTTAAAAATAAAGCTCCAAAAAAAAGCTATTGAACCTGTTGGAGTCTAGCTACACTCATGCTAGTTACAGCTCACCTTCCAAGACCCATCTGTGTCTGGTGGCTCTTCTACATCAGCATCCACTTCACTGGCTGATATCCATGTATCATAGCTGGTGGTACAGACAACAGTCATTGGTAAAGCACTCAACATCTCTAGTAGTAAAGCATTTACCAAAGCATTATAATACCATATCATCATACCATATTATATATTATGTCAAGGCTATGCCAAACAAGGACAGATTGGTTTTAATGTATATTTTACATTATTAACCATGCCCCAATCACTCTCATATTTGTATGTGAGGTGCAGACTGGCACTCACTATCACCTGACAAAGTTTGGAGGTTCCAATTTTATGCCTGTTTGTCTATCTTCCGGTTATCAGCTGGAAACCAAGTGCCAAAAAGCAATGACAAATTGTGCATCGCAGAGAGAACCAATGTTCTGTGAAAGCGGCCTGAAAATGAATCCAGAAACCAATTTGGGGGGGGGGCTGAAGATGCCACAAAAACAAAAAAAAAACCCTCTGATTCAAGTGCATGAACTAAATACATACTCCTGACATTTGGTCACATCTAAGTTAGCTTATGAAAAGCCACTTTGAAGTGGCTTTGACTTTGAACATTTTAACCAAGGTTAAAAAAATTTTGGAACTCGAAACTAGTGTTCGTGGAGGTTTGCGCACTACGAGCAGGACACTCTAGTTATGAGTGAAACTAGAATAATAAAAACACAAACTGCAGCACAAGCAACTGCAACAGAGTACTGTATTTAATGACACACCAATCTATTCCTTTAAAACATAAATTCTTTGTGAAAATCTCAAACAAAACCAAAGGTATGCAGAAATTAAAAGCCATAAAATTGGGGTCTGTTTGAGCACCTTTCTTGTTCTTGAGTGATTTTTACTAATTGATGCATCTGTACATAAATGGGGTCATCTTATGTTCAAGGACTCGACTTGTACATGTTAATACATCCACAACAGCAGGTTGTGTTAAATATCCGTGACACGAATGTGCCCAGAGGGGTGTCAACCTCTCTATCTCTAAAATGTGTGCCTGTCTTTTTATCTTTCTATGGAAGCAGTTGGACAGTCGAAATACTGCCAGTGAAGCAGTGTTTTATTATTTATTTTGTGCTCAACCATCTGCATTTAGAAGCGGTTGTGTACTTTGATACATAAACTAAAAACTGTTAACATTGTTCTTAAGCATATTTCTGCTGCTGTCAGACGTGTCCATAGAGTATGTCCCAAACGTATAGTTCTAACAACCTAAATTGAATCCTGATACACAGTGTTATCTCGAGCCCCACTGACCAGACTTTCCAATGATCTAAACTTGACGTCAATGGGTAATTTTCTGCAACGATGGGGATCGATAGTGGGCTCCCACTGACCAGTACGTAGCATGGCACATAACCAGAATATGGCATGTTGCTGCCGTGTCACATTTTCGCAACTGGGGAAGCGGTCACCTCCTGCAAAGCCAGCATGTTCTGAGGAGTTGGATGATCTGCAGTCATGGCATGTAAAGTCCACCAGCATGAGCGGCAAGAGCACCTCCTATCTACTGTGCTATATGAACAGAGAGAGCACTCAAAATTGAATGAAAAAGAAAGAGGCTATGGTGGTGAAATCCCTGATAAAATTGTCCAATCCAATTGGGATTGTGACTGTCTTCATCATAAAACTGTGAATCAAATTAATTTTTAAATTTTTTAAAATTATTTTGTGATCTTTTTCCTCACAGAGGTTAAGCTATTTAAACAAGTAAACAGGGACACACTGCAGCATAACCTTTGTCTTTCTGTACTTCCTACGAAGGCTGAAGATTATTTGGTATGTCTTCAAGAATCCTCAGCAACTTCTACAGGAGAAGAGCAGAAAGTGTCCTCACCAGTTCTATCAGTGTGGTATATACATTCAGTGCACAGTTCAAGAAAGGAGGCCCTTCAATGTGTGATAAAAACAACACAACACCTCTCAGGAGTGGGCTTCCCCTCACTCCAGGGCCATTAGAAAGGCATGCAGTATCATAAGGGACAACACACTTCCCCAACAGTCTCTTCACACTCCTGCCATCAGGCAGACATACAAAGGTTTGAGCTCAGAGACAAGTTTGACAACAGCTTCTTTCCACAAGCCATCAGACTTCTGAAGCTACACTGCACTTTCACACCAATTTAGACTGAACACTGGTTATCTCCAATACATTCCAATACTTGCATAACCATCACAGGTGCCTATATGCACAATGCACTTATGACATTGTGCACAACAGATACATAACCATCATACAGGTCTTCTTATATATTTATGTGCTGCTCAGTGTGTATCATGTCATACTTTTTTGTTTTTATCCTTTTATATTTTTAATAGCAGTGTGTAATGGAGGACCAGGAAAGTACAAATTTCCAACAGACTCCTGATCTACTGATCTTTCTGTGGCTGCCTGAGCATGTGTGCAGGACTGCCCAATGGAGGACCCGTAGGCCACATGTGGCCCAACTTTCCTTTGGTGCCACCTTGGCAATTGACATGATCTTTGGAATTAAATAAAACTGATTTTATGTTGAAACTTCATTATAGATTCAGAATGTTAAATAATGCATTTAATTGAAATCACATTAATTCTGTAATTCACAAAGGGATAAATATTTTTGGCATGTGGCCCTCCATTCAGATTAATTTGGATGACTTGGGTTGTAAGGACAGCCCAGAGGTCACTGGAGCTGAGATTCCTGTCCTGGATGCTGTGTATGCTGGACGTCTGTAGAGGAGAGCCACCAGGATCTCCACTGACCATACTCACCCTGGACACCATCTGTTTGCCACGCTCCCATCAGGGAAGCGATACTACAACATAAAAACCCAGACTAGTAGATTGAGGAACAGCTTTTTCCCCAGAGCTGTAGCCTCCATCACCCCTCCTCTTCCTCGCCCCCCCCCGCTCTCATACTCACCAGCTTCAGCTACATTCTGAGCCACAGACTATTGTAGCAACTGGATTTTAAATAGCCATGAGCAGTGCAATTTTTGCATCTCAGTTTACATTGTAAATGTCTTCTTATATTTTATTTTTATATTTAATCATTGCTGTTACTCTACACGCTCCATTGGGTGCTTGAGGGTTCATGGGCGTTCGCCCAACCAGTCCACATGTGTTTTGTGGCTCTGGAGAAGGCATTCGACCGTGTCCCTCGGAGCACCCTGTGGGGGGTGCTCCGGGAGTACGGGGTCCTTTGCTAAGGGCCATCCGGTCCCTGTACGACCGCAGCAGGAGCTTGGTTCGCATTGCCGGTAGTAAGTCAAACCTGTTTCCAGTGCATGTTGGCCTCCACCAGGGCTGCCCTTTGTCACCGGTTCTGTTCATTATTTTTATGGACAGAATTTCTAGGCGCAGCCAGGGTGTAGAGGGGGTCTGGTTTGGGAACCACAGAATCTCGTCTCTGCTGTATGCGGACGATGTGGTTCTGTTGGCTTTGTCAAATCAGGACCTTCAGCGTGCACTGGGGCGGTTTGCAGCCGAGTGTGAAGTGTCCGGGATGAAAATCAGCACCTCAAAATCCGAGGAGTGGAGCCTCAAGTGAAGGAGTTTAAGTATCTCGGGGTCTTGTTCACGAGTGAGGGACGGATGGAGCATGAGATCGATAGACGGATCGGTGCAGCGTCTGCAGTGATGCGGTCGCTGTATTGGACCGTCGTGGTGAAGAAGGCTGAGTAGGGGGGCAAGGCTCTCGATTTACCGATCGATCTACGTTCCGATCCTCACCTATGGTCATGAGATTTGGTTCATGAGCAAAAGAACGAAATCGCGAGTACAAGCGGCCGAGATGAGTTTCCTCCGCAGGGTGGCTGGGCGCTCTCTTAGAGATAGGGTGACGAGCTCGGTCACTCGGGAGGAGCTCGGAGTCGAGCCGCTGCTCCTCCACGTCGAAAGGACTCAGTTGAGGTGGCTTGGGCATCTTTTCCGGATGCCCCCTGGACGCCTCGCTGGAGAGGTGTTCCGGGCACGTCCCATTGGGAGGAGGCCCCGGGGAAGACCCAGGACACGCTGGAGGGATTACATCTCACAGCTGGCTTGGGAACGCCTTGGGGTTCCCCCGGAGGAGCTGGGGGAGGTGTGTGTGTGTATCGGGGGGTCTGGGCGGCTTTGCTTGAGCTGCTGCCCCCGCGACCCGACTCCGGATAAAGCGGAAGAAGATGGATGGATTTTACCCCTGTGTAATTCTTTATTGACCCTGACCTGGCTATCAAGAACAATGTGATGTTCTAGATAACATCCTGGTGATACATTATTCTGATCATGTTACTGGCTGGCCCTACATGGTCCTAAAAGAGAAGAGTGGTGTTCAGAAAGTGTTTCTCTAAAAATAAATTTGTTACAATCAAGGTCTTGGCTTCAAAGAAGAACAAAAAAGTGCATCAACTGTCCGCACTGCTCAGTACTCACCTGTCTGGGTAAAAACCCCAGTGCACCAGTAGCTGTTTGTCTTTTTTCATAACAGGACGCAGCCACTCCTCTGCAACAAACACAAACACACTTTGAACCAAACTAATATTTATTGTGGCTATATGTCTAGAGAGAGTACTGTACAAAGGTTTTAGGCACATTGACATAAATACAAATATAGCTTACCATACTTGTATATGACAGTAGGGAGTGGTGGACAAGTGGTTAGTGCACTTGGTTTCAGTGTGGAAGGTTCCTGGTTCAAACCCCACCCCTGACGCATTCCTCCATGTAATGTGGAGTTGCATCAGGAAGTGCATCCAGTGTAAAACTTGTGTCAATTCAATATACAATTTATGCAATGCAATACGACTTGCTATACTTGTGTATGTCAAAGTAGATATTTTAAATCATAGCTTTTAAGTTTTCTTTGTATTTCTTAAACTAACAGTCTATGTGCCAAGCAGGATTTCAGTACCATGTAAGGTGGCAAACACAAACACTAACAAGCCAGCCTCAGTGTATCAGGGTCAATAAAGAATTACACAGGGGTAAAAAAAAACCAAAAAAAAAAAACCCTCCAGTTATATTGAAAAGTTTGGACCATCTATGACTGAATGTTGTGGGGCTATGGGGCAAAAACAGCAAAAAATGGTGACAAAGGTCAATTTCAGTTTGTACAGCAGTCAGAAGTACAGAGCCCACATAGGGACATGGTGGTTAATTTTTTAGCCCAGATTATAGTGTTCCCTCGCAATACTTTTGAGTCCATATTTCCAGCCTGGGGACACACAGGTTTGTTGAATCATTTCAATGGATTGCACATCATGGATAACCAGAACTTGATTAAGTTCTACTTTAACCTGGGGCTTATATACAATAAAATACTGGAGGCTTTGTCTGTGAGACACAATGTGATTATGTGCATGAAGACTCTGAACCGTATTTTAAAGTTTCGGTGGAGATATGATGCACTAGAAGACGCCGTGTGCTTTATTCGGGGGTAACTCCAAGGCTCTGGAAGCCTGCATGGCTACTGAGTTACAGCTGTGCAAGTTGTAGCAACTTACTCCATCTCACGGGATTCCATTCTCTCGTGAATCCTGTTGCTGTGTGTGTGTGTGCATATGCTTTCAGTCTCCCCCCACCTGATTCCACTCACTGTGTACTCTGATAGGCATGAGCTTTAATATATTAGGTTACTGCGAAGGAACGCGAAAACTATTGTGAGGGAACACAATAATATTGCAAAGGAACGCAATAATCTGGGCCCCCCCCAAAAAAAATTAACCACCATGTCCCTCGGCGGGCTCTGTATAGAAGTTAAAGCTGCTCCAATTTTGAAAAAAAATAAAATAAAAAAAAGTTATGTAAATTATTGGTTGAGATAACTGGATTAATAAATGGAATGGTTTTGACCATGTTGAATGCTTTGTCTCCAAAATAAAGGGGACTTCTCGAAGTAATCTAAAAAAAATCTTGGACTGTAAAAGGAGAGGGACTTAAGAGGTGGTTGTCCAAGGTAACTAAGCATAACAGATGGTGCACACTATTCCTTTTTAAAACCCTATTAAAGCTATACTGCCACTAACCTTAAGATTTAAGGCATAAAAAGAATTTTCTTTGACACCACAATAATTGTATTGATTATCCTTTAAATAAGGGATTCATAATATGACACTGCTAATATGATCAAAATTTGCATTGTCTAGAAAAAAAATAAAAAGTTCCCCTGAAGGTGAAAATTTCAAAAGAACAAATGACTCTGAACAACTTACAGCAGCGATGATACCGATCCATACAGTCTATGGCAGCAGCGTCATAGATCACGCGGTTGCTTACCCAGAGTTGCGCGAGGGATGCTGGGAAGTACACGGTGACAACCAGAGTAGAGACGCACAGTGATATCTGCTGGCTGGTCTCTCTCAATCCAACATTGTGGAAAATGCTCTGAAATAGCTGTGTTTCTGTGTAAATCTAACAAGTTTCTCATACATTGCGTAAACGCTAGCGAGAAATAAATGTCTAAATCTAAAAACATTTTTTATAACCAGATAACACCTCTGCAGTGCTTTACAAGGCAACTCACAGACATCAGAATTACCCAAGGTCAAAGGTAACTTTCGGCCTTTTCAAAAACCTCATGCATGCACTTGCGCATCCTCCTGCAGATGCCATAAAAATGAAAATAAAATATTTGTTATGGAATTCCCCCAGGTAAATATGCTCTCTATTAAAATGAGCTGTAATTTTGCAATGCATTAAAAAAATTAACTGAAGTTAAAATGCTTGGATTTCAGTAGAAACTAAATTTCGTCAGTTTAGTGAAATCTGAATGGCAACCAATAATTTACATCACTTTTTACCAAAATTGGAGCAACTTTAACTTCTGATTCCTGTACAAACTGAAACTGACCTTTGTCACCAATTTTTCTGTCGTTATCCCATAACATTCAGTCAAAGATGGTTCAAAACATACATTTTTTGGAATCTTTATGATAAGACAAATAATGTGGTGTACTTTTCAAAATGACTGGAGCATTTTTAATTTTTAACCCCTATGGAATTCTTCATTGACCCCTACCTGGCTACAGCTGCCACCCTGAAATGGACAGCGTACATTTTTGGGTAAACAATGGTATACTGAGGCTGGATTGTAAGTGTTGTTTTGCCATCTAAAGTGGTACTGATTAGGTCAAAATTGTCTCCTGGCTCACTGACCATAAGCAATCACAAAAGTACTTACTCAAAGAAAACTAACCTAATGACAAGTTTTGTAATTTGACAAAATAGCAGCTTACCTTCCTCTTGCTGGGTTGGAGGGGGGTAAATATGGTGTGTGGCCTTTGACTTATCCTCTGTGATGGAACCCTGAGGAGAACAAAATGTAATACTGTAACCACACAACAAAAGATACATGCTCGTAAGCATAAAAAAGCAATCCGTGCTTCACTGAACAAATCTTTATATCTAGCTTCACTTAAGTTGGAGTCCTCACCTGGTGCCTTTTGATGATTTCTTTAAGTTTACTGGCCTGTTTCTGCTCGATGTCCGTCGAAAGGAAGACAGCGGGACGTGTCAAGCAGTTATTCTATTAACACAGAATTACAGATACAGTTACATTCAATGAGAAGCAGTTTTTAATATTGAATTGAATTTATTAGGCACATATATGCTAAACAAAAATATCTCGTACACAAACAAACAAAACTCATAGACAAAGTAGTTAAAAGAAAGAAAAAAGAAAACAATGAACATAGTGCCCAAAAGGCGTAGGCAGAAGCAACGCTTATCAATGCCTACACCCTTCCATACAGTCAAATTAAACCAGGCTATGTGCCAGGCACCTAAGTGGCTCTACTCTACTCTCCTATTTTACTCTTCCTTTTTAGATATACCTTTATATACTAGCATAGTTCCACCTTAGAATTGGAATATAGAAGATATAACTTACTGAATTTTCATGAACAAACATTTCCAAACAAAATCTCGAGTGGTCACATATTTCCCAAACAGCTCCTACTACATGCTAGTTATCACCATACATTTTATAAATACATTTTACACAGATAATTATAGTGGGCGATTTTAACATCCACACAGATGCTGAGAATGACAGCCTCAACACTGCATTTAATCTATTATTAGAGTCAACTGGCTTTGCTCAAAATGTAAATGAGTCCACCCACCACTTTAATCATATCTTAGATCTTGTTCTGACTTATGGTATGGAAATTGAAGACTTAACAGTATTCCCTGAAAACTCCCTTCTGTCTGATCATTTCTTAATAACATTTACATTTACTCTGATGGACTACCCAGCAGTGGGGAATAAATTTCATTACACTAGAAGTCTTTCAGAAAGCGCTGTAACTAGGTTTAAGGATATGATTCCTTCTTTATGTTCTCTAATGCCATATACCAACACAGTGCAGAGTAGCTACCTAAACTCTGTAAGTGAGATAGAGTATCTCGTCAATAGTTTTACATCCTCATTGAAGACAACTTTGGATGCTGTAGCTCCTCTGAAAAAGAGAGCTTTAAATCAGAAGTGCCTGACTCCGTGGTATAACTCACAAACTCGCAGCTTAAAGCAGATAACCCGTAAGTTGGAGAGGAAATGGCATCTCACTAATTTAGAAGATCTTCACTTAGCCTGGAAAAAGAGTCTGTTGCTCTATAAAAAAGCCCTCCGTAAAGCTAGGACATCTTACTACTCATCACTAATTGAAGAAAATAAGAACAACCCCAGGTTTCTTTTCAGCACTGTAGCCAGGCTGACAAAGAGTCAGAGCTCTATTGAGCCGAGTATTCCTTTAACTTTAACTAGTAATGACTTCATGACTTTCTTTGCCAATAAAATTTTAACTATTAGAGAAAAAATTACTCATAACCATCCCAAAAACGTATCGTTATCTTTGGCTGCTTTCAGTGATGCCGGTATTTGGTTAGACTCTCTCTCTCAGATTGTTCTGTCTAAGTTATTTTCATTAGTTACTTCATCCAAACCATCAACATGTCTATTAGACCCCATTCCTACCAGGCTGCTCAAGGAAGCCCTACCATTATTTAATGCTTCGATCTTAAATATGATCAATCTATCTTTATTAGTTGGCTATGTACCACAGGCTTTTAAGGTGGCAGTAATTAAACCATTACTTAAAAAGCCATCACTTGACCCAGCTATCTTAGCTAATTATAGGCCAATCTCCAACCTTCCTTTTCTCTCAAAAATTCTTGAAAGGGTAGTTGTAAAACAGCTAACTGATCATCTGCAGAGGAATGGTCTATTTGAAGAGTTTCAGTCAGGTTTTAGAATTCATCATAGTACAGAAACAGCATTAGTGAAGGTTACAAATGATCTTCTTATGGCCTCAGACAGTGGACTCATCTCTGTGCTTGTTCTGTTAGACCTCAGTGCTGCTTTTGATACTGTTGACCATAAAATTTTATTACAGAGATTAGAACATGCCATAGGTATTAAAGGCACTGCGCTGCGGTGGTTTGAATCATATTTATCTAATAGATTACAATTTGTTCATGTAAATGGGGAATCTTCTTCACAGACTAAGGTTAATTATGGAGTTCCACAAGGTTCTGTGCTAGGACCAATTTTATTCACTTTATACATCTTCCCTTAGGCAGTATTATTAGATGGCATTGTTTAAATTTTCAATGTTACGCAGATGATACCCAGCTTTATCTATCCATGAAGCCAGAGGACACACACCAATTAGCTAAACTGCAGGATTGTCTTACAGACATAAAGACATGGATGACCTCTAATTTCCTGCTTTTAAACTCAGATAAAACTGAAGTTATTGTACTTGGCCCCACAAATCTTAGAAACATGGTGTCTAACCAGATCCTTACTCTGGATGGCATTACCCTGACCTCTAGTAATACTGTGAGAAATCTTGGAGTCATTTTTTATCAGGATATGTCATTCAAAGCGCATATTAAACAAATATGTAGGACTGCTTTTTTGCATTTACGCAATATCGCTAAAATTAGAAAGGTCTTGTCTCAGAGTGATGCTGAAAAACTAATTCATGCATTTATTTCCTCTAGGCTGGACTATTGTAATTCATTATTATCAGGTTGTCCTAAAAGTTCCCTGAAAAGCCTTCAGTTAATTCAAAATGCTGCAGCTAGAGTACTAACGGGGACTAGAAGGAGAGAGCATATCTCACCCATATTGGCCTCTCTTCATTGGCTTCCTGTTAATTCTAGAATAGAATTTAAAATTCTTCTTCTTACTTATAAGGTTTTGAATAATCAGGTCCCATCTTATCTTAGGGACCTCATAGTACCATATCATCCCAATAGAGCGCTTCGCTCTCAGACTGCAGGCTTACTTGCAGTTCCTAGGGTTTGTAAGAGTAGAATGGGAGGCAGAGCCTTCAGCTTTCAGGCTCCTCTCCTGTGGAACCACCTCCCAATTCAGATCAGGGAGACAGACACCCTCTCTACTTTTAAGATTAGGCTTAAAACTTTCCTTTTTGCTAAAGCTTATAGTTAGGGCTGGATCAGGTGACCCTGAACCATCCCCTAGTTATGCTGCTATAGACTTAGACTGCTGGGAGGTTCCCATGATGCACTGAGTGTTTCTTTCTCTTTTTGCTCTGTATGCACCACTCTGCTTTTAATCATTAGTGATTGATCTCTGCTCCCCTCCACAGCATGTCTTTTTCCTGGTTCTCTCCCTCAGCCCCAACCAGTCCCAGCAGAAGACTGCCCCTCCCTGAGCCTGGTTCTGCTGGAAGTTTCTTCCTGTTAAAAGGGAGTTTTTCCTTCCCACTGTCGCCACGTGCTTGCTCACAGGGGGTCGTTTTGACCGTTGGAGTTTTTACGTAATTATTGTATGGCCTTGCCTTACAATATAAAGCGCCTTGGGGCAACTGTTTGTTGTGATTTGGCGCTATATAAATAAAATTGATTGAAATTGATTGATTGATACATTTTCAGTAGTAACGATTCAAGTGTAGTAGATTCTTCATACAACACAAAAGAACATACAACACAAGAGAACATAATTTCTTTATATAAATATTTGAACATCGTTTGAGTTCCTCAGGTAGATTATTCCATTATTGAGGCCACAAATGGAGACACAGAAGCATTTCCTGGTTGTCCAAGCACCCACAATTTTGAAATGATAAACTCCTTAAATTATATATTCCTTCTCTTGGCGCAAAAAAAAAAAAAAAAAAAAAAAAAAATCTTGAATTCTAAATGACAATTGCCTATTTTTCACTTTGTACATCAACTGAACAGTCTTGAGCATTATCAGATCATAGAATTTTAATATTTTTGATTTAATGAACAATGGGTTGGTATGATCACAATACCCTGCATTGTGGATTGTTCTTAATGCCTTTTTTGAAGAATGAATAATGGTTGCACTGTACTTTTACAGTTATTGCCCCAGACTTTGGCACAATAAGTCAGGTAAGGTGCAGTCAATGTGCAATACAGAGTATGTAGTGATTTGCATTCAAGAATGTGCTTAGCCCTATTTAAAACTGCAATACTTTGATACTTTCTTTTGAATATGTTGAATATGAGATTAACCAGTTGATTCTTTCATCAATAATCACACCTAACAATTTGTTCTCTTTGACACATTCAATGTTTACACCTTCTAGATTTAACTGTATTTGTGCGTGTTTTTTTTATGATTTCCAAATAACATTATTTTAGTTTTGGACCAATTTAATGACAGTTTGTTAATATCAAGCCAACTCTTCAACTTTATCGTTTCCGTTCCAAAATCAGATAATAATTGTTGCAAATTATCTCCTGAACAAAACAGGTTTGTGTCATCTGCAAAGAGAACTGCTCTGAACACATCTGAAACTCTACACAAATCACTAATGTACAAAATAAATAACTTTGGTCCCAACGCAGAACCCTGGGGAACCCCACAAACGATGTCCAGATATGAAGGACAGCAGTCCCCGAGTTTAACAAACTGCTTCCGGTTTTCTAAATAGCTTTTAATTCAATTCAGAGCCACTCCTCTGATCCCATACAGTTCCATCTTTTGAAATAATATGTTGTGATTGATTGTGTCAAAAGCCTTTCTTAGGTCAATAAATAAACTTATTACTGTTTCCCTGTTACCGGATGATGATGGCTGGTTTGGACTTGTTGTCTTTCTGTGGTAGTGAATGACAGTCTGCAATGTCACTGTTGTTAATGTGGATGTTATTTGAAGACAAGAACTTGATGATCTGCTGCTCCAAGGAGTGGATTTCTCCTGGCGTTTCGTCCAGAATACTTGTGCTGCTGGCTGCAGCCATAGAATATGACCGATGTCTGGTGTTCAATCCTGTTATAATATCATCCATCCTTGAATACTGTTCTAAATCTTCCACTCGTTCTTCTGATTTCGTTGTCTTTTTCCTGCATCAATTTTCTCAGCTACCGCACCTCCTTCAACAAACCCAGTAATTCAGTCTGGTTTTTTACCACGCCACTGAGTTCTTCAGACATAAAGTTCAATTACTGTTTTATTTCTTCCAATTCCTCTCCACTTATTGCCTTCTTAGGTGCATGCTGGATGATGTGTGCAGCAGCTACGGTGGGCTAGGTAGCTTAGAAAGCTAACAATAAGCCTGGTCCTGGCTTGCTGGGTTCCGGCTTCGTGGGCCAGGATGTAACTACCTCTGTAGCAGTGGCCCGTAATTAGCTGCCGTTGTGAGCTCCGCGGGTCTGTTTGGCGACTCCGACGCCGCCGCTGCGGGGTTGGGTCGTCTGCCTCCAAGGAACCATGGGCCGGGATAGACCTGCAGTGCCGCCGCGGGACGTGAAGGGACTGTAATGCTGTCATGGAGCTGAGTTGGGCCTCTGTGACCGCAGGCCGAGAAGAGTCTGCGACGGTCTGCTGCGCCACTGCTAGCCGGGATGGCCCCACGATACTGCCGTGAAGCCGAGCCAGGCCCCCGACGCTAACGCGGGGCTGCTGCGGGGTTGGATTGCTGGGTTGTCAGCCACCAAGTAACCGTGGGCCGATGAGGGACTGCAACACTGCTACAAGCCGGGCTGGACCCGCGACGCCGACACGACCCTGGATGGCGGATACCGGTGCGGCCACTGGCAACAACAAGCACACACGCTGTGGAGTTTGGATCAACTCCACTCACCGCTGCCGCTCACTCCACTCACCAATATCAGATTATATCAATGTTCATGGAGTGTAGTTTGGTTTTCGTTATTGTACAAATGCTAAGTAAAAAAAAACAAAAAACAACAAACAAACAACACAGGAATGACATGGCTAATTTGTGCCATGACGTAAAAAAAAAAAAAAAATAGTACAACAATGGTGACACTCCATGAGTGCATTTTAGCTCTAATGATAGAAAATGGATAACAACGCTAGCTATAATATTCCATCCGATTTTCACGTCAGCATAGATTTTTGAGGCGACATTTTAACCAAAGTTTTTCTTTCTTTCCTTTGAAGCAACGTAAACAACAAATAACATAATGGGGGAGGCGATGAAGTGATTAAAGCTGTGGACTTGTGACCAGAGCATCTTCTGTTCAAATCTGTCAGAATGGAAAAATCACTAAGGGCTCTTGGGTAAGGTCCTTAATCCTTAGACCTCTAATGCTCTCCTGCATCTGGCCAGCTTTTCATCATATTTCTATTCATATATTTACAGTGTTCTGGAGAAATATATATGTCTCACATTCAAAAAACTGAGATTGTTCTAAACATTTTGATATGGAACACATGGGCATTATACTAAAAGAAAGCACATTACAAGGGGATTTTTTAAGGTATGGTAAAATCTTAGGGCTATAATGTTTAAACAGCAAGTTGCTCCCAGTGTGCAGTTGAGTGTCTTGTATTGCAGCACCCTGACATCAGTGCGAGTGTGTGAATGTTAGGTATCACTGTAAAGTCCTTTGCGCATCAAAGTGCCATATAAATGCAGACCATGTCCCTTTAAGACCGGTGCGTACAGAGCAAGTACCATACCTGCACTAAGTTCTTCTCCACATTTAAGAACATTTCTACATTTCGGTCCATCCTGGAGGGATTCTGCAGATCAAACCGTCGCCTGGAAATGTGGACAAAAACAGAGATGTAAGTGAAGTGATCCACTACAATACTTGGGCCAAACAACACTCTGTGTAATGAATTCAGTCTCATCTATGCAGTTAATAGTTTGCCAACTCACCAGCCCTGCTCACTCTTAAACTTGTAGACAGACCCCAGAATGTGACAGAGAACACCTCCAGCCTTGAAATCCAGGAAACACTTGGCCTGAAGACAGGAAAGAAATAACATGTTTAGCTATTCATTGCAAAGTCAATTTCTGCCTTTCTGAGAAAATACTGTAGATTTCACAACTAATCAAAACAAGAGTGCTCTGAGAGCACAATACTCCCAGCTGGCAAATGCTGCTTTGGTATAAGTGCTTGCTACATTCTGAAAACATTTCAAGGAAATATACCGTTACCCAAAAATCCTCCTAAAAATGTGAAAAAAGTTGACTTCAGAATACAGGCACCAAGTCATGAAACTGGCAGTGTCAAGCTTTGTTAATCAAGGGCCATAACTCTGCCAAAATGTGTCAATCTTGTACAATATTACAATACGTGTATTATCAACCTATAACAAGAATTTGTACCAAGTTATATAAAATTCCTACAAAAATATGAGGAGTTAATTTCAGATTGCAAGCACCCAAGCATGAAACTGACCAAGTCTAGCTTTGTTAATCAAGGGCCATAACTCTGGTAAAATCTAAAATATGCTTATTATTAATGGACAACAAGGACTTGTGACCAAGTTTCATGAAATTCCTCCTAAAAGTGTGAAAGGAGTTGATTTCAGAATGCTTAAACCCTTCTTGGGACAGACGGACAGACAGACAGAAATCGTTGTGACATCATCCCTCTACGTGCCTTCGGCCAGCGGGGGCAAACATACATCAATATGAAAAATATACTACAAACAGATATTTCAGGATATGGTTATGAATGAACAGAGGTATGTGTGTTACACTCACAGGTAGCTTGGTAAGGGCAGGATTGTTGACTCTGCGCCCAAAAGCATCTTCCTGGAACTGCAGCAGCTGGACCACAAGCCCAGCCAAGGACTTACTGGAGGGGGAGTCATTCTGTACATACTAGGACCACAGAGATAATATTTGTTATCAGATGGGTGTCAATGCAGACCAATAAAAACAGTACACACCCATTCCAGGGATATCTAATTTTTCAAATAGAGCAAAAATATGTCCTTAATCCCAAAATTTCTCACAGTGTCCAGTTGAGTGCATTGCAAAATTCCTTCCTCAAAATTGGGCAAGTCGAGTATTTTGGCACCCACTGGTGGCCAGTGCCATCAAGACCCCCATGGTTTTTCAGTTGCATTTGACAGAATAGGGCTTATATTTGTTGATAACATTGAAATCTGGTTGCAGTCTGGACCGTTTGGTTTTCGGTCAATTTTTTTTTTTGGAAAAGTTCGTTTCTTGGTAGGTTCCATCTCCGAGACATGTTTCGTTGAAATCCAAGTCGGCTTGAATCACAGCCCGCCTGATCCATACAAAAATGGGCTCTTAAAAGCAATCATATACTCTGACGATGTAATTCAAAGTTGAAATAACTCAATTAAAAAAATGATTTCACCATGAGGTTTATGTCATTTTAAGAAATCCTACTTTACAATCACAATGCAGTCATTGTTAAATCATTTCCTGTTGCATTTATAATAAACATTTGTATTTATTTACGATGTCTCTTTTTCTAGTTGAAATGCAGATATGAATATCTACCAGAGATAAAAATGTACACATGAATTTCCATGCTATTTTATTTGTTTAAAAATAAATGTCCAAGGTTCCTTATGATAAACAAGAAATCATCTCATCTGAAACCGGTAAGTATGATTTTAATTTATAGATGAAGAAAGGTTTCTAAAGAATCTTATTTTTTTACTATTTTAATTACAAGTGTTCTCATGTAAGAAACTTTTTTTTTTTTACAGCAATCAAAAATTGGTTTTGAGATTAAAAACAATTGTAAGGATTTTCTTCAGAAAACTGCTGTGTATAAATGAGCCGTTCTGTACTGTAGTCTTCCATGTTTTGGCTTGATGCCTCATTTACATTGGACAGCACGAAGCTACGCCACAGTGCACAGCAGCGAAAGTTGGACTGGGTTGAACTTTGACCATGGCAACTTGACGACAAGTGGCAATGCGTGCTCCCGGTGAAGAGTCGCTTTAGCTCGGCTTTTGATGTAACGCTTCACATCAAAAGCGAAGCATCCAAATGGACGCTTGCATCAAAAATGCGAAGCAAAGCATTTTTGTAGCTTTGCATCAAAAATGCGAAGCGTCTCATTGAAAATAATGCTTTTTTAAGCGAAATGCAATGCGTCTAACATCCTCAATGCTTGCAGCGTGAAAGGTTCTTAAGACTGCATGAAATTTCCATTAGTTTACAACTTTTTTGCATTTAAGTTTTTGTTTGAACATGTTTGTTTGAATTTACTTTGCACATAACTTTGTTACATATTTATATGTTATTCATTGTTCAGCATGTCAATATAACACTTGTGCAGAATAAAATTAAATGTGTTAGACTGTTACTATTTAACCTGCTAGTTTTGTTTCACTATATGCAGAAACTAAAAAAAAAAACCTATATAGTTTTGTTTCAAATTTTCATGAATTTTTTTAAGTTGGAAGTGACCTTGCATCTGTGGCCATGTGGGAACAAAGCATCTCTTTCTTTTATTTTTCTCATAGAACTTGTCTTTCTTCCTTAATTCTTCCTCATCTAGCTTCCTCTTATGACCAATTCCTTTAGCATTTGTTTTTCCTGGCTGTTGTCTGGGTTTGGGTGATTGTAATTTAAACATATCAGAGTTTCATTCATTCATTCAAAGCATTCTGTTCCGTTTGCGTCTTCTTCACTTGCTTCCTGTGCCGAGAATTAAAAAATGCTCACAAAGATTTGTAATGGAAAAGGCTGAATGCACACTCCACTTCTTCTTCTTTCAAGTTTATTGCCGATTTGCAAACCAACATGGTGCATTATCGCCACCAACTGTTGGGTGTTAAGCATTAATAGATTCTCATTCACTCACTCATCTTCAATTGCTTATCTGGGACCAGGTCGTGGGATAAATGGATTCTGACGTATGCTATATAAGGAATTGTGGAGATGAGGGAGGGAAGGGAAAAAAGTGGGGGAAATTACACTGAACTATATTCTCTTGAATAACGCGTTCAATACATGTCCTTGACCTGAAATCTCGTTCACTTAGTGGAGCGTGCGTGAGACTCTGTGGGAGCGTGGCACAAGACAAAAGCAAACATGGTGGACTCACTGAAGTTTAATGACACAGAGATGTGCAGAAATTTGACTTTGCCACCAGAAAAAAGGTCCAATAAATAGTAGTGGCCCGAGTGGGCCATCATTTTATAAACTGTACTGGTTTGTAGTGACCCGACAGTGGGCCAAATCGCTGCTGGGCCAGCGTGCAAATGACAATGCCGAGCCCTGGCCACATACAGGCCTGGTGTATATACTATAGCGTTTAAACGAAGCCTCGAGGCAAAGAATTATCAATCAGTGTTTCTCAAAGCCCAAAATGATGTTCCAAAATCAAATGGCATTTAAAAATCAAATGGCATAAAAAAAAAAAAAAGAAAAAAAAAAAAGAATGTCTCAAAGTTAACTTAATCATCAACTATAAATGTCACAGATGTAATTTTTCTTTCAAGAATGAGCTGGGGGCATGTTCACGTGCAAACATCAGAATCAGAATAGCTTTTATTCGCCAAGTATCCACAGAATTCACAGGAATTTGACTTTGGTGTGAGCTGCACTCTCTCTGCATGGCATGTACAAATATACGAGGTCTGTCAATAAAGTATAGGTCCTTTTTATTTTTTTCAAAAACTATATGGATTTCATTCATATGTTTTTACGTCAGACATGCTTGAACCCTCGTGCGCATGCGTGAGTTTTTCCACGCCTGTCGGTGACGTCATTCGCCTGTGAGCACTCCTTGTGGGAGGAGTCGTCCAGCCCCTCGTCGGAATTCCTTTGTCTGAGAAGTTGCTGAGAGACTGGCACTTTGTTTGATCAAAATTTTTTCTAAACCTGTGAGGCACATCGAAGTGGACATGGTTCGAAAAATTAAGCTGGTTTTCGGTGAAAATTTTAGCGGCTGATGAGAGATTTTGAGGTGATACTGTCGCTTTAAGGACTTCCCACGGTGCGAGACGTCACGCAGCACTCCCAGGCGCCGTCGTCAGCCTGTTTCAAGCTGAAAACCTCCACATTTCAGGCTCTATTGATCCAGGACGTCGTGAGAGAACAGAGAAGTTTCAGAAGAAGTCGGTTTCAGTATTTTATCCGGATAGTCCACTGTTAAAGGAGATTTTTTTTTAACGAAAGACGTGCGGACGGGTCCGCGCGTCGGGACGCGGCCGGCGCGGTGCGGCGGCACAGGAAAAACACCTCCGTTGGAAGCCTTAAGGACAAGTTGGAACATGTCCAGCTGTTAAACAATTTCTCATATACTCACTCCACTGAAAGCCATCAAAAGCCGCCTGGATTTTACAAATGGTTATCAACACGGAGGTGTTTTTCCTGTGCCGCCACACCGCGCCGGCTGCGTTTCCGACGCAAACAGTGGAATATCCGGATAAAATGCTGAAACCGACTTCTTCTGAAACTTCTCTGTTCTCTCACGACGTCCTGGATCAATAGAGCCTGAAATGTGGAGGTTTTCAGCTTGAAACAGGCTGACGACGGCGCCTGGGAGTGCTGCGCGACGTCCCGCACCGTGGGAAGTCCTTAAAGCGACAGTATCACCTCAAAATCTCTCATCAGCCGTTAAAATTTTCACCGAAAACCAGCTTAATTTTTCGAACCGTGTCCACTTCGATGTGTCTCACAGGTTTAGAAAAAATTTTGATCAAACAAAGCGTCAGTCTCTCAGCAACTTCTCAGACAAAGGAATTCCGACGAGGGGCTGGACGACTCCTCCCACAAGGCGTGCTCACAGGCGAATGACGTCACCGACAGGCGTGGAAAAACTCACGCATGCGCACGAGGGTTCAAGCATGTCTGACGTAAAAACATATGAATGAAATCCATATAGTTTTTGAAAAAAATAAAAAAGGACCTATACTTTAATGACAGCCCTCGTACATAGGAATAACATAGGATTCACCTACTCTTTAAATACAAAAACAAGCTCTTTTCGTACTGTGTTTTTTGGCTCAGTCTGGCTGAAGTCAAGCATCTATCTGAAAGGATTCAATCTGCCAGAAAAATAAGCACTTTAAAAATGTGTAGCCTTTTAAGATTTTTATCAAGTAATAACCATAACCGACAAGTTGCAACTTCTCAGATAGGACTTACTCTTTTCTGTTTGCTTTTTGAACAACTCTGAGCACTGGTCTAATTAATAAGTTAAAAAAGTAAACTGCGGTCTTAATATGTGTTGCTCTTTAAAAAAGATACAAAGGTGAAAATTAGATCATTTGTTTTAATTAACATAATTTGTACCAAGTATAGATTCAGTTTTGTTCCGAAACTGAATGTATAACCTCTGGTGGAGGTTAATTTAATATATTTGGTGTGACTTGACCTGAGAAAGTGTGTGTTATATTGTTGACGGTGTCTAAGCAAGTAGACTAGTCTTTGTATGACTGAATGGAGGCTACACACCGCTGTACTGCTGTGTTGACAAAACAACACTGCGTACTTTTCAGGGGCTGCAAACAGTTACTTTGAAAAACGCACAGAACTGCAGGATGTTTCAAAAAGGAAGACTATAAGTAGAAATGTAGACAAGATGAGATACTACTGATGGCACGATCATCCCAACACAGTCCCATGACTGCACTGAATTAGCTTCTCAGGCCTTTTGCACTGATGATAGGTTAGTGAGATTAGTTTCGCTCAAATACTATGATAGAAGCTTCCTACTTGAACACGTCCGTAAACTATAACGCATCTCGGCCGCAGTTTTGTAAACATAAGCGTCCTGGCAGAGGCACGGGTAGATAGCTAGCTGGCTAGCTAGCTGGCTAGCTAGCTGCTGTTGACAGAGAAATAGACATGGCCATATGTTCACTGGTATTATCAGTGAGTCGCAAACAAACGCACACGTTGGACACATAATGAACCCTTGGGCACAATTTATTTTGTCTCGGGGAAAACCCCCGTTATTGTTTTATAGTACCAGTGGAAAGCGGCCTTTATAGTAGTAAAGTAGCACAGCAGCTTGCTAACCTTCTTGTAGTGCTTCCCGATCCACAGCCGCACTGTCTCCAGCTGAGATATCGTTTCAGAACTTTCCCAAAATTTCGTGGACGGCCCACCGTCTTTTTTTCGTCCCACTGCAGCTCCACCGCCGACGATGCCGATACCTGGACCGGCTGAGCCTGTTCCCCCGCCTGCTGTCGCCATTGTGTTTTGTTCGCTTGGTTCGTCTCTTTCTCCTCCGCGACGCCGCTCAGCATGCAAGTCTTCGAATGACACTGCGCAGGCGCAAGCGTGTTCACATTTTTTTCATATCTCGCGATAAACAAAAGCGAATGGGGTTATGGGAAATGTAGGCATCATCTCAAATTTATAACAATTGTCCTCGCAGACTTGTGACATCTCAGTATCAGGGATAGCATGTCTGAATCATACTCCACCCAGGTGTACACTGTTCCATCACATTTGTTGCGCTTCTCAGCTGATGGAATAGACAACCTCCATCCAAAGCCCATGCAGATGATGGCAATGTATTCGGATGGAGCTGGCAGCCTTTCCAGGTGAAAGGTTTCAATTGCTTTTTTTAAAGTTAAGAAGACATAAATGTCTGGCAACTGCTTTAAAACCCATTGAAGCATTGTACATATCAACTTGCAACAGGAGTCAAAAGCATCATTCTTCTGCACACATCTAGCCAGCAAATACTGGCTTATAAATAACATATCAATTTTAAAACCCATTGCAAGTATTTTATGTTTAAACTCAACAAACTACAAATACTTGACTTTGTCAGCAGCTAAAGTAAATCATGATTCTGATTGATTATTAGTCTTTTACTGATGTTCAAGAAAAACATATTTTGAATTTAAATGTTCAACAGCGCCCTCTAGGTGATAGATGTTATTTATATTGTCATATTTGGGTTCATTGACCCCATAAACATAGATTTAGATACCAAAATTAATGTTCTACGTCAAGTAGAAGTGGAAATATGGCAAAATATTGAATTTGGTGGCCATTTTGCTTATCGCCCCCTGGTGGAGTTAGCCCGCACTTAGAAAAAAATTACCCCGGCTAAAATCTCTTTTTTGGGCCAATCTTGAAGACAGGGCTGCTGCTAAGGTTTTGGAGGCCCTAAGCATAACTGGTCAGGCAGGCCCCCCCACCCCCATACAAGAGAAACCCCCCACCCCCCCACACACACACAAAAGTTCTACTCAAACCATTACTATTTATTAAAGCATTTAAGTTTAGCGTTTAAAGCTACATCAAATCAGCAAAGCCAATGCAACCTAGCTTAAGCAGCACCACTGAACATTAAGCAATCAAAACAATTTAAACCTTTAACACGTACTTACCAGCAAGGGATGCACGGGCATCATCTTTTTGTTTCTTTTTCCTCCGTTTTTCAGCTCCAGACTCCTGCTGTCGCTTCACTGTTTAATTGTGGCATAGTGGCAACTTGTCGTCTCGTGTCAGAATCGAATGTGGGCTAGCAGTGCTACTTCAGTTAGGCGCAGGGTTGCCAGATTGGGTGTTTTCCCATCCAATTGGTTTGTTTAGAGTAAAAATATGGCACTGGACGAGTTTTTTTTGTATAGAATTGCCACACACATTTTAAAAATCAGTTCAAATTGCGCAGGATTTAGGGCCTCCATGCATTTTTGAGCATTTATTGGACTGGAAATCATCACATCTGGCAACCCTGGTTAGGCGACACAGCGAACAGAGAAAGACGCAAACAGGGCTGTACCATTTCAGGGAATCGGGGTGGGGGTGGATGGGGGCTTTAATTAGGCAAAAAAAACTGTTAATTTGCCCCAATTAAGTAATGGGGTAGGGGCCTACACAATGTTTAAAGACAAAAACGATGGGCCTATTCATAAATAATTCATATTGATTTTGAAATGTAATAATCAGTTACTTTGATAAAGTAATCCAATTACTGATTGATTACTGATTACTCCTTGAAAAAGTAACTTAGTTACTTTATTGATTACTCAATTATAAAAGTAACTAAGTTAGATTACTAGTTACTTTTTTAGTTACTTTCCCCAGCTGCTGACAACAACCCTCTGCCACCTCAACATGACAATGATACTTGTTTTGCCAAAACTCACTTTATAGTCACCCTTTCTTGACTTCAATGAAAATAAATACTTGTTTTATAAAAAGTAAAATAATCTTTCTTGACCTCATATTTAACTGTTGACAGCACTGTAACAGTAAAACTTGCAATTTCTAACCTACATCGTTTATAAATGTAACTATTAAATTCTAACATTTTTCTAACATTTAAATTCTCTATAAACATTTTACTTGTCAAAATTATTATTATTTTAAGTAGTATTAGTAGTTGTAGTAAAAAAAACGGCTTCAAAACTGACCCTTTAATCTAGGGGTGTTGTGGGGGAGGGGGGCACATCCCTGCCCCACGCCCCCATTCCATCTGGATTCGCCCCTGCTTTCGCGTTTGAGCACAAAGAATGGATAACATTTATTTATGCAGAAAACATGACCAGATTTACAGGTAAGAAAGTTTTATTGTGTTTTCACATCATGTGGTCCTCAGAAAGAGAGTTTAGGTGCATTTGAGTGGAAAATAGTGTTAGTTGTTGACGCGTCGCGGAGGATCAGCTGTTTTTAACGAGACGATACGGAGCGGCTCAGCTCAGAATTCTAAATAAAGGAGAAAAATAAAGCGTAAAAATGACTGTAAAGGTCAGTGCAGGTGTGCTGTTTTCACCGCGCTTTAAGAGGTGAGGACGAGTCGTAGCTGATGAAAAGCTCACAGCTCGCTTAAAGTGGGCAGTCGAACCCCGACCCCCTGCCCACAGACCAAGTTTAATGCTGCTGTCCACCCACAATGCAAAAATAATAGTAATGCACAGTGACTTGGAGAAGAAACTTTAATCTGATTACTCATTTGGAAAGATTAGCGTTAGATTACTCGTTACAAAAAAAGTGGTTATCACTGGCATCACTGGTAATAATGTAATAATTTCAACACATTTTTCAGTCAATTGGAGGCCCTGCAAACTAATGCAACATGGTTGGTGCCCCACGCAGACTGCGTAGTCTGCTTATGCCGAACGGCGGCGCTGCTAGAATATACATTCAAACCTTACTCTCGGAATTTTAGTCACAGACGCAGTGGGTGGGACCTCCACTATTTGGCACATTCTTCCACACAGTCTTCAAGGATTGAAGACTGTTTGTGGACCTATGAAGTCTGATCTTAAGTTCTTTCCATAGATTTTTTTTTTTTTTATTGGATTCAACTCAGGTGATTGGCTGGGCCATTCTTGCAGCTTTATTTTCAGTCTCTGAAACCAATTGAGAGTTTCCTTGGCTGTGTTTGGGATCATTACTGTCTTGCTGAAATATCCAACTTCATTTCATCTTCATGATCCTGGTAGATTTGTATCAAGAATGTCTGTACCTTTTTCCATTCATCCTTCCTTCAGTGATATGAAGTTTGCCACTGCTGGATGCTGAAAAACAGCCCCGCACCATGACGTTCCCACCTCCAAACTTCACAGTTGGTATGGCGTTTTTGGGCTGTTGTGTAGTGCCATTTATGGTATTATGGCATCCAAAGAATTCCATTTTGGTCTCATGTGACCAGAATATACAACCCCTGGCAAAAATTATGTGATTCCATAATTTTTGCCAGGGGTTGTATTCTCCCTCCCAGCATTTCACAGGTTTGTCTAAATGTTGTATAGCAAACTTTAAATGAGCTTCAGCATCCTTTTTCTTCAGAAATGGAGTCTTCCACAGTGAGTGTGCGCTTATTGTTTTCTTTTAAACAATTGTACCTGCCAATTCCAAGTCTTTCTGAAGCAGTCCTTGGCTCCTGGACAACTCTGTCAGAAATCTTGCAAGGAGTACCTGGTTGTGGCCAATTTATGGCAAAATGATGTTCTCTCCTTTTTCAGATTATGGCCCCAACAGTGCTCAGTGGTACATTCAGAAGTTTAGAAATCCTTCTGTGACCAATGCCATTCACATATTTTACAACATTCTCCGTATATTCATCAATATTCTACGAAGAATACAATATATGAACATCTTAGGCGAGCTCTTTGCTTTAACCCAACATCTTGGTAAAAAGACACCTTTTCTTAGGCCATAGGTTGGGACAGAATCAGGTGATATTAATTTGCACTGACAAGGGACAGGACTGTTTTCTAATTACTGATAGATTTCAGATGGAGTCTTGGCTTTCCATGTCTTGTTGCGTGTCTCTTTCATCAGATGTTCAATACTTTTTTTCCTGTGTCATTTCACATTATTACTCATAACATATGGACATCTATGGTTTGATTTCTTTGTATGGGTGTATTACTTGGGTTGTTACTGATATCTGATGAAAATGTGAGGTCAATAGCACCTTTAGAAATGTATTTACTGAGAAAATTGGTATATTTGAAAATTGGTAATATTTGGCATGTTTGGAGTATGTATTATTTTGGTGGAGTATTTAGCGTGTGTGGTTAGTGTGGTGGTAGTTTTTTTTTTAAGTTTTTGTTTTGTAAAAATGAGGCGTCAGTGTTGAGCAAGTGCTTCAGTTTTTTGTTTTTAAATTGAAGACAGACAGAGCAGCACATCAACAGTCTGAACCAGACAGTGAGGATTCAGATGATGAATGAAATGATCCCTCTGTTGTTCTGGAGCAACCAGAGCAGGTGGATCTACCGACATGCTCACAGATCTCCACAGTCGGTCAGATTGCGCACTTCTCTTTGCAGCTTCTCCAGGACTCCTGTGCTACAGAGCTCCGTCCCAGCGCAGAGTCCTTGAATGCAGAGCAGGATGCAGACACACAATGCTCCAACACGGGGGTCCAGGCCCGTTTCGTTTAAAGCGTGGCGATCAACGTGAGCTTCGGTTTCATTTTGTTCCTCTTTTGTTCCTTTTGCGCTCCTGATTCGCAGGCTGTACAGTGATGGGGAAAGTCAAAAGCTCAATCGTCCACCTTTTCTCAACGATTTGTGACTTTTTTTGTTGTTGTTGTGTTTTTTTTTTCCCTTCGTTCAGGTACCGTCGTATGCCATGTAACCGGGCCATTAGTTCTTCTGTTTGCTCACCCGATCTCTTTCAGGCATTTCAAAGTGGTAAAAAAAAAAAAAACCTCTGTCATAGGTAGATTACATCACTCCATTCACTTCAGTGCTAAAGCCATCTATTGAAAATGTGTAAAAATATGACTACGATTTTGTCAGTTTTTGCAGAAAATTCATAGGCAACAAGGCACTTTGCTTTAAAACAAAAAGTAAAAAACCATGATGAAAAAGCTTTTATTTTCAAAATTCAGAACAAACAGATAAACATTATAAGACACCTGACACACACTTTGGCCTGCCACAGAAATGAATTGGTTAAAATGAATAAATTCAATGACGGAGCCACTGCCCCCATGTCTACACCACCATTATTACATCTCTGAAATTAAAAGCATAATTATTTACTGTTTGATTTGTTCGAACACGCATTCTGGTGCATTTGTTCTCACCAGAGTGACAAATCATATCATCGACATAAAATCATCACCATGTCAGTCTTGTATCTCATTGTCACATTTATGAATGCAATAATATAAAAAAAATCTGCAAAGAAAAAATATTTCCACTCCAACACAGAAAAACAAACATAAAAGCAAAAATTAAAGCCAATACAGAACCGGCAGCCTTTTTACAAAAGACCATCACAAAAATATTTGATTAGTAGTTACTAAAGCTGTAATGGCATCAGAGAACATGTGCGCGCACACACACACACACACACACACACACACACACAAACACACACAGCGCTTCACTTCCACATTTTATGTTACAGCCTTGTTTCAAAACGGAGTAAATAAATTTTTCCCTCAAAATTCTGCTTACAATACCCCATAATGACATGAAAATTTTTTTTTTTTTTTTTTTTTTGCAAATGTATCAAAAATAAAAAAACTAAGAAATCTCTTGTGCATATTCACACCCTTTGCTCAATACTTTGTTGATGCACGTTTGTCAGTAATTACAGCCTCAAGTCTTCTTAAATATGATTTCACAAGCTTGGTGCACCTATCTTTGGGCAGTTTTGCCCATTTTTTCTTGCAGCACATCTCAAGCTCCATTAGGTTGGATGGGGAGCATTGGTGCACAGCCATTTTCAGTTCTCTCCAGAGATGTTCAATCTGATTCAGGTCTGGGCTCTGGCTGGGCCACTCAAGGACATTCACAGAGTTGTCCTGAAGCCACTCCTTTGTTATCTTGGCTGTGCGCTTAGGATCATTGTCCTGCTGAATGACAAACCGTCGCCCCAGTCTGAGGTCAAGAGCGGTGTGGAGCAGGTTTTCCTCCAGGATGTCTCTGTACATTGCTGCATTAATCTTTCCCTCAATCCTGACTAGTCTCCCAGTTGCTGCCGCTGAAAAACATCCCCACAGTATGATGCTGCCACCACCATGCTTCACTGTAGGAATGGCGCCTGGTTCCCTCCAAACATGACGCCTGGCATTCATGCCACAGAGTTCAATATTTGTCTCATCAGACCAAAAGAAT
This sequence comes from Thalassophryne amazonica, assembly GCF_902500255.1. Classification (NCBI taxonomy): domain Eukaryota; kingdom Metazoa; phylum Chordata; class Actinopteri; order Batrachoidiformes; family Batrachoididae; genus Thalassophryne; species Thalassophryne amazonica. The sequence goes on along the minus strand of NC_047109.1, from coordinate 65,029,252 downwards.
TTTGTTTTTCATGGTCTAAGAGTCCTTCGGGTGCCTTTGGGCAAATCCAGGTGGGCTGCCATGTGCCTTTTTACTAAGGAGTGGTTTCCATCTGGCCACTCTACCATAAAGGCCTGATTGGTGGATTGCTGCAGAGATGGTTGTCCCTCTGGAAGGTTCTCCTCTCTCCACAGAGAAATGCTGGAGTTCTGACAGAATGACCATCAGGTTCTTGGTCACCTCCCTGACTAAGGCCCTTCTGCCCAAATCCCTCAGTTTAGATGGGTGTCCAGCTCTAGGAAGAGACCTAGTAGATCCAAACCTCTTCCATTTAAGGATGATGGAAGCCACTGTGCTCATTGGGACCCTCAAAGCAGAAATGTTTCTGTACCCTTCCCCAGATTTGTCCGTCAAGACAATACTGTCTCGGAGGTCTAGACAATTCCTTTGACTTCATGCTTGGTTTGTGCTCTGACATGCACTGTCAACTGTGGGACCTTATATGTAGACAGGTGTATGCCTTTCCAAATCATGTCCAATCAACTGAATATACCCCAGGCGGACTCCAATTAAGCTACTGAAACATCTCAAAGATGGTAAGTGGAAACAGGATGTATCTGAGCTCAATTTTGAGCTTCTTGGCAAAGGCTGTGAATACTTATGTCTTATTTTTTTGTAAAATTTTTAATAAGTTGCAAAACCCCCCAAAACAAACAAACTACAAAAAAACCTTTTTGCACATTGTCATTTTGAGTTATTGAGTGCAGAATTTTGAGGAAAAAAAGTTCATTTCATACATTTTTGGAATGAGGCTGTAACGTAACAAAATGTAGAAGTAAAGCTTTGTGAATACTTTCCGGATGCAGTGAGTGTGTGTTTATATATATATATATATATACATACATATACACAGTGGTGAGCACAGCTAACCAAAACGTTAGCTTCGATAACCACAAATCCACTAACTGAAAAGTTAACTTTTATAACAATAAACTGATAAAAAAAAAAAAAAATAGCGGAAGCTACAGGTAACTGATAACCACTAACTTTTAGTATTAACTCCGGTACACTGTCAGCTACTGACAAGCCAATTTTGAATTTAAGCACCGCCGATGCTTCTGAGTAGAATCAAAGGGGTCATTCTGTGTGAAATCATCAGGTGCCTCCCAGGTCACTGACTCAGATTCTCGTGTTTTTTTTTTTGTTTTTTACAAGTACCTACATATGTCTGATGAACACATGCAAAATTTTTCTGCTTAATTCCAAGTAGTTTTTTAGATATTATTTTTTAATAAGGGTACCCACAATCCTATTTTTCACTCGCAAACACATTTTGAGCTTTTTTTCCCCACTTTTAAAAGGCATTATCTCAGCTAAGAATGCAGATATAAACCTCAAATTTGGAATACACACTATTTTGGCATCCCAGATACAGTAGTAAATTTCAAAAATGGGATACAGAGCTATTTTTTTATTCTGTAGCATCACAAAAATGGCAGTTTGTCCATTCTCGCAAAAAAAAAAAAAAAAAAAAAAAAAAAAAAAGAGCTGTACTAAAGATGGGATTCAATGGATAATCTTCATATTGTAGAATACACATATCTGGGGTACTAGTTATATGTACATATTGACTCTTGAAAATTGAATATGATTGTAGAATGTCAAAAATAGGCCCCCAGTCTCTTTATGATTTGACCATGTGGGCAAGTGCTCAGCTGTTGTGTGTTGGGGGGTTTGGCTGGACATTTGGGTGTTCTTTTCTTTGCTCTCCAGGTGGTATGCAAACTGATTTATTGTCTGTGGAGAAGGTGCTGGCAGAAGAGTCCTTCACCCTCATCAACGTGATATGCAGCACCTGTGGATGATGCTCACGTGCAACCTTGAAGACTTTCAGCTGAAGCAGATAATGAGATGGCGTTCTGCATTTAAGCCATGTGTGATTCAAGCAGAGTTGCCGGGAACTCGACCTTGTGATGTTTGTTTGTGAGACGCTGAGGACCGCGCCTGGGTTTGACACATCGTGCCTGTGAAGGAGGACGGGTGAGGGACACATGCTGTCAGCACACATCAGAGGTGATTGATTTTCTGAATAAATGTTAATAGTAATGTGGTATTTTGTTACGCAGTAGATTTGAACATTGATGAGAATTGTACAGCTCGCTTCTCACTGCCGTGGCGTGCAGACTGATGATCCTCCACCTGTTGTGAGAAGCTGCTCATTTACATAAAGCTTAAATTCAGACCTGAATGTGTTGCTGATAGTGTGTGCCTTTGAAGGATATTAGTTGTAGCTGCTGACTTACCTTACCTTTTCTATCCTTCACAGAATCGGTTTGTCGTGTCCACCTGGGGGGTGTTTGGCGGTGAACGTGAGTCCAGAAGCGCCGGGCTTCGATCCCTTTGGGCGCTGGACAGCGCACCGTCCTTCACTCCGCCAGATAAACGCACTTTTATGTTTGTACACAGAGTATTGCACAAAAGGGGGAAAATAAAATTGTTTTGTTTTTGGAACCGCTTTCTGGTTATTTTAGCGCTGGGTTCAGTCAGACGCAGATCCGCTCCTCAACCCGCGTCGGCACATAACACTCAGCCACTTCATAACTTTTTTGTGGAGAGCATAACTAAATTTAGCAGAAGCTAATTGGTCTGCTGATGGTTTTTGAAGTTAGCTGAAAAGCTAATCTGCTAACAAAAAGGTCAGCTTCGCTAATTAGCAGAATTGTGCCCACCACTGTGTGTGTGTGTGTATATATATATATATATATATGTGTGTGTGTATGTATAAAGCCTGCGTTATGGTGCAGAATTAAAACATTGGAACAGAGCACTGCAACAACCAGGTCAAACTGCTCAACTTTATTTATTCATTTATTTTTACAATCGTCACAGGATCTTTCCTGTTCATCTGTGATGTGAATAGACTGCTTTAAAAGAGATCTTACGTGTTGCAAAGCTACACAGCACAGATGTTTTTTTTTTTCTTAAATTAAAAACTGACCCTGGTGGGCTTTGCCAACAATAAAAAGCAAATTGAGATGAACAAAAGCAGACATGATTCACTTTTTTTAAACGGTTAATGAGAAAGGCAGTCAGAGAGCATATACAAAACAATCAACAAACAGATGACGGCTTCAGAATTCTGACTTTGTTCTCCATCAGCTCTTTGTGAAGTAATGAGACAAAATATTTGCCAAAAGCAGAAAAAAGTGTCGAGGCCAGTCCAGAACATCACCCAAAATTTAAATAAAACTTCCCCATCCAATAGACCATTGCCCCACAAAGGTTTCTCCAAATAATAATAATTTTATTGAACATTAAAACTGTTCTTATTAAATGCAGGTTATATGTATACTGTGAAGATTTTCAGTTTTAATAAGCCCATTTAAAGTACCCTGAAGAAAAAAAATAAATAAGGATTGCTACTTTTAAAATTAAATTCCTGCATGTGCTACAGTACCCTGAAATATGCAGCTTGAAAAATGGTTTTGCTTTGGCAGTAAACAACAATTACAGAAAATAAACAAACAAAATATTTTAAGACTGTATTGTGAAAATTACAAAATATACCAGTACGAAGTTAAACTTGTTCTAAATTTAAAACTGTAAATTCCTTGGCAGAAAAATCTTCAAACAGGCAACTGAAACAAAAATACATTTGTAAATTCAAATTCTGGATTGAATGAATTCCACCTACATTTAACAAAAACACACTTGCAACACTTTGCTCCCAGATTTATGTCAGCACAGAAGGAGTACGCAGCATGTTATATATTTAACAAACAACGATAAAAAAAAGTAATTATTTTGTGTTAAACTTTACGAGTATGTTCTGATACTCCGGTCTGGACAAACGGGTTTAAAAAGCAGCACGACTGCTACACGGGTGTTCTTCATAACGGAGACAAAAAATTGTTGTTTGAATGCTCTTTGTTCTAATCTTCTTCAAGTAGGATGCCCCAGATTTAATCAGATCTGATACTCAACCTTTGTGTTGAGAGGTTAATGTTATGCCATGGGGATCTGCCAGAGAAATATTATGGATTGTGCACTTGTTGCATGACGGAGTCAGCTGTAAACAAAGAACAGTATGAGTGGGAATGTTCCTGTCTAATGCTGCATTCACACTGGGCGCGATCAGATGCTACAAATTTGTGGGGGTCGCGTGGCGACGGACGTGCCACCATCGCCTGGTGTATCGCTCTGCTTTTGCTGCGAAAATTCGCCCCAGTGCGTCATCAAATAGGAGGAGCTTCCATTCCGCTCACCGGCTCCGGCTGTCAGTCAAGTTAACATGACGGACCTTGATCACATGGAGCGACTTGTTGTGGAAAGCTGACAAACGTCATGAGATGTTCCCAATTCCGGGAGTATCATTATTTGCTGCAGGAGCTGCGTCTGGATGACGGCCGCTTTCAGCGGTCCTTCCACCTCTGCAGGACCCAGTTTGAGGACTTCCTGTCCCGTTCACGTGCGCACATGTAAACAATTAAAAAAAAGAAACTCTGCTGCTTGCTGCGGGGCTGCAGCTCGCTCTTCCCCCAAAAACTCTGTCATAATTGTGTTTAGAAACCAGTCACCATTTGTTTTATTATACATCTGTGTAGTTAATAAGTAAAATAATCTCCACAGACGATTCGCTCGTGCGCGCACGTAAAAAGGAAAGAGAAGGAAACTCCGCCCCCCCTGCTGTGGGGCTGCTGCTCGCTCCAAAAACTCTGTCATAATTGTGTTTAGAAACCAGTCACCATTTGCTTTATTATACATCTGTGTAGTTAATAAGTAAAATAATCTCCACGGGCAATTCGCTCGCGCGCGCACATAAGATGAAAAAAAGAAACTCCGCTGCTTGCTGTGGGGCTGCTCCTCACTCTTTCCCAAAAAAACTCTGTCATAATTGTGTTTAGAAACCAGTCACCATTTGTTTTATTATACATCTGTGTAGTTAATAAGTAAAATAATCTCCATGGACGATTCGCTCACGCGCGCACGTAAATTTAAAAGAAAAAGAATCTCCGCTCCCCGCTGCTGCGGGGCTGCTGCTCGCTCCAAAAACTCTGTCATAATTGTGAAATAAAGGACAAAAGAGACATAAGTCCTGCTCACAGGCTGCTACCAGATACAGGACATGTTCACATCTTCAGTCAAACTCCAGACATCTCCACGTCACTACATATTCAGTCCCTGATTGTCACCGCGGCGCGACGAGACAAAAAAGTTCAGACTTTTCAACTTGGGGAGGAGGGCAATGCGACGTGATGCGACGCAATATCGCACCACAAACGCGCCAATCGCTCAAAATCGCTTCACTCGTGTCGCTTCATTCGCATCCATCGCATCGCGCTGCGTGACTTGGCGCCAAAACGCGTCGTTCCATAGGGATTACATGGCAACCTGTCGCTGCTGTTGCTTGCGTCGCGCCCGGTGTGAACGCAGCATTATGCTGCGTTTACACACTGGCAAGACACGTTACAAATGTCATATTTGCATGAATCTTGGCACATTCCTGACATTCTTAACATGCCTTAATGCATCTGAATAGGTTTCTTAATAGTGCATTTTGGTGCGTGATATTCGTGATTTTTGTGGACCATGTTTTTGGCTGTCAAAAAAATCTTCCACAAATGTCACGCACTACCCTCATTTCACCTCATGTCGTGGAGGTCACAACTGAGTTAGTTGATTAGTAGTGATCCTTAATAGAGCATGACAGCGTTATTCTCTGATGTGCGCACAATTAAACCCTGCTGCAGTTTCACTGCTGCAGTATGCTGAAGGAGGACAGTGACGCCAAATCGGCCAAATTTTGTTCCAATGCTCATCAGCGTACTCCTGCAGGTGTTCCACCTGCTGCTGCTCTGCGTGATGTTTGGAAAATGCGTGAGACGAGAGCCGCGTGGAGCGACACATCTGACACTGTCTCCTCCTCCTCTCTGCACCACTTCATGGCACAAAGCCCAACTAAGCATGCAGTCACAAAGTTCTTCTGTGGATTTTGAGGAGCAAATGGGAGCGATCTGAATAGTTCAGCAGCTGATGGATGAATATGGGTGTGTGTGGAGACAATTCACAACGTGACAGAACATAACAGCGCATTCTTGACCGTATGTAATAAATTTTGAAAAATAAACAAAAAACAAAAACCTTTTTTATGTCATTACAGGGTGTTGTGAGTAGAATTTTGAGGGGGGAAAAATTTTTAATCTTTACTTTCGGAATAAGGCTGTAACATAACACAATGTGGATAAAGTGAAGCACTGTGAATACTTTCCAGATGCACGGTAAAGCCCCCCACCCCCATCTATATCTTGTATGTCTGGGCTCCAATAACAATAACAAACTGTTTTTGGTTTTGCAGGTGCTGCTAAATAAGCTATTTGGCTGTATTCTAATTTTCTGGCTTGCCTGATGTTACGTCAAGTGATAAGGGGGCTGGCACAATAAAAAGATTTATGACGTTACATGGGTGGGTTCCCATTGGCAAAATAGCAATTTTTCACTATTGTATAAAATGTACTATACAATAGATAACATCCATGACATTTGTTGTGATTGCTGCTTTTTGTTGCTGTGCTTTCTCTCTCCTTTCCCTCATTGTCTCCTCAGTGGAGCTGATTATGGGCACACCTACATCCAATCACTATGCTGCATTTTAACTCCGACTCTTCACTCCATCCTTGCCAAATTCTTCTCTGCTGCCATGCAGTTCACTTGGCCACTGATCTATTGTTTGGTCCTGCAGTTCCCAGTCCAGTTACCCCTGTATGTTAGTAACTCTTGTCTTTCCTTGTTCTTAGTTCACCACTGCCACCAGCTCCACTTGGCTCTGGCTGCTCAGCTCTCAGCTTCTCTACAGACCACCAGTGTCTCCTACCTCCATGCATCAGCTACTGCTAATGTGAGCCACTGCCACTCCAACTTTATAATAAACCACTTTTACCACTGATCCAGCTGCCTTGTTGCAATTCAGGCCACCTCACTTGGTTCTAGCCTTGACAATTTTGTCATCAGTTGACAACAGTGGTTCTGAAAGTTGTCCTCAAGGCCCACCTAACCTATACATTTTCCATCTCTCCCTGCTCTGCCATGCTTCAATGAGCTCATCAGCTTGTTGCATATAAGGGAGAGATGGACAATGTGTAGGTTAGGCAGTCCCTAGGGAGAACCACTGGTCTACAAATACAAAATCTATTTTTATAGTACCAGTAATTCTTATTCACTTCATGCAGACAACTGTCATTTTTGCATTAACCCGTTTTGCCCCACTGGCAACAATCGTTGCAGAAGTGTATCACTGTCATTTTCTACTCACAATAAAAAATCTCAAAGGTACTAATGCAACTTTTGGCACTTACAAAAAAAAAAATCTGGGCATAAATGGGTTAAACCCATATGTGTTGTCATACTGAGTGAAATCAGAGCAGCAAGGGACAGTGGAGTTTGGTGAAATATATTTGGTCTAAAATGAACTGCTAGAATGTTGATTTCAAGTGGCATTTTTTTGTAATGCGTATTGTATTTACAGCAACCTGTGTTTATAATAGCTAATATTACACTTATTGTAAGTATGCTTGCACATCAAAACCTCAAATAAAAGGACAGTATTTTAAAGCTTCATTTTTTTTCTTTGTGAACAGTTTGATGTCCACTTGGAACTTCTGTATTCCTCCATAGTGTTCTGTGGGTATTCCTGGACTCCTCTTGGAAACTTTTGAAAATAGTTAAATGTTGCATTGATATCTCTGTTCAGTGTCAATGCTGTAAATGCAGTAAAAATGCTGAATGTTTATTTGTGATTATCGGCCCAAGACATCCCTTTAAAGGCTATAGTTTGGAAGTTGGGGTCCTACGTAGTGGACCAGGTATTGAGTCCCTGCACCAGAGACACATATTTTGATCGCCTTTGGTTTTGGTCTCTATATAACTATGTATCAGTATTAGCAAGATGAGAAAACCTGGTATGGTGGGTCTATAGATGGGAAGATCTAATATGATTTTAGGTCAGATAGGCCAATTATTAAGGTCAGAGGTCAAGGTCAAAAGTCCATCAAATATTAATATATTGAAAAATGGCAAATGTTCTGGAATTTAATTCACATTTTTTTGGTTGTTGTTAGTGAGCTTGTTTGCATGAAAGCCGATGTAACATTTTCTCTCCTTGCCTGATACTTTGAAATGTGGATGTGATATCGTATTCTCTGAGCACTTTTGAACTAGTTGTCGTTTGCACCCCAAACCTTTAGGCTGACAAATATTTAGTACCAGGCTTGGTGGATATCAATGGAGAGCCCTAGTCAGTGATATTTTGAAATGAGTGTAAGGTGCGCAGGACTCTATGAGCACTTTTGATCTTGTTAATTTAAATTATTAAAAAAACAAAACTATTTTTAAAGCCCAAAATATGCAATATTCTCATAGATCTTCACACTGTTTGGTTCTGGGTTAAAAAAAACAAAACAAAAACAAAACAAACAAAAAACCCCTAGTTTAAATGCACTGAATAAGAAGGTCTCACAAACACGCACGCACACAAAGTATATCACAAATACATTATAAAAATACTGTACTACTTCAAAAGTTTTTTCAAAGATCAACACTGTGTACAACAATAAAAGCTCGATTCTGTCAAGTTTGCGACAAGTATTGCTTCACAGTATTGGGACATCATTGATTGGTCCTGCTCAACAAAATCTAAATTCTCAAACAAGTCAAAGAACATCGTCTATATCATGTTACAAACATTATGTTTCAACCATTTTCTAAAATTAGAAGTCACTGTGACAAACCAAACACAGACGATGTTTGACCTCCAATACAGCATCAACTGTGGCACAGCTGGAGCTTTGATAAATGATGGCTCAATGACAAACAAGCAGGGAAAAAATATGCTTGAGTGCCACACCTGTAAGGACTGAAATGATTTTGTTGTGTCCAGCCTGGTTATTTTGTGTCCACTCTGCAATGACCCAAAGCACCACAAAGAAAGCGGGGGTTTTGGAAAGTAACCAGCAGCAACAGCAGTGCCTTCTCTTGACAGAGATGCTGACCAAAAGCAAACACGCTGAGAGTTGTAGGCAATTTGAAAGAAAAAAACAAAACAACAGTGCTGCTGAATCAGCCTGAATCCAGCTATCTGAGATCTTTTGCAACTTTTGGCACTTTGAGCACTTTGTATACATCATTGGAAAAGACTGTAATAAAATGGGGCCGTGAGTTCCTGGACATTTGTGTGCAGAGAGGAATTTTACCAACATTCTGGGGATCTTCAACATCCCAAATCTCTGGCATACTGCATCCTGGCCTGGATTAGAAGAGAGAGAAGAAAACAATATTAATTTAGACTGCAAACTCATTTTCCTGCAGTTTAAAAAGAAGCAACATCTGTGCCAGTGCACATACAGACCGTCCACTGACTACAGCCTTTAACCCTGTAGAGTCCATGGACATGCCAGTACATTCAAATTCATTTTTTGCTATGTTTCTATGAATATCTCAACAAAAGAAAGTCACAGGAATGTCACTCAAAGTTTTCCTGAAACTAAAACTTCCTAGCCCTCGAACTGATGTTCTCACGAGATGATATGTCTCTCACAGCCAATAAGAACATTTGTGTTCGCCTGCGTGTCTGCTTGACTCACTGGATTTGTGGTCACCAGCAGGGGTGGAGTCTAAAAATGTAGCCATCAAACTGGACACATTCAACTTCACATTGCTTCTGCGACCTGACAGCTAATCTCACAATGTTTGCTTTCTCCTTAGCAAATCAAATAAAATGTCAGGAGGGCAAAAGAAATGAAAAATATGAGCTACATGGGCATTATTTAAATCTTTCCATAGCCAGTGAAAAGCAACTGCTGTGTCTGACTGCAGGCAGCTTGCTCTCACAATGCTTTAAGGTCATGTGACATGGTGACGTCGTGTGGCACTGGAGAAAGTCGGACTGAAGTTCTAACCAACATGGTGTGTTGGGTCCACAATGCTTCACTGTCACACAGTGCCTTGCGGCGCTGCATGAAGCTGAATGCACCCAATCAGAGAACAAATCATCTGGTAACAAATCATCTGTTACCAGAATGGCTGAATGGCTGGTCAAAAGAAGAAAGACACATTGGAAGTAATAAGCGTTTTTATGTACCGTGTTTGTTTTGGACATGGAGGAGCATAGTGATGGTGTCAGTTGACAGGAGTGAGAGTGGTGGACCCGAGGAATCTTGGGAGGTTGTGACATGGTCCTGTAACAGACGCTATACTGTCTCTTCTGAGGGCAGTCAGTGTGAGAGAGTTGTGAGATGGAAGACAAAAGTTGCTGGTGACTTTAACGTGTTGATTATGTTTCTGCACATTTGAAGCCCTGGAAGCATACAGCTGCTGATTTGGGATACAGCCATAGAGACTGGGTGCATCACAGCAAGGTGATGACTAAACGTGGTGTATTGTGGGCAAAACACACAAGAAGTGCAGTCCGTCTTTCTCTTGCGCTGCACGACATCACCATGTTACATGAATGTAAAACCTCGCAGGACCGAGATGCCTGCAGTTACACTCCAGAGTTGCTTTTCTGAGAATGACACCCCCTCCCCCGTCACGACATATCCTTTCCCTGATTGGCTGAAGGCTTCCCTGACAATGATGACATATGTTTTGCTGTAGTCGTATGGTTGTAGTTCAGAGAACGTCAGACGCAACTCAAGTCTGAGAGCCTGTGCTGATGCTGCACTTCGCTGCATGCATGACACCATGGAACCACCTTGGTTCCTGGTTGGCAAGCACCTCGGCAGGCAAATGGACCATCCCTACATCTCTAAAATAACCATCTGTCTGCTGCAGCCAGGTGAAGCGTGGGCCTTGGCCTATTCCAGCTACTGGGGTTCTTAAAACTCAAGCAATGGAGAGCTTGACTGGATCATGCACAGGGACATGTGCCACATGGCCACAATGTCTAAGCTAACACTCCCTCACAATGACAGTGATACTCCTCAGATACACTTCAGATCTGTTATCTCCAAGCTAAGCAACAAATGTACGGTTTATAAAAACAAATTACGGTTTCCTGAAGAGAAACAGAAACACTATTACACTTAACCTTCTCTTTCTCTTAAAATTGTATTTTTATGCTGCTACTGCTTAAAATTAAAATAATCATACTAACAACAACAACAATACTAATAGAGCAGCATGGTGGCTTAGTGGTTAGCACTGTTGCCCCACAGCAAGAAGGTCATGGGATCAATTCCCACCTGTGGCTTTTCTGTGCGGAGTTTGCATGTTCTCCCCGTGTTTGTGCAGGTGCTCTGACTTCCTCCCCCATCTAAAGACATGCATGTTAGGTGAATTAGAAACTTTAAATAGTCTGTAGGTGTGTGTGTGTGGGTGTGAAATGGTTTGTTTGTCTATATGTGGACTTGCCACAGACAGGTGTCCCATTCCGAGTGTACCCTGCCTCACTTATCCAATACCATTCCGCACAACACAAATCTATGCAGGTGGGACAAAACTCTGTTTTATCATTTTTCTGGACACTGCCACCACCAACAGCTACATACTTCATAAAGAACTCTGTGTGGCCCAGACCAAATATCTTCTGAAAGATGCCGCTTCCATGAAACAGTTGACTGCTGAGTTGTTGGACAGGTCTGTACGATCAACTCCTGCACAGGCAGCTTCAGCTCACTTTTCTGTGGCCATCACTGAGGCTGGTTCTCTCCCTCAGCCCCAACCAGTCCCAGCAGAAGACTGCCCCTCCCTGAGCCTGGTTCTGCTGGAGGTTTCTTCCTGTTAAAAGGGAGTTTTTCCTTCCCACTGTCGCCAAGTGCTTGCTCACAGGGGGTCGTTTTGACCGTTGGGGTTTTTCCGTAATTACTGTATGGCTTTGCCTTACAATATAAAGCGCCTTGGGGCAACTGTTTGTTGTGATTTGGTGCTATATAAATAAAATTGATTTTTTGATTTGATTTGAGGTTGTTGACACATTGGAACCCAATTCAAAAGCCACTGTGGGTCACTGGAAGTGTGAGCACAGCTGGTGCTGAACACTTTGACTAGGGAAGACCTCTAATCTGGATCACAAGCATATGGAGGCCTTGTAATGCCATGAAAATATGCCAAAGAAAGCTATAAAACCTTGTTCTTCTCGTGCACCAGGAATCCTCAAGAATGAAGTAGTCCACTCGAAGCTTCATCAGGTTCCTCTTGACTGTTTCTCCAGACATGCGGCTGTACATGGAGTAGACCAGCTTAGTTCTCTCTCTGCAAGGCAGCAACAGATTTTCACAGAACTGTTACAACAAACAGGCAAACAAAACAGATGGCAATTTTTGTCACAATCAAGGCAAATGCCCAAACACATATCCCCATCAAACATATTTGTAACAGTGCATATATATGCAGTGTGATGACCAGGCAACAGTCCTGATCAGCTTTTGAAACAGGTATTCAAATAAGGCATTGCAGTCTCGTATGAACCCTGCGTGATATTGCGGGATTTAATCACTTATGGGGATCTCTGGTCGCATTGTGCAATATATACACAGCATAACTTCACACGGGAAAATGGTGTACTGTTTTCTTTTCGGCTGCAATCACTGAAGCAGTCACGAAAAGTATTTTTTCTGGTTCTCAGTGGAGAAGAGAAGATGAGGCAGATGGGAGACGTTGTGTTGGTAAGTGTTAGCCTACACAGCTAACCAGAGTAGCTACGTTCTCTTCCCTGCAAAACCACCTTGACACGTTTGTGCTCCAGGTTATAAACAGATTGCAACACATGTCCACTATCCACCGCATCCTCACCTTTTCTTTGCATTTTCACTTTGTTTGCGTGTAATTTGCCCAAAAACCCATTGAAAATGCTGTGGTTTTCCCCCCAGAAGTAAAGAAATTACATCATATGCATCAAATTTTACCCCTTTAACGCCCGCCCTCAAATGAGACTGCTGTGCCCTATACTGATTCATTCTTGATACTGTACTGATGTATGTGCCACTGTGAACTTACTGACCTCAGACCAGCATCTTCATAGTGTGGATGGTTAACAATAGGACGACCTGCAGATAGTTTCACACTGGCCATGGTGGGCATGGCCCCAGCAAACACTGCATCTGTATGAACACCCAGCAATGCAAATTATACAAAAAAAAAGAAAAAAAAAGAAGGATAATTTAAAAGGGGAAATGCTAAAAGTATGGAAAAATCCAGAAAATATCTCTCAACCCCAGAGGTTTAAAACTTTAAAATGAATGTAAAACTGGTAATTGCTATGACAACCAATTTTCTCAACATTAGCTCTCACCAAGAGGTCAGGCTTATAATAAATACTACATTTTGGAGCAAAGAAAGAAAAACGAGATATGGTGGAGACACAAAGATTTTAAATCCTTTCCGTAACACTGCAAAATAAGCCATTTAGTGACTTTTTTCCGGGGCCTGGTCACAAACTATTACAACCCTAATTCCAATGAAGTGGGACATTGTGTAAAATGTAAATAAAAACAGAATACATCCATCCATCCATCTTCTACCGCTTAGTCCAATTAAGGGTCGCGGGGGGCTGGAGCCTAACCCAGCAGTCATAGGGCGTGAGACGGGGTACACCCAGGACAGGACGCCAGTCTGTCGCAGGGCCACAAATAGACAAACAAACACAGACACACCCACACGCACACCTAAGGACAATTTCAAAGATTCCAATCCACCTAACCCACATGTCTTTGGATGTGGGAGGAAACCGGAGCACCCGGAGGAAACCCACGCAAACACGGGGAGAACATGCAAACTCCACACAGAAAGGCCACGGGAATTGAACCCATGACCTTCTCGCTGTGAGGCAACAGTGTTAACCACTAAGCCACCGTGCTGCCCAAACAGAATACGATTTGTAAATCCTCTTCAACCTATATTCAATTGAATACGCCACAAAGACAAGATATTTAATGTTCAAACTGATAAACTTGATTGTTTTGTGCAAATATTTGCTCATTTTGAAATGGATGCCTGCAACACCTTTCAAAAAAGCTGGGACAGTGGTATGTTTACCACTGTGTTACATCACCTTTCCTTCTAACAACACTCAATAAGCATTTGGGAACTGAGGACACTACACTAACTGTTGAAGCTTTGTCAGTAGAATTCTTTCCCATTCCTGCCTGATGTATGACTTCAGTTGTTCAACAGTCCGGGATTTCCGATTTTTGAAACGTGCTGCAGGTATCCATTTCAAAATGAGAAAATATTTGCACAAAAACAATAAAATGTATCAGTCTGAACATTAAATATCTTGTCTTTGTGGTGTATTCAACTGAATATAGGCTGAAGAGGATTTGAAAATCATTGTATACTGTTTTTAATTTACATTTTACACAACGTCCCAACTTCATTGGAATTGGGGTGGTAAAACAAGAGTGGGGACAGGGGGGACATTATAAATATGTTGCATTTCAGTGGGATATCAACAGATTTTGTTGTCTTTTTTTTCTTTTTAATAACACTGCAAGATGGGGTGTTTCATGCCATTACTGAAGAGTGTATTCTGAGTGACCCACTTTTGGATTGTCCTAATAGTTTTGTGTCTACAAAAATTTGCACTAACAAATAAAAAAAAATCATCATGTTATGTGTAGAAAGTGTACTATGAAATGAAATAAAGTGGAGTGAAATTATTACTTCAGTAACATGAGAAATTGCTGTCATTCAGACTAATCATAGACCACTACTATGTGCAGTTACAGGTAGATGATGTGACTCACCAGGGCGGGTATTGTCCTGGATCCAGTCCAGCAGCTCCTCCTGGGGTAGGTTGCTGAACTCTCCAATGATCGCCCACTGGGTCTGCAAGTTGGTTATTCCCTGTATGGCCATGGCAGCCATGATAGCGAATACTGCCACCTGGAGCTTAAACTTCTCCTTGAACCAGCAAAACAACTGACACAGAAAGAGGGAAGGAGAAAATTGTGGACAACAATGTAAGCTGATGCAAGGTGAATGTGGCAGTCACAGTCAACCAATTATTATTATTATTCTTATTTTTTGTAATTTTGTTTATAATGAAACAACCAAGATGTGGGTTTTAGTGTAGACTTACTGATTTTATTAAGTGGATAACACAAAAATATGGCAATCAGCCATTTAGGAATTATAGCCATTATTATACTCATTCCATTTATTTTCAGAAGTAATCGGACAAAGTACATTTAAGGATTATTACGAATACAAATCATCAGTTTTTCAGCCAGTTTTCTATAGTTAAATTGGAGATGGATTCGTGAACATTTCCACATCACTGAACATTCCTTGGACTTCTTTTACATCAGTCATTAACAAATATGCTACGGTGCTGTAAGGCAAAGCTGTCTGGAGTAGGCAGTTCTCAAAAAGTGCGTGATCTTGCAAAGAGACTAGCAAGGGAAGCTATCAAGAGACCTACAAAACGTTGAATGAGCTTAGGCTTCTGCGGCTGTGACTGGAGAAACTGTGCATCTTGCACATTTTGTTTGCTCCATTACTGGTTATGCAGCTTCATGGTAAAGTGATACAGTGAAGTAATTTCTTAAAAAGATACGAAATTTCAGCTACTTTGCCAAAAAGTACATGGGAAACTCGAGTCAAGATTTGATCTGTTTTCTAGAGAAAACCTGTTTAGAGCAGATCAGCGATGCCATGATGCACATGTGCGGTGTGAGGAAGAGCTTCAGACGCATGATGAGGATGGCCAGGACCGCAAAAGCCATCAGCTGCAGACTATGGTACACCAGCTGTGGAGAGACAGAGTCAGATGACAAGCGAGTTGTAGAGGATATAATGGCTGTATGGCAAGGTAAAACTGTTCAGTTAGATTAGGAAGAATCCTGACCCTATCAATTTCATCTTGGTGTTTTTATGTATTTATATAATGCAATGCTGAAATACCCAGTTGTTTAAGTGGTATCCCAGTGTAAATTATATAGATTTAAAATGAATGGTAACACTTTACGTGAAGGTATCGTCATAACAGTGGCATGACACCGTCATAACTGTTACATGACACAGTCATGAATGTGTCATAATCATTATGTCAATGTCATAAATGTGAATGACTGCTGTCATTAAGTGTCATTTGGTTTTTGTAATGACAAGTTGACATACAACTGAAGACCAAAAAGGCCAAAGACAACTTCTGGTTATGTCGCTTTGATTAATATCAAGTTGTCATATTAAAGACAACGCAAAAAATATCAAGTTGTCATTACAAAAACCGAATGACACTTAATGACAGCAGTCATAAACATTTATGACATTAACATAATGTTTATGACATGTTCATGACTGTGTCATGTAACACTTATGACAGTGTTATGTTACTATTATGATGATACCTTCAAGTAAAGTGTTACCAAATTAATAAAACATTTATAACATGAATTATAAAGATCCTATTGTCTTATTTACAATTTGTAAATGTCCAATCAAGTCCCTCTATTTTGTCATGTGATCATTCCACAGGGACCACAATGGAAATAACTGTTTATGCTTTATCGTGTTACCCCTGTATCATTGATATATTCAACTCTGTATGTTTACACTGATGTCGCAGAATAAACTCAATCAATCAATCATAAACAATGTTTTGTTTACCTTTAAACGGCAGCTGCAGGAGGGTGTGCATGTGCGCATATATGAGCGTTTAAAAAGACCGGAACCTTTGACCATGTGTGATGCGCGTGCACGCTGCCACCTACGAGATGTTTTGTAAATCACTCTAGAGGTGTTATCAGGTTACAAAAATAGCGTTTTCAGTTTTAGAAGTGTTCATTTGTCACTAGCTTTTACATAATATATGGGAAACGTTATATTTACACAGAAATACAGTGTTTTGGGAGCGGATCCTGCCATGTGTGATGCACGTGTACGTTGACGCCCGCAAGATGGCTTGTAAATCACTCCAGAGGTGTTATCAGGTTACAAAAATAGCGTTTTCAGTTTTAGAAGTGTTCATTTGTCGCTAGCTTTACATAATATATGAGAAACATGTTATATTTACACAGAAATGCAGCGTTTTACATTTTTGGTTCTGTGGCCACTAGAATACATTTGAAATAAGACAAGGAATATTTCAACCAAGTTGACAGTTTCAGCTTTAGTTTCAGGGTATGTTATTGTTGTGTTTTGCACTTGTAGTTCTATAGTTGTATTTTTTAATTTTAAGTCAATTGGGCATTTCACTGTTTAATTTGACTGTATTAATTTGTAGTCAAGATTGGTTGATGGCTAATTGTATAAAAGTAGTCAATTAATGATTTTCCTTAGTTATCCAAACTCTACTTTAAGATGTTTTTAGCATAAATTGCACTGTTGGAAATTGTAACTCTGTGTCGTCTCAGTAACTCAAGTAGGAGGATTAAAAGCAATTTGTGTTTTTTTGCAAACTTCCACATACCATGGCTACTGGAGTATAATTTCAGCATTTTTTTTTTGTCCAGGAGAGGAATTGGCAAAAGCTTAAAAAAAAAGTAGCAGCGGAAGATTGCATAGCACCAGGGAAACGACTTCTCATTTCCTTGTAATGAGAAAGGGAATGAAATCCATTTAGGGACAAAGTTACTAAGCAGACTTTATAGACACTGCTGGCCCTGATAAATCTTAGTACATAAAGCAAAGTCAGAAAAATTCTATAATGCTGTAAAACCTTAAAGGTCATACAACAGTACCAACACACCAATACTTGCTCATGTTTTTGCAACATAAGGAATGAAGATTTATTTCTGCTTACCTCTCCTTTCTCCACAACGTTGGGTCTGTAAAACAAGGAACAAAAAAAATTGTTCATGCAGCATTCACAATAGGTTGACAGAATGTTGACATAAAGATGATTAAATATTCTCAATTTATGTGATGATATATTGTACAGGTATGTTAACATAACAGTTGTATGAAAAAACAAACAAACAAACAAACAGGGATTACAGTGAAATTAGCTACCACTAACAGGGTTTGGGGCCCTCACCCTACAGCTTCATCAATGACCTCAGTCCTGCCAGATGCCTTCCTTCCATTTCTCAGGAATCTGAGAATATCCTGGACAGTCTATACAATCAAACAATACAGACAGCTGAGACGAATTATAAAAAGGCTATTTTTAATATGTTAAAACAATTTACAACAAATAGCACACTGCATATGAAAAGCTTGCTAATACTCCACCTGTGTGCAGACAAGTGTCTTCTTATATTGATACATTTTCAGAATAAACAATTTTTCAGAGAAAACACTTAAAGAAATGCAGCTATTAATATAGATATACAGTATGACTGCTGAACATTTTATTTCACCATTACAACAGGAGTTTTTTTCGGGGGGGGGGGGGGGGGGGGGGGGGTAATGAGTTTACATTTACAGTGTCTTACGGTGTTAAAGTCAAACACTGCTCTCTGCTGTTCAGCTTAAAGCCACTGTATGTAAATTTTAGAACACAGCAGCAAATGCTATATCCATCCAATATAAATTTGTTTTTAACATCATTTATGACAAGTATATAACAAATGACATAAAATATAACAAAATAATGAAATTATTTCATGAGCCAGTCATCAATTTTGACCTAATCGGTGCCACTTAAGGTGACAAAACAGCACTTAGAATCCAGCCTCAGTGTACCATGGCCTACACAGAAATGTATTACAGCCACCCAGGGTGGCAGTTGTAGCCACGTCAATTACACAGAGGTCTAAATGTAAAAATGCTTAAATCATGTTAAAAACTATACCACATTATTTGTCTCATAACAATTCTAAAAAGGTATAGTATGGACTCTCTATGACTGCATTTTCTCGGGGATATAGAGTAAAAACAGCAATAAATAGTGACACAAGTCAGTTTCAGTTTGGACAGGGGTAAAAAGTTAAAGTTTCTCCAATTTCAGGAAAAAATAGAATTGTTTTGACTGTGTTGAATGTTTGGTCTCCACACTACAGGTCAAACAAGGTAAACGTCCATTGGATTCTATGACTTGTGACGTATGTTACCCTGTAATATGATAACTAAGCATGACAGATGGCACAAACTATTCCTTTTTAGAACCCTATTAACCCAAACAACAAAGTGAAGCTCTGTGAATACTTTCCTGATGCACTGTATATAATCTTAGACAGACTTTGCTTTCATGGCATCATTCACAACTTTTCTTAGCACACTGCTGCACACTTGAGTAGCCCCTGAAATTAGCAGCTCTATGGATTGAATTCAGCTCTCATGCAAGACGGCTTTGCTGCCTTGGGGTGCTGGGACTCCATGCTGGGCCTCGGGACTCACATTTTCAATACCTAGTGTGTCCCAGGACTTAGTAGCCAAAACCTCTAATGTAAACTCTCAGTGGTATTGAGAATTTCATTGTATTGGTATACATTACAAAATTTTTGGTATTGTGACAACCGTACAGAAAACTCACTATATTTTCCATAGAATCCTACTAAAATTACTTTATCGGCGATGATATTAGCAGTAATTTTTTGACAAACAACAGAAATAAAGGTACTACATAATAACTACATTTCAACACAAAGTACATTTTTTCATTTTTGTGAAAAGCCAAAGTGAAGACTTGCCCTCCAAGCAATGACAGCAACCACCAGCATATTGATGGGCAGCAGCAATGTTTTTAGATATCGTACAGGCGTCTGAAAAAGAGGTGCAGAGAGGACAGCTAAGAACAAACACTCTGCAGCCTGCATGAAACCACATTCACATGTACAAAATTCATCACAGAACAAGGGCAGTATCTTGCAAAGAGCTCCAAAATGGGTTCTGTTGATTAGGCTGTCTAGCCCTCAGTCAGAGCTCTGCTGTGAGGCATTGCCACACACCCTGCTACTAACCAGCATGCATTTTACACAAGCAAATATTAGATTAGACTTCTGCAGCATTTCTTTCTGCCTCAGAGATTACATTTTAGAATGATCCTTCAAATTAAAAAAAAAATCTAATTATCACAGCTAAATAAAAAAAAACAAGTCCTTCCAAAGTGCTACATACAGTTACATACATCAACATGAAGTTTTGAAATGATTACACAACACTGAGATACCGATCACAGCCTAAGACACACAGTGTGTGTAGAGTCTATGTCAGTGCAGGTGCTCAGTCACATTCTTCTTTCGGCTGCTCCCATTAGGGGTCGCCACAGCAGGTCAATAGTTTCCATCTCACTGTCCTCTGTAAATTCCTCTGTCACACCAACAACCTGCATGTCCTCCCTCAGCACATCCATAAACATCCTCTTTAGCCTTCCTCTTATCCTTCTGACTGGTGGCTCCATCCTCATCATCCTTCTCCCTATATACCCTGGGTCCCTCCTCTGCATATGTCCAAACCATCTCAATCTCAACTGTCTGACTTTGTCTCCAAACTGTCCCACCTGAGCTGTCCCTCTGATATGTTCATTCCTAATTCTGTCCATTCTTGTCACTCTCAAAGAGAATCGCAACATCTTCAGCTCTGCCACCTTCAGCTCTGCCTCCTGTCTTTTTGTTAGTGCCACCGTCTCCAAGCTGTACAACATAGCTGGTCTCACTACTCTTGTAAGTTTTCCCCTTCACTCTTGCAGGTATTCTTCAATCACAAATCACTCCTGCCACCTTTCTCCACCCACCCCACCCTGCCTGCACTCTCTTCTTCACCTCTCTACCACACTCTCAATTCCTTTGGACAGATGACCCCAAATATTTAAACTCATCTACTTTCACCACTTCTACTCCTTGAAACTGCACTATTGCACTGGACTCTTTCTCATTCACACACATGTACTCAGACTTGCTCCTACTGACTTTCATTCCCCTTCTCTCCAGAGCATATCTCCACCTCTCCAGGCTACACTCAACCTAGTCTTTACTTTCATTATAAATCACAATGTCATCTGCAAACATCATAGTCCATGGATACTACTGTCTGATCTCATTTGTTAACCTGTCCATCACCATCGTGAACAAGAAAGGAGCTGATCCTTGGTGTAATCCCACCTCCACCTTGAATGAGTCTGCTATTCCTAATCTGGTAGAGTCTGTCATCTCACTGCTGTCACACTATACTTGTACATGTCCTGCACTACTCTCACATACTTCTCTGCCACTCCAGACTTCCTCATACAATAGCACATCTCTTCTCTTTGCACCCTGTCATAAGATTTCTCTAAATCCACAAACACACAATGTAACTCATTCTGGCCTTCTCTATACTTCTCCATCAGTATTCTCAGAGCAAACATTGTACCTGCAGTGGTCTTCTTCAGCATGAAACCATATTGCTGCTCACAGATCTTCACCTGTTTTCTAAGCCTAGCTTCCACTACTCTTTCCCATAACTTCATGCTGTGGATTATTAAAATTATGCCTAGCCCAGGGTTTATGTCTGGGTTTTTCCCCATCCAGGTCACCTCTGATTTTTGTTTTATTTTTCACACGATTGTAATTTAGTCATTTAAATCTTAGCTTGGTTCTGGTTATGTTCCTGTTATCAGTGGTCCTGTTTTCTGTTAGGGTTTATCTTTTGTTATTTATTGCATTAATGGTTTTCTGGTTATCATTTATTTCCTGTTCAACCTTTAGTTTGATTTACTATTTTATTATCATCATTTTGCTGCTACTTTAATGCTTCAGCCATGTTCAGTTCTGCTTTAGTTTTTGTTAGCCTTTTCTATTTTATTGAGTTTGTTCATGCATGTATCTTCAGTCATGCTCAGTCCTGTTCTAGTTTTGGTTATAGAATATTATTGTTCTTGTTCTCTCTCTAGGTTTGTCACTCGGTTTCCTAGTTTTCCCCTTTTATCTTGGACACATGTCCTTTTGTTGGTCTTTGGGCACATTATATTTTCACCAGTGGTTTTCTGTCACTTACTCCTTTTGCTTTGCACCACTTTGTTTTTCACTCACTCAAGCCTCTTGACTCTCTTCACTCTTCTTTGCTTCACCAGACCACACCTCCTTCCAGAACCTTCTCTTACACCTGCCTCTTGTTACACTGATTACATCACCTGTTATTTAAGCTCCTCATTTCCCTCACTCCAGTGCCAGTTCGTTGTGATCTTGTTATCCACGTTCCAGCCTTTGTTTCTTGTCCTGTTGCCACTCGGTATGTTTGACCTCGCTTTGTATTTTTGGATTTTGTCTTAGTCTCAGCACTTGTACTTTGTCATGCTGTGTTTTGACCTCTGCTCACCTAGACCACACCTCAGCCTCTCAATTGTTTGTACCTCTGCCTTGCTGCCTGCCATACTGTGTAACGAATCCCTGCTACGTCTTAAGATAAAGCCTCTTATTGTCCCAACATCCGTGTTCTGGAGTCCTGCATTTGTGTCCAGCCACATTGCACCTGCAGCCTGGCTCTGTCGTTACTGCAGCTCTGCACATCACCCTTGTTTGTAAAAATAGGAACCAGCACACTCCTCAGGCATCTTCTCACCTTATTATTCTTCTTCGCCCAACAGTAGCCCAATTTCTGCTGACACCCTGTTGGGCAACAACACCAGTGGTGGCCGTTGTTAACCCGGGCCTCGACCGAGCCAGTATGGAAATTCAATTTGTACTCTGCATGGATAGGGTGGCTTGTTTTATGCCAGATGCCATTCCTGATGCAACCATACTCATTTATCAGAGCTTGGGACCAGCACTCAGAGTGTACTGGCTGCACACCCCATGTGGCTGAGTTCAGGTGATCATCACTCTGCAGTTATTACCATTTTGTGGCTCCTCTTAAGCATGACAAATGCCACCTCTGATGTACAGCCTGAGTTTGGTCAAAATAGCATTTCAAGTTAAAAACCTAAAGGTGAAACATACCTCTAACTCCATGAAGTCAAACTCTGCAGCACATGTGTACATTAGAGTGTGGAAATCCTTGTAACTGGTAAACTTAGATTTGATCAAGCCACTGATGTGAGCCTGGGAAAAAAGTCAAAATAACAATGAAAATCATTAAGACTGGACTTCAAGCACTTGGATGAAAGGTGGGTAAATGGCTTCATATATTAGGGATGTCAAAAAAAAAAAAAAAAATTGATAGTCATTGACATGAAATCGATACCAACTGCTTCCCCTCAACACATTGCTTCTCTGCACCACTACTGCTGCAGGCACACAGCATCTCCCCCCACCAACACACAATGAGAGTTATGTATGTAAGTACGGTTCTATGAATTCTGGATGACCAACAGACGGTGTTACTTAGCACCTGGACTATTCCACGTGTGCATACACAGAGGTCAAGCGTCATACAAACAAAGTTACATTAGTGGGCGTGACCTGGGTGACGTCAGTCAACAGTATATGAGACCATGTCATCTTGCATTCATTCATTTTGGAATCTAGTGCCTACAACCATAGTTACATATGTAACTCTTGTTCTATTTCATTCCTCCTGACCACCACCTGGATGACCTCATACCAATAAGGTCATGAGGAATCTGCACTTACTGCACCTCAGTTGCAGTTCAAAGAGGCCGATAATACAGCCTTCGTCACAGGGTGAGGAGCACATTAACTCTGTAGAAGCAGGCTAAAGTACAGGAGGAAGCCCACATTGCTGCAGCACAGATGTCGGTCAGTGGAACACCTCCCAGGGCAGCCCAGGAAGTGGATATGCCCCAGGTTGAATGACATCTCACTGGTAGAGGTTGACGGCCGCCATTTCTGTAACCTTGCAATATAGTGTCAACAATACCCTGCGACAGTCTTTGCTTGGACAAGGCGCAGCCCTTCCTGTGCCCTGCATAGCAGACAAACAGAGCATCTGTTCTGCAGAGCTCATCAGTCAATTCAATGTAACGTCTAAGTGCACAAACAGGACACAGAAGACTACAATTAGTCAATGCACTAGACTGTGGGGCAAACAGATTAGTGTCTGCACCAGATTGTGGAGCAAAGGCAGTCAAGGTAACAGGCTTGTTACCATAAAAAGCCAAACCTCTCTTTGATAAACAGGAAGGGTTATATCATAGAGTAACTTCTGACCCATCAGAATTCCAGCGTACACAGCAGAGTCAAAGTGTTGTTGAGTGGATGCTCCTGGCTTGGAGCACACACAAGCCAATTGCCTCGATACGGAAGAATGCGTATCCCACAAACCCGCAAATGAGAGAGTGCTGCTGCCACCCACCCAGTAAACGCACGGGGAGCAAGGGAAAGTTTGAAAAGGAGGACTTTGAACTGGTACGCCTGTCCTTCGAAGGCAAACCGGAGGAACTGCATGTGGTGAACTGACACTGGCATGTGAAAATAAGCATCCTTCAGGTAATGGGCTTTTAACAGCCTTGTCCTCACTACAAACATGCCTCTAAAATCCTTGTTTGTCCTCGTAGTACCTTGTACACAAGCTGCCCCATGCTGTTGTTACTAAACATCGTGGGGCAGTTGTTGAGCTTCTTGAAATTAGTGCCACGCTCAGACATGAGCTTCATTTGCCAAATATTCTGCCTCTAAAAGGCCGTCAGAGCCACTTCTCCCATAATTGTTGAATAACTGGACTCGTACCAAAAAAAAAACATGCTATGTGGCTCATTATTCACCCTTCATTATTCGGTGGGACAAGGGCTTAAGAAGGTTGCAAGGCTCCAACAACATAAGTGATGCGAAATAATTTCGACCTTCTGTTCTCCTGTGAGAGATGAAAAAAGGAATGAATGCTGGGTGACACGGTCTCATATACTGTTGGCTGTCGCCCAGGTTACGCCCACTAACGTGACTTTGTTGGTAAAAGACTCAACCTCTGCACATGCAGGCGTGGAATAATCCAGGTGCTAAACACTGCCATCTGGCGGTTAGGAGGAATGAAATAGAGCATGCCCTTTTCTTCGAAGTGGAGAACCAGTGCTTCCTTTGACTGGACAGAGTCAGAGAAAACCACTGGTAGTAAAAATGAAATGTTCCCAAAGGAAAAAAGTCACAGACTGTTGTGGCGGACAAAGAGGTGTAAATGCAGGCTTCAGAAAGTAAAAACCCTCCCATGTGTTGCTTCTACCTGTGCACCTAAAACAGCTGATCTCAATAAATAGCTTGTCAACCTGCCTGAAGAGCTGAACTAATTACAATCAGCTGGTTTATTAGTTTTACACCTCTGGGCAGACATGACCTCCAACTCCACTGACAGGGTCATGCTAATGATGTGTTCATTGTTGTTCATTAGTGAACTTGGAAAACAATAAAAGTAAAACTTTGTTGTCTTACAAGGAACAGATAAGATTTTTAAACAACTGCAGAGAAGTTCCCCCCCACCCCCGCCTCCCAAATTATCCTTTTCTTTTCCTTTTGCACTGCCTACAGTTGTGGTCAGAATTACTGGCACCCCTATTTTAAGTACACATTTTAATATACGGTATGTTCAGCAATAAATGCAAACAAACCAAATTTGTGTCATAAATATTTAGAACAGAAACAACATGAAATAACATGAAATAAAAAAATACAGATAAGATGGGCTGGACAGTTAATGGCATCCTTTGATGATATAAATTCAAAGGATGCCAACAATTGTCCAGCATACAATATATATTTTTATTTCATTATAAAAACATTTTTTGTTTTTGCAGCTCACTAACTTTGTATATATTTCTGAACATATTTTAAAACGTGCACTTAGAAAAGAATGCTGGTGGTAATTCTGACAAGTTTATATAAAATATGCAACACAAAATGTCATACACCTTACATTATTTACATGACTGCAATTTTGTTTTCACTATGCCAGACAACTGAAAAATGGTGTTTAATTGATGTTATTGTTTTTAATGTTCTAAACTTTATAAAAAAAAAAACTTTGAACTTTTTGTAATTTTTCTCCCACTGGTGTTGAAAATGGCACTATCAAGTATTGTCCTTGTTATTAGTACTGAGTTTGAATTCTATCATCAAGAAGCATCACCTTTAATAAGCGAAGTGCACATCTCGGGCTGCGCGGTGCATTATGGGTAGGCTAAATTTTTCGACTACCAACCCACAAGCTATGACGGCGGAAAGCAGCAAGGAGTGCTGTGATTTGGATCATTTCAACCACTGGAAAGTTGACGATTTAAAGCCTTTTTTGTAAGCTCCGCGGATTGCCTGTTACAACAAGGACTACGTACTGCAGTGGACAGAAATGGAAAGAAGAGCTGGCTGTGCTTGCGTGTGCTGCATTGTTACAGAAACTACCGATAGTGCTGACAAAGGAGGAAGAGAGAGCTGCTGTCGAAAATGACCAATCCTTGTTGATAGTTGGAGACTAACTAATTAACTAGCTAATTCAGGGATGAGATTGGCAAATTCGATTTTCAGAGGAAAATAAGACAGGGTCCAGGGGCCGCATGCCCCGGCGGGTCCAGGGCAGAGCCCTGGCCAGGGGGTCTGAAGCCAAATCATTTTTTGCTGTTTTAAAACATGTAAATTGCACTAAAATGATATTTAAAACTACTATAAATGCCAGGTGTTCATATCTATAAATCAAACTGTAAACCCTTACTAAGACCATCTACTGTACATGTGTATTTTTGTGACCAAAATATTTTGTCATAACTAGACTTACTTGATTTTCAGCATTCTCCACTTTCAGCATGGCACACTTGTCAACAAACATACATGTACATGTATATCCTCAAATACATGTACATGTATAATCCAATGTTCTATGTCCATTGAACTGTCAGATCATATAAGGTTTATATTTAGTCGATGTGATCTCCACCTATAACACTGTCATCACGTGTATACATGTATATAATATACACACACATACATGTATATATAATTACAATGTTCTAGCACACTACAATAACGTCAAAATGTCTGTTTACATAATCACTGACTGTGTGTATGTGTGTGTGCAACACCGAAGAAAGGGCGGGAGAAACGCATATATAACCTTTGCGCTGATTGGTCATAAGCTTTGTAATAACCAATGAAAACGTGCGTAAGTAATAGCTTCGACAGCGCTTCGATACCATCTCGGTTTTTATGATTTGTTGGAGGGAAAACTACCGAATATTGGAAGGTGAAAGAATACACAGTTACCTCCCTTACACTACATGCTCATTGTGCACCTACTTCATACTGGTCACTGTCAGCACAGCGTTACTTCCGCGTTCGGCTGACTGACGGACTGATCGAACTTGCTGCGTCGGCGATAACAAACAAAGACCACTCAGTGTTCTGAATAGACGACAATTTTATTAAACAAAAGGGCCTGTCACAGTGGCGTATTCTATCAGACTACATAAAATAAAATAAACCCGCTCTCTCTCCTCTATCAGACTCCTTATAATAAAATAAAACCGCTCTCTCATGCGCGCACGCTCTTCCTCCCTCCCTCTCTGTGTGTGTCTAATCAGAGCTGCAACTCTTTAAAATAAACGCGCACTCACTACATGTCGGTGCGCTTATCAAATGCCCTGATCAATCAGTCTGATCAAAGCTGAAAAGTGCTGTGACTCTTTATAATAAACGCGCACTCGCTGCATGTCGGTGTGCTCATCAAATGCCCTGATCGATCAGTCTGATCAAAGCTGAAAAGAGGTGTGACTCTAAAATAAACGTGCACTCGCTGCATAAAAAAAAAAAAAAATAATAATAATGTTAAATGACTGTTTTTGAGCTGCACCACACCATGCAGCAGAGCGCACTTCCAGAGGCAGAAAATAGCACTGAAACTTGTGCAGCATGGCACACGCGACTGTGTGCACACATTAGAACGCGAACACACGCAGCTGCAAGTATGAACGAACACTGTTAAAGGCTGAGTACGCGTGTATTTCGGCCGTATTTAAATGAAACACAACGCTGCAATGAGCAGCTCTACGAATACGCCACTGTGAAAGCCCCTAAAGGTACTCCTGGCATTAAATTTTTTTTTTGCACTCTTACCCCCCCCCTAAAATTTTCTCAACGGATTTGGACGTTTCACAAAATCGACCCCCGGGACTGTCAAATCCACGGAAATCCATCCATCTGAATCTTTCTTTTCTGTGGCGAAATTGTGTAGAATGAACGGAGATTTACAACCACATTTCTTCTTCTTTCCGTCTTTGTGTGGACTTGGCGGAGCTTTGCAATCGTGTATTTTCAGCCAACTTTCAAGCCTATAAATTCTGTTTGAGCATTTCAAAACAGCACAATGCACCCCTGTCATTATTGTATGCGTCGCTTAAGGCTTAAAGCCTTTGAAACAATCCGCGTAAGCCTTAACTTTCACAGTCCGCTAATGCTACTGTATACGAAATTCAATGGGAGAGGTGTGACTTTGGTAGTTGGCATTTTTGCCCCCGTTTGACCCACACATGCGCAGATGCGTTGCACACTTCGCTTATTCTAGTGTCATGAAACCCATCACACACACCCCCACCCATTACCCATAACATTGTGAGCACTGACAGTTGAAGTGAATAACATTGATTATGTTGTTACAATGGGACCTGTCAGTAGGCAGGATATATTAGGTGTCAAGTTAACATTTTACCATCAAGGTTGATATGTTACAAGCAGGAAAAATGGGGTTGCATACCGATTTGAAAGACTGACAATTTACAGTTACTTACATCATCAGAGGTGCCAAGAACAGTGGAAAGCAGAAATTTGAGCAGAACTGTGGAGACAATCCAAGCTAAACCCAGCATGACCTGAGAAGTAGAGAGATAAATTGTAGGCTTAAAAAAATACAGTTTTTGCCTTTTTGGTGGGAACTACTGCACTAAGAGAATGGGACATTACAAAGATATTATTATATTCAACTACTTTAACAAATAAACATATTTTCAAACTTCTAAGATCTTTGCCTGGTTCTGCTAAAATGTTACAATGCAGCTTGGCTCAGTTTGCTTTTACACAGTGGACCAAACATGCAAATAAATGTCATATGTAACCATAGTGTAAGATGTGCTGTGTTATATGTCCAATCTTTAGCAGCATGCTCAGCAAAGGTGCTAGCATCATAGCTATCAATAGCCTCATAGGATTCAAAAACTGTCTGTGTCCAGAGATTTTTATTTATTAAGCTTTGACACAATAATATGCTGCATACTGTAGGAAGCGCTCTTCGATAAGTGCTTCATTTGACACTATGTATTACTGCAATGCTCCTTTGATAGGACAAGTTTGAAATAACACAGCAAAAATAATTCCTCAATAATTACAGTACCAATGGGACAGGGC
This sequence comes from Thalassophryne amazonica, assembly GCF_902500255.1. NCBI lineage: Eukaryota > Metazoa > Chordata > Actinopteri > Batrachoidiformes > Batrachoididae > Thalassophryne > Thalassophryne amazonica. The sequence continues at coordinate 65,000,150 of NC_047109.1, read as the reverse complement.
ATCCAAACATTTGACTGGTAGGCTATACAACTCATGTCTGCAAAGTCCTTTTATGGTGGTTATTCACATTTTTGTTTAACATTACTGGTACCGAGGCAATACTGGATTTATATAGTTAACATGAAATAACAGTTGTTAATGTGGACAATTCATCATACCCAGGTGACGATGCCAGATTTGAAGACGGTTACAAACCGATCCCTGAATGCAACAATTGCCTGGGAGAAGGGAGAGGAAAAACCAAAATCAAAATCAAGTGAAAAACATAGTCATAGTAATTCAAGACAAATCACTATCATTCAACACGTCAAAAGCAGTTGAGGAGTTTTACCTCAGACAGCAAGTGATCCAGGAAAACCACTGGCTATTACATTACTTTTTCAGAATCCACCATGACAAATATGCCTTATTGCAAGACCTATTGCTGTTTGGACAAGTGGGATGATTTCAGTAAAAATTAGAAATAGCTCACTCAAGTTACTGTACAGATGTTGCACATGTTTGACAACTCCCACTTAACTGGCTATCATTGGACATTAAATAGGCGAAAGAGTCTTACATTTCTGAAAGTGTTGATGAAACACTTTATTTTTTAAAAATATTAATACTTAAATGAACTGGTCATATTTTGAGATCAAGTGAGCTATGTGGTTTCTCAAGGCTTTTTTAACAAGTTGGATTTTGGACACTCTTTCCAGGTTGCAAGCACTGATATATCTTCTTTTTAACATAATGACCAATCAATCTGGTCAATGTCACATTCAATTAATATACTGAAAGAATGTTGGATTAATGTCCAACTTACCCAGATGGAGATGAGTGAAGAAGCATAGAAGGAAGTGAGGAGCATGGAATTGCCAAACATCAGGATGAAGCAGACAGCGAGTGTGATCTGTTGGAAGCAGACAGAAAGGAGAGAATGAGAGAATGTATCAGTGTTGTGTATTGTGCAGTGCAGCCCGTATAACCTTTCAGTGTGTCCACCATGTATTCTCATGATTTGTCAGTCTAGTCTACGTACAAATAAATGCTTCACATTTCTGCTTGGCACTAAACCACACAAGACTGCAGTCTTAAACATTCAGTTACAGCTCATACTTGCTAAATGATTTCAACACCAACATGCTGTGGCAGAAACAAATACTAACAGCTTTGAAAATGTTCACATAATTATGGTCTTGACCTGAAAATTAACCTAATCACATACTTTGGAGCAACTACTTAAACATGTCCTGTTCATGGACCACAGTTGAAAAGCAGACTGATACGATGGACCAAAAATGTTTCTTCAAACAAAATTTAAAATGATATACGAGGTCTGTTAGAAAAGTAACAGACTTCGTGTGTATATATATATATACGTGGTCTGTCCATAAAGTAACGGTCCTTTTTATTTTTTTTAAAAACTATATGGATTTCATTCATATGTTTTTCCGTCAGACATGCTTGAACCCTCGTGCGCATGCGTGAGTTTTTCCACGCCTGTCGGTGATGTCATTCGCCTGTGAGCACGCCTTGTGGAAGGAGTGGTCCCGCCCCCTCGTCGGATTTTCATTGTCTGGAAATGGCGGAATGAAAAGGACTTTTTTCCATCAGAATTTTTTCAGAAGCTGTTAGAAACTGGTACCTGGAAACCATTCGAAAAAGTTATCTGGCTTTTGGTGAAAATTTTACGGGCTTCACAGAGAATAAGGACTTTTAACTACAGCTTTAAGGACCCCTTTAAGGATGGTCGGTGCACCGCGCTCCGAGCTGCAACGTCGCGGCACAAACCACTGGATTATTTCTAAGCTGATGGCTCTGCGGATACGAGACCGTCGTGTGCTCTTTCTCTGGTTATCACAAGAGCTGGACATCAGCCATTTTCCGGCAGATTTCACTTTTAACAAGAGATTTTGTCATGGAAAGCCGCGCGGAGGCTTCACGCGTCACGACCGATTCGCTGATGAAGCGAGACAAAGGAACACCTCCGTTTCGGAGTGTTAGAGGACAAGTTTGGACATGCCTATCTCGGCTTTCAGTGCTTACCAGTCGAGTGAGTATAAGAGAACTTGTGGAGAGCTGGACATGCTTTATCCGGAGTCGGGTCGCGGGGGCAGCAGCTCAAGCAAAGCCGCCCACACACACCTCCCCCAGTTCCTCCAGGGGAACCCCAAGGCGTTCCCAAGCCCGCTGAGAGACGTTGTCCCTCCAGCGTGTCCTGGGTCTTCCCCGGGGCCTCCTCCCAATGGGACGTGCCTGGAACACCTCTCCAGTGAGGCGTCCAGGGGGCATCCGGAAAAGATGCCCGAGCCACCTCAACTGACTCCTTTCGACGTGGAGGAGCAGTGGCTCGACTCCGAGCTCCTCCCGAGTGACCGAGCTCCTCACCCTATCTCTAAGGGAGCACCCAGCCACCCTGTGGAGGAAACGCATCTTGGCCGCTTGTACTCACGATCTCGTTCTTTCGGTCATGAGCCAAATCTCATGACCATAGGCGAGGATCGGACCGTAGATCGATCGGTAAATCGAGAGCTTTGCCCCCCTACTCAGCTCTCTCTTCACCATGACGGTCCGATACAGCGACCGCATCACTGCAGATGCTGCACCGAGCCGTCTATCAATCTCACGCTCCATCCGTCCCTCATTCGTGAGCAAGACCGCGAGATACTTAAACTCCTCCACTTGAGGCAAGGACACTCCACCAACCTGAACAGGGCAAAGCACCTTTTTCCGGTCGAGAACCATGGCCTCGGATTTGGAGGTGCTGATTTTCATACCGGACGCTTCACACTCGGCTGCAAACCGCCCCAGTGCACGCTGAAGGTCTTGATTTGAAGAAGCCAACAGAACCACATCGTCCGCAAACAGCAGAGACGAGATTCTGTGGTTCCCAAACCAGACCCCCTCTACACCCTGGCTGCGCCTAGAAATTCTGTCCATAAAAATAATGAACAGAACCGGTGACAAAGGGCAGCCCTGGTGGAGGCCAACGTGCACTGGAAACAGGTTTGACTTAATACCGGCAATGCGAACCAAGCTCCTGCTGCAGTCGTACAGGGACCGGATAGCCCTTAGCAAAGGACCCCGGACCCCGCACTCCCGGAGCACTCCCCACAGGGTGCCCCGAGGGACACGGTCAAACGCCTTCTCCAGATCCAGAAAACACATGTGGACTGGTTGGGCAAACTCCCATGAACCCTCGAGCACCAGATGGAGCGTGTAGAGCTGGTCCAGTGTGCCGCAACCAGGACGAAAACCACACTGCTCCTCCTGAATCCAAGGTTCGACCAACGGTCGAATTCTCCTCTCCAGTACTCTGGAATAGACCTTACCGGGGAGGCTGAGGAGTGTGATTCCCCTATAGTTGGAACACACCCTCCAGTCCCCCTTCTTAAACAGAGGGACCACCACCCCGGTCTGCCAATCCAGAGGCACAGTCCCGATTGCCACGCGATGTTGCAGAGGCGTGTCAGCCACGACAGTCCCACAACATCCAGAGACTTAAGGTACTCAGGACGGATTTCATCCACCCCAGGAGCCTTGCCACCGAGGAGCTTTCTAACCACCTCGGTGACTTCGGCCTGGGTAATGGATGGGTCCGCCTCTGAGTCCCCAGTCTCTGCTTCCTCTTCGGAAGATGTGACGATGGGATTGAGGAGATCCTCGAAGCATTCCTTCCACCGCCCGACAACATCCCCAGTCAGGGTCAACAGCTCCCCACCCGCACCGTAAACAGTGCTGGTGGACAGCTGCTTCCGCCTCTTGAGGCGTCAGACGGTTTGCCAGAATCTCTTCGAGGCTGACCGACAGTCCTCCTCCATGGCCTCCCCAAACTCCTCCCAGACCCGAGTTTTTGCCTCTACGACCGCACGGGCTGCGGCACGCTTGGCCTGCCGATACCTGTCAGCTGCCTCCGGGGTCCCACCTACCAACAAAGATAAGTAGGACCACCGGGTTCCACCACCGGGTTCGGGGATTGCCGCCGCGACATGCACCAGAGACCTTGTGACCACAGCTACAAGCGGCCGCATCAACAATGGAGGTGGAGAACATGGTCCACTCAGACTCCATGTCTCCAACCTCCCTCAGGATCTGGGAGAAGCTCTCCCGGAGGTGGGAGTTGAAGACCTCGCTGACAGAGGGTTCCGCCAGTCATTCCCAGCAGACCCTCACGATACGTTTGGGCCTGCCAGGTCTGACCGGCTTCCTCCCCTCCCAGCGGATCCAACTCACCACCAGGTGGTGATAGGTCGACAGCTCTACCCCCTCTTCACTCGAGTGTCCGAGACACGTGGCCGAAGGTCAGATGATACGACTACAAAGTCGATCATTGACCTCCGGCTCAGGGTGTCCTGGTGCCACGTGCACTTATGTACACCCTTGTGCTCAAACATGGTGTTCGTGATGGACAAACTGTGACTAGCACAGAAGTCCAACAACTGAACACCACTCGGGTTCAGATCGGGGAGGCTGTGCTTCCCGATCACCCCCCTCCAGGTCTCACTGTCGCCGCCCACGTGGGCACTGAAATCCCCCAGGAAAACAATGGAGTCCCCAGTCGGAGCACTATCTAGTACCCCTCACAGGGACTCCAGAACCTCCATGACCAGTAAAAAAAAAAATCAAGGACCGAGACGTCGCCCGGTATGGCGGAGCCGGGGCCCCACGCTGGAGCCAGGCCTGGGGTTGGGGCTCGCGTGCGAGTGCCTGGTGATCGGGCCTTAGCCCATGGGGCCCGGCCGGGCTCAGCCCGAAAGAGCGACGTGGGCCCGCCCTCCTGTGGGTTCACCACCTGCAGAGGGGGCCATGGGGGTCGGGTGCAGAGAGGATTGGGTGGCCCGGCGGGCCGGTCTATGCTCACAGCCCCTGGATGTTGGGACGTGGAATGGCACCTCGTTGGGGGGGAAGGAGCCTGAGCTTGTGCGGGAGGTTGAGAGATACCGACTAGAGATAGTCGGGCTCACCTCCACGCACAGCTTGGGCTCTGGTACCCAACTCCTGGAGAGGGGCTGGACGCTTCACTTTTCTGGCGTTGCCCACGGGGAGAGGCGGAGAGCTGGGGTCGCATTGCTTATTGCTCCCCAGCTCAGTCGCCATGTATTGGAGTTCACGCCAGTGAACGAGAGGGTCGCGTCCCTACGCCTTCGGGTCGGGGACAGGTCTCTCATCGTTGTCTCGGCCTACGGGCCGAGCGGCAGTGCAGTGCAGAGTACCCAACCTTCGTCAACAACTGCGTGAAAAAAATAGTCCAACAGTTTAAGAACAATGTTTCTCAATTCCAAGAAATTTAGGGATTCCATCATCTACATTCCATAATATAATCAGAAGACTCAGAGAATCTGGAGATCTTTCTACACATAAGCGGCAAGGCCAAAAACCAACACTGAATGCCCGTGACCTTCCATCCCTCAGGTGGCACTGCATTACAAACCGACATCATTGTGTAAAGGATCTTACTGTGTGGGCTCAGGAACACTTCAGAAAACCATTGTCGGTTAACACAGTTTGTCGCTACATCTACAAGTCCAAGTTAAAAAAGTTGGAAAAGTGTGCTGTGGTCTGATGAGTCCACATTTCAAATTAGTTTTGGAAATCATGGACGTAGTGTTCTCTGGGCAACTTACACATCTGTGATGGCACCATCAATGCTGAAAGGTACATCCAGCTTTTAGAGCAACACATGCTGCCATCCAAGCAACGTCGTTTTCCCTGCTTATTTCAGCAAGACAATGCCAAGCCCCATTCTGCACGTATTACAAAAGCGTGGCTTCATAGTAAAAGAGTGTGGGTACTAGACTGGCCTGCTTGCAGTCTAGACCTGTCGCCCATTGAAAATGTGTGGCGCATTATGAAGCGCAAAATACGACAACAGAGGCCCCGGACTGTTGAACAACTGAAGTGGTACATCAAGCAAGAATGGGAAAGAATTCCATCTACAAAGCTTCAACAATTAGTGTCCTCAGTTCTCAAATGCTTGAGTGTTGTTAGAAGGAAAGGTGATGTAACACAGTGGTAAACATACCACTGTCCCAGCTTTTTTGAAATGTGTTGCAGGTATCCATTTCAAAATGCGCAAATATTTGCACAAAAACAATAAAGTTTATCAGTTTGAACGTTAAATATCTTGTCTTTGTGGTGTATTCAATTTACATTTTACACAATGTCCAAACTTCAATGGAATTGGGGTTGTACACAATTTCTGTACTTATTTGTTTGGGTTTCCTTGCATGTATAGATTACTTTGGTTGTTACAGACATATGGTAAAAATTTCATGTAAGCAGCACCTTTAGAAATATACTGAGATAAATGGTGACGTGTTCAAGACTTATTTTATCTGTTGTATGTAGACAGTCAGATAACCAAAACTTCAGAAGAAGCCCTGTGACAAGCAACCGAGTTCAGGCTCATTATCAGTGTTGCAGATCACTGAAGAACGTGTGTTTGGGTCTGTACTGCCTGCTCAAATGAACACACAAAAAGCTAAATAATTGTTGCCAAGGTTTTGAAATTATGCAGAGCCATATGCCTTCCTGTGACACAAATCTCTACCATCTTACCACAAATGGCCTTCTCCTTATCTGTGGTCCACACAGGCCCTGGCTAACATGCTGAAGGGATTAGGTAGAGAGAATGTGGACAAAAAAGATGGAACTGGCACAGTCACGTATGTGCACAAACACACTCATGCAAATAAACTTTCAAGCTTCGCACTGCAAACTATGTTACTCTGCACGGCCACAAATCCTCCCCTCTCTAATGCTAAAACAGGTTTAGGAGTTCCTATACATATTCCTGTGTGTACAGTATCACTGAAGAAGAGAAGAAGATGGAAGAAAAGGAGAGTAATCTTTATCTGTGCTTGTCCTTGTGGGCCAGCATAAAGACACATGAGAAACTCAGCTTGTTGTAAAAGAGGAGTCAGAGGAGATAAGACGACCTGAGGAAAATAAGTCATGAATCAGAGGACATCTGGTGCACAAGATTTCACCCACACACGTGCAATGTACATGTGTGATGAAGCACTGAAGCACCCAAAAGCGCTACCATGTATGCAAATTGAGTTATTTTCTCTTTTCATTTAGTTTTGTTTGTTTTCTTGTATAACCTGCACATATTTTAACCACCTTTGACCTAAATCCAAGTAACTCAGTAACTCCACTGTATGATAAATCAGTGAGAAATGTATATGGGTGATTCTTTAACTACGGGCACTACTGGCCTTGTAAATGTAATTTCCACCACACCATTGCCTTACAATATAAAGCGCATTGGGGCAACTGTTTGTTGTGATTTGGCGCTATATACATGTGCTCTGATGTCACTGTTTATCTCCACAGAAACTACCCAAACAATCTTTCATACAAACTGTTTAAAGGGACATTACAGTGTTGTGGTGGAAATTATGGCAATAGTGTGGGACAACTCCATTTTGTTTTAAAAAAAATCACAACAGTTGTATGACATTGAATACCTCAATTATGTTTTGATTACTTTACTGATATTTTATTCAGAGATATTTTAAAACATTAGAAAAAACATTTTTTTAACCATTCATTTTTATCATTGAAGATCAAAAGTCTGGGTGTGGGACAAGCACAAAACGGCAATATTTGCATATAATGATGCTGAAAAAAGGTGAAAAAGTCATCATAGACCACTAGAACAAATTTCTTAAAACACTTTCATTGTAAAGATAACTATAAAAGTGTGAAATTTCCCCTTTTTTCTGTTTTTCATACAATATGATAAAGGACATAATAAGTGCCCGTAGTCTAAGAATCACCCATATGCAGTTAGGGCACGATTAGACTGGATACATTTTAACACCAGATTGCTTCTCTTCCAAATTTGCTCTTGCAGTTTGCTCACATTTAAGCAGCCTGGCACATCTCGAGTTTTAGAGGAGAACCCAAGTGCCTCGAGCTCAGCCCTGACTGGATAAATGCTCCATGACACTGCAGCTTCAGTAAAGTCCATAAATTGCTGGAGACCAGCAGGAGCCATTTAATCCCATAAATAAATTATAGAAACAGAGCTGCAGCATTTAAGACTTTCATCCAAATTTAAGATTGTCTCTTATTATTGTGTTTTTCAACAGCTCTTAGCAAATACCATGTACCTTGCTGGAAAACAACTGATGAACAGGCTACTGGCATGTTACATATAAAATAAGAAGATCACAGCAATGAGGGTCTCATTGTTAGAAGAATCAATGTAGTGCTAGCACAATGGAGACAATGGTTACACCCTAGTCACACTTAGTCATGCTTCCACAACCTCCACAAAAAATTGCAATCAAACAGTAAGAACCCGTATGACATTGTTTTAGTGTACATTTTATTAGGGGCATTTATTGTTTCAAGAGTTTATTCTGTTTAGGCCTTTGTTTCCTGGGAAAATCATATACAGTCATATATTGATAATGGCAGGATGGACAGAGTAGGAATACAGAATGTGTGTGCACGATGTGATTATTCACAGTAAGAACAACTTGCACGTGGTACGTCCGTGATCATGTATGTGGCAAGAAATTTGTGTAAATGTGTTAGTGTGAGAGGAATCATGTTGGGTCAAAACATCATGTTTGCAGAAGTTATGGCCTTAGAAATCCAAGATTCTGTTATCAAGAATATCATCTTACCATATGAGTGACCAGGATGGACTGCATCTTAGAGGCACTCAGGTAACCCAGTACATATGACGCAAACAGAGAAGCCACCTGAAAAAGCAGCCAACCAAAGCATTAAAGAGAGAGAAAGAAAGAAAATGAATACACTTCAGCTTTAAACTAAGTGAAAATGTACAATAATGTGGGACATCTTTTCACTCTCAGCATGCTATTCACATGCAAAATGGCTGTACAGACAGTACAACTATGGTCTAGTTTCTCATGCTTACAAATCACACCAATGGGAGAATAATTTTGAGACTTTGCATGGTAGCATGTCGAAATCGGTATGTGTGTGAATTGGTGACATCACTGTGATGGAAAAGTGTTACATCAGATGGAAAAGGTGCCTCTCCTAAACACTGATTGGTTCAGTCAGTCATTATGTAAACCAACACGTTAATGTGACGTCTGTCGTGTGTTGGTGTTTAAATGTGCTTTTGTAAAATATTCCATTTTTTTATTTGTAAAAACAGGCATTTTTACGGAGCCATGGAAGTGTCATCGCAAAATTTTTTGCATGTGGAGAGTGTTTGCGCACATTCTCTCCACATTCTCTCTTTCAACATTCATTTGATGTTGTAAAACGTGCTTTACACTGTGCGAGATGATTTTTCATGGAGGAATTTTTTGGACCAATTTTCAGGTTAATCGTGCGTCCTGCATCGTGTAGTGTTCATGGAGTATAAAGCTGCGGTCAACATCCGACGACCACCTCCTGATCGCCGATCGTATGGTCGAATGAGAATCGAACCTGATACATTATTGTGGTCGGCCGTCGTGAGGGTTTCCTGCTGCTGAAAGCTACAAGCAGCATCCAACCGTTCTGTGCCTGTGCAAACACTGCAGAGCTGTCTTGTAATAATATTATTATTATTATTTTGCAGTTGTTTTGTTTTTAAACTTCATTTGTAAAAAAAAAAGCCATTTGCAAAGCAAAAAAGTTGATTTGACAATCATCTGACATAACCGGGGTCAAAATAAATAGAACACTGCCATCTACTGGTTCCCAGACACTGCCATGAACACTACTGGCCAGTAGATGCTAGATGGCAGTAGAGGCCTTCAAAACAAATTCTAGATAATCCCTGTCTGCTCACATTTAAAATGCGTGGAATTTAACAAACGCAATTAAAAAAATCAACCTCTATAAACGCAGAGAATATATTCAAGACAGTTTTAGGCACTAGAGTTTAATGCTGTTGTCTGTGCCTGAACAGAGTGTCTGAAATGCATTTGTCCTGTCGTGACGTACTGAGATTACATCATCCTATCCAAAATGCACTGCGGGGCAGAGCATGTGCTCACAAAACCTTAAAAATTAGCACATTACTTTAAAACTAAAACATATATCTGATATTTTTACTTGATGAAACTTCAGATATGACAGTAATTTTACATAACTTGTCCAAAATTAGTTTGGTTAAAATTTGAACCATAAGTTAAAAATGTATGCCTCTGGATGACTTAGGTCATATTGCCAGCATATCGGTATGGTGTTAAAGGAAATGTTTTTTTCTTTTTCGGGCTGTTTTTCCTTTGTCTGCAGAGGATTGCGATGCTTTATATACAAGCAGTTCTCTTCTGTTTGCAAAGGTTATAACTGTGCGTCTTACAAAACTTTTAACAGGTGGGTGCTGAACTAATTTTAAAAATGCTTGTCGCTGTTCAGCTTTATCGGTTTAAAAGTTATCAGACAAAAATTAATCGGAAGATAATTGGTCCAATAATGGTTTTTAAAGTTATCTAAAAAGATAATCCGATGCTGAAAACATTATCTTCGATAATTATCTGTTATCGGATTATCGGAAGTGTGCCCACCACTGCTCTTTAATACAGTAACTTCTAAATTCTGAACTTAAATTTCTTAGTCACCAATTTTTCTGCAATGTTAATGAGCCATTTACACTATAGCTGCCAGATCCATGGGGACAATACAGTATCTGTAACTAGCTCAGGCAGTGTACTGAAATGACCATGTCAACAGGTACATCAATTCTAAGTCAGTTATTAATCGCAGAGTGTAGCTGCAAGTAAAGAGTTGCCCTCACTGAAACTGTTTCATAACGGCTGCAGCCTTTTGATAGAAGGCGGTAGTAGAGTTTCTCCCATGGAGTGCAGGACCAGCAGATCATCTTTTCCTGTATCGAGCTTTCTAAAGCCTTTCACTGTGACTGTATTGATACTCCCACAAATAAGTCATCTGCAGGCTGAGGGACCACCTACAGTCCTGGATGAAATTTAGTATGAAACACTGGAATAATTTTTGGAAATAAATGTAAGAGTATTGACAAAAAAAAAAAAAAAGGATTGTTGTCAATTTATGACCATGTGGATTTAACAAGTTCATATCAAAGTCAATTAAAACAAAAAAATGCCATTCAACATATTGTTAAAAAATAAAATTAAATTAAAAAATGCATGATCCTGCAGTTCTATAGAAACCAGTTTTATTTTTTAGCCTTCTCCATATCCAACTGCATTTTCTCTCCTTGTGTTGCCATTAATAGCTTGTAAAGTAGAATAATATTACAGCTGCTAAGTAATGCGTTGTGTTAATGTGTGTGTTTCGCTGTAGGCAAAACTGTAGTGCAGTCAGGCAGCTGCGTGAGCAATGCTGAAGTCATGGTTCAAGCCTCAGATCTTTCATCTGCCTGTCTATACTTAGTATTTCCTTCACCGTCTCATCTGCCTTGGCTGCAAAGTATCTTCCTTTTCTGTTATCTTTGTTGCAGCTTATTTTGTCTTTACTCCACACATTTACATATCATACGTTACAATAGCATAATACAATTCATAAGCACAAAAAAAAGAATAAAAAATAAATATAATAAATACAAATCACATGAGCAAGACTGACTCCCTTTATAGAAACTCGTGCATCCACAATTTTATTTTCAATTTAAATAGTCAAAAAACACCACCACAACAAAACAGAGACAAAACCCTACAGTATGTATAATACATCTACGTAAACAGCACCAGGACAAGTTCAGAGGTGCATTTCAAAAAATTGTAATATTGTAAAAAGGTTTAACATTTTTTGTAAGTCATTTCAGAAACCGAAAATTTTATACTTGTATATTCTAAACCAGGGGTGCTCAAGTTCGGTCCTCGAGAGCTATCTTCCTGATACTCTTAGTTGTCTCCCTGTTCCAACACACCTGAATCCAATGAAAGACTCGTTAGGCTTTTAATGAGCCTTTCACTGGATTCAGGTGTGTTGGAGCAGTGAGACAACTAAGAGTATCAGGAAGGTAGCTCTCGAGGACTGAACTTGAGCACACCTGTTCTAAACTCTTTACTTATAAACAAAAATGCTTCAAGATTTTTTATTTTAATTTTGTAAGTACTGCCTTCTGGTAAAAAAAATATTACAATGTTTCATAAAAAAAAAAGAAGAAAAAAAAAGTTATCAATCAATCAATTTCAATCAATTTTATTTATATAGCGCCAAATCACAACAAACAGTTGCCCCAAGGCGCTTTATATTGTAAGGCAAGGCCATACAATAATTACGTAAAAACCCCAACGGTCAAAACAACCCCCTGTGAGCAAGCACTTGGCGACAGTGGGTTATGACTGCTGGGATAGCCTCCAGCCCCCCGCAACCCTTGATTGGACTAACGGTTGAAGATGAGTGTGTGAGTTCACAATACAGAAATGTCAAACTTCTGAAAAGTCTGATCATTCAAACCCTTAGCACTTGGCTGGGGCTCCTTTTTAAATGAATTACAGCATCAATGCATTGTGGTATGTAGGTGATTAGCCTGTGGTAAGGATGAGGCGTTACGGAAGCCCAGATGGCTCTGATAGCGCCTTCAGCTCATCTGTATTGTTTCTAGTGTCTCTTCATCTGCCTCTTAACAATACCTTGTAGATTTGTTGCGGGGTTCAGGTCAGGTGAGTTAGCTGGCCAATCAAGTAAAGTAATACCATGGTGAGCAAACCAGTTACAAGTAGTTTTGGCAGAGTGGGCAGGTGCCAAGTCCTGCTGGAAAAAGGAAATCAGCATCTCTGTCAAGCTTGGCAGCAGATGGTGGAAGCATGAAATGCTCTAAAATCTCCAGGCAGAAGGGTGTGTTGACTTTGGACTTGATGAAAAACAGTTCATAAACACCAGCAAGTGACATGGCACTCCAGATAATCACTGACTGTGGAAACTTCACAATGGACTTCAAGAAACTTTGATTCTGTGCCCCACCACTCTTCTTACAGACTCTGGGATATTGATTTCCAAAGGAAATGCAAAACTGACTTTTACCTGAAAAGAGGATTGTGGACCACTGAGCAACAGTCAAGTTCTTTCTTTCCTTAGCCAGGTAAGAAGCTTCTGATATTGTCTCTAGTTCAGAAGCGGCTTGACACTAGGAATGCGAAACTTGTAGCCGATTTTCTGGACAGATCTGTGTATGGTATCATTTGATGTACCGACTCCGCTTTAGTGCATCAAAAGCCAAGGCTGTGTTCATCCCTGTTGCTTGCAAGTCTTTTCTTACCACACTTTTCCCTTCCAGTTGACTTTTCATGATTATGCTTTGATACAGCACTCTGTGAAGCACCAGCCCTTTCAGCAGTGACCTTCTGTGGCTTACCCTCCTTGTAGAGAGTGTCAATGAGTGGCACCTAGACAACTGTCAAGTCAGTAGTCTGCCCCATGATTGTGGCTGTGTGTACTGAAGCAGAGTGAGGGATTTTTCATTCATTCATTTATTTTCTATACCTGCTTACTCCAGTCAAGGGTCACAGGGGGCTGGAACCTATTCAAGCAGTCATAGGGCATGAGGCAGGGTACATCCTGGAGAGGACACCAGACTATTGCAGAGAATGAGAGATTTGTGGCATTTATACCTCAAATAGCGAGAAACTCAATTTTTAAATGAAATTCTGTAATATTTTCAGATACTCCCACCCATTTTTTGGAGCTCATTCAGTCAGTCAGTCATTTATTTTCTGCTGCTCATCCAGGTTGCGGTGGCAGTAGATTGAGCAGCTCAGCCAATACTTCCCTATCCTTGGTCAAGTCCGCTAACTCTTCCAGAGGGGTCCTGAGGCATTCCTCAGGACTCACCTGGAACACACGCTCTGGTCCCCTTTTTTAAGACAGGGACCACCATCCCAGAGGTACTGTCCCCACAGATAGCCAACATTATCGTGGTGGAGGGGTTTGTGTGGTCCAGTGATCCTGGGAGCGGTGCTGTCTGCAGCATTAACTCCTGGTAGGGCCACGCTTTACAAATTGTTTTCTGAGATGTACTTGTGTACCATCATGACCATGTAATTTCTAGTAAATGGCTTACAATGAATCTGGTTCTGAGTCTATTTATGGTAAGAACTGTATTACAGTTCATGCATGATACAAATGTATTTTCCACAATGCTAATTACAGAGTGGGCAAAGATTTAAATGAGTAGTTCTTTCATACTAATACAAATATATAGACATGGGTTCAATTCCTAGTGATAGCACTTGTGTATGTCCTTGGACAAGACTGTTCATCTGCATTACAGACCATTCAGCTGTGTAAATGGGCACTAGCCTTGACTGGGGATGTAGCCTGCTAAGGACTAAAGTCCTTTCCAGGGGGAGCCACAGACTAAACCGCTTCACATAGAATCTGGAGATAAGTATCAGCACCAATGGGCCTCACAATCTATTTAGTACTTACTGGTTCTTTAATAGGAATCAGTGTGGTCCTGCCTTGTGTCCTTGTTAAATACCTCATATAAAAGTTTAAATGGACATGTGCAACAAGGAACTTTGGCCTCATCTCTTTAAGTCTGCATTAAATGTTGCAATATATCTTAATTTGTATACAAATCCAAAAATGGCTTTGAAGGATGAAATATTCTTGCTTCAGTGCCTTTAAACGGTTTATGTGTCTCCTGTATACAGATCATCCAGCAATTAAACACCCTTGTGCCAGAAAAATATACAAAAATAGCCAACCTCCTACATGTACCTTTTCACTGTGTAAATTACTCATCTCAAAACATTCTCAGAATGTTACAAACCTATTTATTCCAATTTAAAGATTTTTAATCCATGTTAATAAGAGCTTTAATTTAATATGGATATCAAACAATAAATTGTCTCACATATTTACATTTCAGTCTCTCGCTACTTAATTTTTTTTCTATCTATAGTTCTCGGTGAGTGTGTTTTCTTTCTAATCTCTCTGCTACCTCCCATGTCTACCCACACTGTCAAACTCTCTGCTTACCTGAGTAAGCAGCACAAACTGGGCGAACTGCCAAGGCAGCATAAAGCACAAATTGAGGACACCCAGAGCAACCATGGCCATCCTGCTTGGATTCCGGGTCCTGGAGAGAGAAAGAGAAAGCAATACTGGCTGGTGAGACAGCAGATGTTGAGGACTTAAGTTATATTAAGACAACAAACAGCACCATGTTGCAGCAGTGATGTTGCAGCTAAGCAACTATATACAGTTTAGTCTTTGCAGTGTGTGTGTACGCGCACACACACTCACACACACACTCATTCACTCCATAGCCTAAACCCCATGCATCATTAGATAACCATGACATCTTCTGTGAATAAGACTTGGGGGTGGGGTTGTTGTTGTTGACACCGGAGC
Source organism: Thalassophryne amazonica (assembly GCF_902500255.1). Lineage (NCBI taxonomy): Eukaryota > Metazoa > Chordata > Actinopteri > Batrachoidiformes > Batrachoididae > Thalassophryne > Thalassophryne amazonica. The sequence continues at coordinate 64,984,901 of NC_047109.1, read as the reverse complement.
TAGCTGGTGAATCATGCAATTCCAAAATGAGGACACATGCCTGCTGCTCTATTGATATCTATACATGTGAACATTCAAATGCCATAAAGAGACCTAACATGACTATGGCTCCATATGTGACACTCAAATGAGTGTCAGCACTACAAGTATTGGGAATTGCAAACAGGGTGGAATGAACTAATACTGTCACTGTGATTTGCATTAAAATAAGCGCAGTTTATACTGGAATTTTAAACTCCAGAACTTGCTTTGCGGGATATGGGGCATCTTATGGGGAGGTTGGAGATGCATCAAGGTTGGGATAAAACTGTCCTATTTCACTGACTTATCTAGAATCAATAAAATCAGTGACTTATCAATGCATCTCGTATTTACTCTCACACAAGCTTCACCTTTGGCTTGACTTTTCAATCATTCTGTCATGCATTCATTTTCTACACCTACTTACTCCAGTTAAGGGTCATGGGGGCCTGGGGCCTACCCCATTACTCATAGGACAAGAGGCAGGGTACACCCTGGACATGTAAACAGAGGAACTCATTCACACTCCCACCTACAATGACAAAGCTTCCAATTCACCTAACCTGCATGTCGTTGGAAATGGGAGGAAGCCGGAGCACCCAGAGGGAACCCGTGCAAACATAAGGAGAACATGCAAACTCCATATAGAAAGGACCAGGTCAAAAGTGATCCAAGGATCTTCCCGCTGTGAGGCAACAGTGCTAACCAGTAAGCCACTGTGCCACCACTGCAAAGACTAAACTGTATATAGTTGCTTAGCTGCAACATCACTGCATGTTTTGATAATCTTGTGTTATGTTTCTTCTTCTGTCTTGTTAATATAGCCAAAGGAAATGGTCACCCTACTGAGGGGGAGTCCTTGCCACGGTCTCCATTGTGTTTACTCATGGGTTCGGTAAGGTCTAGACCTTGCTCATGTGTAATGCGTTTTCCCTCTGTACACCAAGAAATACAAACAGTTATGTACAGTGATGTGAAAATGTTCATACGTCCATGAGCTTTCAGTCAGAATTTTTTTATGACATCAAAAACAAAAATTATTTTGCTTTTTATATTAAAGTTTCTGAAATAATGCCATTTAAACTCACAGTGAAAAGTAATCTCTACATCGTGAAGTGAAAGAAATAAAAATCTAAAAGCCAAAATGATGGTGTGTATAAGTAAGTGCCTCCTTTAGTATAATACATATAAATCACTTTAACATCCAGTTTTCTTCAGACACGTCAAGAGATAGATACATGAACATTTCCAAGACACTGATAATGTCGTGGATGCCATTTACCTGAGGTATTAAGAAATACAACCAGTATGGTACTGTATGGTAAATCTGTCTGGAGACGGCAGTTCCCAGAAACTGAGTGACTGTGCAAGAAGATGAGTAGTGAGGAAAGCCACCGTGACAACACTAAAAATGTTATTTATCGGATTCTGTCTCTGCGATGTGAGAAATTATGCATCGTGCCAGTTTTGCAATTTGCATCACCACTCACAGCTTCATAGTGGAGTGGAGCAGAGAAAGATTTCCATACAACAAAGCAGATCAATTCCAGGCTTGAATCTCTCATGTGCCTTCTGGTAAACTGTAGCTGAACTTTCAATTCTTTTTAAGAAAATCCTTCTCTATACCATTTCATGATGAAGCTGGATAACTTGCACTATCCACCTTCATTTAATGACAACAGTACAATACTGTTTGCTTTAACCAATTATTGATGGAAATCAAATCCAAAACGTGGAATTGGAAATGTTCATGTATCCATCCAATGACATCTCTGAAGTGGCTGTAAATGAGATTATTTGCATTTACGAGGTCTGTGAGAAAACTATCCGACCTTTTTATTTTTTTCAAAACCTGTATGGATTTGAATCATGTGCGCTTGCATCAGACAAGCTTGAACCTTGGTGCGCATGCGTGAGTTTTTTCACGCCTGTCGGTTGCGTCGTTCGCCTGTGGGCAGGCTTTGAGTGAGCACTGGTCCACCCCCCTCGTCGGATTTTTATTGTCAGTGAAATGGGTGAGAGGCTGCCGCTTTGCTCCATGAATTTTTTTTCAGAAACTGTTAGAGACAGCCAGTTGGAAACCATTCGAAAGATTCAGATGGATTTCGGTGAAGATTCTGTCGGCATCACATGGATTAAGGAGTGTTAAAACCTTTTTAAAGACGGCCCACAGCGGCGGAGGGCGCGCTGCGCACCAAGCGGCCATCGACAGGCTGGAACGACCAGATCATTTCTAAACTGAACGCTGTGTTGATCCGGGACATCATGTGACTACCACAGAAATGGCAAGAGAGCTGGACATAGCACTTTTGTGGCACATTCCACTGTTACAGGAGATTTTGTAATGAAAGACGTGTGGAGGATTTTGCGCGTCGGCACGGAGCTGCTCATTGCGCGCAAAAAAAAAACAAAAAAAAAAAACACCTCCGTGTTGGAAATCATTCAGAAGATTCAGACGGCTTTTGATGGCTTTTCAGTCGAGTGAGTATCCGAGAAACTGTTTAACAGCTGGGCATGTTCGAACTTGTTCCTGTGAGACTTCCAACACGGAGGTGTTGTTTGTCCAGCGGCTGTGTCCCGACGCGCGAATCCGTCCGCACGTCTTTCATTACAAAATCTCCTTTAACAGTGGAATGTGCCGACAAAGTGCTGATCCAACCTCTTCTGAAACTTCTCTGCTAGTCACACGACGTCCTGCATCAACAGAGCCTTAAATTTGGAAGTGATCTGCTCATTCCAGCCTGTCGATGGCCGCTCGGGGCGCGGTGAGCCCTCCGCCGCCGTGGGCCGTTTTTAATCCAGTTTTAATGGTCCTTAATCTGTGTGATACCAACAGAATCTTCACCAAAATCCATCTGAATCTTTCGAATGGTTTCCAACTGGCTGTCTCTAACAGTTTCTGAAAAAAAATTCATGGAGCAAAGCGGCAGCCTCTCAGCCATTTCACTGACAATAAAAATCCGACGAGGGGGGTGGACCAGTGCTCACTCAAAGCCTGCCTACAGGCGAATGACGCAACCGACAGGCGTGAAAAAACTCATGCATGCGCATGAAGGTTCAAGCTTGTCTGATGCAAGCGCACATGATTCAAATCCATATAGTTTTTGAAAAAAATAAAAAGGTTGGATACTTTTCTTACAGACCTCGTATATTAATCCTCATATTTAGTTTTCCAATTACTACTTATGGGCTCTGAAAATGGAAGGACTATGTGTACAAATGGCAATAATTTGTAATGGTTAATGTGATATTTTTGTTAAAGCCCTACAATTAAAACTAAACATCATCATATATTGTTTCATTTCCACTCTACTGTGGTAGCCTAGACAGGTAAAATTACGAAAAACTATGTCACTATCCAACTGCTTATGAACTTGCGTGTAACATCCCATGGGCATGTCTGCCACCTGCTAGATGGTATGTGGTTGAGGGATTAGGAGCAGGTGTGGCTGTCAGTGAGGGAAAGACTGTTTCCACAGAGAAATGTACTAAATCAGATAAGTAAATAATTACTTTCTGATTGTTTCACAGCAGTTATGTTCAGAAACTCAAATAACACTGTCATATCACCACACAAACCCTTCAGAAGCGATTTTGGATGAATTCATCCACAAAAAAGTGACAGAAAGGGTTGATCAAGAGCAAGTGCAGTGGTCAAGAAGACAGACAGACTGTGTCCACACAGAAATGTACTAAGTAAGAGAAATACACCGTTACTTTCTGATTGTTTCACGGTGGTTATATAGTAAACCTCAAATAACAGTCACGCGTTTACACAAGGGCAGCACGGTGGCTTAGTGGTTAGCACTGTTGCCTCACAGCATCCTGTCCAGGGTGCACCGAGCCTCTTGCCCTATGACTGTTGGGATAGGCTCCAACTGCTCCGGGTATAGAAAATGAATGAATGAAGTCCATATAACCAGGTGCAAAGGATTCTGTATGAGCCCAAACAGACTTCGTCCTTCTCACATTGGGCCTCATGTATCAACATTGCACGCTTATGACGTAAATTTACGGTGTAAATTTGAAGTACACCAAAGTTGCCACATGTAGCAAGCAGTGCGCACCTGCCCATTTCCGGCGTACGCCCGATGTGACCTTGATAAATGCGGCGTGTGAAAACAATCGTAATTATAATGAACACGCCCATAAATATTCAGACTCCGCTTCAGACACACCCTCATTTCACGACATGGAAGCCAGGAAGACGGCAAAGAAAAAGAACTCCACCAATCACGATGCGTGTTAATAGAGCGTCAAAGCGGCCGTCGTATTAATTGTATTGTAGTATAATCAAAAAAGTGTTATTCTCTTTTCACGTCAATAATTCTTGACATGTGGATATTTGCTAGCTCAATTAATAAGACACGCCTTATTTTTCAGATTTCTTCATTTTTTTAATTTCTTTATTTATTTTATTTTAACAAACAAATGGAGAAAACAAAACCTGATTGCAGCACGGGCGAAGGGAATGACAACACTACAGTTGTAATTATCAATTTCATTGTCTAAAACGATCACACCACATAAAGTTAAGTTCAGCGCTGCTCTGGCTCCAGGCTCGAAGTCTGATGAAAAAGGCGAGCAGTGCTTTCTTTGCGGTCAGCGCTGTGGCCACGGATCGTGCTCCATAGACCAACAATCCCACAAAAGCGGGATTTGTATTAATTATTATGTAGTATAATCAAGAAAGTGTTATTTATGTAACATATGCATTGATTTGTATAATGGCACTGTTTATCATGTTGATAATTTTTATGTGGATTCCAGTGCTGGTTCATTTTGGTGTATAATTTACACCACCTCCCAACTTGGTGTATATTTTCAGCGCACCGTACGCCAACGACCACATTGATAAATGCCAAGTAGCGCAGCCATTTTGGCGTACACCCCATATCATCATCAATTTTATTTATATAGCGCCAAATCACAACAAACAGTTGCCCCAAGGCACTTTATATTGTAAGGCAAGGCCATACAATAATTACGTAAAAACCCCAACGGTCAAAACGACCCCCTGTGAGCAAGCACTTGGCGACAGTGGGAAGGAAAAACTCCCTTTTAACAGGAAGAAACCTCCAGCAGAACCAGGCTCAGGGAGGGGCAGTCTAATGCTGGGACTGGTTGGGGCTGAGGGAGAGAACCAAGAAAAAGACATGCTGTGGAGGGGAGCAGAGATCAATCACTAATGATTAAATGCAGAGTGGTGCATACAGAGCAAAAAGAGAAAGAAACACTCAGTGCATCATGGGAACCCCCCAGCAGTCTAAGTCTATAGCAGCATAACTAAGGGATGGTTCAGGGTCACCTGATCCAGCCCTAACTATAAGCTTTAGCAAAAAGGAAAGTTTTAAGACTAATCTTAAAAGTAGAGAGGGTGTCTGTCTCCCTGATCCGAATTGGGAGCTGGTTCCACAGGAGAGGAGCCTGAAAGCTGAAGGCTCTGCCTCCCATTCTACTCTTACATATACCCTCAAATATCGCCGTATGCAACGTTGATACATGAGGCCCATTGTGACTCTAAATAAATGTGGTTTTGAAGTAATGTAGCTTGAAATGATTTGTCACTTTCTTTCATTTCCAAAGCCTATGTCTGGTGCTCTGCTTGTTCATGCATTCTCCACATATGATCACTGTAATCCATAAACCATGTTGTAGGTTTTAGACAAACATAGACAGCAATGATTACATAACATCCACCTAGTGCCACCTATCAGCCATATAGCCAAATGCTAAGAGGAATGCCTTGTGGCTAAAAGAATTTGGCTGCTTTTAGTCACACTGACTGAGAACCTTTTTCATGGTCATACATACTTCATACAAGGCAGGGGTGGTGGCCAAGTGGTTAGTGCACTTGGTTTCAGTACGGAAGGTTCCTTGTTCAAACCCCACCCCTGCCACATCTCTCCATGTAATGTGGACTTGCATCAGGAAGTGCATCCAGCGTAAAACCTGTGCCAATTCAACATACAGATCCACCTTGGATGTGCTGTGGAGACTGTGAGTGCAAACAAGGGAGCAGCTGAAGGGACTTACTTTTACATATTTCATACAAATTACACACCTGGTGAAATTACTGAGGAAACTATAGAGTCTGATATCTTGAAGAAACCTTTGGCATGTGAATCTATCTGGTGATGCCATTTGTATAAACTGCAGATCCATCATGTGGCTCAAGGAAACTAACTGTAGCTAAAGAGAAAATACATTATTTAGCCACATTATTGAAGCATTAAAATACCACAGTGCAAGCCCAAATATCTGCCATCCTTGAACACTGTGTGAAGGCAACAACCACCAAAATTGCATAGCAGTAAAACCAAAGCAAGTTAACATTCAGGTAAAACAGAATAAAACATACAAGTACTGAGGTTTTAATATTAAATTTCAGATCATGTTCACTGAGTTCAGACAGAGAAATAGCAAATGACAGTTTACCTCAGGATATAAGTGAGAAGCAGCATCTGTAGGACTAGAAAAGGGTAGGCAAAGCTTTCCCTAAGGGGTGGAGTCCACATAACACGCGTGCTCTGGGAAAACCAATAATACACACAAACATATATAGACTGAGAAGTTAAAACAACAACAACAAAATCCCCATAGTTAATCCAATAAATGTAAGGTAGTTAGTGAGTGGTGCACAGGTATCCATTTTCATGTTCTTTCACAGCTGATAAATAAATACCTTCTTCAGTAGTTGCATGCTCTCATCCATGGCAAAAGCTTAAACACCTATTTTCATGACTCTTGTTAGGAGGGCTGAATGATTATTAGTTTTAAAAACAGTGATCTTGATTCATAGGGGCTGCACAATTAATGGCATTGCATTTGTATTTTGTGCAATTATATAATCGTACAAAGGTGTGATTTCATAAATAAAATCATCTTGGCATAATGACCTGAGTCTGTGCTGGTCTGTGTGTGCAGCATGATTAAAATGCAGAACCCCCCCCCCATGGGAAGCTGTGCACTTTATACATGTTTGGTAAAGAATGGTGAATAACACTCAAAGTCACCCCACCCCCCTCCCTTGTATCTTAAGGCTCTTTCACACCGGGGCTGCTCCCAGTTGCATCGTGTGTCGTCATGACGACGCCATGTGAAAACAACCTAGTGCCCAGATGATGCAAATTGACGCCACAACAGCGTGAGAGGCGCAAAGGAGGAAGCAAATCGGACGCCAGAACAAAAGCCCCGGTGTAAAGCCCCTTTCACACCGGGGCTGCTCCCAGTTGCTCCCTGTGGCGTCATGACGACGCAGGAATTTCTGCGTCAGGTGTGCGCGGCAGGGGGCAGAGAGGAGGTGAGAACGCAGCTTGCAGGTTCTCTGCACAGAGAAGTCAGAGTGCACAGTTTGGCTGCAGACAGACTGTGCATTCTGACTTCTCTTCTACTTGTTGTTGTGCTGAGCTGCAGGGCTGCGCTCTGAGTTCTGTTATAGTTTATCTTTCCTCCCTTGACCGCGAGATGCGCGCGCATGAACCGTCCTAAGCAAATGTGGAGATGTCTGGAGTTCTACCTGATGTTGACATGTCCTGGACTTATGTCCTTTTTAACTGTGATGAGAGAGTCTGGAGAGAAAGGAACGAACTGCCTGCAGACAATTTTTTTTCTTTTCTTTCCTCCTTTGACCGTGAGATGTGCGCGCACGCGCGCGCGAGCAAACCGTCAAGCAAATGTGGAGATGTCTGGAGTTCTACTTGATGTTGACACGTCCTGTCTCAGGACTTATGTCCTTTTTTTTTTTTTTTAAACTGTGATGTGAGAGTTTGAGCAGAGAACAAGGAACTAATACCTGCAGCCAGACTTTTTTTTTCTTTTAATTGTTCACGTGTGCACGTGAACGAACGTCCATGAGTGGACTAGAGATGTCCGGACTTTTTACTGGATATTTCTGCCAATCATTCTCCATTTTTTTCTTCAGCATGTAGTTTTTACTGCATTAAGTACACGGCATAAAAACAATCCTGCGTGATTTATACTGCGGGAACAATGGAACACAGCAGGAATCATAAACTGGCTTCGAGTCACGCCGGGTAACGCCTCTTTGCCCCGAATTACGCGCCTCTTTGCCCCGACTTGCGCTGGAACCACTTCCTTTCTGCGTCGAGCACAGGACGCCAAAAAAATTAAACAGGTTTAATTTTTCGCTGCCCGACTTGCTTCCTCCTTTGCGCCCCTCGCGCTGTTGTGGCGCCGAGCTGCACCGTCTCGGCACTGAGTTGCTTCCACGCGACATCATCATAATGACGCACGGCGCAACTGGGAGCAGCCCCGGTGTGAAAGGGGCTAAAGGGGCTTTACTGATACAAGAGAGAAACTGAAGGGACTTCCTTTATTATGTAAATGTGATCCCTGTGTGAACAGCAGACTTCGTTAAACATACGTTTAACCCTCTGAGGTCAAGTGGTATTTTCCTGATTTTTACACTTCCTCTTTAAAAAGTACATTTCTTGGTATAATGCCTATGTGTTACATATAAAAATGTACAGAACAGCCTCAGCTTTCAGAATGTGTTGAATAAATGTCTACAGCACTGGACACTGAAATAATTTGTCTCTAACCCTGAAAAATTCTAAATTCCTTTTAGAACATTCCTCAAATCCTTCCTGTAAATTCACCTTTATTCATGTGGATGAGCTGTCTTGGTGCTAGAAATAGGTTTACCAAAGTCTCTGGGTCACAAACATGGCATAATACAACAAGTAAATTGTAGATCAGTGTGCACCAATGTCGAAAATGAAAATATATATATAATTCAGGTATTGAGTGAAAATGCTGTTAGTCAGGAAAAATTACATTTTTCAGTGATTTCAATAAAATAACAAGAAAAAAAAAGACAGCATACATCAAGTTTCACTGATCTATTCTCACTAAATTGCATTTTTTTTTTTAGAGCCGTCCATGTTCACTCTTCATATCTTTCAGTTATGATGGCTTTTATACTAGAAATAACTATACAGAGGGATTTATGATTATTTTGAAATAGTAAGATAAAGAGAGTCATTTTGTCAAACACAAGAACAATCAGACAGACTCTCTGATAAATCAGCTGCTGCTCTGTGCTGCGCACGCTTGCACCAACCATGCACAGTCATTTTGAAACTTTCTCTAAATGTAAAACAAAATAGAATTTTTACATGATTTCTCTCACCCACTCAGCTGTATGCTATCTTTCTAAATCTATGCATTCTGGTGATGTAAGCTGACATTCCAGGGTGAGTCCTCGGGAGGGGGAGTATTCCACTCTGTGCTTTGCCACGTCTAATCAATTTCTGTGGAAGACTGAAAAAACTTAAGTGTTTTCCAGTAGCTGAAATGGCAGCATTTCTTCCCATGTTCTGTCAGTTAAAAACAAACAAACAAAAAAAGAGCAATTTTCTGCAGCAAAGTCTCACAGACTGAGCACCGTCTCACTGCTGAAAAGACAGGAGAAGACAGACCCATGTGATCTTCATTATCCTTCAGGATTGGCTGTAAGGCACATACTGACAAGTTGTCCATTTTAAAGGGGATAGAGAATCAAAATCATCTTTTTCATGTTTTTGGTGTTAGTTCAGAGTCTCCCCGCTGTGGGGAATACACACGAAGTGCCAGCAAGTTTCAGAACCTCTGTGTCAAGTATTTCTCCTTTTTTGAATTGCCCCTAGAAAACAGGCCAATCCATTTTTGAGAGAAAACTTACATCACTTTTTCACCAATAGCCCCCCCCACACACCCACCCCCTTTCACACACGCCCCATCGAAATTAATTATTCATAAGGTTGTGCCCACCCATTCGTAACACTCGAAGAGAAGCAATGGCGAGCTACAGGTGTGCTTTCCCAGGCTGTTTCAGCGGACTACGATCTTCCCACGGAAAGCAATGTACGCGATCACTGGCTTTTATTAATTTTTAACCGCATCCCCAGTACATACAACCGCCGACTATTTCTTTGCTCTGCGCATTTCACGGAGGACTGTTTCACAAACCTTGCACGATTTCGAGCTGGCTTCAGTCGGCATTTAATACTCAGTAGAGGGTCAGTTTCGACTCTGCAACAAAATCAACCCCAGCAATCAGTACAGCCTGTGAGTATCACATTTTCTTTTGTGTTGCGCCATATTCTTGTTGTAAGAATTGCACGTTAGAATGGCACGTTAGCTCTGGTTTGTTCCTCTAAAGGGAATGAGCTAACCCCTTAGCAGCTAGGGATGTGTATCGAGAACCGGTTCCTTTTGGGTATCTTTAAGAAATGACTCGATCCACCGACATCAATAAGCTTTGTGCTTAACGATTATGTTATCGGTCCTTCAGAGTGGCCGTTGTTTTGGGGGGTGTTTGTCAGGAAAAGATCATTTCTGTATTGATTACAGACCCTGCAGCGGGTCCGTAAACAACTTTTCTGCAGCGCGGCTTTGCTTTGAACCTTGAACCAATCGAAGCAGTGCTTCGCAGATTGAAGCAATGCTTCAATTATTCTTTCTTTCGCTTAATTTTCTCCTGCTAAAACCCTAAAGAGCATACGTCTGTGAGTATTATTTACCTTTTCTATGTTAAACCGACCTGTTATGTTCTTCTGAAACAGTTGATAGATGTATTTTATAACTTAAAAACGGGAGCGATGCTAACGCGTTAGCATGTCTATGGCATTTTCAATGTTAAAAGTTAGCATTGCAGCTGTCATCACGTTCAGGTGCATTTGTTTTCAAATTGTAATATTTCTTAAATTTATTTTTGTTTATATATTAATAATCTAATGATTATTATATACAATTTTAGAGAAAGAGGCAAAAAAAAACCTGAATAGAAACACAACAGAAAATATAAAAGCAATGAAAATAAATAAATAATGCTTTCTTTTCAGTGAGAGCAAGGGCAGCCAATCAAACAACGGCAACCGATCAGCGCCACCTACTTGCATTTCATAATGAGGTTGCCAAATAAGCTCCGAAACGACGCCATTAAAGGCAAACGAGGCATTCTAAACCCAGCATAGTAACATAGCTGTTTCAGAGAGCCTTTTAGGAAGGTTCTGAGCCATTACAGACCCAACCAATTTTTTTTGGGCTACATATCACATCACAGAACAAGGATTAATGCCCCATTCAACCTCTCTCTATCACCTTTAAAGCTGACAGTTTGTGTGTGTGTGTGTTTTTTTTTTTTTATTTAACCAGGTTAGTCCTATTGAGATTAAGGTCTCTTTTACAAGGGAGACCTGGACAATTTTCAAAGTTTCCAGTTCACCTAATCTTTCAGGAAGTGGCTGAACAAAGTCTTTGTGATGTTCCGTTGTTGATCTGTTAAGAAGAACATGATGAGAAACAGAGTTGGCACGTACCAACACGTCCATCAACCTCAACAAGCTTTAACAATCTTCAGCACACAGTCAGGTTTGTTAAAAACAGAGAAGTGAGTGGAAAAAGATTCTGGACATTTTTTCCATTCAGGTTTTATCCTTTCTGGAACAGATTTGAAAATGAAATCAGTCCAGGTTCAACTCTCAAATAAGACAATTATTAAAAGGGTCCATCCATCCATTTTCCATACTCGGTTACTCCAATTATGGGTCATGGGGTGCTGGTGCCTATCCCAGCAGTCATAGGGCATGAGGTGGGGTACACCTTGGACAGGACGCCAGTTTATCACAGGGCCACATATAGACGGACAAACATATTCACACCTACAGTCAATTTAATGTTTCCAATTACCTAACTGGCATGTCTTGGGAGGAACCCGGAGCACCCGGAGGGAACCCACGCAAACACCGGGAGAACATGTAAACTCCACACATAAAGGCCCACACATAAAGCGATCCCATGACCTTCTTGCTGTGAGGCAACAGTGCTAATCAATAAGCTACCATGCTGCCTATTAAAGGGGGCATATTGCGTAAAGTCAGTTTCCTTTAATGTTTTCATGTGTTTAAGGTTTAATGTAAAATATCTCAAAAATCCTAAAATTCTATGTTTGTTTTCAGACATTCTGCTGTAATGATCAAGGACTGACACAACTTGTTTTAGACCTGTGTGATATATGCTGCAGAAATTACAAAACCAGTGTCGCCAACCGAACAGTCAACCCCCCCCCAAAAAAATCGGTCGCCCCTGCCTTCACTGCACATGCGTCTTTTCGGAGCATCAGCAGCAATTCACTGATTAACGCGTTTCTGCTTAAAACTGCACTCCAGTCATCATCTATATGTCAGCAACAGATATCTGAAGCTTTTGTACAACAATCATTTCCACATGAATTCAACATTATTTCATAATAAAAGACGGGGGAGTGATCAGAGCACCACAGCAGCACGTCTGAGTCTGACGTGCTGCTGCAACTTCGTCATTTCGGAGCATCAGCAGCGATTCACCGATTATCGCCTCGTTTTTGCTTAAAGCTGACTTTAGAATGATTTAAAAGGTTTTATGTTGTCATCTGATGGTTAGTAATCACATTATTCCCTTTGATCACTTTAGGTGTAGAGAGTCAGACACTGACGTGCTGCTGTCGCGCTCATGGCCAGGCGTGGGTGTCCCGCATTGGTAACGTGAAATGCTGGCAGGTATGTTGCTCTGTAGTCTGCAGGCTTTGTGCCTCACTCAGACTGTCTGAACTCTGTTGTGGTCTGTGCAGATTAAGGTGGCCACAAGCCCCTAGGTTACACTTCTGTGTGGGCCCTTAAACCTCATTCTAATCAGAAAATGCAGGTAAATAGTGTTTAAGATATTGCAAAGAAGCACTTCTGAAGATTTTTTTCCCCAAAGTATGTGAAAATATTTTAATTAATGTCAATTAATGTCAAATGTTTAATGTCAATACTGTAATATCCCATCATCCTATTCACAGATGTAGTAGGTGTGTTATTTTATTGAAACAAACTGGTGACAGAATTATGCAGGGTCCTGTCAGTGGAAACACACAGAGAGCAGCTTTCATCAGCCGTCATTGTCACACACACCTGTGTGCATGTTTGTGTGTCTGTGCTAATGTTGGGTTTATTTTCAGTTTCCACGCAGCTGCTCAATACCGCAAAACTAACTTAAAGAAGAAAGAACAAAAGAAAGCATTTAATTCATTAAATATGCCCGATGTTTACAATGAATGATTTTTTTCCCCGTCATCCTGGTGTCTGGGGTGTATGTACTTAAGCCTCTGTGCTCGAGCAGCACGAACTACAATAGGGCTTTCACCCTTTATCAAAAATGGACAGAAATCAGAGTTTTGCCAGGAGCACTGCAGTGTTTTGTTTTTTTAATTCACCAGCATTGCAATTCACAGGCAAATTCCGCTCCCTGCATCATGCATTTATTCGCCATGTGTAACGTGGCAAAGGAAAGGGAGATCCGTGTTCCATGCCATCTCATTTCGTAATGACAATTTTTGACACATTCAGTTGTGGCATCACGTGGATCAAATTAGAATAGAATAGAGCCTTTATTGTCATTGTACATACAGTGAGGCAAATAAGTGTTTGATACACTTTTGATTTTGAAAGTTTTTCCACCTACAAAGAATGAAGAGGTCTGTAATTTTTATCGTAGCTACACTTCAACTGTGAGGGACAGAGGATGATTCTGAAAAACCCAGAACTACACAGGAGGACCAGAAGAGAGCTGGGACCACAGTCACAAAGATTACATTAATAACACACTACGCCATCAAGTTCACCAATGACCATCTGGATGATCCAGAGGAGCCATAGGAGAAGGTCATGTGGTCAGATGAGACCAAAATACAGCTTTTTGAAATCAACTCCACTCACCATGTTTGGAAGATGTAAACAACCCAAAGAACACCGTCCCAACCATGAAGCATGGGGGTGGAAACAATTTTTTTTGGGGTGCTTTTCTGCAAAGGAGACAGGACGACTGCACCGTATTGAAGGGAGGATGGATGGGGTCATGTATTGTGAAATTTTGGCAAACAACCTCCTTCCCTCAGTAAGAGTATTGAAGATGGGTCATGGCTGGGTCTTCCAGCATGACAATGACCCCAAACACACAGCCAGGGCAACTAAGGAGTGGCTCCGTAAGAAGCATTTCAAGGTCCTGGAGTGGCCAAGCCAATCTCCAGATCTGAACTCAATAGAAAATCTATGGAGGGAGCTGAAACCCAAAACCTAAAAGATCTGGAGAAGATCTGTATGGAGGAGTGGAACAAAATCCTTGCTGCAGTGTGCAAACTTGGTCAAGAACTACAGGAAACGTCTGACCTCTATAATTGCAAACAAAGGTTTCTGTATCAAATACCAAGGTCTGTTTTCCTACTGCAAAATTGTATCAAATACTTATATGCCTCACTGTATTTGAAATTTGTCCTCTGCATTTAACCCATCCTAATTACAGTTAGACACAATCCAACCACTAGGAGCAGTGGGCAGTCTGGCACCCGGGGACCAACTCCAGATGTAGAGATGCTGCCTTGTCAGGGGCAAAGAAAGGAGCAGACCCTAAATAACTATGTTTTTGATTGTGGGAGGAAAACTGGAGCACTGAACTGTTTGTTCAGTGCTCTTTTTAAAGACTTGTGCAAGAAACAGGAAGTGTTCTGTGACAATGCGGGTAGCTTTGTACAAGCTCCAGTCACACAGTGAAGCCTACTATCATTTTATGTTTGTTTTTGTCTGACAAAAGCCCTTTTCCATCCAGCAAAATGAGTTCCTTGTCAGCTGATGTCAGCAAAGTTTGTCAGAAAGTTTTGTGCATGTTCAGAACTTTGAGGGGAGTTCAGACAGAGCGCTTTCCTGCTGCCTGCCTCTCCTTCTGCCTGCTGCTTGGGGTTGGGCATCACATGTCACACCCTTTTAATGCACTTCAACAGGTTAGTACCTGCATGCACATCATATTGGGTTGCAAGTAGCACATTATAGGGTTCATAGAGTTTTGCGGTCGGGTGTTGGGGATGGATTTGCAGGGCAGTCTGTGGTGCAGCTGTGTGCTGCAGCCTTCCACTGCGATCTCCATCCGCCATTCCTGCCCTACAATTTTAATGCACACACTTTCTACACATTTAGTAAACACCTTCACTAATTTAGAGTCAGGGTCACTAGACAGTGGTGGGTTTGCAGGGCTGGCTGTGGTGCAGCGGTGTGCCACGGCCTCCCACAGCAGTCTGCCACCTGCCGTCTCCTGCCCTGCTTTTAATGCAACACTTTATCTTTGCTCACTTAGGGGGTCACACACAGCAAGGGAAATTAATTATAACAACTATGGTGGGGTTGGAAGGTATGGGGAGTGTGGCGTTGGCCCCGAATGGCTGTGGATGTCTGGGGCTGTGGGGTGGGTGTCTGCCTCGCCAGTTCTGCCGTGGTCCCTGGGCCCCATAGCAGGGCCCGGCGGCCCGTTGTGTGTGGATGTGCTGGGGGGTGATGGCTGCTGGGGGATTGGGGGTTGTGGTCTCCGTGGGATGGTGCCCCGCTCTTGTTTGGGCGGTCTCGTGGTCTTGGGCTTTGGTGTGGGGCCCGGGGTGGGGAGTGTGTTGGGGGCTGAGGGGGAGTTTGGAGGGGTCCTGCAGGCTGCGCTGGGGGGGGGGCTTGGTTGTCGTGGGGGCCTCGTGCTTCCTGGCCCCGGGGGGTTGGGCCTCGCCCCGCCCTCGTATGGCTCAGTGGTCCTTGCCTGCGGTGGCTCCTTTGCCTCCCTGTCCTTGCCGCCGCTCGATCTCGCCTTCTGGGGCCGTGGCCCTGGTGGGGTGTTCTGGGATCCGCCCCTATTGGTGGGCTCGGCCGGTGCTCTGTGTGCTTCCCTTGAGTATGGGACTGTTCGTGCTGCCTCCGTGGGAGGGTGCATTCCAGTGCCGCCGGGCCGCTCCCCTGTTGGTTCGTCATCTGCCCTGGTGGCTTTGGGGGCTGCCCTTCCTGGCCCCTGTGCCCTTCCGCTGCCCTTTTCTCCTGGGACCCAGCGTCCTGGTCCCGTTGCCGTTGTCGCTCGCGGCCGGCCGTATGGCTTCGACGCGCCGGAGTGGTCCATGTCATATGTTAAGGTTCTGTACTTTTTAATCTATTAGATAAATATGATTCAAACCACCGCAGTGCAGTGCCTTTAATACCTATGGCATGCTCTAATCTCTGTAATAAAATTTTATGGTCAACAGTATCAAAAGCAGCAATGAGGTCTAACAGAACAAGCACAGAGATGAGTCCACTGTCTGAGGCCATAAGAAGATCATTTGTAACCTTCACTAATGCTGTTTCTGTACTATGATGAATTCTAAAACCTGACTGAAACTCCTCAAATAGCCCATTCCTCTGCAGATGATCAGTTAGCTGTTTTACAACTACCCTTTCAAGAATTTTTGAGAGAAAAGGAAGGTTGGAGATTGGCCTATAATTAGCTAAGGTAGCTGGGTCAAGTGATGGCTTTTTAAGTAATGGTTTAATTACTGCCACCTTAAAAGCCTGTGGTACATAGCCAACTAATAAAGATAGATTGATCATATTTAAGATCGAAGCATTAAATAATGGTAGGGCTTCCTTGAGCAGCCTGGTAGGAATGGGGTCTAATAGACATGTTGATGGTTTGGATGAAGTAACTAATGAAAATAACTCAGACAGAAGAATCTGAGAGAAAGAGTCTAACCAAATACCAGCATCACTGAAAGCAGCCAAAGATAACGATACGTCTTTGGGATGGTTATGAGTAATTTTTTCTCTAATAGTTAAAATTTTATTAGCAAAGAAAGTCATGAAATCAGTACTAGTTAAAGTTAAAGGAATACTCAGCTCAATAGAGCTCTGACTCTTTGTCAGCCTGGCTACAGTGCTGAAAAGAAACCTGGGGTTGTTCTTATTTTCTTCAATTAGTGATGAGTAGTAAGATGTCCTAGCTTTACGGAGGGCTTTTTTATAGAGCAACAGACTCTTTTTCCAGGCTAAGTGAAGATCTTCTAAATTAGTGAAACGCCATTTCCTCTCCAACTTACGGGTTATCTGCTTTAAGCTGCGAGTTTGTGAGTTATACCACGGAGTCAGGCACTTCTGATTTAAAGCTCTCTTTTTCAGAGGAGCTACAGCATCCAAATTTGTCTTCAATGAGGATGTAAAACTATTGACGAGATACTCTATCTCACTTACAGAGTTTAGGTGGCTACTCTGCACTGTGTTGGTATATGGTATTAGAGAACATAAAGAGTCCATCAGAGTAAATGTAAATGTTATTAAGAAATGATGAGACAGAAGGGAGTTTTCAGGGAATACTGTTAAGTCTTCAATTTCCATACCATAAGTCAGAACAAGATCTAAGATATGATTAAAGTGGTGGGTGGACTCATTTACATTTTGAGCAAAGCCAACTGACTCTAATAATAGATTAAATGCAGTGTTGAGGCTGTCATTCTCAGCATCTGTGTGGATGTTAAAATCGCCCACTATAATTATCTTATCTGAGCTAAGCACTAAGTCAGACAAAAGGTCTGAAAATTCACAGAGAAACTCACAGTAACGACCAGGTGGACGATAGATAATAACAAATAAAACTGCTTTTTGGGACTTCCAATTTGGATGGACAAGACTAAGAGTCAAGCTTTCAAATGAATTAAAGCTCTGTCTGGGTTTTTGATTAATTAATAAGCTGGAATGGAAGATTGCTGCTAATCCTCCGCCTCGGCCCATGCTACGAGCATTCTGGCAGTTAGTGTGACTCGGGGGTGTTGACTCATTTAAACTAACATATTCATCCTACTGTAACCAGGTTTCTGTAAGGCAGAATAAATCAATATATTGATCAATTATTATATCATTTACTAACAGGGACTTAGAAGAGAGAGACCTAATGTTTAATAGACCACATTTAACTGTTTTAGTCTGTGGTGCAGTTGAAGGTGCTATATTATTTTTTCTTTTTGAATTTTTATGCTTAAATAGATTTTTGCTGGTTATTGGTGGTCTGGGAGCAGGCACCGTCTCTACGGGGATGGGGTAATGAGGGGATGGCAGGGGGAGAGAAGCTGCAGAGAGGTGTGTAAGACTACAACTCTGCTTCCTGGTCCCAACCCTGGATAGTCACGGTTTGGAGGATTTAAGAAAATTGGCCAGATTTCTAGAAATGAGAGCTGCTCCATCCAAAGTGGGATGGATGCCGTCTCTCCTAACAAGACCAGGTTTTCCCCAGGAGCTTTGCCAATTATCTATGAAGCCCACCTCATTTTTTGGACACCACTCAGACAGCCAGCAATTCAAGGAGAACATGCGGCTAAACATGTCACTCCCGGTCCGATTGGGGAGGGGCTACAGAGTCCGACATTGTTTTTGCAAAGTTACACACCGATTCAAAGTTAATTTTAGTGACCTCCGATTGGCGTAACCGGCTGTCATTACTGCCGACGTGAATTACAATCTTACCAAATTTACGCTTAGCCTTAGCCAGCAGTTTCAAATTTCCTTCAATGTCGCCTGCTCTGGCCCCCGGAAGACAATTGACTATGGTTGCTGGTGTCGCTAACTTCACATTTCTCAAAACAGAGTCGCCAATAACCAGAGTTTAATCCTCGGCGGGTGTGTCGTCGAGTGGGGAAAAACGGTTAGAAATGTGAACGGGTTGGCGGTGTACACGGGGCTTCTGTTTAGAACGACGCTTCCTCCTCACAGTCACCCAGTCGGCCTGCTTTCCCGGCTGCTCGGGATCTGCCAGAGGGAAACTAACGGCGGTTAAGCTACCTTGGTCCGCACCGACTACAGGGGCCTGGCTAGCTGTAGAATTTTCCACGGTGCGGAGCCGAGTCTCCAATTCGCCCAGCCTGGCCTCCAAAGCTACGAATAAGCTACACTTATTACAAGTACCATTACTGCTAAAGGAGGCCAAGGAATAACTAAACATTTCACACCCAGAGCAGAAAAGTGCAGGAGAGACAGGAGAAGCCGCCATGCTAAACCGGCTAAGAGCTAGTAGCTGCGCTAAGCTAGCGGATTCCTAAAGACACACAAAGTGAATAATGTGTAAATAATTTAGAGGTGATTCAGCAGAGGGAGTGCTTTAGTTAAGGCACGTGAAGATTACACTGTGAAACAAATCCTTATCTAGGTAACTAGATCAATCTAACTGCGCAGATTAAACAGCTAACAGATACAGCAAAACACCGCTGTGCACCGGAACAGGAAGTGATACAATACCGCAGTGAGAGCCAACCACCAGTAGAGGCAAGCTTTTGTGTTGTCTCACAAAAGCGAGACAACAATAATTTTATTTATAACCCTTTCTGTTTAAATAAATTTAGCCTATAGTCTAGGTTGAGTTTCAGATAAAGTGACACCCCCATGCATTTTTGAGTAAAAGTTGGCAAACAACTTTTTCTAAATGTATTTTTTGTGCTGAATCCATTTTTTCTGTTTGCCAAGCTGTACCTCCCTAGTGGAACCCAGTAGGGGGCGCAAGCAGCCATTAAGGGATGGCCAGTAAAGTCACCGAGACCATTAATTTTGACTACCATCTTTATTTTATCATCAAAATTGGTAATTTGTACATTACCTTATGGTCTGTTTTTGAGAGTTTCTTTCATCCAATTAAAGCCAAATTTGGTACTAATCTAGCTAAGGGATATATGCAACTTTCTGCAATTTCACTTTTTGAAGATGTACAGGTTTTATACTCAAAATAATGGAAAAACATCAATTTTTACAAAAAGCGCCCCCTACTGGGTTCCACATAGGAGGTACAGCTTGGCAAACAGCAAAAATGGATTCAGCACAAAAAATACTTTCAGACAAAGTTGTTTGCCAACTTTTACTCAAAAATGCCTGAAGATCTTTATTTAAGCCCCTTTTTCTGATTCTGACACTTACTACTACCCAGTACCCACTGATCCTGACACTCAGAAACAGTCGGAAATACTCATTATTTTTCAGGAGCTGTGGATTCAACCACCTCGTCTGTGCATGCGTTTTGAGCATAATGCTCGGTTCAGTGGGCTCACAGTTGCACAGGGAAGAGAAGACAGTCACTTTCTCCTCAACTCTTAATGTTAAATGAGGTTTTTATTAATTAATTTATTTATATGCAGAAGTGCATGTGCTGAGCTTGTCAAGGCTAAAGACTGCATGAGTGCTGAGGCAGCCTTTTAAAAATTTGTTACTTTTTTTTAAATAAATAACAGGCTGTATGAGTGTGGAGCAGCTGCATTTCTTCAATTAAGGCTGTGATTTTACTGTAACTGCATCAAAATTAATGCAGTTATCACATTAAAAATAAGTCACCATGACTATCTGGAAAGCCTACAGGCAGCTTTATATGAAGACATCTACTGGCTAGTGAGTCACACAAAAACTGCAGAAGCAACCACAACTTGATCGTACCCACAGCTCAATTAAGCTATTTAAATGGAAAATTTTATATTAATTACACCAAACAAATAGTCAACACTTTGCTTACAATTCGTGATCACAACTCACAAGACAATCTTTAGAATAATTTATCAGATTGTAGGGTTCAGCCATAGCAATCATCACAACAATCAAAGATACTCTTGAAATGTCATGAAACACCAGAGTAAACAAGGAAAAATATCACTGAGTTCTGAAAAATGTGTGTGTGTGTATGGCTGAAATACATGTGTATTGATCTGGCTAAAAAGAAACTTTATATTTACTCTTCAGCAAAAGCAAGTGGGTTGAGGGATTTAGCCTTGAGAACCAGCCAGCCCAGCTAAAAACCAACTCTACGCTCCTTTAGGGCCTAAAATGAGCCTTGACTGCACCACCCCCCGCCACCCCCATTTTGGAAACCAGCACAGTGAAATCCATGCAGTCAAGAAATGCTGAGATCATCTGTCCCATTAATATTAATAGCAAAAACAAAAAACAGTAAGTATTTTTGCAAGTGCATGTACTGACCTCTCCATGATTGAAGAAAAAACACATTGTTGTAACAACACCGCCCAGCCAACTGCCACTAAACAGGAATAATGAACAAAAGAGAGAAGAGACAGAAAGGTCAACAACAAAAACGTCTCACTGATTCTGATATTATCGTTTTTCAGTCTATGCCTGACAGCTTTTTGCTGGGAGATGAAACATGACATCAAAAATAAACAAATAAAAAGATCTCTCTAACAGGCATCTAAGCACATCAGGGCAAAATGCTGTGGAGCAAGACTTACCTTAGGTAGGCACCATAGATGAAGAAGATACTCATCATGACGCCATTCAGCACAAAAACACAGGTCACATAGAAATAAGCTGGGTCGCCCATGCCTAATGAGTGTAAAACATACACAAAGAGCCAGACAGATGCAGTCCAGATGTTGTATCATGATACTAATATACGACAACAAGAACCAACAAGATAATTTCAAGTCATGAAATTATTTAAAAAATAAAATAAAAATCAAGACAAAAATTATAAACCATACAAGCCAACAAAATTAAAACAAAATAAACTGGTTTAACCATAGAAAATACAAAGCAAATGAGTTTTAAGTTTGGCCTTGAAAGACTGAACTAAAGTGGACTTTCTAATATCAGGAGACAGTTCCACAAGTTTCATTCTGGCCAAAACAGACAAGAGACGATATATCAACGTATATATATCAAGAACTGCGTGTAAGTGGGATGATTTTAGGTTAGAAGTGGGCTTGTTATCAGAGGATCCTTGGTTAGATTCCCCATCAAACAGAAAAATCACTATCCCTTGGGCAATGTCCTTAATCCTGAAATCACTACTGGTGTGAGCATCTTGTATGGTAGAAAGCTCACATAAGGCTCGTTCAGCCCACTGCTTTAGGAGGCCGACACCTTTCTGCGAGTTTCCACTGCAGGGACCACCATGAAAAGTGTGTTTGCGGAACCTTTATTTAGGGCCACGAAAGACCCTCCTCAAAGAACTGCCACTGAGCGGGGCTCGATGCCAATAGGTCAAGTGCACACATGGGAAGGCAGCAACAGCACAAGCGGCATTTGTAAAAGTAAATAGAAACAAGAACAATCAACAATTTCTGATGTCCACCAATCCAGATCCAAATCACCTCCAAATTTCAGTGGAGTCTTCCATGCCCTGATATGTATCTGTAGTGGAAATTTTGGTGAGAATCTGTGAAGTAGTTTGACATAATCCTTAAAAGCCTATAGAGTGAAATCCTGAGTCCAAATCCAGATTCGAATCACCTTTAAAATGCAGTGGAGTCTTCCATGCCCTAATATCTATCTGTGGTGCAAATTTAGTAAGAATCTGTGAAATAGTTTTGATGTCATCCTTAAAAGCCTATAAAGAGAAACTTGATCCAGAATCCAGATCTGGATCACCTCCAAAATTTAAAGGAACCTTCCATGGCCAAATATCTATCTGCGGTGCAAATTTGGTGAATAATCTGTAAAGTAATTTTGACGTAATCCTGCTAACAGTAATCTTTCAAAGCTTATATAAAGAGAAACTTGATCCAGAATCCAGATCCAGATCATCTCCAAAATTTACTGGAGTCTTTCATGGCCTAATATCTATCTGTGGTGAAAATTTTGTCAAAATCCGTGCAGCAGTCTTGACGTAATCTTGCTAACAGACAAATAAATAAATGCCGATGGTTTTATTATGTCCTTGGTGGATGTAACAAGCAAAATAATGGTAATGGAGAAAAGGCGACAGGTCAACTGACAATGAAGTTCAGCTAGGATTTGAACCCTTGCAGAGGGAAGAGAAAAATCGTTGCCAGCGGATCTGAATACCCACAGAATTAAACACATTGCAGACTGAAAACAGAATTACAGACACCAGGGAAAAGTGCCAAGAGAAACCATAAAGTTAAAGCAGGACTACAAGCTTCGAAGTGTCCACAATAAAACTGGCTCAAACCACAAAACAGTGCCATAGACCATGCACCAATGACGCAAGGAAAAAAGACTTGCAGGTTGTTTTTTTCTGCCCTGCAATAAATAAATAAACCAACAAAATCTGCATCTTTTCTAGCACCTTCAACTAAGCTGCAACCAAATTAAGCAGATAATGCCAAACAAAAAGAAATGGCTGTAAAGCATAACAAGCTTTTCACATGTGTTTACATTACTAAGAGCTATTTCCTATCATTCTGGGACAAAGACAATCAGCAGCTCAGTGTGAACTTGTGGTATAGGCTCCTTCTTTGCTAATGCGTCACTGTGCATCTCACATGCACAACATGCAGCCGGAAATAAGGGAGACAGCAGATTGTGAGCACTTAAAATGTTTTGTGCTGACATTCTAAAAGTTATAGCTCTTTAGCTCACCTTTTAAGGTGCATTTACACATAAGCAAGACACGTTACAAATGTCATTTTTCTGTCATTCGTGAAACATTCCTGACATTCTTAACGTAACTTAACGCATCTGAATAGGTTTCTTAATAGTGCGTGTTGGTGCGTGATATTCTTGATATTCGTGGAGCATGTTTTTGGCTGTCAAAAAAACTTCCACAAATGTCACACACCACCCTCATTTCGCCTCATGTCGTGGAGGTCGCAACTGAGCGTGTTGATGCGTCTTGATGACTAGTGATCCTTAATAAAATGTGACAACGTTCGTAGTGGTTCCTGTGATGGTTCTTGGAGCCCAAACTGTCATGCGTTATTACGAAGTGACATGAAACTGTCAAGTTTTGACAGGGCTTGTAACGCGGCGTCACATTTCACTGCGCGCCATGACAAATCAGTTTTCTGTCACGTGCACACAACTAAACTCGGCTCCACAGCGTTCAGTTTGATGCAGGATGCCGAAGAGGAACAGTGACGCAAAATTAGCCAAGTGTCGTTCCATAGTTCCTGCTGAAGCTCCTCAGGACGCTCCTGCAGGTGTTCCACCTGCTGTTGTAACCGATGAGCAGGAGAAAGAGTCTGAGCCAGAGGAACCAGAGGAGTGAGAGGAGACTCATGTGCAGCCAGATATCTCTGCACCTCCTCCAGTCCGGTGGAGGAAGAAGTGCGCGCACAATTAAACCCTGCTGCACCGCATTCAGTTTGATTGCTGACACCACGTCGGCTAAAAGTCTCATTTCAGTGCTCTTCAGCGCGCTCCTGCAGGTGTTCCACCTGCTGCATGTGCCTGATGTTTGGGAAAACGCGCGAGACGACAGCCGCATGAAGTCACACATCTGGCTGTCCGTCTCCTCCTCCTCCTCCTCCTCTATGCACCACTCCATGGCACAGAGCCCAACTACGCATGCAGTCACAAAGTTCTTCTAAAAAACTGGAGCGATCTGAATTCGGTTGGATGAATATGGGTGTGTGTGTGGAGACAATTCACCTCGTTCACAACGTGACAGTACTTAACGATGCGCTCTTACGCGCAATAGCGTGCAACAACGCAGAACATTATTCTTGACAGTGCGTAATGGTTCCTGATAATTCACGTGCAACACGTGCCATTAATCGTAATGTGTGGTAACGGGTTGCAGCAGTTCCTCAGGACACCTGATGCCTCTGCCCCAAATCATCACATTTGTGATCAGCGGCCAAGAATGTACACTTCGTGACTTGTCGTCCTTATGTGTAAATGCAGCATTATCCCCCCCTTCAGCACATAGTCCAAAACATACAGCATACATATCTCATTCTCATATTCCCTATTTTGCACGTGGCATAGTTCACAACACCACCAAACAGGAGCCCTGTCACCCCAACAAACACACTGAAAATTCAACATTGATAATATGGAACAGGTTTGGACTTTTCAAAACTGACATGGTGCAAACAAATCTCTGCAAATACTGCAAAGATAAGGTTTGCACATTGGATGGCAACACAATACTTTTTTTAAACAACCTCAAAAGAAAGAACCCCGAACAGTATGCCGATAGTCAAACGGTGACTAGACCCCATGTGAGTTATACGCACACAGCCAGAACCCAGGGGTTTCATTAAGGAAGGAAGTATAAGTTGGAAGAAAAAAGTAACTGTTGAACAATTTTTCTTGTGGCCATAGCAAATTCCAAATGTCTTTGCAGGGGAGAGTGCAGGAGGGGGTTTCTGAGGAAATACTGAATTTCTACATGTCTGTAGCTAGCTTCTGGTGCCTTTTCAGAACAAAAATGAGAAAGAATGTTGTATTTCATATATGAAATAAATAATTTATTGTTGTTCTTACCAAGAATGTAGGGCTGTAATTTTTACTGTTTAACTTTTTACATGGGCGGCTTTGCTTGAGCTGCTGCCCCCGCGACCCGACTCCGGATAAAGCGGAAGAAAATGGATGGATGGATGGAACTTTTTACATTTAAGTTAAATGCAATTCTAGGTCTGTGCTCCAGGCTACCCGTCTGTGCATGTGAACAAGAGGCTTCATCTGCATTGTCTCAGATGTACTTCAACCTAATTATGACCTTATTTGCTTGCACTGATGCCACTTTGGATCTCACATTGTGAGTTCCAATGAACAGCTACCACATGCAAATTCATCACTTGGAATCAACTTTAGACCTATTATCTGCTTAAGTCGTCATGGGACAACAAGGGAACAAGAATATGTAGCAATGAAATGGCTTGTCAATAAAATGTCCAATTAATTATGCTTATGCCCACTGAAAACAGAGAGCTGTGTAAGATGGATGCAATTCCTAAATGTTTAACCTGATATTGTTGTTAACCCTCTCTGAGATCTGTGGATGTGCTGGTGCATCTAAGTGTACTTTTCATCATGGTTTTATAAATCGATCAGCAATGATTACAGACTACATTCGACCAAAACTAGAAATTTTCAGCTCTAACGTTACTCCTAGATGATCTTTTACTCACAGCCAATCCTAGAGACTGGAGACAGTCGCATGGTCTGTCTCCTCCTGCCTGTGGTGAGAGGATCCACGCTGGCTACAGCATTTGGAAGTAAGGGCTCATAAATGTGAAAGTATGCTGTTCTCCTGAATAATGTCTGGAATGACCCCTTTTAATCAGATTTTCAGACAGAAATGCACCACAACCAGCATGTACAACATTGTTGCCTTTGTCCTTAATAAGGGCCACCTGTTTAACTCCTGTCTTTTCACAGAAAAAAATGCTGACATGGCTAGTTTTTTTTTTTAAACAGCCTAATATTCCTTCTTTTCTTCACTTTCTATAAAGTAATAAATTTGATCATTTTCCTTCATGTTTTGAATTGGAATAGAATGTGCAGTGTTCTCAATGCATGTGCGTGTAAGGAAAAAGCTACTATAAGGATTTTGAGGTTTATACATTTTTTTTTCTAAACACACTGCTATATTACACTACTTTTGAGACCTGAAGGCTTTGGTAAACCCATTTCTAATACCAAAACAGTTTGTTCACATGAATAAAAATGTATACTGACTAAAGATTTGAATCATTTCTAAAAACATTTCATATTTTCAGAATTAGTCGCATTATAGCTTTACACAGTGTTCTAGACAAATAAATGTCACTGTTCAGAAAGGTGAGACTGCTCTGAACATTTTGATGTGCAACACATGGGCATTATACTGGTAGAAAGTACCTTAAAAGGGAAACCACTGAAAGTAGGGTAACTTGAAGAAAATGCCCTTTGACCCCAGAGGATTAAATCTCTTGAACTAATGCTCAAAATCTGCATCACAATCACATCTTTATTGAGTAATTGTGAATACACCATAGTTGTCTACAGAGGCAAACTTACAAAAATAGTGTCATTAATTATAACCAGAGTACAGCTGCAAGAAATGTTTCCACTTTTTTCACTGTGAGCTCTTATACAAGGCAGCTATGTGACGTTTGTGTAAACACTGTGAAAACAGCCTGTGTACATTGACCCAGTGAACCCATCCTTTACAAACAAAACAAGTTGGGGAGCTGAAAGCAACGTTCTGTCATTCACAGCTATTAAAAATCAGAATTTTATTTCCCTTGCTGTTTTAAACTGTTTATTCCATCAAGCTGTTTTTGCATTAATTTAATTACTAAATCTCATGTCTTTTGTAAAGATACCAGACAGGATTTTGAAAATATTAATTCCTTTGTTAACTTCACTTTATTGACCATAGTGTTTCTTAAGCCCCTGTCACAGTGGCGTATTCATAGAGCTGCTCATTACAGCGTATGGTCTACGCTGTAATGAGCAGCTCTCCGCCCACTTCACGAGGAGTTTTTCTCAATACGCAGCAGTATGGTGAGGGCTATGTGTGTAGGACGGAAGAAATTAAACATGTTTAATTTTCTTTGGCGTACAGCACAACATGGAGCCATCACGCGAGTACACACAGCGCCGTGCTACTGTCCGCTATTGTGAGCCCGCCCACACTTCAACACGGTACTGTACGCCATTTCACATCTCCCTGTTGTTCTTCTGGAGCTATAAATACTGCAAGATCGTTGCTTCACTTTATCATACTGGACTCATTATATGAGGACTGTTCACAGTGTTGTCGTTTCATAAAAGTGCTCTCTCGCGTGCGCTCTCTCCCTCCCTCACTTTCTCTCTCTCTCTCTCTCTGTGTGTGTGTGTCTTATTAGAGCTGTGACTCTTTAAAATAAACACGCACTCACTGCATGTCGGTGCACTCAAACGCCCTGATCGATCAGCCTGATCAAAGCTGAAAAGAGCTGTGACTCTTTAAAATAAACGCGCACTCGCTGCATAAAAAAAAATAATAATAATAATAATAATAATAATGTTAAAATAAATGAATCTGTTTTTGAGCCGCACCACACCATGCAATAGAGAACAGAGCGCACTTCCACAGAGGCAGAAAATAGCACTGAACTGGTTTAATAGCGGCATGGCACACGTGACTGTGCACACATTAAAATGCGAACACACACAGCTGCAAGTATGACTAAACACTGAAAAAGGCTGAGTACGCACGTATTTCGGGCGTATTTAAACAAAGCACAACGCCGCAATGAGCAGTTCTACGAATACGCCACTGTGACAGGGGCTTTACTGATGACAACTGACCAAAACACTACTTGACTGAAAAGACATGAATAAGTCTTGGAAAAACTGATTAAAAACTTTACTTATTTATCAAGCAAAATGCCTAGATCTACCTCATGTGCAGTACCATCTAATCTGTTTCAGACTGAATCAGTTCAGTTCAGGTTTGGGGACATGTGCTGCGTGTCGCTGCATCCACCACAGTACACAGAACTGCCTTGGGTCCTGGATAGCAAACAGGACCCACCCAAGAAACATGGGCATCCCTTTGGTCTTCTCCAGTTGTTAGGACCATCCAGACCGAGGCACCTGCAAGATGCATCTTGCACAGAAATGTGTTTAAAATATTGTAGCTAATGTTCACTCATAATGCCAGTGATCTGCCTTATCTAAGTCTCTTTAAGTAACCCTTTAATATAGACAATAGTCATTCAAGCAGTACCCACCACTATATAAGACCAAATGAGTAACTGCAAAATACTGAATGTAATAACTGCGTAGTTAGACCCTAAAATGGCGTTACATTTATTAATACAAGCTGGTTATTTGATGCTAAACATCAGAGTATCCATAACTGGAGGTTGGGTGGTACTGATCAACTTACTGTGTCTATGTGTGTTTGTTTGGTGCACAAATAAATGCATGTGCAGATGAGCTTGAAGCTCCATAGTGACAGCCTGTACCTTCACAGCTATCCACAGGAGTGAGCCCCTCCCCTCTGTTGATAGACCAACACATCTTTGTGGGAATGCCAAAGTAGCCCATAATTCCTGTGTACATCCGGTAGCAGCCGGCCAACCACACCTGGGGAGCAGAGACAAAGGACAGGGAGGACAAAACAGTGCACAACCTGTTTAAATAACATGTTTGAAAAGAGCCATTCTGTTCATTGTGCAATTCTCCTGAAAAATTCCATTTGTTTAAACAGAAGTGACCCGCTTTTCTTTTTTTTTTTTTTTGGCAGTGCACATTGTGCGTAGTAAAACAGTGCTATTTTCCAACTCAGGCTTTACGCAAAAACAGTTTTACTGGTCAAAACAAGCTTGTAGGTTGAACAAGGAAGCACAGCTTCATGTGGATATGAAGTTGTCAACCTCACTGGTGCAGGGTCAACATAGGAACCTACAAATCTGATTAAAATGTAGGACTTGATGTTTTCAGCTTCCGCACTGAAGAGTACAAAATGTCTATTTATGAATGTGACTGACAAATACTTATTTTAAATAAATAAAAGTCCAACTGACTCCCCCTGAGGAATTATTTTTCCCTTATGCACATCTTTGCATGGTGTGCTTGTGAAGGTTCGTTAAAATGCAGCACCTGGATTTTTGACTATAATATGATGCATCCTTGAAGAAGATGTAGTACTGAAATTATTTTCTCATGCACATCCTCATGTGTTGGGCTACGACTATGAAGTTTCATTGGAATGCACCAACTAGTTGAGGAGGAGCTGCTCTTACTCCTTAAAACTTTTATTTGTGGGGGTATAAGAATTAAATGATTGCAAAAATTTGATCAAAAGCACAGTGTCATATAAACTGCAGAAAAACAGCTAAAAGAAATGTCATTTCAGCAACAAAAAGTAATAATGTATTTTTAACAATAAATCAACCATTTTACTTAATTATACTGATTTATAATTAGAATATTTAGTAGCTTTTTATAATGTAAAACATTTTCATAACATTAAATTAGTCTAGCTGACTGGGGATGTTGTCGGGCGGTGGAAGGAATACTTCGAGGATCTCCTCAATCCCATCGTCACGTCTTCCGAAGAGGAAGCAGAGACTGGGGACTCAGAGGCGGACTCATCCATTACCCAGGCCGAAGTCACCGAGGTGGTTAGAAAGCTCCTTGGTGGCAAGGCTCCTGGGGTGGATGAAATCCGTCCTGAGTACCTTAAGTCTCTGGATGTTGTGGGACTGTCTTGGCTGACACGCCTCTGCAACATCGCGTGGTGATCGGGGACTGTGCCTCTGGATTGGCAGACCGGGGTGGTGGTCCCTCTGTTTAAGAAGGGGGATCGGAGGGTGTGTTCCAACTACAGGGAGATCACACTCCTCAGCCTCCCCGGTAAGGTCTATTCCAGAGTACTGGAGAGGAGAATTCGACCGACGGTCGAACCTCGGATTCAGGAGGAGCAGTGTGGTTTTCGTCCTGGTCGCGGCACACTGGACCAGCTCTACATGCTCCATCGGATGCTCGAGGGTTCATGAGAGTTCGCCCAATCAGTCCACATGTGTTTTGTGGATCTGGAGAAGGCATCTGACCATGTCCCTCGGGGCACCCTGTGGGGGGTGCTTCGGGAGTACGGGGTCCGGGGTCCTTTGCTAAGGGCTATCTGGTCCCTGTACGACCGCAGCAGGAGCTTGGTTCGCATTGCCGGTAGTAAGTCAAACCTGTTTCCAGTGCACGTTGGCCTCCGCCAGGGCTGCCCTTTGTCACCGGTTCTGTTCATTATTTTTATGGACAGAATTTCTAGGCGCAGCCAGGGTGTAGAGGGGGTCTGGTTTGGGAACCACAGAATCTCGTCTCTGCTGTTTGCGGACGATATGGTTCTGTTGGTTTCATCAAATCAGGACCTTCAGCGTGCACTGGGGTGGTTTGCAGCCGAGTGTGAAGCGTCCGGGATCAAGATCAGCACCTCCAAATCCGAGGCCATGGTTCTCGACCGGAAAAAGGTGCTTTGCCCTCTTCAGGTCGGTGGAGTGTCCTTGCCTCAAGTGGAGGAGTTTAAGTATCTCGGGGTCTTGTTCACGAGTGAGAGACAGATGGAGCGTGAGATTGATAGACGGCTCGGTGCAGCATCTGCAGTGATGCTGTCGCTGTATCGGACCGTCGTGGTGAAGAAAGAGCTGAGTAGGGGGGCAAAGCTCTCGATTTACCGATCGATCTACGTTCCGATCCTCACCTATGGTCATGAGATTTGGCTCATGACTGACAGAACGAGATCGCGAGTACAAGCGGCCAAGATGAGTTTCCTCCGCAGGGTGGCTGGGCGCTCCCTTAGAGATAGGGTGAGGAGCTCGGTCACTCGGGAGGAGCTCGGAGTCGAGCCGCTGCTCCTCCACGTCGAAAGGAGTCAGTTGAGGTGGCTCGGGCATCTTTTCCGGATGCCCCCTGGACGCCTCGCTGGAGAGGTGTTCCGGGCATGTCCCCATTGGGAGGAGGCCAAAGGGGAAGACCCAGGACACGTTGGAGGGACTATATCTCTTGGCTGGCTTGGGAAAGCCTTGGGGTTCCCCCGGAGGAGCTGGGGGAGGTGTGTGTGGATCGGGAGGTCTGGGCGGCTTTGCTTGAGCTGCTGCCCCCGCGACCCGACTCTAGATAAAGTGGAAGAAAATGGATGGGTGGATAAATTAGTCTAAAGCATTAGTGCAGATACACCACTAGGCATCCTCCAAAAGTCTCACTTACTGGGCCTCATGTATCAACGTGCATATGGCGATATTTGAGCGTATATGGGGTGTACGCCAAAACGGCTGCGCTACTTGGCATTTATCAATGTGGTCGTTGAAAATATACACCAGGTCGAGAGGTGGCGTAAATTATACACCAAAATGAACCAGCGCTGGAATCCACATAAAAATGAAAATTATCAACATGATAAACAGTGCCATTATACAAATCAATGCATGTGTTACATAAATAACACTTTCCTGATTATACTACATAATAATCAATACAAATCCCTCTTTTGTGGGATTGCTGGTCTATCGAGCACGATCCGTGGCCACAACGCTGACTGCAAAGAAAGCGCTGCTCGCCTTTTCCTCCAGACTTCGAGCCTGGAGCCAGAGCAGCGCTGAGCTTAACTTTATGTGGTGTGATCGTTTTAGACAATGGAATTGATAATTACAACTGTAGTGTTGTCATTCCCTTCGCCCGTGCTGCAATCAGGTTGTGTCATCTCCATTTGTTTGTCACAATAAAATAAATAAAGAAATACATCTTAAGAATAAAGAACTCTGAAAAATTAGGGGTGTCTTTTTAATTGAGCGAGCAAATATCCACATGTCAAGAATTACTGACGTGAAAAGAGAATACAGTGGTCTCGCTATAACGCGGTTCACCTTTCGCGGCCTCGCCGTTTAGTCCAATTTTGCATGCTTTTTTTTTTTTTTGCTTTTTTTTTTACAGTGTTCTGTGTTCTGCGTGTCTGTTTATAAGAATCTTCTCACCCAGAAGAAAAAAGAGCGCCAACAACTACTCATAACTGTGTTTGTCACTCAGAAACAGACACCAGGTGTGAGTGGAAAAAGGTGCAATCTGTGAAATACTGGTCAGTCACTATTAATAATTTCTTATGTGTCCAACCTCGTACGTTGATCGTTAAAATTAAATTTGTTAGTTCTAAAAGCCATCATAATTAATTATAGGAAAACGTTCTATTTTTATTTCTCAAACAAATGTTTGGGCCTGAAAACAGTTTGGTATTATTTTTCTACTAAGGTTTGAACTTTGAGAGTGTTTACACATGAGAGAAAAGTGACAAAATGTTCATGCCTGATTGAGAAAAGTGTATAAAGTGGTTTTTACAGCTTTGAAACGTCTATAATAACTGTAAGAAATAACGCTGACTACGTCGCAGTTTCGCGTATTACGGGCTATTTTTAGAACGTAACTCCCGCGATAAACGAGGGACCACTGTAACACTTTTTTTGATTATACTACAAAACGATGCGACGGCCGCTTTTGACGGTCTATTGGCACGCGTCGTGATTGGTGTTCTTTTTCTTTGCCGTCTACCTGGCTTCCATGTTGTAAAATGAGGGTGTGTCTGAAGCGGAGTCTGAATATTTATGGCTGTGTTTATTATAATTACGACTGTTTTCACCCGCCGCATTTATCAAGGTCACGTCAGGAGTACGCTGGAAATGGGCAGGTGCGCACTGCTTGATACATGTCACGGCAACTTTGGTGTACTTCAAATTTACACCGTAAATTTACGCCACAGGTGCGCAACGTTGATACATGAGGCCCACTGTATCTACAATGATCTGGCATGGGTTCAAATTTCAAACGTGTTTAATGTTTGTTATTACTGAACAATTTTTAGGTCTGGTCAGACTAAATTAAATATGCCAAACAGTGAGCTTCTACAACACTCATAATTGGAACAGCATATCAAAACCAATATTACCTCTGGATAGAGATTGAATCGTTTCAGCGTGTTAATAACTAAGGGGTACTCTGTCAGACGATCTTTCATGACCACGTGGAGGCCATTCAGGAAAGATGGAGCTTCAATAATGGTCTTGTAGTATGAATAATATAGTCCCTGGAAGCAAAAGAATATCTGATTAAGCTAACAGGAAAAAAAATGTAATGAGAAGCCAAAAGGACAATAAGAGAAAGACATAGCAGAGAAAAAGACAGCAATTAAAAAAGACTGAGACAGATGCTACAACAAACACCCCAGAGAGACAATCTAGGAATCTATGAATTACACAGACTGAGCAGGTGGCAAAGGCAACAGAGAACAGGACGAGGTGAGAAAAATATTCTGTTTGCATATGATTAATTGTCACCTTTAATGCCATCTTTCAAAAGGGCATGAAATCTGCACTGCATATTAAACATCAGCAACCTTTATACAACACGACAGATGATGCAGAAACATACAGCGTGTCACGTTAAATAACATGCAAGCTGACTGTGCTACATCTTGAAATACCAAGATGCAAAGAAAAGTTAAAAGATGATCCCATAAAGAAATTAGAAAGCACTGAGAGAGTGCATGTATACCTCTGCCAAGGGCACGTATTGCTAAAAATTTCTTCTGGATCCCGACTGCAAAATATCGTCCAGATCAAATTCAAAATCAAAGCCCCATTCTCTCAAGCATTATCAATATGCTCACCAAATGTCATCAACATCCTTTCACAGCGTATTGAATTAGATGTTACTGTGTGCCAAACATTCTTCTTGATCTCAGTTCCAGAATATATTCTGGATCACCTCCAAAACTGAATAATTTATTTCCCGGAACATTATCTATCTGCTCACCAAATTTAATTTCAAAACCAATATAACAAAACTGCTTTGATAGTGAAGTACAAAACCACATAGTCCAATGGCATTTATGGTACTGCATGACCCAAGTACTTGCCCCAATCATTTTAAACAAACAAAGAAATGACACACCATCTTCTATAGTCCATTATATTATATACAAGGGGCGACTGAGAAGTTTTGAACCGGACCCACAAAAAGTAGTTGTGGTTCTCCATGTTTTCCATTCTGAGACACCAACATTTGTCGTGTGTGTGAAATTTTGACTCAGTGGGTGCAATATTGAGAAATGTTGGTTTCTATGAATACAACAGATGGAGAACCACGGCCTACTTTTTCTGGGTCAGGCTCAAAACTACTCAATTGCCCCTTGTACCTGTCTGGCCTTTCTGCTTTCCATGCGACATCTCATGAACCACTTTTCATAGAATGACAACCTGCTCCCTTTATGGCACAAGCGGGTCACCACTACCACAATTGGAATAGTTACCATGGTAATGGCTAAAAACAAGAAAAGCCACCCACTTCTTGGGTCTCAGTAAACACGGATGTGAGAAAGCAGACCTTGGGTTTAAATTACTCACACCTCATGTTTTGATTTGAATTAACTTATTTCCTGAAAATAATCTGTAATTCCTATAGTTGACCTTTAACCCTGAAGAAATGACCCTTTAATGTATTCAATAACAGACTAATAGCACTGATCAATCGAAGAGATTAACTCAACACAGTGTAAGTAAGAGCTGAACATCTCATAACTAATCCTAAATAACAATGCTGCACAGAAAGGAAGTTCTGAGATTCTTTGACGTCAAAATAATTTACTCAAAAGTAATTTTGTAGTATTTTCTCCAACAAAGAGCATATGTAGAATATAAAATATTCAAATAAAGAAATAAAAGATACAGCAGCATAATTTTCTAGCTCTTAAGTTTTGCATTTTCCACAAATCCTTTCACAAAATGTGTTTGCATTTCATTTATATATTTAGCTGTAAATCAACAAAAATGAGTTACCATTTCTGTCCGAAAAGCCATTTCTTTCTCCAGGTTTGACAGGTGTGAAAAGTGTCTGTCATTCTCAAAGAGCTGTGAGAGATGATACCTGATCACAGGAGAACAAACATGAGCTGAAGCCACAACTAATGATGATAAAATCTGCACAGCATCTTACCAGTGCAGATATCCGGTCAGAGCAGCTGTGGGGGGGAAGAAGAAATAATAACTTTATCACCGAATCCCAACTCCACTGACCTCCACTAACAAATTGTGAACTCCGAACCAAATCAACCCACACAATGATAAAAAGCGGATTCCTTTCAAAACGGCGCTGCTCTGCTGGATTGTTCTTGGGAATGTTAGGTTAAACTTTTCGTCAGAAACACAGTTTAACACGTGTGGAGCCGACGTGCCACACAGTAGAAATAAAACACGGCTGTGATTTGACTCGCAGCTAACGCCGCTGAGCTAACATTTGGTGAGCTAAGGCTAGCGCTAGCCAGCTGATCAGCGGCACAGATAACTTCACGTAGCGGGTCGGCTAGTACTACTGGTATAAATTACACAGCGTTAGCAGCTCTTAGCCGTGACTTCCCGCCGGAAAGCTAGGCAGACAATGGCTCTGGACTTACCGAGAAGAAGCGTGGTTGTCAGCTTGAGGGCTGCAGAAGCACCGAGCCCGTTAGGAAGAGCGCTGCTCAGACCTTTGCCGTCCCTGCCTGCTCGCTTGGCGTTACTTTTCCCGTGAGGCGAAACAAGCGGGCTCTTGTCGCGGTCACTGTGGATCGCAGTGTTCTTCCCGGTCTGTTTTCTGTTTTTAGCCACCATATTTTCTCGTCGAGACGCAGGCTGCGAGAATCCGTGGTAACAGCGAGGAGGGCGAGCTAAAACAGCCAGACACTTCTCTCGTATCTGACGGTCAGATCTGCGCTTTGACTACCTGAACGATGTTCACTGCCGGCTGACACGCGTGGAAATATTGTCAAACAGCACCCCCACTCGGACGAGTTGGCTCTACTACAAACGACTTGTCGTGGGAGTCATGGCAACGTAACGCTGAGAAATGGGGAAAATTAAGATGCAGCGAAAGTTACAATATGCATACTGTCTTTACTACAAATAATAGAAAAAAAATGGGAAAATAAGAACTGTCGCAGTGAATCAGAAGCATGCCTTGTTATTAATAAATTATCATTTTAGGAAGATGTAATTATCAGGTTTGACATTTTAGGTAATAAACAGTATTGATAAATATGGGAAATGCGTCTTCATTTATAATATATTGTTATATGGCATATATTTTAAAACTTTGCGACTATTGCTAGTGCAGTACAAGTAGCAGTGCTACTAGTATACTGTCGTTAGCAGCAGCAACAACAACAACATTAATTAATAAGTTTCTTTCAGTTACCAAAATTAGTCAACAGGTTTGCAAAATCTGAATGAAAATTTTTGGATTTGTTCAGTCAAGATTAAGAAAGTCTAAAATGGAATTACTCAGTGATTCATCTATATTATTATTATTATTATTATTATTATTACGAGTGCCACACCCCTTTCTCCAGCCTCAAACCACATGCGCGCGTGAGCAAGCACAATTTATTTTAAAGCTGAAGTAAGCGTAATAACATTTCTCCACCACTAGGTGTCACCAAAGACTATAAATTAGACGAACTGTTTCATTAACAATTCTTTGGCAGTCAACAGCAACATAATCATCATTATCAGTGGGTTCTAACTCCAGTTGTTCCTGACTGTCAAAGTGTTTTTGATTGACATTTAACAGAGAATACTCAACTTTGGAGCATACCCCCCCCCCCCCCCCCCAAAAAAAAAAAAAAAAAAATCGACCTCATACAGTGATGGAAGAAAGAGATCATCATCATCATCATCATCATCATCACAAGTGAAAAAAGCAAAACAGCAGATCAAAAAAATAACACACAAATCATGGAAATTCAAAATATTTCATGGGAAATATCCAAACATCACAAGAAGGACAGATGTGGACAAAAGAAGACATACTAATGGCTGTGAACTATTGGAATAAAAACATGCTGACACACGTATTTGGTACACTAGCTTATACCTAAAACCTACCGTCCCCAAAAACTGTCTAAACAGTTTTATGAATTTTTATGGAAGACACTCCGAAATGACGTATGCACAGTGAAGGCAGGAGTACAGATCAGACGGGGGTACAGATCAGACTGCTGGTCCTGGTGGTCATTGGATGAGAGGTGGAGTAGATCCTGGACAGGCCGTCTAAAATAAATTTCATTTCATTTTATTTCATTGTATGTTTCCTTTAAGCAGTCTGTTTTTTTTAGAAGCCCCCACAGCTGTCATATCACAGCTATCAGAAAGGTGCAGTTCATCATTCTTGGAAGGATGGGATTTTGGAAATTCCATGGCCACGGAAAAGAGAAGACGATTAATCAGTGAGTGACTGATGCTACATGAGATGTT
Source organism: Thalassophryne amazonica (assembly GCF_902500255.1). Classification (NCBI taxonomy): domain Eukaryota; kingdom Metazoa; phylum Chordata; class Actinopteri; order Batrachoidiformes; family Batrachoididae; genus Thalassophryne; species Thalassophryne amazonica. The sequence continues at coordinate 64,947,610 of NC_047109.1, read as the reverse complement.
CCTTTGGTCAAAGGGGTGTCCAAATTTCAAAATGGTTAGTGTGGTGGTGAATGTGGTAACAGACACATGAACTTCTGAAATGATGAGTGGACCTCATGTTTAGCTTGGCGAGAGAAACAGGGAGAAACCACGAAGAGGAAAGACTGGCTGTATTTCATGACAGCTCTCAGTGTCGTCAAACTAATAACCTTCTGGGAATCTATACCAATTCCCACTCAGGGTGACATGGAGGTATGAGGGTTATGTGGCTGAAAAAAGTTAAGGATGAGAAAATGTGTTGGTCTTCTTTGTCATTTATAGCTATGGAAGCCAGTATCTAGAGAATCTATCTCTCTCTAAAAACAAAACAAATAATAATAATAATCCTGTGTTTACTTAATTTAGTTTTGTCAACTGGCTCCACAAAACCTGGTTGTTCAAATGAGAAAGATAATATACAATTATTCAATTATGTTACAATTTGATTTTTCCTTTTCAAAAACCATGTTCTGCAGGGCCGTATGACAAAACCAATTTTAGTGAATATAGCGTTTCATTTAGAGTGCAAATGCAGACAAGGAAGTGGAATACTGAGAGATAATGATGCAGGGGTCTTACCAACAAAGGGTTCTCCAGGTAAGCTGGATCTTTCAGCACATTGATGGACAAAATACATGGTCATGTCCTAAAAAAAAGCTAATTATTTTGAAATGGGATGCATAATAGTGTTGTGGTTATTTTCTGACGTGAAGTCTATTGATGTGTCTTTCCATAGAAAGATTTGTAACATCTTTTTGGGGGTTTATGAATTTGACAAATTGGTGTAATAAGACCAATCAAGATATTAGCAGTGTCAAATCAGGTAAAAGTTGGGATGGTATGAAAAATGGAAAATAAATAAATAAACATAAAATAACATACCAAATAAATAAATAAAATAAACAAAAAGCACAATGATCCTGACTTTTACTTTGACTTATATTTCATTGCAGACCCCATGAACCCAAGATATTTCATGTTTTGTGTGGTCATCTTAATTTATTAATATACAACCCCACTGAAAATGTGTGGCGCATTATGAAGCGCAAAATGTGACAATGGAGACCTGGACTGTTGAACAACTGAAGTTGTACATCAAGCAAGAATGGGAAAGAATTCCACCTACAAAGCTTCAATAATTAGTGTCCTCAGTTCCCAAATGCTTATTGAGTGTTGTTAGAAGGAAAGGTGATGTAACACAGTGGTAAACATACCACTGTTCCAGCTTTTTTGAAACGTGTTGCAGGCATCCATTTCAAAATGAGCAAATATTTGCACAAAAACAATAAAGTTGATCAGTTTGAACATCTTAGGTGCACGTCCAATGTGAGAGACATACCTAATCTAAAAAGAAAAATCCGGAAATCACAATGTATGATTTTTTAGTAATTTATTTGTATGTTACTGCTGAAAATAAGTATTTGAACACCTGCCAACCAGCAAGAATTCTGGCTCACACAGACCTGTTAATTTTTCTTTAAGAAGCCCTCTTATTCTGCATTCTTTACCTGTATTAACTGCACCTGTTTGAACTTGTTACTTGTATAAAACACACCTGTTCACACACTCAATCAATCACACTCCAACCTGTCCACCATAGTCAAAACTGTAGACCAAAACTGTAGACCTGCACAAGGCTGGGATGGACTACAGGACAACAGGCAAGCAGCTTGGTAGAAGACAACAACTGTTATGATTATTTTAGAAAGTGGAAGAAACACAAGATGACTGTCAATTTCCCTCGGTCTGGGATTCCATGCAAGATCTCACTTTGTGGGGTAAGGATGATTCTGAGAAAGCTCAGAACTACACAGGAGGACCTGGTCAATGACCTGAAGAGAGCTGGGACCACAGTCACAAAGATTACATTAGTAACACATGATGCTGTCATGGTTTAAAATCCTGCAGGGCATGCAAAGTCCGCCTGCTCAAGCCAACATGTCCAGGCCCGTTTGAAGTTCACCAGTGACCATCTGGATGATCCAGAGGAGGCATGGGAAAAGGTCATGTGGTCAGATGAGACCAAAATAGAGCTTTTTGGAATCAACTCCACTTGCCTTGTTTAGAGGATGAGAACAACCCCAAGAAAACCATCCCAACCGTGAAGCATGGGGGTGGAAACATCATACTCTGGGGGTGCTCTTCTGCAAAGGGACAGGACGACTGCACCGTATTGAAGGGAGGATGGATGGGGTCATGTATTGCATGATTTTTGCAAACAACCTCCTTCCCTCAGTAAGAGCATTGAAGATGGGTCATGGCTGGGTCTTCCAGCATGACAATGACCCCAAACACACAGCCAGGGCAACTAAGGAGGGGCTCTGTAAGAAGCATTTCAAGGTCCTGGAGTGGCCTGGCCAGTCTCCAGACCTGAACTCAATAGAAAATCTTTGGAGGGAGCTGAAACTCCAAACCTGAAAGATTTGGAGAAGATCTGTATGGAGGAGTGGACCAAAATCCCTGCTGCAGTGTGTGAAAACCTGGTGAAAAACTACAGGAAACATTTGACCTCTGTAATTGCAAACAAAGGCTACTGTAACAAATATTAACATTGATTTTCACAGGTGTTCAAATACTTAATTGCAGCAGTATCATACAAATAAATTATATAAAAAAAAATCATACATTGTGATTTCTGGATTTTTTTTTAGATTATGTCTCTTACAGTGGACATGCACCTAAGATGAAAATTTCAGACCCCTCCATGATTTCTAAGTGGGAGAACTTGCAAAATCGCAGGGTGATCAAATACTTATTTTCCTCACTGTATCTTGTCTTTGTGGTGTATTCAATTGAATATAGGTTGAAGAGGATTTGTAAATCATTGTTTTCTGTTTTTATTTACATTTTACACAACGTCCCAGCTTCATTGGAATTGGGGTTGTACATCCATTCCTGCACTTAAGGGCTGCAATACATTCCAAAAACTTTGGGATGAGGGCATTTAAGCGCTAGTAATGAAATAAACAAAAATTAAATGTTGATGTTATTTCAAACAGGTCATGTCAATGGGTGTATTCACAACTTGGTACAAAACCAGTATTCATGAAAGGCCGAGACTTTGAGGAGCAAAGATGGGAAGAGGATTCTCAAATTGTCAACAAATATGAGAGAAAACTATTGAAATGTTTAAAAACAGTGGTCCTTAAAAGAAAATTGGAAGGGATATTTCTCCCTTTGGAGTTCATAATATCATTAAATTATTCAAGGAATCTGAAGGAATTTTAGTGCATAAAATACAAGGGCGCATGCCTAAACAGAACACCTTGGACCTCTCGACCCCTCAGATGGCACTGCATCAAGAACTGCCATTCATCAATAGCTGATATCATTACATGGTAAGGGACTATTTTGGGAAACCTTTGTCAATCACTACAATATGGAGTTAGAGTCACAAATGGCACTTAAAACTTTGCTATGGAAAAAAAAAACAACAAAACAGCCTTATGTTAACTTTGTCCAGGATCAGCATGAACTTCTCTGTTGCTCAGACGCATCTGGGTTGGCCCATCACACAGTGTACTGTGATCAAACATATATGCTTGATGCTAGTATGCTAGATCTTTTGGTAACTGAGCAACTTATTTTGTGGTTCCTGTGGGGTTCATAGCAACAGATTTCTCACACTTTAGACCAATGTGTTACCAGATTAGCTACAATTGAGATTTCACCTTGTTTTTTGGGGGGGGATAAACAGCATCCACTCTGCACCAAAGACAAGAAGGTCCATCCAGACTGTTAACAAGAAGTCCAAAGGCCAGGGTCTGTCATGGTATGGGATTGTGTCAGTGCTTGTCACAAAGATCATTTACACTTCCGTGACTGCAGCATTAATGCAGGAAAGCACATCAAGATTTTAGAGTAACATATGCTGCCTTCAAGTTGACCCCTTTTCTAGAAATGTTCATACATTTTACAACAAGACCACGCAAAGCAACATTCTGCCACTTTAAAAAGGCATGGCTACAGAGTACCGACACTGCAAACACGTCAAAAGGTGTTTGCGGGAAGAATGAGACAAAATAAGACCTGACATGCTTCATTACTTGGTATCCTTAACACCAAAATGTCTTTTAAGTGTCGTGAATGACAACATTACAAAGCGATAATTGTTTTAGCATCTCAACTTTTTGGGGGGATTGGGGTTGTAGATCTGGATCTAACTTCTCAATGAACACAGTACCTTTCCAGTAGTCCCAAAGGATTTTTTTTGGCCAAACCTACTGAAGACATGCAGTAGTCATCAGAGATCCCATGGTTCACATCCAGGTCTTACAGCCATATAATAAGGCTAGAAACAGCAGGACCATAAAGACCTCAACCTTAGCTCTTCGGCAAAGCTAAAGCCATCACCAAGAACCTAGTCCTGTGATTCCATAAGGTCATCCCAGGCATCTCAAACTCAAAGTCTGACCTTACAGATATGATTGTCACTGCTGAGAGCAGTGAATCTTACAATACAGTTGACATTTTCATTCCATACAGACACACTGATTGTGGCTGTATGTAGTCTGAGACTAGATCTTAGTCTTAATCCAGCACCCTTATGTTCTTCACTCATCTTCACTCATCTTCAACATAGGTCCAACCAGGATCCACTGATTCCACAAAGATCACTCCATCATCTACAACATCAAGTTCAGCGAACATTTCCTGAAATGCAGGAATGGATGTATATTAGCAAATGAAATGACGTTGACCTCACAAAACATGAATTATTCTGGGTTAATTTCATCTGCAATGAAACAGAAGTCAAACAAAACGTAGGAATCATTGCATTGTTGTTGCTGGAATTTTTTTGTGTGTTTTCCTTATCATCCCAAAATGTTGTTTTGGGATGTGGCGGGAGAATGTCCTGTAAAGGTCCTCTCAAGTATAGACAGTCATCTGTGCATATGGGGGAGGATGTGGGAGGATAACAGGGGTGAGGGGTGCAGTGGGATGGGCAACTGGGGAATAATTTACAGACCAACTGGCCCTCTGTGCAGCTTGTGACATGTTTATCATGGTCAAGAAAAACACATGCTGTCAATGATCACTTGTTGTTTGAGCATCAGTTACCTCAACATTAAGGCCCATTAGTATTCTCTGGAAATCAATTTAATTAGCGATCTCCAGGGGCTGCAACACAACATCAGTCAGACTGCAGGAGACAGCGTCTGTCACACCCACGCTGTATATGTTTAAGAGAAAGAAAGAGAGAGAATTTAAACCTTCAAGGTTTAAAGTTGTCATTTTTTATTTGCCTGGTGATAATTTTTTCTTATTTTCTTAATTTAGAGTCAAACTTGAAGTTAGTAAGCAATTAGTAATTCGAAATTTGTCATATTCACCAAATTCAGTGTTAAGATAAGATAAAAAAAACTTTTATTGTCATTATATCAGGATACAACGAAATTCATTTTATAACTCCCAGACAGTAGCAGCAATATATATATATATATATATATATATATATATATATATAAATTTGTTATATTAAAGTCTTATTCCAAAATGGATACAATTCATTTTTTTCCTCAAAATTCTACACACAATACCCTACAATGACAATGTGAAAAAAGTTTAAAGTATTTTTTAGATTTTTTTGCAAATTTATTAAAAATACTAAACTAAGGGCCCCTTCACACATAGTGCGAATTTGGTCAAATTTGCGCATAAAGTGCACATGAAGCAGGAATCGTGTGCAAAACATGTAAAATTGTAGCTGCACTGAATGGCTCATACACCTGTTGCTCCAACTATTTGCACACACCAGTGGCTGAAAGACAAAGTGTGTGCTGTGCGAGCCCATTGAACCCTCTTGCGGCAGGTGTCGGCCAAATTCCAGGTCACACGCACAAACACCTAACAACGCTCGCGTGGCACTTAGAAAATGTGTGGCCATACGTACTATCATCATGAAAACAGTCTGCAGATGATCACTGTCGAGGTGGATGTGAAATTTGTCTAAGTGCCCCACGAGTGTGGCTTTGCAAACAGACACAGTGACATGTTGGTGTGTGCGCTAAACTGACAGGAGGTGTGGCCGCCGACAGGAGCAGCTGTGGGGAGCTGTGGATCTGGATGTCATGGCTGGGGACGTTTGTACAAAAACATTTCTGCTGCTTTGAAAGTCCCATTAAGCACAGTGGCCTCCATCATCTGTAAATGGAAGAAGCTCGGATCCACTAGGGCTCTTCCTGGAGCGCGCCACCCGTCTAAACTGATTGTTCAGGTGTGAAGGGCCTTTGTCAGGGAAATGACCAAGAACGTGATGTTCACTCTGTCAGAGCTCCAGCATTCCTCTGTGGAGAGAAGAGAACATTCCAGGACAACCATCTCTGCAGCAATCCACCAATCAGGCCTGTCTACAAATAAGGGCCCACAATTGACAGTGCATGTCAGAGCACAAACCAAGCATGAAGTCAAAGGAACTGTCTGTAGACCTCCGAGACAGGATTGTCTTGATGCACAAATCTAGGGAAGGGTACAGAAACATTTCTGCTGCTTTGAAGGTCCCAATGAGCACAGTGGCCTCCATCATCCTTAAATAGAAGAGATTTGGATCCACTAGGTCTCTTCCTAGAGCTGGACACCCATCTAAACTGAGGGATTTGGGGAGAAGGGCCTTAGTCAGGGAGGTGACCAAGAACCCGATGGTCATTCTGTCAGAACTCCAGCATTTCTCTGTGGAGAGAGGAGAACCTACCAGAGGGACAACCATCTCTGCAGCAATCCACCAAATAGGCCTATATGGTAGAGTGGCCAGATGGAAGCCACTCCTTAGTAAAAGGCACATGGTAGCCCACATGGAGTTTGACAAAAGGCACCTGAAGGACTCTCAGACCATGACAAACAAAATTCTCTGGTCTGATGAGACAAAGATTGAACTCTTTGGCATGAATGCCAGGCATCATTTGTGGAGGAAACCAGGCGCCATTCCTAGTGTGAAGCATGTTGGTGGCAGCAACATGCCGTGTGGATGTTTTTCAGCAGCAGGAGCTGGAAGACTAGTCAGGATTGAAGGAAAGATGAATGCAGCAATGTACAGAGACATCCACCAGACCGCTCTTGACCTCAGACTGGGGTGACGGTTCATCTTTCAGTAGGACAATGACCCAAAGCACACAGGCAAGATATCAAAGGAGTGGCTTCAGGCCAACTCTGTAAATATCCTTGAGTGGCCCAGCCAGAGCCCAGACCTGAATCTGATTGAACATCTCTGGAGAGATCTGAAAATGTCTGAACACCAATGCTCCCCATCCAACCTGATCGAGCTTGAGAGGTGCTGCAAAGAGGAATGGGCAAAGATGCCCAAAGATAGGTGCACCAAGCTTGTGGCATCAAATTCAAGAAGACTTGATGTTGTAATTACTGTCAAAGGTGCGTCAACTCCAGATGTAGAGGCGCTGCCTTGATCAGGGGCAGAGAAAAGAGCAGACCCTAAATAAGCATATTTTTGATTGTGGGAGGAAACTGGAACACCCCAAGGAACCCCCCCCCCCCCCCACACAGACACACACAGACACACACACACTGCAAGAACATGTAAACTCCTCACAGAAAAGGCGGGAATTGATCCCACGGCCTTCTTGCTGTGAGGCATCAGTGCTAACTACTAATCCACCATTCCGCTTATATGCATGTTAACATAAGATAGGTCACAGGTAATCTAAAAACATTGCACATGCGCTTCCTCCTGTAGTTAGTCTGCATGAGGACAACGAAGAAAAAAAAGACAATCCCTTCAGATTAATATGTCCTCTTCATAAAAATGAGCTGTAATTTTGCAACATGTTACAAAAATAATCCTACATTATAATGCTTGGATTTGGGTAGAAACTAAATTTTCTCAGTTTTGTGAAATTTGAAAGTCCTTATATCTTTAATTGTGCAATGTTGCTCTGAATGCAATTAATTGTAGTCCTTTCTTGATTTTGTGTATTAATGGATTTGTGTCCATTTATATGCCGGTGTGTGTGCAATAACTGGAATATTATTTGAATGTTGTTTTGCTAAGAAATCCATGCTCTCAACTCTAGTGCCCTTATTGGAAAACCTTGGCAGGTGCTGCGATCATAGCGCTGTTTTGTTCGAGGTTGTTGTCATGGCAACCCTTGTTTTAGTAGGACACAATGACGGCCTTGGCCTCGTCTTAATCCTAGTAGCACAGCTGTTTGGATTACTGATACACCTTAACACTGGGTGCTTGAATACCTCACTTCCTGGGACGAATCACCTGCCAGTCTGCTGATTGAGAGATAAATGAAGGAGGAGATTTCAGGGTGAATAGTGTCTGATACACATCAGGGCCATCTCTCTGAGGCATTAGAAGAAAAGTGCTGGTGGCTCAGAATAATCTGCTGTATTTGGATTCAGGTTGCAGGATTGGGTTCAAGATTATAGAAGTAAGGTTGAAGCGACAGTGTCTCCATATGGATAACAGACCAAAAAGTGTCACTTGTCCTTTATTAAAACATGCCAATAAGTTATTGACATCTATATAATGTATAAATGATGTATGTAACTTGAATATTGTAGCACTGTTCAGGGCTGGTCACAGTGCGTTGGTTTAGTGGTTACCATTGTTGCATCACAAGGTACCAGGTTCGCTTCCTGTTGCTAAGTGTGATGACACGCCACACTTATGGGTTGGAGCAATGATTTGCATTCGGGGTTTTCACGTATCCCATAATCCCTTGCACGCCAGAGAGTCGCTGCAGTCAAAACAACATAAAGAATCCACATGATGACAATTGTAAATGAATATTCCATCCATCCATCCATCCATTTTCTTCTGCTTTATCCGGAGTTGGGTCGCGGGGGCAGCAGTTCAAGCAAAGCCGCCCAGACCTCCCGATCCACACACACCTCCCCCAGCTCCTCCGGGGGAACCCCAATTTTTTATGCTTTTCGTCACATTAATAAGAGACTGCATGCATGATATCCTGAAAACTTGCTAAAACAATTATAACAAATAATCCGTGTCTGCTACGTTTAATCTGCGTGGAATTTAATAAACGGAAACCGAATTTCAGACATATTATATATATTAGTGTGGAACAAAGAGGACAAACAGTGTTGTAAAGAACAATAATCAAGATGTTAAAGTGCAAACTTCACTTTCCCCCAGAACGACATGATCAGGAAGCGAGTGTAGCTCACAGCAACTCCCATTGAAAATAACAGAGAGACAGCCTGTGATTCTCGCATGTTTACATAAAACAAACACAATAACAACATCTATAAACCCAGAGAATATATTCATGAGAGTTTTAGGCACAATATAAAAATAGTATTATGTTGCGATGTTAATGCTGTTGTCCGTGTGCAGCGGTTAAAGTGCAGCGTGATCAGAGCGTCTCAATGCAATGCAATGTTACTGAGATCTCGCAGCGCAGCGACCTCTCCGAGGTTTTGCGGGATTTGTACCTGAAAAGCCTCAATGTTTTGTTTTCCATTGTTTTCATCGTGATTTATTTGTATATTCTGTAATGAGTGAAAAGTAACTCCCTTCAGGCTCTCACTTTTTCTACTCAGGGTTGCCACTGCAGACCCTAGATGTATCTGAATGTTGATTTTGCATGTTTTACACTGGATGCCCTTCCTGACATAACTTCACATTACATGGATATGGGCAGGGCCAGGGGGGCTTGAACCAGGATCCTTTTGCTGTAGAAACAAGCACGCTAACAGCCTGGTCACTCTGCTGCCCGTTCTATCATTTTCATATGTAAATAAAAAAAAATAAAGACTTTTACTTGCCTAAAAAAATGTTGTTTAACTCTCTGTGTGTTTGTCCCTTTCTGTGTGTTTGTTTGTCCCACTCTCCCTCTCCGAACATGAAGCAAATGTTTTTTACACAATCACACAAGCTTTTTTTTACACATTGAAGAGATCTGTGGCTGTGTTTAATTAACTCTTCTTTTGGGCCTAATGAGTACAAAAACGTAAAACTCATCTGCTACTTAACACAGACCCCCCCCCCCCCCCCCCCCCCCAAAAAAAAAAATCTAAACAAAACATAGTACTATAAAATAGGGGTGCTGGAAAAAATAGATTCATGTCCGAATCACAATTCTTATTTATTACGATTATGAATCAATCCAAAATGTCCAAAATCCAAGAACTGATTTTTAAAAAGCATTTTTTTAAAAATTTTCTTGCTTACTCGCTGCGTGTACTGTTTGTCAGGCAACGCCGTCCATACTACAGCATCCCAGCGAGGGGAAGGTCCGGCGTGCTTCAAACATTCGTGAGCTGCAGCTTAGCATGGCGGAAGAAGAGCTAATTCAGCCAGTACCATCTTTGCTGAAGGCAAATGTTTGAGCGCATTTTGGATTTTATAATTTGCTGCGTGAGAAGGAGCTTGACATGACTTATGCAGTGTGCAAAATCTGCAAAATGAAAGTCAAATACTTCAGAAACACTTCAAATCCGCAAGCCCACACATGCTACGTCATCACCCGGAGCTAAAAGAGGGGAGCAGCGGTCTCTGCCGACTACTGACCAGCGGTTCGCTAAACTGCCAGCCAACTCTGAACGAGCAAAGCAGATAAGTAAATTTACATCTAGAATCACTTGATTAACCTTGTGAAGCTGCATTTTCTTAAACATAAACATTTTTAAAGTAATAGAACTATTTCTCAGAGCTCTTTGAATCGAAAATCAATTCTGAACCAAATCGTCACCCCAAGAATCGGAATCAAATTGAATCGTGAGTTGTTGTACAATTCACATCCCTACTATAAAATCAAGTGACTTCTATAAAAAGTAATTAACGGGTGTTTGACTTAAATGTGCAGCAGGACATAAAACTGAATGTTCTTTAATCCACATTTTGCCTCCACTTTCTTGGGACACGTTCTAAATATTCTATCGGGTTTGACATCTGTAGACAAAACTCTGTCTCCAAAGAGTTTAACTCTTTCTTCACCCATTCTAGGGCATCAGAGAAGAATATTTTGAGAATAAATAATGTTCACACTTAGTCACTGATATGATCATATTTAGTGCGCATGTTTGTTTGGACTAAGAGCAGTTCAGAAACTCCATGACCAGTAAAAAATCAAGGACCGAGACGTCGCCCGGTATGGCGGAGCTGGGGCCCCACCCTGGAGGCAGGCCTGGGGTTGGGGCTCGCACGTGAGTGCCTAGTGGTCGGGCCTTAGCCCATGGGGCCCGGACGGGCTCAGCCCGAAAGAGTGACGTGGGCCCGCCCTCCTGTGGGTTCACCACCTGCAGAGGGGGTCATGGGGGTTGGGTGCAGAGAGGATTGGGTGGCGGCCGAGGGCGGGTGGCCCGGCGGCTCAGTCCATGCTCACAGCCCCTGGCTGTTGGGACGTGGAATGTCACCTCGCTGGGGGGGAAGGAGCCTGAGCTTGTGCAGGAGGTTGAGAGATACCGACTAGAGATAGTTGGGCTCACCTCCACGCACAGCTTGGGCTCTGGTACCCAACTCCTGGAGAGGGGCTGGACGCTTCATTTTTCTGGTGTTGCCCACGGGGAGAGGCGGAGAGCTGGGGTCGCATTGCTTATTGCTCCCCAGCTCAGTCGCCATGTGTTGGAGTTCACTCCGGTGAATGAGAGGGTCGCGTCCCTACGCCTTCGGGTCAGGGACAGGTCTCTCACCGTTGTCTCGGCCTACGGGCTGAGCAGCAGTGCAGAGTACCCGACCTTCCTGGAGTCCCTGGGAGGGGTACTAGATAGCGCTCCGACTGGGGACTCCATTGTTCTCCTGGGGGATTTCAACACCCACGTGGGCGGCGACAGTGAGACCTGGAGGGGGGTGATCGGGAAGCATGGCCTCCCCGATCTGAACCCGAGTGGTGTTCAGTTGTTGGACTTCTGTTCTAGTTACAGTTTGTCCATCACGAACACCATGTTCGAGCACAAGGGTGTCCATAAGTGCACGTGGCACCAGGACACCCTGAGCCGGAGGTCAATGATCAACTTTGTAGTCGTATCATCTGACCTTCGGCCACGTGTCTCGGACACTCGAGTGAAGAGAGGGGCAGAGCTGCCGACCGATCACCACCTGGTGGTGAGTTGGATCCGCTGGGAGGGGAGGAAGCCGGTCAGACCTGGCAGGCCCAAACATATCGTGAGGGTCTGCTGGGAATGACTGGTGGAACCCTCTGTCAGCAAGGTCTTCAACTCCCACCTGCAGGAGAGCTTCTCCCAGATCCCGGGGGAGGTTCGAGACATGGAGTCCGAGTGGACCATGTTCTCCACCTCCATTGTCGATGCCGCCACTCGTAGCTGTGGTCGCAAGGTCTCTGGTGCCTGTCGCGGTGGCAATCCCCGAACCCGGTGGTGGACACCAGAAGTAAGGGATGCCGTCAAGCTGAAGAAGGAGTCCTACTTATCTTTGTTGGTAGGTGGAACCCCAGAGGCAGCTGACAGGTACCGGCAGGCCAAGCGTGCCGCAGCCCGTGCGGTCGTAGAGGCAAAACTCGGGTCTGGGAGGAGTTCAGGGAGGCTATGGAGGAGGACTATCGGTCAGCCTCAAAGAGATTCTGGCAAACTGTCCGACGCCTCAGGAGGTGGAAGCAGCTCTCCACCAGCACTGTTTATGGTGTGGGTGGGGAGCTGTTGACCCTGACTGGGGATGTTGTCAGGCGGTGGAAGGAGTACTTCAAGGATCTCCTCAATCCCATCATCACGTCTTCTGAAGAGGAAGCAGAGACTGGGGACTCAGAGGCGGACTCATCCATTACCCGGGCCGAAGTCACCGAGGTAGTTCGAAAGCTCCTCGGTGGCAAGGATCCTGGGGTGGATGAAATCCGTCCTGAGTACCTTAAGTCTTTGGATGTTGTGGGGCTGTCTTGGCTGACACGCCTCTGCAACATCGCGCAGCGATCGGGGACAGTGCCTCTGGATTGGCAGACTGGGGTGGTGGTCCCTCTGTTTAAGAAGGGGGACCGGAGAGTGTGTTCCAACTATAGGGGGATCACACTCCTCAGCCTCCCCGGTAAGGTCTATTCCAGAGTACTGGAGAGGAGATTTCGACCGATGGTCAAACCTCTGATTCAGGAAAAGCAGTGTGGTTTTCGTCCTGGTCGCGGCACACTGGACCAGCTCTACACGCTCCATCAGGTGCTCGAGGGTTCATGGGAGTTCGCCCAACCAGTCCACATGTGTTTTGTGGATTTGGAGAAGGCGTTCGACCGTGTCCCTTGGGGCACCCTGTGGGGGTGCTCCGGGAGTACAGGGTCCATGGTCCTTTGCTAACGGCTATCTGGTCCCTGTACGACCACAGCAGGAGCTTGGTTTGCATTGCCGGTAGTAAGTCAAACCTGTTTCCAGTGCACGTTGGCCAACACACACACACTCATCTATAGCAGCTTTACCAACATCGGGTCGTGGGGGGCTGGACCCTGTCCCAGCAGTCATAGGGTGTGAGGCGGAGTACACCCTAGACAGGATGCCAGTCTATTGCAGGGCCATGACCAGACAGAAGAGAGATATTATTGTTTGTTTTGTTTTTTTGACACTTTATTGAAAGATTTTCCTCCCAAACAGCAACTGTGTAACATGAAAAACACAAACCTATCATGAAATGTGCACAGCGTTGATCAAACAGGGAGCGGCATGGCAACCCACCACAGTAAGAATTTTCTAAGATACCCCAAGTTCCATGAAAAAAAATTTGTCTCAGTTGAAGGGCATCTTGCGAGCCTTGTGCTGGGCAAAATCCTCTATCACATACCCAAAGTCCAACTCCCTGGCTCTTGAGTTTTCAACGTGAGGATAGCTGAGCCACTCAGCCGCTCCTGCCCCATGGAGCTCCTCACGCAGGTCTTGATCATTTTTAACTTTGAAAACGATCTCTCAGCTGACACCACTGTCACCGGCAACGTCAGAAACAAGAGGAGAGCAGCGAAGGTGGATGCTGATGAGTGATTATCCACAATCAGCACCCTGGCAAGCTGGGAGACTGAGGACTGCTCAGCAATATTTGCTTTGAAACAGGTCCTGAATGACAAGAGTTGTGCAGGAAAAGTCATTGCTATGTCCCGGCTGTAATGATCTCACAGATGTTTGGACTTCTCATATAGCTCATCATCATTTGCGTGCTGGAGGGTCGTGGAGAATAGGGCCTCAAACATGTGGAATTGCACACATACGAGTGAGTCTTTGGGACTGCTGGTTAACCATTACGTCTAGACTGCCATTGAAAATGTTGACTCTGTAATAGCTCTCTGTACTGGATAGACGCTCATCCTCACAGAGCTCGGCAAAATGACATTTTACTCTTTTTGCCCTTACATTCTGAGATCCCCGTTTGTGTGCGAGCGCCTGCACTGCTGCCTTTGGCTGGTGAAAAGCACCTTGGTACTCAGACAATATTTGTATGGTATTTTCCAGTATTTCCACTGCTCCCTGCACATCATTGCTTTTATCTTGAAGTATTTTAGAGAGAGTATTTGCACTCTCTAACACTTTAGTCTGAAAAACCACTTGAAAACTGAAACTGAATTTGTCCATTGTTTTCATTCATCTTTCTGTCAGAGCAATTTTTGACAGAACTTTCATTATGTCAATGTATCTCTATCGTATGGCAGTAACGGACCCGTATCTGGAGGACCAACGGGTGGGACACAAATGCTTCAGTGTTACATCTACATGATCTGATTGCTTTATGGAGATAATGCCAGCGAGCATGCCCCCCCCCCACCTTTTAAAGCTGTGGCCAAAGTACACGCCCACATGCTCAAGAGTAAATAGTAAAACTGCCCATTCTCAGGAATACTCTCCACTAGAGGTGGGCGGATCCATCCTAATATTGATAATATCGATAACAACGTTGGTATTGATACTGAACGATCCTCGTGTAAAAAGATCTCTACTCAAGCTTTTTTTCTCTCCCGCACACACTGACTGCTGCGCATGCAAATTCATCAAAGTCTACTCTCTGTCTGTAAGAGCCGCGCTGCGCTGTGTCACACAACACAGAGCAGCGCACCCTTGTATTGTGGTTTGTTAGCCCTCTACCTCAGGAGATTTTGTTTTAAGTTGTGTTGAGTGATATTTTTTTAAACAAAAACGTTGATTGTGATAATAAAGTATTTTGTTGTCACGTACAATGTTTTGCAAAATTCTGTCCAAGGTCTTTTGGATCCTTTGGATCTATGAAGCTTAAATATGAAAAAGTATTGGTATCGGTATCGATATCGGCGATACTGGGCCTGTATTTACTTGGTATCAGATCAATACCAAAATTCCCGGTATCGCCCACCTATACTCTCCACTGCATCATTTAGCACTAGATTCAAGCACCATGTACATATGTGGCCAGTGGCTGTTTTTCCCTAATCCTTGCCTGCACTCCAGCAAATATTCCACTCATATTCACTACGCCATCGTCGCCCTGTCCACAACATTTAGACAGTTCAAGGCCATGCTGAGTGATGCTACTGATGCTTTCTTTTCCAGCTTGCTTGTTGATGTGCCAGCAGTCTCCTCAAATGGTAAATGGACTGGATTTATACAGCGCTGTTCCATCTGCATCAGAAGCTCAAAGCGCTTTACAATTATGCCTCACATTCACCCATTTACACAAACACACTCACATGCCAATGTCAGGGTGCTGCCATGCAAGGTGTTCACTACATACTGGGAGCAACTACAGGATTAAGGACCTTGCCAAAGGACCCTTAGTGATTTTACGGTCAGGCTGGGATTTGAACCGAGGATCCTCAAAGTTAGGTAGGATTACTTTGAAAGAATACATGTGGATTACATGTATGTATGTACATACATTTGTATTACTTGTAATCGGATTACTTTTGGATTACATTTCAAAGTAATCCTACCCAACCTTGACGCTTAACCACTAGACCATCACCTCTCCATACAAGACAAGAAATTCAAAGTACTGTACAGTTATGTCTCATATTCACACACCAATGTCATCATGCTGCCATGCAAGTTGCTCAACTGCACACAGCAACATAGGAATTAAGGACCTTGTTATGTGTCGGACGTGGGCGGAGGACCGACCAGTGTTTGAAGGACCCAGTATAAAATAAGCAGAGCACGGTACAAAGGATAACAGAATTTAATAAACATAACAGTGATGTGCAGAATTACAAACAAATAAGTGCGCGGTCTGGCGAGGTGGAAAGACGGTGCGCTCCCAGCAGCACAAACGGTCCGGAGCCAGAACAGTTCGGACCCAAGGACCCCGCCGACACCCCCCAGGTGGCCGCGACCAACCGAGTCTGTGAAAGAAGAAACCATCATGTGAGTCCACCACTCCACACACAGAGAGACTACTCAAAGGTGTACATAAACAGCAAACACTTCCTGGCTTAATCACCAATCAGCTTCCCACCCTGCAGGCATGGAACACCCAGTTCAATTCTCCACTGCAGTGGAAGCTGATTAAACGACTAACATAACAGCTCAATATAATAAGGTGTGAGGGACACCACATTTACTGACTGTACTCATGTTAGTCACAAAACCTAAAGTACCTCAGGAAGTGTGCTGACGAGCGTGAGACCTCACCCCCTCCTCTTTCACAGACCATGGCATCAAACCTGGTACGGTCTGTGCATCCATGATGATGAGATGGCTCTCTAGACGACGATCTCACCCGTCTGGTCACAAGGTCGAGTCTCTGGCAAATACACACTGTGTACTCCAGACTTAAATGCAACCATGCCCCAATCCATAAAGATGCACCACAGCTGTGAGTCCTGACGAGCTGCACATGACAAGCTTCAGGTGATCAGGGTGAGGTCCTGATAACTCAGCCACACAGCCACTCAGTCCTGAACGCATGCCACCTGGAAGGAAAAACAAAAGACAGAGAACAGAAGACAGAAACAAAAGGCAGCCAGGCACCCCAGCCATACAACAGACCTTGCGCTTTGGAACTGAGTGATCTCCCAGTGAAATCCCAGAAATGCAGCTGTCATAGAATGTATTTGAATTAATTCGTGCTCCTGTTACGAAAATGTGGCACTTTTCGTGGTAAGTTCACAAACCAATAGATTAATGTATATTTCGTGCTGCTGAATCCCGACTTGCCGTGAGATATGGTAGCCCTACGCCACTGCATGACAGGTAGGGCAACATTTCAGGCTTCACAGGAATGTAAATAACCAAAGCAGGTGTTGGAAAATAATATTTTTCAAACATCTTGGAATCCTGCTGTGGTAAAAAAAAAAAAAACACAAGCACGTCATAGAGATGGATTATCATCTTATTTCATAGACATCCACCTGGGCAATCTAAGATTTTCCAAAGCATAGGCACGGTGTTGTGAAAGTGTCGTGACACGGACCCACAACAGGGGGCGTTAATGAACGGACAATGGATAAGCCAAAAGTAACAATTTAATGTTGTGAATCGCACAACGACGTACAGACAATAACAATATGGTGGACTGTCAATTATACACAAGGTGACGTGTGGGCAGGCTCGACGACAGAAGACGCCTGGCGAGAGAAGAGCCGGATCCCACACAGCTTCCACCACCAACGGAGCTGAAGAACACCGGAGCCGCCAAGCCCTGCGCCCCAGGTGGCCGCTGTCTTCAGCAGTCAGACCCGGTACTGCTGGCAGAGAACAGAGACAGTCCTGATGAGTGTGAGTTTGCACACTCAGTAATCCCACAGTCTGTATACAGTTAGGAGAGAAAACCTCCACCTCCAATCACACACTCGTGCAGCTCCTGTCTAACCACTTATCTGGTTGGGGTGTGAAGCGAAGCCGTCGCTGATCACACCAAACGCCAATCCCACAGATAAGGCAACACCCACAGGAAAACGGTTGCAAAGAAGATCAGACTATTAGTCAGTGTTAAGTACAGCAGAGAATATCACCTGAATGGTAGCTGATTTCTCGGCGAGGAGGTGGAGTTGCAGTCCGGCCTTTATGGCGATGGTGATGAGATGAATGAGTGACAGCTGGTGCTGATGATGAGTGACAGCTGTCACTCCCAGTGGCTCCTGCGCCCTCTCGTGCTTGAAGCCCGCACTCCAAGCAGGGCGCCATCTGGTGGTGGTGGGCCAGCAGTACCTCCTCTTCAGCGGCCCACACAACACACGGTACTCATTTAAAAAACAATACGATTTGATACAGACCCTACAATATGATTTTTACCATACGCGATGCATCGTTCCACTCTTAATGAATCAATCAATCAATCAATTTTTTTATATAGCGCCAAATCACAACAAACAGTTGCCCCAAGGCGCTTTATATTGTAAGGCAAGGCCATACAATAATTATGTAAAACCCCAACGGTCAAAACGACCCCCTGTGAGCAAGCACTTGGCTACAGTGGGAAGGAAAAACTCCCTTTTAACAGGAAGAAACCTCCAGCAGAACCAGGCTCAGGGAGGGGCAGTCTTCTGCTGGGACTGGTTGGGGCTGAGGGAGAGAACCAGGAAAAAGACATGCTGTGGAGGGGAGCAGAGATCGATCACTAATGATTAAATGCAGAGTGGTGCATACAGAGCAAAAAGAGAAAGAAACAGTGCATCATGGGAACCCCCCAGCAGTCTACGTCTATAGCAGCATAACTAAGGGATGGTTCAGGGTCACCTGATCCAGCCCTAACTATAAGCTTTAGCAAAAAGGAAAGTTTTAAGCCTAATCTTAAAAGTAGAGAGGGTGTCTGTCTCCCTGATCTGAATTGGGAGCTGGTTCCACAGGAGAGGAGCCTGAAAGCTGAAGGCTCTGCCTCCCATTCTACTCTTACAAACCCTAGGAACTACAAGTAAGCCTGCAGTCTGAGAGCGAAGCGCTCTATTGGGGTGATATGGTACTACGAGGTCCCTAAGATAAGATGGGACCTGATTATTCAAAACCTTATAAGTAAGAAGAAGAATTTTAAATTCTATTCTAGAATTAACAGGAAGCCAATGAAGAGAGGCCAATATGGGTGAGATATGCTCTCTCCTTCTAGTCCCCGTCAGTACTCTAGCTGCAGCATTTTGAATTAACTGAAGGCTTTTTAGGGAACTTTTAGGACAACCTGATAATAATGAATTACAATAGTCCAGCCTAGAGGAAATAAATGCATGAATTAGTTTTTCAGCATCACTCTGAGACAAGACCATTCTGATTTTAGAGATATTGCGTAAATGCAAAAAAGCAGTCCTACATATTTGTTTAATATGCGCTTTGAATGACATATCCTGATCAAAAATGACTCCAAGATTTCTCACAGTATTACTAGAGGTCAGGGTAATGCCATCCAGAGTAAGGATCTGGTTAGACACCATGTTTCTAAGATTTGTGGGGCCAAGTACAATAACTTCAGTTTTATCTGAGTTTAAAAGCAGGAAATTAGAGGTCATCCATGTCTTTATGTCTGTAAGACAATCCTGCAGTTTAGGTAATTGGTGTGTGTCCTCTGGCTTCATGGATAGATAAAGCTGGGTATCATCTGCGTAACAATGAAAATTTAAGCAATACCGTCTAATGATACTGCCTAAGGGAAGCATATATAAAGTGAATAAAATTGGTCCTAGCACAGAACCTTGTGGAACTCCATAATTAACTTTAGTCTGTGAAGAAGATTCCCCATTTACGTGAACAAATTGTAATCTATTAGACAAATATGATTCAAACCACCGCAGCGCAGTGCCTTTAATACCTATGGCATGCTCTAATCTCTGTAATAAAATTTTATGGTCAACAGTATCAAAAGCAGCACTGAGGTCTAACAGAACAAGCACAGAGATGAGTCCACTGTCCGAGGCCATAAGAAGATCATTTGTAACCTTCACTAATGCTGTTTCTGTACTATGATGAATTCTAAAACCTGACTGAAACTCTTCAAATAGACCATTCCTCTGCAGATGATCAGTTAGCTGTTTTACAACTACCCTTTCAAGAATTTTTGAGAGAAAAGGAAGGTTGGAGATTGGCCTATAATTAGCTAAGATAGCTGGGTCAAGTGATGGCTTTTTAAGTAATGGTATAATTACTGCCACCTTAAAAGCCTGTGGTACATAGCCAACTAACAAAGATAGATTGATCATATTTAAGATCGAAGCATTAAATAATGGTAGGGCTTCCTTGAGCAGCCTGGTAGGAATGGGGTCTAATAAACATGTTGATGGTTTGGATGAAGTAACTAATGAAAATAACTCAGACAGAACAATCGGAGAGAAAGAGTCTAACCAAATACCGGCATCACTGAAAGCAGCCAAAGATAACGATACGTCTTTGGGATGGTTATGAGTAATTTTTTCTCTAATAGTTAAAATTTTGTTAGCAAAGAAAGTCATGAAGTCATTACTAGTTAAAGTTAATGGAATACTCAGCTCAATAGAGCTCTGACTCTTTGTCAGCCTGGCTACAGTGCTGAAAAGAAACCTGGGGTTGTTCTTATTTTCTTCAATTAGTGATGAGTAGAAAGATGTCCTAGCTTTACGGAGGGCTTTTTTATAGAGCAACAGACTCTTTTTCCAGGCTAAGTGAAGATCTTCTAAATTAGTGAGACGCCATTTCCTCTCCAACTTACGGGTTATCTGCTTTAAGCTACGAGTTTGAGAGTTATACCACGGAGTCAGACACTTCTGATTTAAAGCTCTCTTTTTCAGAGGAGCTACAGCATCCAAAGTTGTCTTCAATGAGGATGTAAAACTATTGACGAGATACTCTATCTCCCTTACAGAGTTTAGGTAGCTACTCTGCACTGTGTTGTTATATGGCATTAGAGAACATAAAGAAGGAATCATATCCTTAAACCTAGTTACAGCGCTTTCTGAAAGACTTCTAGTGTAATGAAACTTATTCCCTACTGCTGGGTAGTCCATCAGAGTAAATGTAAATGTTATTAAGAAATGATCAGACAGAAGGGAGTTTTCAGGGAATACTGTTAAGTCTTCTATTTCCATACCATAAGTCAGAACAAGGTCTAAGATATGATTAAAGTGGTGGGTGGACTCATTTACTTTTTGAGCAAAGCCAATAGAGTCTAATAATAGATTAAATGCAGTGTTGAGGCTGTCATTCTCAGCATCTGTGTGGATGTTAAAATCGCCCACTATAATTATCTTATCTGAGCTAAGCACTAAGTCAGACAAAAGGTCTGAAAATTCACAGAGAAACTCACAGTAACGACCAGGTGGACGATAGATAATAACAAATAAAACTGGTTTTTGGGACTTCCAATTTGGATGGACAAGACTAAGAGACAAGCTTTCAAATGAATTAAAGCTCTGTCTGGGTTTTTGATTAATTAATAAGCTGGAATGGAAGATTGCTGCTAATCCACCGCCCCGGCCCGTGCTACGAGCATTCTGACAGTCAGTGTGACTCGGGGGTGTTGACTCATTTAAACTAACATATTCATCCTACTGTAACCAGGTTTCTGTTAGGCAGAATAAATCAATATGTTGATCAATTATTATATCATTTACCAACAGGGACTTAGAAGAGAGAGACCTAATGTTTAATAGACCACATTTAACTGTTTTAGTCTGTGGTGCAGTTGAAGGTGCTATATTATTTTTTCTTTTTGAATTTTTATGCTTAAATAGATTTTTGCTGGTTATTGGTAGTCTGGGAGCAGGCACCGTCTCTACGGGGATGGGGTAATGAGGGGATGGCAGGGGGAGAGAAGCTGCAGAGAGGTGTGTAAGACTACAACTCTGCTTCCTGGTCCCAACCCTGGATAGTCACGGTTTGGAGGATTTAAGAAAATTGGCCAGATTTCTAGAAATGAGAGCTGCTCCATCCAAAGTGGGATGGATGCCGTCTCTCCTAACAAGACCAGGTTTTCCCCAGAAGCTTTGCCAATTATCTATGAAGCCCACCTCATTTTTTGGACACCACTCAGACAGCCAGCAATTCAAGGAGAACATGCGGCTAAACATGTCACTCCCGGTCCGATTGGGGAGGGGCCCAGAGAAAACTACAGAGTCCGACATTGTTTTTGCAAAGTTACACACCGATTTAATGTTAATTTTAGTGACCTCCGATTGGCGTAACCGGGTGTCATTACTGCCGACGTGAATTACAATCTTACCAAATTTACGCTTAGCCTTAGCCAGCAGTTTCAAATTTCCTTCAATGTCGCCTGCTCTGGCCCCCGGAAGACAATTGACTATGGTTGCTGGTGTCGCTAACTTCACATTTCTCAAAACAGATTCGCCAATAACCAGAGTTTGATCCTCGGCGGGTGTGTCGTCGAGTGGGGAAAAACAGTTAGAAATGTGAACGGGTTGGCGGTGTACACGGGGCTTCTGTTTAGGGCTACGCTTCCTCCTCACAGTCACCCAGTCAGCCTGCTTTCCCGGCTGCTCGGGATCTGCCAGGGGGGAACTAACGGCGGCTAAGCTACCTTGGTCCGCACCGACTACAGGGGCCTGGCTAGCTGTAGAATTTTCCACGGTGCGGAGCCGAGTCTCCAATTCGCCCAGCCTGGCCTCCAAAGCTACGAATAAGCTACACTTATTACAAGTACCATTACTGCTAAAGGAGGCCGAGGAATAACTAAACATTTCACACCCAGAGCAGAAAAGTGCGGGAGAGATCTAAATCGGCTAAGAGCTAGTAGCTACGCTAAGCTAGCGGATTCCTAAAAACACGCAAAGTGAATAATGTGTAAATAATTTAGAGGTGATTCAGCAGAAGGAGTGCTTTAGTTAAGGCACGTAAAGATTACACTGGGAAACAAATCGTAATCTAGATAACTAGATCAATCTAACTGCGCAGATTAAACAGCTAACAGATACAGAAAAACACCGCTGTGCTCCGGAACAGGAAGTGATACAATACCGCAGTGAGAGCCAACCACCAGTAGAGGCCAACAGGCTTAACAGACACGGTTTCAAACCATGACCTTCTGGGAGGAATATATGTGAAAATGAGAACAGGGTTTCAATGTAAAGATCAAGTAATATCAGAAACAAAGCACATGAAGCACAATCATGAGAAATGGAAAAAGTCAAATGTTACTGTAAGAGCCACAGAGGAGGGAACAAAAGACAAAAGGCCCATTGGTGAAAGAGAGAGAGAGAGGATATGACTGCTTAATCCCAGTGCAAAAGGATTGTTTCCTTTGGCCTTGTGCTGTGATTTCCTGCCCTGTGATCATCCCTTCCATATGATTAGGCCAATGTGCAGAGCATGCAGTCATATGACGGGCTTTGTGCCACGCTGGCTGCACAGACAAATGAAGTGAGCAGCAGCACAAGCAGCAGGCCGAATGAACTGTGGCATGAGGAGATCATAAGGGACACCGTTTGATGGTAGTTTAAATTTAGAGCTTGTTGTTGTTGTTGTTCTTTCGGCTGCTCTCGTTCATTCAGGGTTGGCACAGTGGATGCAGCCAGATCTGCATTTATATTTGGCACACATTTTACACCGGATGCCCTTCCTGATGCAACTCCAGTTTTACCCGGAGAAACACACACAGCTCCTTTATCAATATTTTTGCAAGATATTTGTTTAACTTCTTCCTCTTTGGATTTTTGATTCTTTAGATCCTTGTATGTACTATAAAGTTCTCAAGCATCACACCCAGCTGTGAGGATATAATAGATGCATTAGATGCATTAGTAGACTGCTTATGAACCTGGGTAACATTACTACTTTTGAAAAATGAAGTCAAAAAGTTTCCACTACCCCTTAGTGGATAGCTACTACTGCTACTATTGCTACTACTACTACTACTACTACTACTACTAGTAGCAATCAGCTTGAGAGTCCCACTCTGACACTGCTCATTGAGGAATGCGGTGGAGGTGGGCGGATCGATCCTAATATCGATAATATCGATACCAACACTGGTATTGATATTGAACGATCCTCGTGTAAAATGATCAATACTCAAGCTTTTTTTTCTCTCACACACGCACTGACTGCTGCGCATGCAGATTCATCACAGTCTACTCTCTGTCT
The DNA here is from genome assembly GCF_902500255.1 of Thalassophryne amazonica. Taxonomy (NCBI): domain Eukaryota; kingdom Metazoa; phylum Chordata; class Actinopteri; order Batrachoidiformes; family Batrachoididae; genus Thalassophryne; species Thalassophryne amazonica. The sequence continues at coordinate 64,923,733 of NC_047109.1, read as the reverse complement.
GTAAGAGCAGTGCTGCGCTGTGTCACACAACATGGAGCAGCGCAACCTTGGTTTGTCAGCCCTCTACCTCAGGAGATTTTGTTTAAAGTTGTGTTGAGTGATATTGTTTTAAACAAAAATGTTGATTGTGATAATAAAGTGTTTTGTTGTCACATACAATGTTTGGCGAAGTTCTATCCTAGGTCTTTTGGATCCTTTGGATCGATGAAGCTTAAATATGAAAAAGTATCGGTATCGATATCAGCAATACTGGGCCTGTATTTACTCGGTATTGGATCAATACCAAAATTCCCGGTATCGCCCACCTCTAGAACGCAGTTCTTTTTCTTTTCGCTTTTAGTCTGAATATCTTCTCATCTCAATTTCTTCAGCTGGTCTTCAAGGCTTTGTAGGCTCTTCTGGGTTTCTTGCCCCCATTTGTTTCATCTTTGAGTTTGGGTTCCGAGGTGTATATATTGATGTCTGCATATGTCTTTGTAGCATATCTGAAATCTACCCTGCAGCATTTTTCCCGGATAGTAGCTCATCATAAAGAAGATCCTTTGGAATTCTGCCATCTTCAGGTGAGGCATTTGACTTGTATTGTGAGAGAATGTCAGGTACAACATTTTGGCCATACGAAGCATTTTTCTCAACATGATCCAACATGTAGGTACCTCAGTACTGAGAAACCCAACAACTGGAAAAAGTCAAGGGAACTCCCCCGTATCACCTGGCTGTAACTGATAGATGGTCATTTTCGGGAGGTGGGGATGGACTGATGGCCTGTCTGGGTCTGGTAATGGTGTGGATGCTGTGACATGCCATGCCACAGCATGACCTGACCTGTAATAACACATCTCTAATATGTTATATATACAATTGTTAAAAATTCTCATGACATACAAGGTCTGTTAGAAAAGTATCGTACCTTTGTATTTTTTGCAAAAACCTGATGGATTTGAATCACATGTGCTTGCAACAGCCAACCTTGAACCTTCGTGCGCATGCGTGAACTTTTTCACGCCTGTCGATTGCGTCATTTGCTGGCAAGCAGCGTTTGTGTGAGGACGTGTGTAGTGCACTCAGCGGATTTTCATTGCAAGGAAAATGGTGGAACAACTGGAGCAGCACTGCATCAAATTTTGCCAGAAACTGGGCAACAGCCAGGTGGAAACCATTCGGAAGATTCAGACGGCTTTTGGTGGCTTTTCAGTCGTGTGACTATCCGAGAAATTGTGGAAGAGGTGGGCATCATTTTTCGGAGTCCAGCATGTCCTGTGAGACTTCAACACGAAGGCGCTTTTGCTCCGCCGTCAGCTTCGGCACAAATTTCACCGCCACTCTTTTCATCGCCAAATCTTCTATCACAGTGGAATGTGCCGAAAAAGTGCTGATGTCCACCTCTTCCACAATTTCTCGGATAGTCACAAGACGGTCCCGCATCACCACAGCATTCACTTTGGAAATAATCTGGTCATTTCAGCATGTTAATGGCCGACCGGAGCGCGGCTTGCTCTCCACCGTTGTGTGGATGTCTTAAAACCAGTTGTACTGCTCCTTAATCTGTGTGATGCCCATAGGATCGGCACCGAAAGCCGTCTGAATCTTCCGAATGGTTTCCTCCTGGCTGTCGCCCAGTTTCTGGCAAAATTTGATGCAGTGCTGCTCCAGTCGTTCCGCCATTTTCCTTGCAATGAAAATCCACCGAGAGCACAACACACGTCCTCACACAAAGGCTGCTTACCAGCAAATGACGCAATCGACAGGTGTGAAAAAGTTCACGCATGTGCACGAAGGTTCAATGTTTGCTCATGCAAGCACACGTGACACAAATCCATCAGGTTTATGCAAAAAATAAAAAGGTCCGATACTTTTCTAACTATTTCATGACATAATGCTAATGAATGTTATATATCTGATGTCAGTCACACCAGCTAAACTAAGATTTCTGGAGCTAGGACAGCACAAAACAGATACTATACTAGGTGGCCAGTAGATCATAGTAGCAAGGTAGCTTGTAAGATTGAAAAAGGGTTTATTGTAAATATTTGTATACAGTCTTTGGTTTAACAAAGCAATTAAAAATCCTTTGATGGCCGTTTGGTTTAACTTCAGCATGTTTGTTTTGTTCTCAAAAAATCTCAAAGGTTGATATTAGGTGAAAATACCTTTAGATCCAGTGCATAGGGAATGCTGAAAGACATGACAGAAAATAATTTAGACCTAGTCACATGATATGCAACTGATGACTTGATTTATATTTATTACAGAAAAATGTAAAGGATCACTGACCAACTGGGTACTGAAGAAAACTGTGGCTGAGATTACATGAATTTTTCACAAGTTCTGACAATGCATTTTTGCAAATGGGCTGTTTGACCTGACAGATGACAACACATTGCTTACTGCTCTATACGATAAAATTAATCAACGCTAAACATTTTAATTGTGGAACAGCTGTCAAAATGCCCTTTATCACAAGTTTTAATGCTCACACAATTCTCACAGAGAAGCACCCAGTCTCTCTCTCTCTCTCTCTCACACACACACACACACACACACACACACACACACACACACACACACACACACACACACACACACACACACACACACACACACACACACACACACACACACACACACACACACACACCTAACTTGCCCTGATAAGACTGAGTATGTAATATAATTATCCCAAATCAGTGACCTGCTTTTCAGACCTACACAGTGCCAGAGGGGCCCTGTTTTCACTCAGTCCTTCCAAGCAGTCACACACTCTTTCTTATGGACGCCGCCATCCCAGCTGGGACCTGTGAGCTAATAGAGGCTAGATGAGCCAGCACTGTTACACTGTTTGCAAAACAGAAAAATAAAAGAACAGTGTGTATGACAGAAAGAATACTACTTATAGTGCATCATGACCTAAGATGTTCTTAGCCATAGTAAAGACATAAATGCAAAGATTTTCAGCTCAAATTTTAGAATTTTTTTTTTTTTTTTAATTTATAAAATTTTAAATGGATTAGCACCCTCCTACTGAGTACTTGTAAAATCATATGCACTGGCTCATGCTGGATTTGTGTAGGATTTATGTGTGTGTGTGCCCCAGGTAAAGAAAAAGGCTGTAGCTGCCATATTATTATTATTATTATTATTTTATTTATTTATTTTTTTTCCAACCAGTCAATCACACCTTTCCTTAAATACATACTTTTTTTGGTCCACCAGATCTGGACCATTATCTGGATTTTGAACAAAGTACACCTACAGTTGTAACCAGAACTTTACATACCCCCATCGTATGAGCAAAGTATCGTGCAGTGGCGAGCAGCAGCGCGAAGCTCATTCATGGTACAGGGTGTCTTAAACAGGAAGTGCCAAATTTCAAATCCACAGTAAAACAGGAAATGTTCAAATGTCAAACACTTCCTGGATTGACAGATGAGATCCCATGGAATCTTGCGGGGACTCAGTGGCAAGCTCACACTCAAACAGGAAGTGACAATTTATCCAGGGCTGGATCCAGAGTGAAAATCTGACAGATGCATTTTTGCCCAATGATAAAATAAAAATCGTACGCGCCTTGTTATTCAATAATCTTCATTCTTTTATTCATGTGCAACATACACTGTCACACTTCTTTTAATATATTTATTATACTTCATGGACCATAGTGAACACTTCCTATTTGTAAAAAAATACGATGTCCTAAAAAAAACAACACTATAACAAAAATTGACTGTAAACAGGATCAAATTTATTGCCAAAATCTTTAATTATACCTGAATCTATATATGTTTTTTCAATAGATAAAATCAATAAAAACATGACTGCATATATTCTTAATAACAATATATTGAGATACAGACAGTTCACAGAAGACATTTTCCATTGATACCAATCAAAATTAGAAACAGTCCAGCAAGTAATAATATTCATCATGTCCATGACTAAATACGAGGTCTGTCCATAAAGTATAGGTCCTTTTTATTTTTTTCAAAAACTATATGGATTTCATTCATATGTTTTTACATCAGACATGCTTGAACCCTCGTGCGCATGCGTGAGTTTTTCCACGCCTGTCGGTGACGTCAATCGCCTGTGAGCACTCCTTGTGGGAGGAGTCGTCCAGCCCCTCGTCGGAATTCCTTTGTCTTCCTTTTATCCGGATATTCAATCAATTTCAATTCAATTCAATTTTTTCAATTTTTTTTTTATATAGCGCCAAATCACAACAAACAGTTGCCCCAAGGCGCTTTATATTGTAAGGCAAGGCCATACAATAATTATGTAAAACCCCAACGGTCAAAACGACCCCCTGTGAGCAAGCACTTGGCTACAGTGGGAAGGAAAAACTCCCTTTTAACAGGAAGAAACCTCCAGCAGAACCAGGCTCAGGGAGGGGCAGTCTTCTGCTGGGACTGGTTGGGGCTGAGGGAGAGAACCAGGAAAAAGACATGCTGTGGAGGGGAGCAGAGATCGATCACTAATGATTAAATGCAGAGTGGTGCATATAGAGCAAAAAGAGAAAGAAACAATGCATCATGGGAACCCCCCAGCAGTCTACGTCTATAGCAGCATAACTAAGGGATGGTTCAGGGTCACCTGATCCAGCCCTAACTATAAGCTTTAGCAAAAAGGAAAGTTTTAAGCCTAATCTTAAAAGTAGAGAGGGTGTCTGTCTCCCTAATCTGAATTGGGAGCTGGTTCCACAGGAGAGGAGCCTGAAAGCTGAAGGCTCTGCCTCCCATTCTACTCTTACAAACCCTAGGAACTACAAGTAAGCCTGCAGTCTGAGAGCGAAGCGCTCTATTGGGGTGATATGGTACTACGAGGTCCCTAAGATAAGATGGGACCTGATTATTCAAAACCTTATAAGTAAGAAGAAGAATTTTAAATTCTATTCTAGAATTAACAGGAAGCCAATGAAGAGAGGCCAATATGGGTGAGATATGCTCTCTCCTTCTAGTCCCCGTCAGTACTCCAGCTGCAGCATTTTGAATTAACTGAAGGCTTTTTAGGGAACTTTTAGGACAACCTGATAATAATGAATTACAATAGTCCAGCCTAGAGGAAATAAATGCATGAATTAGTTTTTCAGCATCACTCTGAGACAAGACCATTCTGATTTTAGAGATATTGCGTAAATGCAAAAAAGCAGTCCTACATATTTGTTTAATATGCGCTTTGAATGACATATCCTGATCAAAAATGACTCCAAGATTTCTCACAGTATTACTAGAGGTCAGGGTAATGCCATCCAGAGTAAGGATCTGGTTAGACACCATGTTTCTAAGATTTGTGGGGCCAAGTACAATAACTTCAGTTTTATCTGAGTTTAAAAGCAGGAAATTAGAGGTCATCCATGTCTTTATGTCTGTAAGACAATCCTGCAGTTTAGCTAATTGGTGTGTGTCCTCTGGCTTCATGGATAGATAAAGCTGGGTATCATCTGCGTAACAATGAAAATTTAAGCAATACCGTCTAATAATACTGCCTAAGGGAAGCATGTATAAAGTGAATAAAATTGGTCCTAGCACAAAACCTTGTGGAACTCCATAATTAACTTTAGTCTGTGAAGAAGATTCCCCATTTACATGAACAAATTGTAATCTATTAGACAAATATGATTCAAACCACCGCAGCGCAGTGCGTTTAATACTAATCTCTAATAAAATCTAATCTCTAATCTCTGTAATAAAATTTTATGGTCAACAGTATCAAAAGCAGCACTGAGGTCTAACAGAACAAGCACAGAGATGAGTCCACTGTCCGAGGCCATAAGAAGATCATTTGTAACCTTCACTAATGCTGTTTCTGTACTATGATGAATTCTAAAACCTGACTGAAAGTCTTCAAATAGACCATTCCTCTGCAGATGATCAGTTAGCTGTTTTACAACTACCCTTTCAAGAATTTTTGAGAGAAAAGGAAGGTTGGAGATTGGCCTATAATTAGCTAAGATAGCTGGGTCAAGTGATGGCTTTTTAAGTAATGGTTTAATTACTGCCACCTTAAAAGCCTGTGGTACATAGCCAACTAACAAAGATAGATTGATCATATTTAAGATCGAAGCATTAAATAATGGTAGGGCTTCCTTGAGCAGCCTGGTAGGAATGGGGTCTAATAAACATGTTGATGGTTTGGATGAAGTAACTAATGAAAATAACTCAGACAGAACAATCGGAGAGAAAGAGTCTAACCAAATACCGGCATCAGTGAAAGCAGCCAAAGATAACGATACGTCTTTGGGATGGTTATGAGTAATTTTTTCTCTAATAGTTAAAATTTTGTTAGCAAAGAAAGTCATGAAGTCATTACTAGTTAAAGTTAATGGAATACTCAGCTCAATAGAGCTCTGACTCTTTGTCAGCCTGGCTACAGTGCTGAAAAGAAACCTGGGGTTGTTCTTATTTTCTTCAATTAGTGATGAGTAGAAAGATGTCCTAGCTTTACGGAGGGCTTTTTTATAGAGCAACAGACTCTTTTTCCAGGCTAAGTGAAGATCTTCTAAATTAGTGAGACGCCATTTCCTCTCCAGCTTACGGGTTATCTGCTTTAAGCTACGCGTTTGTGAGTTATACCACGGAGTCAGGCAGTTCTGATTTAAAGCTCTCTTTTTCAGAGGAGCTACAGCATCCAAAGTTGTCTTCAATGAGGATGTAAAACTACTGACGAGATACTCTATCTCACTTACAGAGTTTAGGTAGCTACTCTGCACTGTGTTGGTATATGGCATTAGAGAACATAAAGAAGGAATCATATCCTTAAACCTAGTTACAGCGCTTTCTGAAAGACTTCTAGTGTAATGAAACTTATTCCCCACTGCTGGGTAGTCCATCAGAGTAAATGTAAATGTTATTAAGAAATGATCAGACAGAAGGGAGTTTTCAGGGAATTAAATATTCCACTGTTAAAGGAGATTTTTTTAATGAAAGACGTGCGGGCGGATTGCAGCGTCGGCTCGCAGCCGCCGCGACACTCCGCCACAGGAAAAACACCTCCGTTGGAAGCCTTAAGGACAAGTTGGAACATGTCCAGCTGTTAAACAATTTCTCATATACTCACTCCACTGAAAGCCATCAAAAGCCGCCTGGATTTTACAAATGGTTATCAACACGGAGGTGTTTTTCCTGTGCCGCCGCACCGCGCCGGCTGCGTCCCGACGCGCGGACCCGTCCGCACGTCTTTCATAAAAAAAAAATCTCCTTTAACAGTGGAATATCCGGATAAAATGCTGAAACCGACTTCTTCTGAAACTTCTCTGTTCTCTCACGACGTCCTGGATCAATAGAGCCTGAAATGTGGAGATTTTCAGCTTGAAACAGGCTGGCGACGGCGCCTGAGAGCGTTGCGCGACGTCTCGCACCGTGGGAAGTCCTTAAAGCGACAGTATCACCTCAAAATCTCACATCAGCTGTTAAAATTTTTACCGAAAACCAGCTTAATTTTTCGAACCGTGTCCACTTCGATGTGTCTCACAGGTTTAGAAAAAATTTTGATCAAACAAAGCGCCAGTCTCTCAGCAACTTCTCAGACAAAGGAATTCCGACGAGGGGCTGGACGACTCCTCCCACAAGGAGTGCTCACAGGTGAATGACGTCACCGACAGGCGTGGAAAAACTCACGCATGCGCACAAGGGTTCAAGCATGTCTGACGTAAAAACATATGAATGAAATCCATATAGTTTTTGAAAAAAATAAAAAGGACCTATACTTTATGGACAGACCTCGTATACTAAAACAAATACATCACAATTGTACACATATCACAGTTGTGATATGTGTACAATTGTGATGTATGTGTTTTAGTATATTTAGATTTTGTTGTGATTTGGCACTTTATAAGCCGATTAAATTGAAACTGATTTGAAATTGAACATTTTATTGAGTCTTAAAGTAAATAAATATGAAATTGGTCACTGGATTCTTAAACTTTGGACATAATAAACTCTACATAGTGGATCCTTGATCTCTGGACATAAATAGGAACAAACAAAATCTGTAGTTTTTGTGAAAAGCATTTCCTTTCAGACATTATTGGCATAAATGTCTTTCCATATAGCTGAGCTGAGCTCTTACAGCTGCTGTGCTTCACTTCAGGATGTAATTTGTAAAGAAATACAGCACATTTATTTTTGGGAGGAAAAAAAACATTTTAGTCTATTGTAGTTTCTTGTCTGTATTACAACATTTGGAAAGAGGTGTCATTTTATTTAAAGCGGCAATTCGTTTTGAAGTTATTCTGGGCGGACTCTGTCTCAGCAGAGAGCCGTGCAGTGTTTGGAGCTGTGACAACTTAACGGAGGACAATTCTCGTTTCTTGACTGCAACAAGACAAGAGTCCCAGTTAGTGACTTTAATCCACACAAAAGTGACTCACTGTATTTTAATGGCTTTGAGAGGGGTTAAGAAGCGGACTTGCCGTTTCTGAAAAGCAGCGAATCAAAGAACCAATGAGCTAGTGGTTTGAAGCATTGCTGCAGAAACGGTTGATAACATACCCGCTGCAGACCAAACCCTGAATATCCGACTTTATTTGTACGTCCGTATGACTCTGAAACTCTGAAAATCTGTATAATTTACAGACTATAGGTTGACATGAAAACCACCTGTGTTCACCGTGGGGACACGTTTGGCACTATTCGGGATTATTCAAGTTTTTTTGTTTTACCGATGACGAACAATGTGTAAAAAAGTTTGACCGATGCAACTGCATCGGTCCAAACCCGTCTGGATCCGGGCCTGTTATCAGTCACATTGAAACAGGAAATGTCAAATGTTGAACACTTCCTGGCATGGGTGGAGCTAGAATGGAGGCCGGGGTTTCACTGGACTCCCCTGAAATATGATTGGACACAGATGATTGACATGTCATGGCACCGCACGTCTAGTTGAAAGACCTGCATTTTGAAATTAGTGAGTCACATTGACTGCTAGGTTCCTCCTGTCCAGTAGTTCTAATCCACCTTAGTAGAAGAAGAAAAATGTTTGCTCCAGATTTCCACGTCGTTTGATCTGTGGACTTTTAATCACACCAAACTTATACTGGTGAGTAAACGACTGTATTTTATGCCAGAAATGAGGTCCAGGTTGTTAAAAGCAGCATTTCTCCTTTAATTCGTGTTGCCTTATATACACATGTTTAAGCTAACAGACGGCAGCTGGTTCATGCTCTGTTGGCTTATTAGTGCAGCAGATAACTGAAACAATCCTTTAAATGGTGATACAAGCATCAAATTCAGCACAAATACAGCTGGAGCAAAATTAATGGAGCAGCTTTAATTTTGACCCCTGTACAAACTGAAACTGATCTTTGTCACCATTCCTGCTGCTTTTACCTCATAACTCCATAATATTCAGTCACAGATTGTCCAAACTATACCTTTTTGGAATCTTTATGATCAGGCAAATAATGTGGTGTAGTTTTCTATATGATTGGAGCATCTTTTAATTTTGACCCCTGTGTAATTCTTCAATTGACCCCTACCTGGCTGCCTTTTGAAAATTCAAGTGGCCAGTCAGTTTTTTCAAAAGAGTTCACGTCTATGGATTATTTGTGCTGAATTTGATGCTTGTATCACCATTTGCAGGATTCCACTCTAATTATTCTCTTATCTGCTGCACTATACAGTGGCGGAAATAAGTATTTGATCCACTGCCAATTTGTCAAGTTTTCCCACCGACAAAGAATGGAGAGGTCTGTCATTTTTATTGTAGGTACACTTCAACTGTGAGAGACAGAATTTTAAAAAATCCAGAAAATCACATTGTATGATTTTTAAATAATTAATTTGCATTTTATTGCATGAAATAAGTATTTGTTCCCCTACCAACCAGCAAAAATTCTGTCTCTCACAGACCTGTTAGTTTTTCTTTAAGAAGCCCTCTTATTCTGCACTCTTTACCTGTACTAATTGCACCTGTTTGAACTTGTTACCTGTATAAAAGACACCTATGCACACACTCAATCAATCACACTCCAACCTGTCCACCATGGCCAAGACCAAAGAGCTGTCTAAGGACATCAGGGACAAAGTTGTAGACCTGCACAAGGCTGGCATGGGCTACAGGACAATAGGCAAGCAGCTTGGTGAGAAGGCAACAACTGTTATGATTATTTATTAGAAAGTGGAAGAAACACAACATGACTGTCAATCTCCCTTGGTCTGGGATTCCATGCAAGATCTCACTTTGCGGGGTATAGGACGATTCTGAGAAAGCTCAGAACTACACAGGAGGACCTGGTCAATGACCTGAAGAGAGCTGGGACCACAGTCACAAAGATTACATTAGTAACACATGATGCTGTCATGGTTTAAAATCCTGCAGGGCAGCAAGGTCCCCCTGCTCAAGCCAACATGTCCAGGCCCATTTGAAATTCACCAGTGACCATCTGGATGATCCAGAGGAGGCATGGGAGAAGGTCATGTGGTCAGATGAGACCAAAATAGAGCTTTTTGGAATCAACTCCACTTGCCGTGTTTAGAGGATGAGAACAAACCCAAGAAAACCATCCCAGCCGTGAAGCATGGGGGTGGAAACATCATACTCTGGGGGTGCTCTTCTGCAAAGGGGACAGGACGACTGCACCGTATTGAAGGGAGGATGGATGGGGTCATGTATTGCGAGGCAATAAAATTTTGGCAAACCACCTCCTTCCCTCAGTAAGAGCATTGAAGATGGGTCATGGCTGGGTCTTCCAGCATGACAATGACCCCAAACACACAGCCAGGGCAACTAAGGAGGGGCTCCGTAAGAAGCATTTCAAGGTCCTGAAGTGGCCGAGCCAGTCTCCAGATCTGAACTCAATAGAAAATCTTTAGAGGGAGCTGAAACCCGAAACCTCAAAGATCTGGAGAAGATCTGTATGGAGGAGTGGACCAAAATCCCTGCTGCAGTGTGTGAAAACCTGGTGAAAAACTACAGGAAACATTTTACCTCTGTAATTGCAAACAAATGTTTCTGTACCAATTGTTAAGCTCTGTTTTTCTAGGGGGTCAAATACTTATTTCATGCAATAAAATGCAAATTAATTATTTAAAAATCATACAATGTGATTTTCTGGATTTTTTTTAGATTCTGTCCCTCATAGTTGAAGTGCACCTATGAGAAAAAAAATACAGACCTCTCCATTCTTTGTAGATGGAAAACCTACAAAATTGACAGTGGATCAAATACTTATTTCCCTCTCTGTATATGAGATGTAAGATGCTGCTCCTCGGTGTTTCTCAATTGCCCTCAGAAGTATTGGAACACTTGGTATTTCACACATTTTAATTTGTTTATTCCATTTAAAATACTTTTTTTTTTTTGTAAAATTATCTTCCGTAACTCAAACTGAAAGCAAATCTCTACAACTTGATATAAATTAATTAAAAATCTAAAATCCAGCTTCCTGATGAAGTGGTGTAGAGGAGGATTTTCTTAAAAAGAAGACCTGAAAGTTCAGCTACAATTTGACAGAAAGTACATTTGAGATGAAAGCCTTGAAAGCCTTTTGTATTTCTTCATAACTGATGTAAATAAAGTCCAAGACATATGCAGTGACTTGTAAAGTTCATGTTTCCATCCCCTGACTTGTCTAAAGAAAACTGACAATAAAGCTGATTATTATTTACAGGTTTTATCACGTTTTAGAGATTTGCTTTCAGTTTGAGTTTGAGGAAGATAATTTTAGAATTTTTTATTCTTTCTTTCTTTATTTATTTTGTATTTCTTGTATTTAAAATGGCATAAACAAATTAAAATGTGTGAAATTCCAAATGTTCCAATACTTTTGGAGGGCACAGTATCCTAACTTTATGATGAGTGCAAAATGAGTGTGGTATTATTACTGTTTTGTTTAAGAATGATTAATTTTCACTGTTGCTGCACTTTGTGTCAAATCATAGTCATATATATCATATTGATATGAAAATTCAGTAAGGTATATCTTCTATTATACATTCCAAATCTAAGGTGGAACTCTAGTAGTGTGTACTAAGGTACACTGAAATATCTTTAAAAAAGAGAGAGAGTAGAGCCACTTAGGTGCCTGGTCTTGAGAACCAGGGATGGTAGGTTGAAAAGCTTTTTTATCCCATGGAACTCTCCCTACCCACCTAAGCGGCTCAAGAATATGGAGAGCATGTATATAAGTGACATTTACTTGACAACTTATATGACAATATTGAGATACAATAATTTGGCCATAGCCCTACTGTCAACTAGCTGAAAACTTTGAATATGAATTTACATAATATGTAAATGATGTAAAGGGATGGTCACCTGAACCATCCCTTAGTTATGCTGCTATAGACTTAGACTGCTGGGGGGTTCCCATGATGCACTGAGTGTTTCTTTCTCTTTTTGCTCTGTATGCACCACTCTGCATTTAATCATTAGTGATCGATCTCTGCTCCCCTCCACAGCATGTCTTTTTCCTGGTTCTCTCCCTCAGCCCCAACCAGTCCCAGCAGAAGACTGCCCCTCCCTGAGCCTGGTTCTGCTGGAGGTTTCTTCCTGTTAAAAGGGAGTTTTTCCTTCCCACTGTAGCCAAGTGCTTGCTCACAGGGGGTCGTTTTGACCGTTGGGGTTTTATGTAATTATTGTATGGCCTTGCCTTACAATATAAAGCGCCTTGGGGCAACTGTTTGTTGTGATTTGGCGCTATATAAATAAAATTGATTGATTGATATCTACATTAAAAAAAAATGCTTAAAGTGGCAGGGGGTTAAGAGGGCTGTAATTAGGGGGGGTCAGCTGAAAAGCAACAAAAGAAAATGCTTAAAATGGTGGGGAATATGGGGGGCAGAGCCCCTCCAGAAGATGAAAGGTTTTAGTCATGTTCATGCTCCCAAGAACCATTTTACTGAAAAAAGTCTGAAGGACCTAAAGGACATGGTTAGATGGCGAGGAGCTTTTCCAGGCATGTGAGAGGCAAATAAAGAAAAATGCTTAAAAAGGTGGGGTGTCTGGGGGGGAGCCCCCCCACCCCCAGAAGCTGAAAGGTTTTTGCCATGCTAATGCTCCCCTGAAGGACCTAAATGACATGGTGAGATGCTGACCAACTTCACTCGTTCATGTCCACGACATATACATATTACATTTGAACATCATGGCAATATTGGGCTTTCAATGATTTCTTTGATCTGTGCCTTTTTTAGGGCAGAATGATTATAAAACATACATCATACACGGGCAAAAATATACAGTACACACCTAATATGAGGGTCAGTTCTTTCTCCAATTCAGTTATTCCAATGACAATCAAGATACTCACATGGATCTCATATCTGCTTAAATCTTTGAGTGTTCTCTATCAGCCAGTGTCATTACTTTTCCCACATAGTCACCTTCCCTTTCCACACACAACCCTCATATTTAGTTGAATGTCCTTGATGAAGTTTCAGCTTGACTAGATTCTCCAAAAAGCTTTTGGCATAATTAAAAACTGGCATAAATAAACACTTGTTACCCCGCTTTACCCATTCGTCAACCAGCTTTGATGTGTACGTGAAGTCACTGTCATACTGGAACACCCAGCTGTTTGTTTCCAGTGTCCAGGTGATGGGTTGCGCTGAAGAATTCTTTGGTAGACCTTGTTTATCTTTGATCCTGATTGTTGAGCTTCCAATTTCCAGTCTGAAGACTTAGCTTCAATCCTGATCACTGACCTTTGATCCTGGCACTGAGCTTAGATCCTGATTGCTGAAAACAGTGCAATGTTAATGGAAGTGAAAACAAACAAACAAACAAACAAACAAAATCTGAACACACACCAACATTTATCATAGGTTCTTCCTTGGACCATCCACCATCCCTGCAACACGTTTCATTCAAATCATTTCATTAACTTTTGCATAATTCTCCTAAAATAAACAACCAAAACAAAGCAAACCTCACTGGCCGACACACACGTTCAGAGTGAGATAATCGTATGTACGATAATCATTCAGTGGTCCACAAAGCCAGATTTAATGCTGCCTCACAGGGGACTGTGAATGAATTGCCAAGTTATTTCTCAGTTCCTCCAAATTTCTCTCTCTCTCTCTTTTTCTCTCTCTAATTGTTTTGTCTGCTTGTGTCTGCTGCGCTCTTCCATAACGTACCTTCTCATTACCACAGAGATTTATGGCTTAGCCTGTTAAATCTACAGTCATACTTGATCGAGTATTGGTGAAGCAATCTGGAAGCCAATTGCTTTAATTAAGGTGAAGAGTCTCTGAGAACACGGGGGGTGACAACCTGAAAACACCACATATCAGTGTGAGTGTGCACGCACAAGTACCTGTGATCGACTTAAAGACTCGGCAAAGGTCTTCTGTCACTTTTCAACACCCTGATGGCTTAATCTTTCCTGCCTGTGAAAGTATTAAAAGATTACAAGCTTTCTGCATGGCTTTGTGCACGCTGCATAAGAGGGACTATTTGTCCAAGGGGCCCTTGGGTTCATTCTCAGAGTAGAGCCGCTGGTGGTTGGGTTGTTGTGGAGATATTTAGAATGGTGTACTGATGCAAATGAGACATTAATAAAGGTTTCGAATCCACATTAATTGTGGTGATTGTGTCTGATCACATAATGAATAAATAAACAAATACATAGATGTATACAGTGATGTCAAACGGTTTTATATATTAAAGAGTTTTGATAAGAATTCAATGTAATGTCATTTTTCTTTATCAGTGGGTCAAATCAAGAATCATATTCAAGCATTCGTATTCCAACAACAAAAAAGTGTTGTGTGGGCCGCCAGAAGAGGAGGTACAGCTGGCCCACCACCAGAGGGCGCCCTGCCTGAAGTGCGGGCTTCAGGCACGAGGGGGCGCTGCCGCCTTACAGGAACAGCCGAGGTGACAGCTGTCACAGCTGTCACTCATCAACTATGACAGCTGTCACGATCATCTGCACTTCACCCTGGATAAAAGCAGGATGACACCTCCACCACGTCGCCGAGATATCGTACTTCTTTGAGAGGTAACTTTCTCTGCCTGCGTACTATATTGATTGATTCTAAGAGCTATTGTGTTGCAGCTGTCTACCCAGAGGACCGGCGTGGGTCACGACTGTTTCGTCCTTCCTCCCACCAGATAAGTGGTACTCAGACTCTACACAAGTGTGTGTGGAGGTGGAATTCCCACCGTTGTTGTTACGGGGTGTACACACACCCACACTTGACTGTCTTTGTTCTCCGCCAGCAGTACCTGATCCGACACGCTGAGACGGTGGCCACCTGGGGACTTCGGGACTTGGCGGCTCCAGTATCCTTCGGGTTCGGTGGCGGTGGAAATCGTGTGGTTCCGGTTCATCTCCAGACGGACGTCTCCTATCGTCGAGCCTGCCCACACGACACCTTCATTCATTGACTTGTATTTATTCTATAATCTGCTGTGTGTGGTTGTGACATTCACAACAGTAAAGTGTTCACATTTAACTTCCTCTATTGTCCGTTCATTTACGCCCCCTGTTGTGGGTCCGTGTCACTACACTTTTCCAACAAAAAGTTTGAGATCATTCCTTTACTCTTTCAAAGGAAGACATCATTAAATTGCAAACCAGGCTTAAAAATAAATAAATAAATTTAGGTTAAAAAAAAAAACCTTGATGTCTTTGCAGATCTACTGCCTGCTACCTGACAACTTATTGATGATCGCTCAGTCATTCAGTAACCGTAAAACTTGATTAAATGCAACTAGATATAAACTGAAATAGCCCACTTCTAAAAAGATGATTTTGTTTTTTTAAGTGAAAGGTGGATACATATTTTGCTTAATTATGTATTTATTCAAACTAGATATTAGATTTTTAGCAGGATTCCATTATTTTAAAAACCTTTGCACATGACTAATTTTGTTGAAATCTGCACAATTTTAACAAGTCAGTTTGATGTAATAAGTTCATTTTCATGCTAAAATAGTTTTTTTTTTGCATTATACTACATTATAAATATTGAATCTGAATTTTACCTATTTCAACTAGGAAAGTGCTCATTAGAGTGTATACCTCTTCCACTGTCATTCCCCATATCACCCCAAGACCAAGCTCCGCCTTTTCAACAAGTTCCCTGAAAGCCTGTTCCTCACAAAGCCAGATAAAAACAGAAATAAAAACAGCCAAATAAAAATGAAAGGCAGTGTAGACCTAAACTTAAATGAAAAAAGTTTGGTTTTTCCTACCACACTGCTGTTAATCTACCTATAATTTGAGGTCAGGTCGTCATAGCGCTGTCTTCTTCCAGTCATTAACACACGGCTCAGGTAGAGGGCCGAGCTGTAATGGGCTCTTTCAGCGCCTTGGCTGGCTAGCAGTGATCTTTCAGCAGTCGGGCGTCCGGCTAACACCTCTCTGCACCACACTCCTTCAATTAGCAGTTTATTATTGCAGGGCTCCAAGCTGCTGGCCCCGGGCGCTGATAGCTACATGCCAATACCTCTACTGTGTGTGCAAGAAGGGGTGCCAGAGTGCAGAGTGACGCCTTTCAGCAGCAGTCTTTGAGGTTTTTGATGAAACGTGCAATGAGTTTCAGCCCTATAGAGGTGATGCACAAATGTGATTCTGACACACAGTTTATTTTTTCCTTTCACAAAAACCTGTTGCTATTAAATATGTGGTGAATTCGTGGTTGGGTTAATATATGAGAGGACGCCGCCACCCAGGCTCAAGGTTTATTGTTGTGCACTTAACGACATACACAAACATTTTGCTTCCTGACTGTCTTATGTGGTGTGAGAACCTTGACGTATACATATTGCAGCATATCATGCAAGAAACATTTACTGGGTACTTTTTTTTGCAATAGTCAGATGTGTTCTGATGACTTCAATATACAATGCAGCAATGCGACAAACATGCACAGTAAAATCACCAATGTAAAACTAATAGTGATAGTGTTAAATTAACACCGCCGTGGTCCTACTCTGGCCAGATGTACACTGTCAGTGTTAATTTAACACTGGTGATTTTACTGTGTGTCACTGTATAATATTAAAGGATTATTAATCGAGCAAGAGGTCTGTGGGGGAAATATGAAACTGAGGTGTTGACAGTACGGGCCGAGAGGACCGCTTCTAAGTGGAGCTAAACCTGTGCACGTTTAACTGACTAATTGTCAATAAACTTTTTAAAATGACTGACTATAAGGTTAGCCTTACCTTAGTCAAGCCATCTCTTGCATTTGTGGTTGTCCCACAAAATGCAAGCAAGTTGACTGCAGAGTGTAGACACTCCCATCTTGTGGCTGTAAATAAGAATAATGCTGTACATTTTTGACATATAAGTCACTTCAAAATGCAAGTTGCAGGACCAGCCAAACAAGTAAAAAAGAAGAGAAAAACATGATTTATAATAAAAAAAAATCATACTCCTCTCAACTCCAAGCAAAGTTACAAAAATGCATTGTGATAATTTCTCTTTGCATTTCTGAAATTAATACAGTTGTGTATAGGACCCAGAGACATGAACACTGTGGCAGAGATTTAAATTCATTAAGCGGGCCGACACTTACACACAGGAATGCACACAGACAACTGTGTGCACAGTTCTCCACTGGCAGAACGCACTGTAATTATTGTCCATTTTTGACAATATACCATGGATGCAACAGTAATTAAATGTCTGAAATAGGAGAATGTTTTTATGTTTGTTTGTTGTAATAGGGCAGCATGGTGGCTTAGTGGTTTGCACTGGTGCCTCACAGCAAGAAGGTCATTAGATTGATTCACACTTGTTCTCTTTCTGTGGGGAGTTTGCATGTTCTCCCCGTATTTGTGTGGGTTCCACAGAGACAACACTTACTAAAGTTGTGAATGACCTTTTGCGAGCAATGGACTCGGATACCACTACAGTCTTGGTGCTGTTAGATCTTAGTGCTGCGTTTGATACTGTGGATCATCAGATTTTACTTGATAGGCTGGAGAATCATTTTGGGATTACTGGAACTGCCCTTGCATGGTTGATGTCATACCTGTCCAGTCGTTCTAACTGTGTGTTATGCAATGGCACTTCCTCTGATCTTAGGGACATGAAGTTTGGGATTCCACAGGGATCTGTTTTAGGCCCCCTGCTTTTTTCCCTTTATGTAGCACCACTTGGGAATATACTGCAGTGTTTTGGAATTCCCTTTCATTGCTATGCTGATGACACCCAAATGTACATGCCGATAACTACTGGTAATCTCATTCACATAAAATCTTTGGAAGATTGCCTTGCATCAGTGAGAAGTTGGATGTCTAGAAACTTCCTACTTTTAAATTCTGATAAAACTGAATTTATTGTTCTTGGTCCAGCAAGGTATCGGCATCAATTTGATCAGCTAGCGCTTCACTTAGGTTTGTGTGCTATACATCATACGGATAAAGTGAGGAATCTTGGGGTAATTTTTGATCCTATGTTGTCTTTTGACCTCCACATTAGAGACATTATGTGGACTGCTTTCTTTCATTTGTGAAATATAGCAAAGATTTGTCCCATACTGTCTATGGCTGATGCTGAGACTTTGATTCATGCATTTGTCTTTTCTAGATTGGACTATTGTAATACTCCATTCTCTGGTTTACCGCAGTCCAGGATTAGGGGTCTTCAACTGGTTCAAAATGCTGCTGTCAGACTTTTGACACAAAGCAGAAAATTTAACCACATTACGCCCGTTTTGGCCTCCCTGCACTGGCTTCCAGTTGCTGCAAGATCGAATTTTAAGGTACTGCTATTAGTTTATAAGATTGTTCATGGACTTGCACCTCCCTATCTGGCAAGCCCCTATGTACCAGCTCGGACCCTGCGTTCACAGGGTGCAGGACTTTTATGTGTTCCCAGGGTGAATAAAAAGTCTGCTGGTCACAGAGCTTTCTCCTACCGTGCCCCAGCTCTGTGGAACAATCTCCCGGCACACATACGGCAGTCGGATACTGTGGAGACTTTTAAATCATGTTGAAAGACTCATTTGTTTTCTTTGTTTTATCATTAGTGTTATGATGTGTTATTCTTGTATTCTTTATGGTTTTGTCTTTTTATTGTGTTTTTAAATTTTTAATTCAGTTTTTTCTGTTTTAATTATGTTGTGTGAATAGCCTTGAGACGATGTCATTGTGAATTGGCGCTATATAAATTAATAAATTTGAATTTGTTCCCTCCGAGTGCTCTACCTTCCTCCCCCATCCAAAGACATGCTGGTTAGGGGAACTGGAAACTTAAAAAAATTTCGATAGGTGTGCGTGCGGGTGTGACTGTTTGTTTGTCTTTATGTGGCCCTGTGACAGACTGGTGTCTTGTCCAGGGTCTGTTGTGCCTTAAGGCCCTCTGACACTTGGATGACTTTGATGTACGCACTTCGTCGTGATGATCCCACCCGCTGTGTTCCCAGCCGGACGCCGTACTTTGTTCTACTGATTGCCACACGCTGAGCACTGGGCACTGCATATATAAAATAATTATTTTGTAGTGGATTAATCATTTTCTCTGCAAGCTGGCTGCTGAAAACGGCCCTCATCGCTTCCTGAATCACAGAAGAGAGCTCTAGCCGGAGCCATTCGTATGCCGAATGAGCTGGAGAATGCATTTGAAGCTGTCTATAAAGGTAATTAGTTGTCATGTTTACATTGTCATGACTTGGTAAAACAGGTGCATGTTCTTTTTTTCTTGTGTGCAGCTGTGAAAATATGTTTGTGATAGATTTAATATCTTGTTATAATCGTTCAGACCAGCTGTGCTCTGATGTGTTGCGCTGACGCAATCACTCACACTGTTCACTTCTTTTACTTCTTTACTCCACTTGATGAGCTGCATGTAGTGTTGGCAAACAGATCGTGCCACATTGCACAACATTTATGCGTATTTTTTTTTAACATATCAAAATTCTCTTTGCGCAATTGCACACCCTGACACAAGTGTCAGTGGACCTTTATGCCCTATAACTACTGGCATGGGCTCCAGCCCTGTGTGACCCTTAATTGGAGTAAGTGGTTGAAGATGAATGAGTAGCCTACTCAGCATGTTCAAGCACTGTGTGTCTTTTATGCAGTTACTGTTATTTTTTAAATTCTGTGCAGCGTCTGTGCTGGAACAACAGCCTGTAAAGCACAATCAGTTAAAGCCAGGGTTCAAACTACAGCTATCCGCACATGTTGCCTTTGCAAAACCTTATACATTTGCATGCTTTCTCTCAACATTTTGCGCACTTAGCTGGACAAAATCTAAATTGCATATTCATGAAGGCAGTTTTTTCAATTAATGTTAAAGGACAGTTTGTTGGAGTCAGGAAGTGATGTTACATGATTTAAGTGGGGAGGTAATGTTCTAGTGGTTAAGCGTTGGGCTTCAGACCAGAGGATCCTTGGTTCAAATCCCAGCCTGACCAGAAAATCATTAACAGCCCTTGGGCAAGGTCCTTAATCCCCAAGTTGCTCCCAGTGTGTAGTAAGCGCCTTGCATGGCAGCACCCTGACATTGGTGTGTGAGTGTGTCTGTGTGAATGGGTGAATGTAAGGCATGAAGCATCTGAGCATCATCATTTGAGCATCTGATGCAGATGGAAAAGTGTTATATATATATATATATATATATATATATATATATATATATATATATATAAAGTCCATTTACCATTTAATTACAATATTTGTAAATAAAAACAAAGCTAATGATATTGGTAGCAGTTACAGTCAAGAAGTAAGGAACAACTGATGAACATTAAGTATTTGTATCGATACTCATACTTGTACTCAGTCTGGAAAAAGTGGCATTGGTGCATCCCTAATACAAATATATATTGTATAAAACAAAGGTTTTGGTAAAACTGTATGATATTTATGATAGAGTCAGGGATGAGGGTAATACATCAGGTGCAGAATATCAGACGGACATTTTTGGGGAAAAGGATCTGGACTTAAATACGAGTGTCTCTATAGATCGATACAGAATGATTAAAGCCTGACACCTCAGTGCTGCTGCTGGAAGTGAGTTTATGCACAGTTCTGGCAAATTGTGGACATCACCCTCTTGTTCTCCACATTACCAGAAACTACTCACTTGCTCACACTTGTGTGTGCATACACACACACACACACACACACACACACACACACACATGGAGAGCTGCCCCCTCCCCACCCCCCTTTCCCAGGCGCTCTCCTGCCAATGCGCTGCTGGTTAGATATTGTTAGCATTCCATTTGCCATTTACATTTTCTCTGCTTGACATAATTGAGGAATGGATGCTCTTATGAAAATTAAACTCGCGGTCCTCCTGGGTTACTGTAACCCTGTTAAAATGTAATGAGATTCTTTATGCGTTGTCTTGTGATTTTTTTTATTAAATAGAATATCAGTATGACTAATTCCCCGGGCTAAAATGTGGACTGGGACACCACATTATTGATAGACCAGTGTATAAGTGGTCTCTCTTGGCTTGCCTCTAATGGCCTAATAATGCATTATACCAGTATCAGTGGGCCTGCGGCTTGCTGTGCTTATTGTCATTATTGAAAACACCTGGGCGGACCATTCATCAAGGTTAAATCACCAGGACCCATCCGTTCATTAGGCTGTCAGTAAACATCTTTATTTAGTTTCGCCTGCCGATACTGACAGAATAGAAGCACGACGGGCCCTGACGAGCAGCTGCGGCCCCCGAACATCCAGGAAGACATAAAGTCAAAGAGCTGGCCGTGCCGAGGCTTCGGGCCTGTGTGGCTGCCGAACCAAGGTTCTCCCGTCAATTGGCCGGATGATGAAACGGAACGGATTAGGCCTGCCTGTTCCCGGAATCGAGGGGGTTTTACAACATATGTGCGCTGTCTGTGCATATTTATCTTCTCTGATGATTGTTTTGAATGTAAGCTAAGGGAGGTGCTGAGAAACCGTCGGCCAATCTGGGAGAATCTGGAGGCTTTTTCTCTTCGTGACAGATGGCCGAGGGCCATAACAAAGAAAGATAGTCTAACTAAGGACCCAGTGGAGAGATGATTAACCTCACTGGACCCCATCTGAGCAACTTTGCGATTCATCACCCTACAGCCTGTAGGCAACAAATTAACATATTCAGATAGACTGTATATAAAAACACATATTCAGACAGAGCACCCTGAAGATCAAGATAAGTGACATATGTAAAAGATGTTTCAGTTTAACAAAGATAAACTGTGTCATCAAAACCACAGGTAGCTCAGTTAAGATGGGCTACCAATACGTAGACATGGGTTTGATTCCCGGTCACATTACCTGTCTGTGTCCATGGACAAGACAGTTAATATGTATTGCTCCAGCCCCCCAGCTGTACATGGATACCAGCCTTGGCTCAGAAAGTAACATGTTTGTACTGACATCACATCGTGCAATGGAAACCAGGGATGAGCAGCAGCACCAATGAGCTGACAGGGCCAATAGACAGTAGGACTTAAGAATATATCTGCACGTGTATTGAAATGAATGTGAAGATGTCTGCTGAGACTGATCCTTTGTGATGCCACCACAGTTTCTTCCACTGTGTTATGTTCACAATTATCAATGCAAAAGGGATTCAATTTGATCCATTAATTCAATTCAATTTATTTATAAAGCACTAAATCGCATCATAAGCTGCCTCAAGGCGCGCCACAAGAGTAAGGTCAAACATTAAGCACCACCTGAACAAGCATACTGGAAGCAATGCTAAGGAAAAACTCCCCAAGGCATTTGAATACAGGAAGAAACCTCAAGCAGACCAGATTCAGTGGGGTGACCATCTGCTTTGGCCATACTCCCAATAACCATCCATTTTCTATACCCGCTTACTCCAGTTAAGGGTTACAGGCTGCTGGAGCCTATCCCAGCAGTCATAGGGCATAAGGCGGGGTACACCCTGGACAGGACGCCAGTCTGTTGCAAGGCCATATATTTTTAATTTAATTTAACCTTTAACCAGGTTAGACCCACTGAGATCAAGACCTCTTTCGCAACAGAGACATGGACAATTATAAAGTTTCCAATTCACCTAACCTGCATGTCTTTAAATGTAGAAAAAACTGGAGCACCCGGTAGGAACCCATGCAAACACAGCGAGAACATGCAAACTCCACACAGAAAGGCTACAGGTGGGAATCGATCTCGTGGCCCTCTTGCTGTGAGGCAACAGTGCTAACCACTAAGCCACTGTGCTGCCCCCAATAACCATATATCAAATAAAGCAAAGCACAACAAAAAATATCAAACACAGAAGAACAGAAATATTGCAGGTAAGCAACCATATAAATGTATAGAGTCCAGTGGTCAATCCAACAACCCATGGATTAAAACATACAAATGGCACAGAGCTGAGTCTCACTACATGGAATGTAACGGGGATGTCAGTGTTCACGTAGGAATCTCATATCAACATTCTACAGAATTCATCATTTTGAGTCTTCCAGAAGTCCTCAGCTTCTTCTTGTTTCGGCTGCTCCCGTCAGGGGTCACCACAGCAGAGCCATTGTTTCCATCTCACCCTGTCCTCTGTAAATTTCTCTGTCACACCAACCCACTTCCCTGCAGATCCTACATGCCCCAGATGGCTAATAGACGGACAGAAGGATCCAAGAAGCTCGGCACTCTGGTCCTGGTGGTCCACTTTAGCATCAGTAGTTCGACATTAGAGAGAAAACAAAGCAGAAATTACTTGTCACTGATTTAAAAAGAGTACATTTTAAAATCAGTATTCTTTTTATTGATCATAACTATTTTATTACAGCACAGTACCCCCATCCCACCCCCTCCCATATACTGACATCCTGTCCAGGGTGGACCCTGCCTCTCACCCAATGACCACTAGGATAAGCTCCAGCTCCTCGGTGACCCTTAATTGGAATAAGCAAGTACCACTCATTTTTGACTTATATGACTTATGTCACATGTGAGATACAGCCATTGAAGCAGTCTGTGGCAGTGAGATGGACAGATGATTCCTCTCCAGAGACACAGGGTGTGTGGCAAGCTGCAGCCTCTTTGCACTTAAAGCATCAGTCACATTAATACATTAATGGGTCATTTTAAAGCCTGTTAACACCTTGAGACAGAAATGAGTTCACCCTAAGGACAGGATCCCTAGTTACAAACGGAGCAATGTGGTGTATTCTAGCAGATGTCAGGAAAACTGTAACAAACACTACGTAGGTGAGACTAAGCAGCCGTTGCACAAAAGCCTATACCAGCACCGCAGAGAGGGCGCCGGTGGACCTCAGTCTGCAGTTCATCTCCACCTTAAAGATACTAACCACACGTTTGAGGACAAGGAAGTTAAAATCTTAGCCAGAGAAAAGAAATGGTTTGAGAGGGGAGTGAAAGAAGCATTGTATGTGAAACAGTTGAAACCCAGCCTTAACCGGGGAGGGGGTCTGAGACACACTTTGTCCCCTGTTTACAATGGGGTACTTAGGTCAAAGCAGTTTCAGTCTTTTGTTCATGGTAATGAGTCATTCACGCCATCAGAAGAGTTGTCAGGAGAGGCGTCAGTCCCATTGTTAGGAGGGACAGCTACCCTGTCATTAGCTGAGTGTTAACTAGAGCACAATAGGTGCTAATTAGACGAATTGTTAGTCACTAGCCAACAGCAGCCTGCCTTTCGGTAGGAGGGGTGTGGTTAGGTTTAAAACTCCAGCTTTTGCTATGCTTCTGTTATTCTTCTCTACAAGAGTCAAGACAGAAGTCAGACTACCAGAGAAAAAATTTTAGCTGAGGAAGCTTCTACGATTAGAAGCGAAACGTCCTCGCGTCAAGCAACCCAGTCCAGTCGAAGATTTAAGCTTCTCTACTATGTCATTTTAGAGGCTTTTCAAGATGCCCCATCCCCGCCCTAAGTGCTTTTATGGAGTATTTTTTGGCTGCAAACTTTAATACCTGTTTTTAAGCGACCTGAAAAATGACTTGTTAGGACCCCTTTAACATCAGTTATATAAATGTTTGGCCTCACACTGGACCATGAAACATCATCATTCATTCTAAATAAGAGATAAAACTGTTTCAGAGCTGAGCCTCAGTGTGCATTCATAATTTATTATCGCCTCATAATGAATTTCTTTACAGCCACTGGATCGTTGGAGCAGAATTGGACACTTTAATGAATAAATTAAGCATATTTAGGAGAATTAGTGATGTCTGCTGCTGTGTGCTGTAACACAAATGGATCCTAATATGGTTAACTCTGACATTACTGATTAATTCAGGAAAAAAATTCAACAAATTAAGTGGCTGGGATAAAGTTCAGGCTTTAATATTATTTAAAAAAAAAGAGCCCTGTCTGTACTTTATTGGTCTGCTTTCTAATCTGGAAAATGGGCTAAAAATCAAACACTGCCATCACTGGCTTTTAGTTGTTCAAAATAAATGATATTGGCGCAGGACTCAGCGACATGATGGGAAAAAATTTGCTGACTTGTGTCCCAGTGAAATAAATGAGATGTTGGTTCATCAGTTTATCACTGACTTACCAGAATTATCAGCAGATGTTAAAAATAACAGATTTCTTTCTTCTAGTCAAATTTTTCTTTAGCTTCAATCAGAAAATTGAACGACACTCAAAAGTCAAATGCTATAAAATATGTTATCAATTCAGTCTTTAAACAAACTTGCAATTCTCCTTCGACAGAATTCCAATTAGCAGATCCTCTGTCAAACTATTATAATACAAATATTACAATAGTGAAGCAGATAAGTATGATTTCTGGCCAGAATTGTTCACTTGGTGATGCAAGCATCAAATTTGGCATGAATGTTCTTCATAAATCAGTGTTTGAGAAAAAAAGCGCTGGCCACTTGAAAATCCAATATGGCGGCCAGGTAGGGGTCAATGAAGAATTACACAGGGGTCAAAATCTAAAAATGCTCCAATCATATTGAAAGTATAACACATTATTTGTCTGATCATAAATATTCACAAAAGGTATAGTTTGGACTATGTCTGACTGTTATGGAGTTATTAGTTCAACCATTAGTTGAACTAATAGGATTAATAAATGGAATAGTTTTGACTGTGTTGAATGCTTGGTTTGCAAAGTAAATGTCAAACAATGTCGACGTCCACTGGATTCTATGGCATGTGACAGATGTTACCCTGTAACGTGACAACTGAGCATAACACATGGTGCAAACTATTCCTTTTTAAAACCCTATTAACTCAACCAACAATTTGCATCACATTTGATAAAAATTGATGCAACTTTATCTTTTGACCCCTATACAAACTGAAACTGACCTTTGTCACCATTCTTGCTGTTTTTATCCCATAACTCCAGAACACTCAGTCATAGATCATCCAAACTATACCTTTTTGCAATCTTTGTGACCAGACACATAATGTGGTATAGCTTTCAATATGATTGGAGCATTTTTAGATTTTGACCCCTGTGCAATTCTTCATTGACCCCTACCTGGCCGCCATATTGGATTTTCAAGTGGCCAGAACTTTTTCCTCAAACACTGATTCATGACAAACATTCATGTCAAATCTGATGTTTGCATCACCAAATGAAAGATTGTTTCAGTTATCTGCTGCACTATAAGGGCATTGAATATTTCAGTCAGCTTAAATTCTAATGAGAAAGAAAGAAACCTCCAAATGCAGTTTGTTTTAGAATGTCATTTATATATATATATATACAGTAAGGAAAATAAGTATTTGAACACCCTGCAATTCTGCAATGTTCTCCCACTTAGAAATCATGGAGGGGTCTGAAATTTTCATCTTAGGTGCATGTTACTGTGAGAGACATAATCTAAAAACAAAAAACAAAAAAAAACAAAAAAATCCGGAAATCACAATGTATGATTTTTTAATAATTTATTTGTATGTTACTGCTGCAAATACGTATTTCAACACCTGTGAAAATCAATGTTAATATTTGGTACAGTAGCCTTTGTTTGCAATTACAGAGGTCAAACGTTTCCTGTAGTTTTTCACCAGGTTTGTACACACTGCAACAGGGATTTTGGTCTCCATACAGATTTTCTCTAGATCTTTCAGGTTTGGAGTTTCAGCTCCCTCCAAAGATTTTCTATTGAGTTCAGGTCTGGAGACTGGCCAGGCCACTCCAGGACCTTGAAATGCTTCTTACGGAGCCCCTCCTTAGTTGCCCTGGCTGTGTGTTTGGGGTCATTGTCATGCTGGAAAACCCAGCCATGACCCATCTTCAATGCTCTTACTGAGGGAAGGAGGTTGTTTGCCAAAATCTCGCAATACATTTTGCTGTCAAGATTTTGTTTCCCCTCACATGTTTGCTTCTTTGGCCTTCTCTTTTAATATGCAATAATAAACATTACTGTTTAATACTGACTGTAGGTGCATCTTTCACAAATTCCTCACATAGCCGCTCTATATGTAAACATGTTTATATATAAACCTTTGCTTTGAACTTTTTTTTTTCTGAAACTCTCAAAACCAAATCACTCTGTCATTGGTGGTAATGACAAACTGATCAATCAGTCCATCAAGTTAGGTTCAACTAAGATCAAAACTCTTTGATTTGTTTTGTTTGCACGTAGATAGACACACAGGATCAAAAACAATACCCCTATACGAGGTCTGTTAGAAAAGTATCAGACCTTTTTATTTTTTCAAAAACCTGATGGATTTGAATCACGTGTGCTTGCATGAGCCAACCTTGAACCTTCGTGCGCATGCGTGAACTTTTTCACGCCTGTCGATTGCATCATTTCCTGGTAAGCAGCCTTTGTGTGAGGTGTGTGTCGTGCGCTCAGTGTTTTTTGATTCTAAGGAAAAAGACGGAACGACAGGAGCAGCGCCGCATCAAATTTTGCCAGAAACTGGGCGACAGCCAGGTGGAAACCATTCGGATGATTCAGACGGCTTTCGGTGACGATCCTATGGGCACACAGATTAAGGAGCGGTACAACTGGTTTAAAGACGTCCGCACAACGGTGGAGAGCGAGCCGCGCTCCGGTCGGCCATCAACATGCAGAAATGACCAGATCATTTCCAAAGTGAACGCTGTGGTGAGGTGGACATCAGCACTTTTTCGGCACATTCCACTGTGACAGAAGATTTGGCCATGAAAAGAGTGGAGGTGAAAATCATGCTGCTGCTGACGGTGCAGCAAAAGTGCCTTTGTGTTGAAGTCTCACAGGACATGTTGTTACATGCCCACCTCTTCCACAATTTCTCAGATAGTCACACGACTGAAAGTCACCGAAAGCCATCTGAATCATCCGAATGGTTTCCACCTGGCTGTCGCCCAGTTTCTGGCAAAATTTGATGCAGTGCTGCTCCAATCATTCCGTCTTTTTCCTTGGAATGAAAAAATGCCGAGCGCACGACACACACCTCACACAAAGGTTGTTTAGCAGGAAATGATGCAATTGACAGGCGTGAAAAAGTTCACGCATGCACACGAACGTTCAAGGTTTGCTCATGCAATCCATCAGGTTTTTGAAAAAATAAAAAGGTCCGATACTTTTCTAACAGACCTTGTATATGCTATTACTGCACACAAATGTAACAATTTGTTGCCTACACAATAAGTTTGTCAGCACTACTAACAATGTTACATTAATGCCAGTTTCATTCAAGCGCCATCAGTAGTTTCTGTAA
Organism: Thalassophryne amazonica; assembly: GCF_902500255.1. Taxonomy (NCBI): domain Eukaryota; kingdom Metazoa; phylum Chordata; class Actinopteri; order Batrachoidiformes; family Batrachoididae; genus Thalassophryne; species Thalassophryne amazonica. The sequence continues at coordinate 64,895,220 of NC_047109.1, read as the reverse complement.
AATCATTATCAATTAATCCCAAGACTTTCTTGAGCGTGGATTAATTTGTACATTTTATCCATGAACCAAAATGTTTAGGCTTCATAAACACAAGCACATTTCGTATGCACGTCCTTGGTTCCTCCCATTCCATTTGGAGGTCAATCCAGTCACCAGAGGATGGCGCTGTAGCTATGACTATACTTCACATGTAGGTGTTTGAGCAACTGAGTGGGAATTGTGTTTACAGGCTTTTCGCGACCAGCTTATAGTGAGATGATATGTCTGCAGAGAGGTGACAGTACAGAGGCAACACAGCGCACGTGCACACACGCACGCACATCAGCTGATGAACTGATGTGTGTGCTCAGACACACTGCTGGGAACAAAGGTTCCGGTGAACCATATTTCTATCAGAGGCCTGTTCCTGTACTGGAAGGCCCCGGGCCCACAGACCAAACACAAACAAACTGCAGCAGCTTCACACAGGGACGTCATGCGTGTGAATAAACATACTGCCATATACAGATAAATATTTTCTGTCTTACAGTTAGGTCTATGCATGTATATGGATATTGGTTTGCAGCTGTAATTACAAAACACAACTCAGTAAGAACAGTGTCGGAAGGAATTACACCACTTCTTTCATTTCCTAATCTTTAAGGGCCAAAAAGCAATTAGACAATAGGCGCTGTATAGCTATTTCACAAGTAGGTGTGATCCCCTCACTATTTGAGATTAGCAGTAGGGTGGTCCTTATTTTGCAAAGTTTTAAAATTTAATACTATTTAAGTACTCTTTAAATTTTATAGCGTTATATAGTATAAAAATAATGCGGCTGGTCTGCTCTATGTAAGCCTGATCCCGTCAGATCTCGGAAGCTAAGCAGAGCAAGAGCTAGTTAGTACTTGGATGGGAGACCTCTTTGGAACACCAGCGGCTTTGTGTTTCTCCGGTAACTGGAATTGTGTCAGGAAGGGCATCCGGCGTAAAACATGTGCCAGTTACCAATGTGGATCTGGACGTATCTGTTGTGGCAGCCCTGGACAGAACTGGGAACAGCTGAATGAACAACAACATATAGTATGAAAATAGAAACATTTCAATGAGCTACCTCTAAAAATTAATTTATACAAACAAAATTTTAAACATGTTTTTTTACATCGACTGGAGCTGATTCAGGGGATTAGAGTAATAAATTTGTAAACTTTGCAAAATAGGAATCACCCCAGTTTACAGCTGAATTCAATTTTTACAGTTATTTATATCATTAAGAAATTTAATGCAGATGGACAGAAGGTCATCCTCAGAAACTAAACAACTGGATGTAAGTACCATTAAACCAAACTTAACAGTTGACATTCAAGTCTCACATTCACCATCTGTACTAAATGTGTCACTGTCCAAATATTTATGACTCAGCTATGCACTCCAGCATGACTCAGACTGTTGTTTAGCTGCTTTTTTAAAACTGTAAACCCACGCAACATACTGTATGTATATATATATATATTTATATATATATATATATATATTTATATATATATATATATATATATATATATATATATATATATATATATATATATATATATATATATATATATGTACACACACATAAATGTGTGGATCATTAAAAATAAAAAGCATCAGTGTCATACAATGTATTAATTCCAAAATTAGAAGGGAGAAAATAAAAAGCCTGGACTTGGATTAAGCGGTAGAAGATGAATGAATGAATGAATGAATGAATGATATTGACAGTAAATAAATAAGATAAAGACATAAAAAATAAATTAAGATATTGGAAAGTTTATAAGTTATGGAGATCAAATATTGGTGTGTTTTTGTATGATTATTTTAGGGTGAGGATATGAAAAACAGCCAGCAGATCCTGACAAAAACAAACTGTAGCAAAGTGATAATAAATGACAATGATCAATACTGTATTGAGTAAAATGAGTGATCTTTAGAGGCTCGTGGTGAAAACCAGTACTGCTCAGGTTCTAACTCATCCCAAATACACTCAGTTTAAATTAGATGAAATTATACATTTTATTCAAGTTATCACAGGGAAAGTGAAATAACGCACGGATACATGCATGCATGGACAGAGTGCACGTTTCTATCTCTCTTCTAACTTTACAGCTGGCAGGTGTTTAAAAACATAAAATAAAAATCCATGCCGTGATGTTAAATCAACAAATTCTTTTTTCCTCATTATTTTTCATTTGTGATGACTTTTCTTTAAAAATGCATGTATTTGTGTCTTATTTTGTTAAAAAAAAATTGTCATTGATGGTAATTGAATTGCCTGACCAAAAGGGTGATATTATTGTGTTTGTTTAGCTTTAGTCGAATTAAAGTAGTTATCCCAGTATGAACCTCTAGAGGGCGATAATGGCGAAAAATGCATTTTAAGGTCTTGAACACAATCTGTGACCTGAGAGTGAAGATATCATTTTCACACCTTGAAAAAAGGAAGATAAGTGCTGAATAAACTGTATGAGACAGAAAGAAGGCAGCAACCGCTGGTCTTAGAAACTTACCAGTTTTTGTCCTCCCTTTGATTTTCACCTTTTTTGTGAAAAAAGAGAAAGAAATAAAAAATAAAAGAAAACCACTTGGGTGAAGTTGAAAACCTTTCTGTCACCACAGCATTTCATTGAAAGAGGTTTCGGAAATCAAACTGAGTTTTAGAGATTTTTTTAAAGTATCTATTATTTTCTGTCTATTTCCTGCCTTTGAGGTGATGAGTTTGACACAAATTCACTGAAAAATGTTTTCTCGCTCTTATTTCTCAATGAGAATGCATTTTCTATAGACAAACACAAACAATTAAAAGCTGTTAAGTGATGTTTTTTGGCAGCAGCACAGTGGAGAGCCGAGACAACATGCAGGCCTCCTGGAGAAAAGGAAATGCCGGGGACAGTGTTCATCATCCCGGCAGGGCCCCGAGAACTTCTGAATGAGTAAAATGATTTGATTATGTTGAGGCTAATGACGATGGGCATACTTAAATCCATCTCCACGGATTTCTTTGCTTCTGTCCCTGATTCAGCGCCCTGTCAGCAGCTTGTTAGGCGGTTTTTAACTGCAGTCGTCAAGCTCCCCTCCTCATCTGATGACTACTGAGACAGTGAATAAAGAAGAAATATGAAGGTAATCAGAAAAGAAACATCAGAGACACATGGAAACGTGCACAGAGAATGACACAAAATAAAGATTAGAACTTCATCAACTTGGCACCGTTACGAACACCTGCCAGTGTTCATAAGTTTATGAATATATATATATACATCTATTTAGTCAGTTTGTTGATAGATACAGGTTTATCTGTTACACTTCAACCACATGTTGAGTTCTGTTCTAGTTTGGTTCCAGCCTTTAATTTTCTATTGTTCTTTTTTGCACTTTGCTTATTCTGTTTCTCTCACATTTGGATTTTAGGTATCATTAATTTTTAGTTGTTTAACATTTATCTAGTCACTGTCACATTCCTGTTTTTGCTGCTTTTGTCTGACACGCCCACCTGTCACTCCACGCCTTCTTCTCTGCACCTGTAACTCATCACACCCTGGTTTATCTCTGTATTTAAGCCCCATGGTTCCCTCTGTTCACTGCTAGTTTGTTGTGCATCCTGCCTCCTTCCAAGCCTCTTGTATTTTGCCTTGCCTGTTTTTTTTCGTTCTTGACCTTTGCTTGCCCTTGACCACGTTTTTGTCTCAGCTGGTTATCTTGCTTCTCTGTGTCTGAACCCAGCCTGTTTGTTGACTTTGTTTTTGCCACCTCCTATGTACCTGTTTGCCCATGCTCGAACTCTGCTTGTTTAATGACCACGCCGCCACCTCACAAGCATCTGTACCTCCACCTGTCTGATTGTCATCTTGTGCACCGACCGCAACCTGTTTTTGATTAAACCTGTTTCTTATCCATCATCTGAGTCATGAGTCTGCATAGGTGTCCACCTGCCTGCTGTGCCACTTCACCAGAGATCCTGACATACCCTCCTCAAACGTTAACCATGACCCCTCCAGACCCCTCCCTTTCACCCCACATTTTGTGCACCCATCAAGAAATGAATTTGTACCCCGTCACAAACCCGTAGATTAATTTGCTTTTCGTAACCCAGTCCCACAAACTGCCGTGAGACTGAGTTGGATAGAAAGTTAAAAAAGCTGAAAAAATGGGGTAAATTGACTGAGAGGAACTGTCAAGAAAAAAGGACCTGGGATCAACAGGCAGGCATATGTGATGAAGTGGTGAGACTGGCCCAGTCTAAATCAATCAATCAATCAATCAATTTTTTTATATAGCGCCAAATCACAACAAACAGTTGCCCCAAGGCGCTTTATATTGTAAGGCAAGGCCATACAATAATTATGTAAAACCCCAACGGTCAAAACGACCCCCTGTGAGCAAGCACTTGGCTACAGTGGGAAGGAAAAACTCCCTTTTAACAGGAAGAAACCTCCAGCAGAACCAGGCTCAGGGAGGGGCAGTCTTCTGCTGGGACTGGTTGGGGCTGAGGGAGAGAACCAAGAAAAAGACATGCTGTGGAGGGGAGCAGAGATCGATCACTAATGATTAAATGCAGAGTGGTGCATACAGAGCAAAAAGAGAAAGAAACAGTGCATCATGGGAACCCACCAGCAGTCTACGTCTATAGCAGCATAACTAAGGGATGGTTTAGGGTCACCTGATCCAGCCCTAACTATAAGCTTTAGCAAAAAGGAAAGTTTTAAGCCTAATCTTAAAAGTAGAGAGGGTGTCTGTCTCCCTGATCTGAATTGGGAGCTGGTTCCACAGGAGAGGAGCCTGAAAGCTGAAGGCTCTGCCTCCCATTCTACTCTTACAAACCCTAGGAACTACAAGTAAGCCTGCAGTCTGAGAGCGAAGTGCTCTATTGGGGTGATATGGTACTACGAGGTCCCTAAGATAAGATGGGACCTGATTATTCAAAACCTTATAAGTAAGAAGAAGAATTTTAAATTCTATTCTAGAATTAACAGGAAGCCAATGAAGAGAGGCCAATATGGGTGAGATATGCTCTCTCCTTCTAGTCCCCGTCAGTACTCTAGCTGCAGCATTTTGAATTAACTGAAGGCTTTTTAGGGAACTTTTAGGACAACCTGATAATAATGAATTACAATAGTCCAGCCTAGAGGAAATAAATGCATGAATTAGTTTTTCAGCATCACTCTGAGACAAGACCTTTCTGATTTTAGAGATATTGCGTAAATGCAAAAAAGCAGTCCTACATATTTGTTTAATATGCGCTTTGAATGACATATCCTGATCAAAAATGACTCCAAGATTTCTCACAGTATTACTAGAGGTCAGGGTAATGCCATCCAGAGTAAGGATCTGGTTAGACACCATGTTTCTAAGATTTGTGGGGCCAAGTACAATAACTTCAGTTTTATCTGAGTTTAAAAGCAGGAAATTAGAGGTCATCCATGTCTTTATGTCTGTAAGACAATCCTGCAGTTTAGCTAATTGGTGTGTGTCCTCTGGCTTCATAGATAGATAAAGCTGGGTATCATCTGCGTAACAATGAAAATTTAAGCAATACCGTCTAATAATACTGCCTAAGGGAAGCATGTATAAAGTGAATAAAATTAGTCCTAGCACAGAACCTTGTGGAACTCCATAATTAACTTTAGTCTGTGAAGAAGATTCCCCATTTACATGAACAAATTGTAATCTATTAGACAAATATGATTCAAACCACCGCAGCGCAGTGCCTTTAATACCTATGGCATGCTCTAATCTCTGTAATAAAATTTTATGGTCAACAGTATCAAAAGCAGCACTGAGGTCTAACAGAACAAGCACAGAGATGAGTCCACTGTCCGAGGCCATAAGAAGATCATTTGTAACCTTCACTAATGCTGTTTCTGTACTATGATGAATTCTAAAACCTGACTGAAACTCTTCAAATAGACCATTCCTCTGCAGATGATCAGTTAGCTGTTTTACAACTACCCTTGCAAGAATTTTTGAGAGAAAAGGAAGGTTGGAGATTGGCCTATAATTAGCTAAGATAGCTGGGTCAAGTGATGGCTTTTTAAGTAATGGTTTAATTACTGCCACCTTAAAAGCCTGTGGTACATAGCCAACTAACAAAGATAGATTGATCATATTTAAGATCGAAGCATTAAATAATGGTAGGGCTTCCTTGAGCAGCCTGGTAGGAATGGGGTCTAATAAACATATTGATGGTTTGGATGAAGTAACTAATGAAAATAACTCGCGTGAACAAATGGAGAGTAAGAGGAGTGGGAGCTTTCAACTGGATGGTGGGTTTGATGAACTTGGGTCAATAAACAGTGGCATGCTTTGATTTAACATTGCGTCTGTGTTAATCTGTATGATGTATGAGTAAACCTTTTATAATATGATTTAATTTGTATCCACTATTAATGATTTTAGTCAGGAATCAGAATGTGATGGAGATATTATTATAATATATTGGTTTTAACCAACCCGATCTTGGATAAGTGGTTGAAGATGCGTGAGTGTGTGGGTTTTAACCTTTTCCCTTGTGTTTCTCAAAAACGTAACTGTTGCACATTAAATTCTGCCTGAAACCTTGGTAACATGAATGTGCCAAACCCCAATGTTAGCACATAAATGATAATGTTTGTCTGTATGGTACAAATCAATACACAGCATATGGAGACATAACGTTACAGCCCTCGTAATTCAACCAACTTTAATATATGACCAAAACACAACAAAAAGCCCGTCCTGCTCGGCAATTTACCTGACATATCAAAGAGGTGGAACAAAGCCGATGAGTGACACGCAGTGACCTCTCCTTCTTTCCCATCAACACAACAAAGAGGCTTGCCGTACCATTTTCAGACAGCTGCTGCTCGGCTCACAGTGTTAGCCACTGAAACCAGTCAAACAAATGACTGTAAAGAAAAGAAAATCACGTTAGGGACAAGAGTGGAAGTGAAGAGAAATCTCAGTCTGTTGTTCTAATATTACTGATGCGATTGTTGGAGGCAAAGCAAGGCCTGCTGGGAGCTCTGTGAATGGTCATAATACACAAGCAGTTGCATGGTTGTGATTAAATTTTGTACTTAGGACGATGTTCAGGAAAATGATTTACCCAGATGCATTAGACATCATTTAGAGTCTCCTCTAATATTTGTGGATATGTGTGTGTGTGTGTTTGTTTTTTTAGAAGCAGGATTAAACAACATATTCTCTTCATATTGATATTAAATACACAGTAAACTCACCAGTTTTAAATTAACACTGACAGCGTACATATGGTCCCACTCTGACCAGAGCACGGCCATATGTACAGTGACAGTGTTAATTTAACACTGTCAGTGTTAGCTTTGCATTGGTGATTTTACTGTGTAGATATTATTGTTCAGGTACTGTTGTAACTTGACAATATGATGGAGAATCCTTTAAGAAAAAGCATATAAAACCTGAAAGTCTTATTTTTGCTTTTTTGTCATTTAAGTTTTTTTGTTATTTAAATGCAAAATGCTGATTGAATTAATAAATATGCCTCTCATCTGATGACTGTAGTATTATATTATGGTTCCAAATGAGCTGTTTGGAACTACGTCTTGGTCTAAATGTTATTTTAAAGCATTTTTCATCAGTAAACCCACAGTTTTTGTCCCTGTATCATCTGCAGATTCAGGCATTTGTCTATCCAGCAGTTCCTGTTTTTGCTTGGAATCGCCACAGTAGATCTGGTACATCTGGCACAAATTTGATGTTGGAAGCTCTTGCTGGTGCAGCTGTATATATGAGAATGGAACGTTGTCATTGTTGGTGGTCACTCGTGTCCGAGCAGTGGTTTTATGGCAGGATCCCTTGGGGCTCAATTGTTGCTGTTCAGGGGCTGACAGTGTCTGATGTGGGTGTTCAAGCCCAGAGCAGAGAAGAAGAGATGTGGACAGTTTTTACAGGGATGGGTATAGGTGGTGAACGAGTAAGGAGAAGCCGTTCTTTATGTTGTTGTCTCTTGGCCTATGGCTTGTGACACTGTTCATGTTCCAAGCGGTCTTTCCCTGAAAGATGGTGGGCCTTCACTCAGGGCAGTCCTCTGCGAGGGTCTCCTAGTTCACATGGTTGATGTTGCAGTGGAGGAAAGTGGCCTTCAGTTGGTCACAAAATTGACGTTTATGGGATCCTCGGGGTCTTGTGCCGAGTTCAAGTTGTGAGAACAGGATCTGACGAGGGAGTCGGGTTGTGGACATTCTTCTAATGTGTCCTATCCAGTGGAGGTGGTGTTGTGCCATTGTGGCCTGGATGCTGGGGAGATTGGCTTGGAGAAGGACGGATTCATTGGTGATGAGGTCTTGCCGTTTGATCTTCAAGAGAATGGAACACAGGTAGCCTTAAACCAGATGCGTGTACACCAACTGCTTGCCCCTCATTATTGTGATAGCTTTGAAAAACAAATTTAAATGACTAATGTTGAATCATTTCTGGATATATTAAAATGCAATGGAAGCGATGGTTAATTCTGCAAGTTTTCTACAAAGGTGAACACTCTTAAATATGACAACAAGAAACAAACACATAAACATTTCGGTTACATTTTTGAGTTTCCTCATGTTGCGTTGGCTTCAAACAGATTTCACCACATCTTATCAACCAATAATTATCTCCAGCAGAAATATGCTTCATATCTTGTTGTTACTCATTAAATATATAACCTCCCTCCTTCAAAAAGAAAAAGACTAACGCATCCTCAGTCTGGACACCTCTATGTATACAGTTGTGAGCGTATGTCCTTGTGTTGCGACCTGTTAGTCCCTCAGCATTATCGTCACTTCCTTGTCTTCTGTGGGTCACGTTGGCAGGGCTGTGATGGTGAAAAAAGACAAAGAAGGAGTGAGAGTGAAGCAAGATGGAAGAAGAAAGGAATGAAGAAAAAGAGAACGTTTCACCGCTTTCAGAGAGACTCCATCGTCGGAGCCCTTCTAATTACATTACCCAAGAAAACTTTTACTTATTGCTAATGGAATTCGCTTATAATTGAACCAGTGGAGCAAAAGTCCATTTGCATTGATCCAGATATGTATAGAGCCAAAGTCAGTCTATCTATTCTGTGAGGGAATTAGAGGCCGCTAATCCTATAGAGCCCGACTGTATAATCCATGTTAAAAGATCAATACTGGCTGGAAACCACATGAGCTGTTTTCATTGTCTGTCTGCCTGAACATACCCACATCTGTGTGTTTTCAAGAATGTATGTTTTGCATATAAATCCTTCAGTGTGTGGGAACTGGCCATCCTCTGCTTGTCCTTGGCTCTGGCCTCTCATGAACGAGGGGCTGTGTTGTGTGCTGACGGGGTGTGTTGAGGCCATTTCAACTCAACTGTTAACACCGTACAAATAAGCTGGCATGCTGGCGTTTATTTCATCTTACACCCATCATCTAGCGTGCCCTCTGACAGCTTTAACCCCTGGGAAAAGCAGAAGCAATAAAACAAGGGTGGAGGCAGCTCCAGTGTGAACAGTCTGAATAAAAAAATGGATGTTTAAGATTATAAAATTAGTACAGATCTTCACTGAAGAAAGAAATGAGCGGAAGAAAGGACTTATTGTCTCATCTTGGAAAAGAAAGAAACTACGCTTACCTGAATTACAGCAACTATGGGGACATTGCACTGTTCTTAAATAGGTTTCTTACAAGGGCAATTCTAAATAGGATTCAGTGCCACCTGCTTGCTGCTCAGTCTGGTTTCACACCAATAAGTCAACCATCAACTGCATCTTACCTCTGTGGGTTCTTAATGAATGAATGATGAAGTTTTACATCACAACACCAATAAATATGTAAACAAGATGCACTGGTGCACTGTGACCTCAAGCACGGGAGGCAGGCATTCTAACAAGGCGGCTAAAACCTAAAATCTAATACCCCTGTCACACTAGAGGCGGAATGAGCCCGTAAATTCGTTCCACATTCGGTAAGTGTCGAGTTGCATTTGAAAACGTCGGACAGGATTCAGAGAGCAGTCTAAACAGTTGGGCACAGTCGTGCGGACAGTCCAAATGTGGAGCACAAGCACTCAACTGTCGAGGTGCGTTTGAGGTTAAAGTGCAGTTAAGGGCAGTCTGACCACAATCTGACTGCATTCTAAATATCTAAATACGGCATGAAAATGGCATTTGAAGCATTCTGATCGTGTTCGAGGGGCAGTTCAAAATGATCCGCCATGTTGAATTCTGGCCAAACGCCCTGACTGTGCCTGAATGCACCACGAGTGCTGCAGGAATTTATTTCTTCGACCCGCAACCAGATCTCACTCGTTCGGCAGTGTAAGTGCATTCATCATATTCTCACTGCATTCTTACAACTGTCTGGGTAATCCTAATGTGTTCCACCAACATTTGTACTGTGTTTGGAGGCCATTGTGCATGGCATATGCATGGATCATTCGGGGCGGGTCAAAGCACAGTCTGGGTATTTGGACAGCGGTCTTCCACCATTCTTATTTCCTTCCAGATGTGGCATAAATTTAGATTTTTTTTAACATTCCGCCTTATTCAGCTTGATGCATGCTCATTCTTGCTAAGTGTGATGGGGCCTTTTTGCTTTGAGGAGTGAGGTTTACTGTCTGCAGAGCATTCTACCCACTGGCTATGATCACATAATCATGGTAATCTGGATTAATCATTTCAAAACTTGAGGTTGTGACCTCTTAAAATCAATCATTGTCTGGATGTTCACTCCAAACAAGGGTGCGTATTTATTGGACTTGTGAACTATTTGCAGAAGTAATTTATGTTAATCAAATTATTTTGCGTGAACCAGAGACACAACAAAATCACCAATAATTCAAGAGAAGCAGTACAGTAGTTGAGCACAGATGTAGATCCTGAGGCCCATTGGTGAAAGTGCTTTTCCACAGACTCCGTAGCGTGAAACAGATGAGAGCGTACAACTCCCTCTGAATGTAATGGCCATTCCTTCCCCTTCCCAAACCTTTGTCTAACACAGGTGACTTTATGCTGGAAATACATTACAAAAGTGAGTTGAAAACAACCATTAAATGAAAAGGAAGGATATAAAACCTCATGTTGCTGCTTCACTGCCTCACCTCAGGGAGCCTTGGTGGCTGCTGTCTTCTGTGCACTCTGACAGGTTGGCACTAATTCCTTTCATTTGCACCCACAGTCCCAATATCACAGCACTGTGCCTTTGCCACCATCCAGTTTAAATGGAAGGACAGGCACGTCTCTGTGATTGGTTGATATTACCAATACCACTATGCGTAATGGAGAGAACAAAGTCAAACCGCTGGTGCCTTGTGCCCTCTTTTGCACTGATAATTCCATTTTTCCACTGTTTAAACAGCAATATGCCCTCAAACACAGCCCAAATGGATTTTCACCACCTGTGCAGCTTGTTTTTACATCCACCACCAATACTGGGCCAGAAAACCTTCAAGGTCTGCATGAGGCTGAATGTGAAAGAAACAACTTAGTAAATTATAAGATGTCTGACGAATGTGTTGGCATTATTGTGGCTATTTTAAATGGTGCTGTGATGAAAATCAACAAACAACCAATTTTGAGATTTCCTGGAGGCCGATTTCCTTTGGAGGCTTTCCTGGAAGCTTCCTGCAGGGTGGACAGTCTTGTCAGTGTACATCTGACCTCAGCTTCTGCTGTGCCCAGACTTGTCATACGTGACATTTTTTCCTGAATTTGATGATGTCACATGGAATTACCCCATTCCTTGATCAGGAAAAGGTTTAACAATGCAGGTAGCACTGCAAAGCGATTCGGACCTTAGCCGAGATATTTATGGGTGCTCTTCAAGTTATTATTGATTGTTATATTTCTTTAGTTTTTTATATCTGTTTCAAATGACATTTTATTGTATCCACCACTGGAATTTTCCAAGTTTAAAGTATAATAGATTACAGGATCACATCAGCTCCTCACTATTGCTTGTGATCTGAACACCAAATGTAAATTTCACCCTCTTTTTCATGATCAGCCACCTCATCATCATAATAACTTCAATGTGGTGTTATTTGTTTGCATGAGTTTCACATGATATCACAGTGGGAGATCAGTTAAGCAGTCAAACCTAATCAAATCACAAGGCTTTAACTGAGTGACATCGATAAACTCGGGGAAATAATTCATCGTGGCGGTCCATCAGTCGCATCCATATTCACTTCCCTGCTCAAACATGGTGACGGATCCCCCCACAGACCCTGAGAATGTGCTAAATGACCTCACACACTGACAGCATCATCGCACACACTCAATAGCGACCTCATTGATGAGCCAGAGCCTGCCAATACCCAAACACACGTACACACTCAGCAGCCAGGAGGTCACGGCGACCCCGTCATCATCACAGCAGCTGGAGGTGGGCAGTAGAAGCAGTGCTGCAATGACATTGGCCGTGTGCAGTGGCTCGAATCTGATGACTAAGAAATCCAAATATGAGATTAGTCCTTCTGGCTATTCTGCTCCTAAGTGCCACTCCACACAAATGGGGCTCTAAGAAGATAGTAACGGTACAATTGCTTTTATAGGGATGGAGTTATTTAATTACAAGCCCTGAGAGTGAAATGTTGCTATAACTGTATTGCTACTGAGATACGAGCAATTTTATAAGCTCTGGGAACAGAGGATAAGAAGAAACCTGAGGGTGAAGTTTGTATGTGCATGGAAGAATATTGTGCTATCAGTGTCTTTACAGGAACTGAAAGGTTTTAGTGATAAGCTGGAGGACATCCATTAGAATGCATACCTTGGCAAAACCAAAAACAAAACAACAAAAAACTGACAGTGCAATGTTTCACCATTTTTGAAGATGCATATTTTTATTCCAGGTTAAACCTCATCTTGAACCCAATATGGTCAAACTTGGTTCAGTACCAAAATTCCCAATCTCATAGCCATTTTTTCTTTTTTCTTTGTGCCTTTATTGGAAAGACTGTGAGGAATTACATACAACATGGGCTGCCAAACTCAGGAACCAAATGTAGAACATTGCAGATGGAACAGGCAAAGCAGTGCATATCTCAGTGGTACTATACAATTGATGCACTTGTCACTTTCACACCCAACACCCACATCATGTTAGCAGTGAATATAATTCTGCATATCTGTGCAACAGTGGGCATGTTTCTCTTAAAATTAGGTATTGTTAGGAGCAGTGCCCATGCATTGCTGTTGCAAAGTGATGTTCGTAAGATTCAGATGGACTCACATAGGTGGGGTCACAATAGCCGTGGGATGTGTCCTGGGATGCACATTAGCACATCGTACCACCATAAAGCTGAATTGAAAACAAAAATTAACCGCCAAAATAAAAGTCAAAATAATGTAAAAATACAACATTTTAACAATTCTGGTTTGTACCATAATTTTACACTGGTTGGCTTTGTCTTCAAATTAGTTGGAACACAGAACCGATATGTGTTGGCCACAGGGTCCAGGTACAACTGTGATGGGGTTATCTGTACTGTTACTTTAGGGTTGGGGAGAGGACTGGGTGGTCAGAAGAGGATGTAGATGCAGCTTTGTAGAGCAAGGTGCTTAAACTCTTTCCTTCAAAGAGCTGTGGTGGATGATTGCAAAATAATGACACACTTTTGACACTTTGCATGCAAATCCATTTCCTTGCCAGAAAACCTCTTACTTCTGCCATCACCATCTAAATGACAATACACTAGATGCTATGACATTTATGGCGACTTCACACTTGAATGAATTTGATGCCCATACTAGCACACAATCTTGCGTGCCAGTGAGTAAACTGAATGAATGAATGAATGATTTATTCAGCATACAAAACTCCTTATCAAAAAAGAAAACACTTTACAGGAGCACATGTGGCCGAAAGGATGTAGGCAGTGTTGTGTGTTGGGGGGTGTGGCTGGATGTTTTGGTGTTCTTTTCTTTTCTTTGCTCTTCAGGTGGCATGGAAACTGATTTGTCTGTGGAGAAGGTGCTGGCTGAAGAGTCCTTCACCCTCATCAACATCATGTGCAGCACCTGTGTCTGGTGCTCACATGCAACCTTAAAGACTTTCAGCTGAAGCAGATAATTGGATGGCGTTCTGCATTTAAATCATGTGTGATTCAAGCAGAACTGCCGGGAACTCGACCTTGTGATGTTCGTTTGTGAGACGCTGAGGACCGCGCCTGGGTTTGACACATCGAGCCCGTGAAGCAAGGAAGGGTGAGGACACATGCTGTCAGCACACATCAAAGGTGATTAAGTGTTTGACTAATTGTTGATAGTAACTTGGTGTTTTGTTACACAGTATACTTGAATTGTGATGAGAATTGTGCAGCTTGCTTCTCACTGCTGTGGCGTGCGGATAAGTGATCCTCCACCTGTTGTGAGAAGCTGCTCATTTGCATAAAGTTAAAAAGATACAGACCTGAATGTGTTGCTGATAGCGTGTGTCTTTTGAAAGATATTGTTGTAACTGCTGACTTACCTCACCTCTTCTTTGCTTCACAGAGAGTCAGTTTGTCGTGTCCACCTGGGGGGTGTTTGGCGGTGGTAGTGGGTCCAGGAGCGCCGGGCTTTGATCCTTACGGGTGCTGGAGAGCGTGCCAGCCTTCACTCCACCAGAAGGACGCTATTTTTGTTTTTACACTTTTTATGCACAGCGGGTGGAATAAATATATTGTTTTTGGAACTGCTTTTCTGGTTATTTGTAGCGCTGGGTTCCGTCTGACGCAGGTCCGCTCCTCAACCCGCGTCGACACATAACAGGCAGAAGCAAAAGCTTATATACTGTACACCCACCCCTTTTACCACACACACATATATATATATATATAAATATATATATATATATATATATATATATATATATATATATATATATATATATATATACACACATACAAGGTCTATTAGAAAAGTATCCAACCTTATTATTTTTTTCAAAAACCATATGGATTTGAATCACGTGTGATTGCGTCAGACAAGCTTGAACCCTCGTGCGCATGCGTGAGTTTTTCCACGCCTGTCAGTTGCGTCATTCGCCTGTGAGCAGGCTTTGAGTAAGGAGTGGTCCAGCCCCCTCGTCGCTGTTTCATTGCCAGGAAATGGCGGAATGATTTGGGCTTTTTTTCCATCAGAATTTTTTCAGAAACTATTAGAGACTGGCAGCTGGAAACCATTAGAAAAATTTATCTGGCTTTCGGTGAAAATGTTACGGGCTTGGTAGAGAATAAGGAGTGTTACTGTCGCTTTAAGGACGGCCCCCAGCGGCTGTGGGGCGCGCCGCGCTCTGAAGCCACCATCGACAGGCTGAATGACCATTTCATTTCTAAACGGATGGCTGTCTAGATCGGTGACCATCATGTGCCATTTCTCTGGTTATCACAAGAGCTGGACATCAACCATTTTCCGGCAGATTTCACTTTTAACAAGAGATTTTGTCATGGAAAGCCGAGCGGAGGCTTCGCGTGTCGCGATGGATTCGCTACTGGAACGAGACAAAACCACCTCCGTTTTGGTCTCACAGGGCGGCTTTGAGATGGCGTTCAGACAGCTGTCGGTGGTTTTTCCATCGAGTGATTATCCAAGAAATTGTGGATGGGCCTGGACATGCCAGAACATGTCCTGTGAGGCTTCATCACGGCGTTGCTTTGCGCCATGCGGCACCTCCGCATGTCTGTCTCAATGTGCCGAAAAAGTGCTGATGTCCATGTCTTTTCACAATTCCTGTGTTAGTCAGATGACGTCCCGGATAAAACACAGCGTCCAGTTTGGAAATGAACGGCACATTCCACTGTTACAGGAGTTTTTTGTCATGGAAAGAGGAGCGGAGGCTTCGCGCGTCACGGTGAAGGTCTGTTAGAAAAGTATCTAACCTTTTTATTTTTTCAAAAACCTGATGGATTTGAATCATGTGTGCTTGCATGAGCCAACCTTGAACCTTCGTGCGCATGCGTGATTTTTTTTCACACCTGTCGGTTGCGTCATTTGCTTGTAAGCAGCCTTTGTGTGAGGATGGGTGGAGTCTCTTGTTGTTTTTTCTTTGCAAGGAAAATGGCGGAACGACTGGAGCAGCGCGACTGCACCAAATTTTGCCAGAAACTGGGCAACAGCCAGGTGGAAACCATTCGGATTATTCAGACGGCTTTCGGTGACGATCCTATGGGCATCACACAGATTAAGGAGCGGTACAACCGGTTTAAAGATGGCCACACAACGGTGGAGAGTGCGTCGCGCTCTGGGCAGCCATCAAC
This sequence comes from Thalassophryne amazonica, assembly GCF_902500255.1. Lineage (NCBI taxonomy): Eukaryota > Metazoa > Chordata > Actinopteri > Batrachoidiformes > Batrachoididae > Thalassophryne > Thalassophryne amazonica. The sequence goes on along the minus strand of NC_047109.1, from coordinate 64,879,005 downwards.
ACGCTGAAATGACAGGATCATTCCAAAGTGAACGCTGTGATGATGTGGTACCATCGTGTGACTATCCGAGAAACTGCGGAAGAGGTGGACATCAGCACTTGTTTGGCACAGTCCACTGTGACAGAAGATTTTGCCATGAAAAGAGTTGCAGCGAAATTCATCGGCACGAAGCTGATGGCGCAGCAAAAGCGCCACCGTGTTGAAGCCTCACAGGACATGTTGTGACATGCCCACCTCTTCCACCATTCGGAAGATTCAGACGGCTTTCGGTGGCTTTTCAGTCGTGTGACTATCCGAGAAATTGTGGAAGAGGTGGGCATGTCACAACATGTCCTGTGAGGCTTCAACACAAAGGTGCGTTTGCTCCGCCATCAGCTTCGTGCCGAAGCCTTTGGCACGAATTTCACTGCCACTGTTTTCATGGACAAATCTTCTGTCACAGTGGAATGTGCCGAAACAGTGCTGATGTCCACCTCTTCCGCAATTTCTCGGATAGTCACAGACTATCAGTCACAGTCACAGTCCCGCATCACTACAGTATTCACTTTGGAAATGACCTGGTCATTTCAGCATGTTGATGGCTGTCCGGAGCGTGGCTCGCTCTCCAAACCGGTCTTTAAACTGGTTGTACCACTCCTTATTCTGTGTGATGCCCATAACATCATCACCGAAAGCCATCTGAATAATCTGGTTTCCACCTGGCTGTCGCCCAGTTTCTGGCAAAAATTGATGCAGTCGCGCTGCTCCAGTTGTTCCGCCATTTTCCTTGCAAAGAAAATCCGATGAGAGAGTAGACCCATCCTCACACAAAGGCTGCTTACCAGCAAATGATGCAATCGACAGGCGTCAAAAAAATTCACACATGCGCACAAAGGTTCAAGTTTGGCTAATGCAAGCACACGTGATTCAAATCCATCAGGTTTGTGAAAAAAATAAAAAGGTCGGATACTATTCTAACAGACCTCATATATATATATACACACACACACGAGGGCTGTCAATAAAGTATAGGACCTTTTTATTTTGTTCAAAAACTATATGGATTTCATTCATATGTTTTTACGTCAGACATGCTTGAACTCTCGTGCGCATGCGTGAGTTTTTCCACGCCTGTCGGTGACGTCATCCGCCTGTGAGCACTCCTTGTGGGAGGAGTCATCCAGCCCCTCGTCGGAGTTCCTTTGTCTGAGAAGTTGCTGAGAGACCGACGCTTTGTTTGATCAAAATTTTTTCTAAACCTGTGAGACACATCGAAGTGGACACGGTTCGAAAAATTAAGCTGGTTTTCGGTGAAAATTTTAATGGCTGATGAGAGATTTTGAGGTGATGCTGTCGCTTTAAAGACTTCCCACGCGGCTGCGAGCCGACGCTGCAATCCGTCCGCACGTCTTTCATTTAAAAAAAATCTCCTTTAACAGTGGAATATCCGGATAAAATGCTGAAACCGACTTCTTCTGAAACTTCTCTGTTCTCTCACGACGTCCTGGATCAATAGAGCCTGAAATGTGGAGGTTTTCAGCTTGAAACAGGCTGACGACGGCGCCTGAGAGCGCTGCACGACGTCTCGCACCATGGGAAGTCCTTAAAGCGACAGTATCACCTCAAAATCTCTCATCAGCCGTTAAAATTTTCACCGAAAACCAGCTTAATTTTTCGAACCGTGTCCACTTTGATGTGTCTCACAGGTTTAGAAAAAATTTTGATCAAACAAAGCACCAGTCTCTCAGCAACTTCTCAGACAAAGGAATTCCGACGAGGGGCTGGACGACTCCTCCCACAAGGAGTGCTCACAGGCGAATGACGTCACCGACAGGCGTGGAAAAACTCACGCATGCGCACGAGGGTTCAAGCATGTCTGACGTAAAAACATATGAATGAAATCCATATAGTTTTTGAACAAAATAAAAAGGTCCTATACTTTATTGACAGACCTCGTATATATATATTCAAACATGGACCCTTTGGCTAGTCCTTGCCATGATCAGATGTTTAGTTGTGAAATTAGAGAAACATAACGTGTTTATCAGCATGGACAAATGCAAGTAGGGGTGTAATTAAATGTGCACTCACACACAAGCCAAGAAGGGTCAGCTAAACTGACAGGCAAAAGCAGAAGCACCATGGTAAGAAGTACAACAAAAGTAAAGCATGAGGGAAAAGGTGCCATCATGTCTTCATGTAACACTTTGGAAAACTGAACGCGAATTGAGAAAACCAGCCAAATATGAAGAGAAATCCAACAAATGTTATCCATTCAGAGACTGTGATATCAATTACTTTTTCTTTTTCATTTTCAAATTTTGTCTCCAACATTGCTGTTTCTGCAGAGCGTTGCAAAGGAATTAGCTGTCAATTACATACTGTGGGTGGAAGGACATCTCTGTCCTTTCAAAAGTAGATTTATACTGTTGTGTTTGCAGTAATGTCCCAATGAAGGCTGATAATGCGAGATTGAAACACATACCTCAGACATGAGTGCAAATCACATACCAGAATAAAAACACAAACCTGCTGCAAACACTGAAGCATTAAGTACAGTCAGGTAAATCAGCATTTGGACAGTTACATGTAATCTTATAAATTTTGCTTCTGTACTCCACTACAATAAAGGTGAAATAAACAAGAGTTTCTTGTAGCATTTGAGGCAGTAAAATATTACGAGCGAAGTGTCATGCAGCGGCACAAAGCTCACTCGTGGTACACTGTGTCCCAAACAGGAAGTGCCAAATTTTGAGTCCACAGGGAAACAGGAAATGTCAAATGTTGAACACTTCCTGGATCGACACTTCCTGAATTGACAGTAGATGAGATCTCAGGGAATCTCACGGGAATTCAGTGGCAGGTTCACACTGAAACAGGAAGTGCCAAATTTTGATCTCACAGTGAAACAGAAAATTTCAAATGTTGAACAATTCCCGGAGCTACAGCAGTAGATATTAACCTATTTTTCTTTATGTTGTTTTTGCACTGCTATATTTATCCTCTGTAAGGTTTTTATGTAACTTTTTGTTTGTCTCAATTGAAAAAAAAAAAAAAATGTAAAAAAGAGAAAGAGGAGATCTCACGTGAATAGAGGAGATCTCACGGGAATTCAGTGCGCAGTCAACACTGAAACAGGAAATGCTCAATCACCCTGCTCAGCGTGCCGCTCTCGTTGGAGCGACAGCTGCCATTTTGGCATTGTGGGATAGCTTGCCGGACTACTTTCACCTGCTGATGGATGAGTGCGAGTATATTGACTTACGATCATTTAGGTGTAAAAACACTCAAGATACACAAGTTCTTGTGCCAGATATACTCCTCATGTTTTTGTTACCCATTAAAACGCACTGTCATCGCAAATACAGCATTGTTTGGGAACTACTTTTGTGCAGGAATTCATCAAACACGTTGGCCACGGGTCAACGTACTGTAATGATCATAGTTCTAATGTTCATGTTGTCACGCAAGGGTTAACTGTTTACGAGTTGGGAGGGGGAGTGAGAGAGAGAGGAAAAGAGGAGGAAGAGGAAGCAGCTCGGTGTTATGAGGTGTCTTCAGCATGAGTTGTGGCTGCAACAGCAACTCTTTTCTTTTTTGAGTGTTAAATAAAAGTTCTGGAAGAGAACCACGGTCTTTGGCTGACTTCTCTGCAGCTAGGGGTATTACATTGGTGTCAGAAGCTTGGAATTCACCCACTGCATGAGCCACTGCTCTAAACGGGGGGAGAAGATGTCCTCCAGCTCGAGTGCCTGGCTGCAGGTAAAGAAGGAGGCCAATGAGTGCACAATAGACATTCCAGAAAGCGCCATGATTGCCTCGGAGTGCTGGAATTCACAGCAGCTGGACGCCATGCAGCCCACTCTTGAACGCAGCGCGGGCTCAGAGGCCAACAAAGATGGCGGCGCCCAGCAGCTCTTCGTCACCTGCTCCACAACACCGCTGTTCTCCGGAAGAGGGAGCTGGAAGCTTACCGAGCACAGTTCGAACTGTTAGCTGCCACTGCAGGCTGGTCCAAGAAGATTAAAGCTGTGCAGCTGGCACTTTCATTGACAGAGAAAGCTGCAGACTGCCTCCTGCTCCTGAGCCCGGAGGAGAGAGGGGACTACTCTATGTTGCTCAGAGCTCTGCAGAGACGTTTTGGACTTTTTAATCTGAAAGACTCCCTGCGGTGTGAGTTTAAACACCGTGTCAGGCGGCCAGATAAGCCCCGCGATCCCTGGCACATGAGATTGAGAGCCTGGGCAGATGTGCATATGATGGAATGCCAAGCACAATCCTGAATGAGCTAGTCTGTGACCAGTTCATCCATGCACTGACACCTGTGGAGCTGCACTTACACGTACAGCTCGCCCACCCTGTGACACTGGGTGAGGCGCTTGAACTGGCCCTGGAGAGGGAGATCGCCATCTGTGCCATAAAACGCTCCGTCGCTGTCCAGAAGCTAAAGGTCAGCAGGGAAATGGGAAAGGGTCTGTGTAGCCCGGATGACACGGACCCCGTCAACCATTCACCGGGACCCGCATGCTGATGCGGTAGAGACTGTGGGCTGGACAGAGGTGGGTGACCGCTGCCATGTTCCTGTGCTGGTTGGAAAGGTTTCCTGCCCAGCCCTTGTGGATACGGGATCTACTGCCACATTGATGATACCTGATGTCGTCCCAGAAGGGACCATTTTAGAGCCGACGTCAGTGAGGCTGCAGACAGTGACTGGTCAGATGGCTGAAATGAAAGGCAGAGGAACTTTTGTTTTCACGGTAGGGGGTTTGACAGTGACTTTTCTGGCATGGGTGGCTGAGGTGAAAGACCCATGTGTCTTGGGCCTGGACTTCTCAGAAGCACAGGGTGTGTAGTGGACCTCGGGGCAGGTGTGCTCGTTTTGCCGGGAGGGCAGACTATCCAACTGATCCCACACTGCAATCAGGTTCTCCCGGTGGCGCCCATCTCATGCACTGCTGCACATTCAGAGATAGTCAGTCCTCATCTGGATGAGATCCAGCCCAGCCCGCCCACACCACTCACCCCAGCTGTGCTGTCTGCAGATGTTTTAGCCCCGCTGGATGCCCCAGTAGATCGGTTGGAGGCTATCGGGGGTATCTGGCAAGGAAGCTGCATTGGTCTGGATGAACGGCAGCAAGTGGAACTGTGGCAGGTTCTGTGGGAATTTAAGGCCATTTTTGCACTCATTGAAAATGACGTGGGCCTCACACACCTGACAGAGCACTACATTGACACTGGGGATACACGGCCCATCAAAGTGCGACCCCATGGCTTGCCTAAGATTCGACAGGAGGCTGCTGATCGTGAGGTTCAAGCCATGCTGGAGGCGGGCATAATCGAGCCCTCAGACAGCCCATGGTCTTCGGCTGTGGTCATTGTCCCTAAAAAGAATAGCTCAAGGTGGAGGTTTTGCGTGGATTATAGGCCCCTAAATAAGGTGACAAAAAAAGACTATTACCCCCTTCCCTGAGTCGATGAGACCCTGGATTTGGTGTCCGGTTCCTCATGGTTCTCATCACTGGACCTGCGCAGCAGGTATTGGCAGGTGCCCATCACCCAGGAATCCAGGCCAAAGACAGCATTCAGCACCACCAGGGGACATTGGCAGTTCAAGGTTCTCAGCTTTGGACTGTGTAATGTGCCTGGGACCTTCGAGAGGCTTATGGACAATGTTCTGGCCAAGGTTCCTCGACATGAGTGCTTGGTGTACTTGGACGATGTCCTCGTCCGTGGGAGGTCCTTCGAGGCTACGCTGGACTCCCTGAGGCTGGTGCTGGGAAGGATTGCTGCTGCCGGATTGAAGTTGCACCCGGAGAAGTGTCACTTTATGCAGCGAGAGGTGGAGTTTCTTGGCCACAAAGTGAACAGCGAAGGCATCAGCACGCTCCAGGTGAAAATTCAGGCTATCAGGGACTGGCCAGTCCCAGATAACCAGAAGCAGCTCAAGAGTTTTCTCGGAATGGCCTCTTACTATCAGAGGTTCGTGAAGGGTTTTTCCTGCATCGGAGCCCCCCTTTTCCGTCTCCTCCAGAACAACCAGCCTTTCATGTGGACACCAAACTGTCTAGAGGCATTTATTTTCTACCCTTAAGCAGGCTCTCACAAATGCCCCTGTTCTCACCACACCGGACCCCACTTTGCCATTCTTGCTGGATACGGATGCCAGTGATGTGGGAATGGGAGCAGTGTTGGCGCAGGTGGGTCCTGAAGGGGAGTGGGTGGTGGCATATTTCAGCCGCGTTTTCAATAAGAGTGAGAGACGCTACTGTGTGACCAGATGCGAGCTTCTGGCTGTTGTTTTGGCTGCACGGCACTTCAAGTATTATTTATGTGGCATGCCCTTCACAATCAGGACTGATCATGCAGCCCTTCAGGGGCTGGTATCTTTCAAGGAGCCAGAAGGCCAGGTTGCAAGATGGCTGGAGGAGCTGCAGTCTTTTCACTTCAGTGTCGTGCATCAACCAGGGGCCCAGCACGCCAATGCTGATGCCCTGTCCCGGCGTCCATGTGCAGTGGATGGCTGTAGCTACTGTGACCGCAGGGATGAAAGGGAAATGGAACTCAGGGGGGAGGGGTCGGCTGCTGAACAAACATGCTGCTCTCTAGAGGTTGTTGGGGCTGCAGATTGGACCTCTCAGCAGGAAGACGATAAAGAGTTGAAATCTATACGGCAGTGGGTTCAGAGCAGGGTCAGACCATCCTGGGAGGGGGTGATGGGCCTATCGGGGACTGTTAAGGGCCTGTGGAGTAAGTTTAGCACATTGTGCATGCTAGATGGGGTGCTCCAGCGGGCATGGAAGGAGCCTGCCACCGGGGAAGAGAGATGGCAGGTAGTGGTCCCCAAAACCCTTAGACAGACAGTGTGGAAGGCGTGCCATGGGGGTACAGGCTCAGGACACTTTGGGAGTACTAAGACCCTCCGTCGGCTGCGCCAGGGGTTTTACTGGGGTCAGCATCGCCATGATGTCCAGGATTTCTGTCGGCACTGCGATGATTGTGCAGCCTATAAAGGACCCTTTGATCAGTCCCGGTCCCCTCTACAGCAACAAGCAGTTGGGGAACCCATGGAGAGGGTAGCGGTGGACAGCATGGGCTCCTTTCCAGTGTCTGACCAAGGAAATAAGTATGTGCTCTGCGCAATGGACTACTTTACAAAATGGCCAGAAGCTTATGCTCTGCCAGACCAAGAAGCAGAAACAGTGGCAGACACCCTGTTGGAGGGCATGTTCAGCCGGTTTGGAACACCTGACATAATCCACAGTGACCAGGGCCGGAACTTCGAGTCCAAGGTTTTCACAGTTCTGTGTGACCGGCTGAATGTGCAGAAAACACGCACCACACCGTTACATCCACAGAGTGATGGCTTAGTGGAGTGTTTTAACCGCACGATGACTCCACCCATCCTCACACAAAGGCTGCTTACAAGCAAATGACGCAACCGACAGGCGTAAAAAAAATCATGCATACGCACGAAGGTTCAAGGTTGGCTCATGCAAGCACACGTGATTCAAATCCATCAGGTTTTTGAAAAAAATAAAAAGGTCGGATACTTTTCTAACAGACCTCATATATAGGTACAGTGAGGGAAATAAGTATTTGAACACCTTGTGATTTTGCAAGTTCTCCCACTTAGAAATCATGGAGGGGTCTGAAATTTTCATCTTAGGTGCATGTCCACTGTGAGAGACATAATATATATATATATATATATATATATATAAAAACTGGAAATCACAATGTATGATTTTTTTAATCATTTATTTGTATGTTACTGCTGCAAATAAGTATTTGAACACCTACCAACCAGCAAGAATTCTGGCTCACACAGACCTGTTAATTTTTCTTTAAGAAGCCCTCTTATTCTGCACTCTTTTCCTGTATTAATTGCACCTGTTTGAACTTGTTACTTGTATAAAAGACACCTGTTCACACACTTAATCAATCACACTCCAACCTGTCCACCATAGCCAAGATCAAAGAGCTGTCTAAGGACAACAGGGACAAAATTGTAGACCTGCACAAGGCTGAGATGGACTACAGGACAACAGGCAAGCAGCTTGGTAGAAGACAACAACTGTTATGATTATTTATTAGAAAGTGGAAGAAACACAAGATGACTGTCAGTCTCCCTCGGTCTGGGATTCCATGCAAGATCTCACTTTGTGGGGTAAGGATGATTCTGAGAAAGCTCAGAACTACACAGGAGGACATGGTCAATGGCCTGAAGAGAGCTGGGACCACACTCACAAAGATTACATTAGTAATACATGACGGTGTCATGGTTTAAAATCCTGCAGGGCAGCAAGGTCCCCCTGCTCAAGCCAACATGTCCAGGCCCGTTTGAAGTTCACCAGTGACCATCTAGATGATCCAGAGGAGGCATGGGAGAAGGTCATGTGGTCAGATGAGACCAGAATAGAGCTTTTTGGGATCAGCTCCACTTACCATGTTTAGAGGATGAGAACAACCCCAAGAAAACCGTCCCAACCGTGAAGCATGGGGGTGGAACCATCATACTCTGGGGGTGCTCTTCTGCAAAGAGGACAGGACGACTGCACCGTATTGAAGGGAGGATGGATGGGGGATGGGGTCATGTATTGTGAGATTTTGGCAAACAACCTCCTTCCCTCAGTAAGAGCATTGAAGATGGGTCATGGCTGGATCTTCCAGCATGACAATGACCCCAAAACACACAGCCAGGGCAACTAAGGAGGGGCTCCGTAAGAAGCATTTTAAGGTCCTGGAATGGCCTTGCCAGTCTCCAGACCTGAACTCAATAGAAAATCTTTGGAGGGAGCTGAAACTCCAAACCTGAAAGATTTGGAGAAGATTAAAAATAATTTTACAGATACATTATCTAACTTAACTATAAGAAGGGATTAAAATGCAACAGTTTTATCAATCCATTACAATATATTATATTATTATATGTATTATAAATAAGTACCTTTGAAACAAGATTCCAAATGCGTTCTCCACCACACGCCAATCACGAGACAACCTGTAGCTGTAGATAATTGCTCTGTAATTCTGCAATGACAGAATGGTTTCATCAGCCAATTTCTTAGAGAAAATGCATCATCGGCTACGAAATGATATGGCACAGACTTTATTTTACATAGCGTGACATCAAGCGGGACACAGCAGGAAGCATTGGCACGACAAATTGTGTGGCAGTGTGGGAATCGTATTCATGCAAGTGTCAAGGTGGATTTACAGTGCATCTGGAAAGTATTCACAGCACTCTACTTTTTCCACATTTTGTTATGTTACAGCCTTATTCCAAAATGGGGTAATTTCATTTTTTTCCCCTCAAAATTCTACTACCCCATAATAACAACATGAATAAGGTTTTTTTTTTTTCATTTTTGCAAATTTATTAAAAAATAAAAACCTAAGAAATCACATGTACATAGGAATTCACACCCTTTGCTCAATACTTTGTTGATGCACCTTTGGCAGTAATTACAGCTCCATGTCTTCTTGAATTTGAAGCCACAAGCTTGGTGCAACTATTTTTGGTTAGTTTTGTCCATTCCTCTTTGCAGCACCTCTCAAGCTGCAACCAGTTGGATGGGGAGCGTTGGTGCACAGCCATTTTTAGATCGCTCCAGAGATGTTCAATCAGATTCAGGTCTGGGCTCTGGCTGGGCCACTCAAGGACATTCAGAGTTGCCCTGAAGTCACTCCTTGGATATCTTGGCTGTGTGCTTAGGGTCATTGTCCTGCTGAAAGATGAACCATCGCCCCAGTCTGAGGTCAAGACCGCTCTGGTGTAGGTTTTCATCCATGGATGTCTCTGTACATTGCTGCATCCATCTTTCCCTCAATCCTGACTAGTCTCCTGGTTCCTGCCACTGAAAAACATCCCCACATGCTTCACTGTAGGGATGGTGTCCATTTTATTGTCTTGTCTCAGAGTGATGCTGAAAAACTAATTCATGCATTTATTTCCTCTAGGCTGGACTATTGTAATTCATTATTATCAGGTTGTCCTAAAAGTTCCCTAAAAAGCCTTCAGTTAATTCAAAATGCTGCAGCTAGAATACTGACGGGGACTAGAAGGAGAGAGCATATCTCACCCATATTGGCCTCTCTTCATTGGCTTCCTGTTAATTCTAGAATACAATTTAAAATTCTTCTTCTTACTTATAAGGTTTTGAATAATCAGGTCCCATCTTATCTTAGGGACCTCGTAGTACCATATCACCCCAATAGAGCGCTTCGCTCTCAGACTGCAGGCTTACTTGTAGTTCCTAGGGTTTGTAAGAGTAGAATGGGAGGCAGAGCCTTCAGCTTTCAGGCTCCTCTCCTGTGGAACCAGCTCCCAATTCAGATCAGGGAGACAGACACCCTCTCTACTTTTAAGATTAGGCTTAAAACTTTCCTTTTTGCTAAAGCTTATAGTTAGGGCTGGATCAGGTGACCCTGAACCATCCCTTAGTTATGCTGCTATAGACGTAGACTGCTGGGGGGTTCCCATGATGCACTGTTTCTTTCTCTTTTTGCTCTGTATGCACCACTCTGCATTTAATCATTAGTGATCGATCTCTGCTCCCCTCCACAGCATGTCTTTTTCCTGGTTCTCTCCCTCAGCCCCAACCAGTCCCAGCAGAAGACTGCCCCTCCCTGAGCCTGGTTCTGCTGGAGGTTTCTTCCTGTTAAAAGGGAGTTTTTCCTTCCACTGTAGCCAAGTGCTTGCTCACAGGGGGTCGTTTTGACCATTGGGGTTTTACATAATTATTGTATGGCCTTGCCTTACAATATAAAGCGCCTTGGGGCAACTGTTTGTTGTGATTTGGCGCTATATAAAAAAATTGATGGAATTGAATTGAATTGAATTTTCCACCAAACATGACGTCTGGCATTCACATGAAATAGTTCGGTCTTTGTCTCATCAGACCAGAGAATTTTATTTCTCATGGTCTGAGAGTTCTTCAGGTGCTTTTTGGCAAACTCCAGGTAGGCTGCCATGTCCCTTTTTCTAAGGAGTGGCTTCTGTCTGGCCACTCTACCATACACGCCTGATTGGTGTATTGGTGCAGAGATGGTTGTCCTTCTGGAAGGTTCTCCTCTCCCCACAAAGGAATGCTGTAGCTGTGATAGAGTGACCATTGTGTTCTTGGTCTTCTCCCTGACTAAGGCCCTTCTTCCCTGATCACTCAGTTTAGCCAGCTCTAGCAAGAGTCCTGTGGATCTGAACATTTTCCATTTACAAATGATGGAGGCCACTGTGCTTAGTCTGTTTAATCTGTATTTGTGCCTGGAGACAATCCTGTCTCAGAGGTCTACAGACAATTCCTTTGACTTCATGCTTGGTTATTGCTCTGACATGCACTGTCAACTGTGGGATCTCATATGTAGACAGGTTTTTGCATTCCCAAATAATACTATCCAATCAACTGAGTTTACCCCAGGTGGACTCCAATTAAGCTGTAGAAACACCTCAAGGGTGATCAGTGAAAACAGGATGCATCTGAGCTCAATTTTGAGATTCATGACAAAGGGTGTGAATACTTACGTACGTATTTCTTAGTTTTTTTATTTTTAAGAAATGTACAAAAATGTAAAATAATTTTTTTCCACATTGTCATTATGGGGTATTGTGTGGGGTGTTGTGTGTAGAATTTTGAGGAAAAAATTAATTTCATCCATTTTGGAATAAGGCTGTAACATAAAATGTGGAAAAAGTGAAGCACTGTGTACTTTCCAGATGTGATCTTATTAACCAAAGCAGTGTACTGTCCATTTGCAACTTTTTTTTTCAAGTACTGGTATTTAATATCAGATATCTCCAATGAGCTCACAGTCTGATGCATGCATGCATGGTCTTAAAAAATGTGATGTCATTTTGTGCTTAAGTACATAATCTTGCACAAGTCGTATTTGCATTTAATTTGCATATTGAGTCTTTTTAATGTCACAAGATCAAATGGTCTTGCCACATTCCAATGCATAGCCAAGTAATAAATGCCAGAACAACTGCAATCTTTTGGAAAGCCTTCATTTGCAGCTAGACCTGCAATATGTTTTCCTTATGGTCCTCTTGTGTGCTTGCACATTCTTCTTCAGCTCTTTGGCAGCATCCACTCAGAGCTGTTGAAAGTCCCAAGGCAAGCGTACAGTCGCCCCAGCCTGCTAGCTCCGACTTAATCCTGTTTACTCCCGTTTACCAGGATTGAATTGGAGAGGTGGAGAGGGCTCCGTGGATGCTCTCCCTCTGCCTCCCACTTATTTTTTTTTCCTGGACAATATCAATACTTACAAATTACAGGCTCTGTAACACAGTTACTAACGGAGGCTAGGCTTTTTCTAGTAATCGACAGGGTTTACAGAGGGACAGTGGCTCAGCCAAGGGCAAATCACACTGAGGAACCTGTAGTGCGTTAAGGCACAGGATCACTTTTACAAGTCAAAGATTTCATAAAGCTTTTAATATGAGAAACTGGAATGTTGTTCAAAATAAGGTGCCATCAAATTAAATACAAACAAACAATAATCCTTTCTCCTTTAACTGACAATACAGGAGAGATCAAAAAAGTGTGTCACTGTCCACCTATTTGGTTGAAGCAAACAGTCATGGGGAGTAGCGTTTGGTTCAGATTTTCTTCACCTCCGGGAACTAATGTTGATGCCACTTAACAACTTGCAGTAGGAATTGGCGCTGATGTTCATCCTTCGTTATGATCTGATTGTAACCCTGGATAAATGCAAATCCCCACTCAGCAAAATCATTGACAGCAGCAATGTTATCCAGGGCCCGGTTTCATAAAGCTGTCTAATCGTTCAGTACACTAAACTTTACTATATGGTTAGTTGCCCAACATTAGCCATCTAATCACCGTTTCACATCGACTGCTAAACTTGTAGATTAGCTGTCTTACGTTAGTCTATGATTTTCACAGGTATAACTGCCTTGCGAGTGCCTTTGCCAAGAAATGCCTCCAATGCGCGACAGCTTTGTTTACTTCCAGGTTGGTCATTGTCTTGAACTATCCAGCCTTTGTTTCGTTAACTGGGTTTATTGACATTTATGGACACATACAAACTGCAGAACAGCATGCTTAGCTCTTAGCCTCGCAGTTCTTCTACACTTCTGTCATGCCTTTTTGTGCACGCAATGCTGCTCAGTGTAACAGCAACACCTGGTGGCTAATGTGAGAACTGTCACAAACACATCATGACAGTCGTTGTCTGCTGCAGCCATGGCCAAAAGTAGAGGAAGCTCTCCTTCTTGAAGGAATACGAGTGACGTACGGGTGCTCTTGAGTGTTCCATCAAGTGGTGGTACATGATAGCTGCCATTTTTTGAGGTAAGACACTAGATTAGCCTCCTCTGTACCAGGCTAAAAACTTTAGTCAGTAACATAAAACTTTAGCTGACTAAGTGCTTTGTGCAATGAGTAACATCAAAAAATGTCAACTAAATGAGTTTAGTTGACTAAACAAGATTAGACTGCTTTATGAAACTGAGCCCAGGACCTGCTGTGCCGACTGGAATGATGGCTCATCCTCCCACTCTGAGGGGTCCTTGATGAGGAAGTCAATGTTGACATTGAATGCCTCAAAAATGCGACCTGAGGCAGATGTAACAAAATCTGTCACTAATGAACTAATGTATCCAGTCCATAACTCAAAATGTCACTCGCACGTCACAAAAAACAGGGGGATAGGTGGCAGTGGTTATTTTTCAAATCTCATGAAATTTAGATTTCTCCTAAAGGAACCAAAAAATGAAGAAACACCTTGAAAAAGTTTAAATTTACCCTCATGTGGTATGGCACTGCACCCATCATTAACTGCTAACCCTACTTTTACTATTAATATATATTGGTGATTGTGCACTTTCATAAAGCAAAATGAAATGGAGTCTTTGAAGATAAAGTGAATATTTTCCCATTTCTGCTGGACAATCCAAACCATCCAATTTGAAATTTAGTCTCATTTGAGAGTCAGGTTTGTTTGCCGCGTTTCCCATGATGGAATTGAAATAAAGACTGAGTCCAGGTGATGTCATGTGTTGGTGCAGGTTATCCTCATGAAACATTTGTAGCAAAACATACAAAAGTTAATGCAAAAAAATTCATACATATTTCATGTACTTGTGAGCCAGAAAGTAGTGATGACATCACCAAAACAAGAGGGTAAATTTTCCATCTGAAAAAGCTGGAAATTTTCTTATTGTAATTCTAACCACAACCTTAAGTAGCATTTCTTAATCTTAAATCTGAAGTAAGTGTCGCACAATGCCCGTGGAACTTTGCCGGAACATGCACAAAAATATCTCACTTAACTTTTTTATGCTTTTGTAACAGCTGCACTCTGCGTTTTGTTATGACTCCGCCCATTCACTTCCCTCAGGACACGAATCATGATCCTTGGCATGGAAGTCGGAATCTCTAACCAGAAGGTTAAAACCCAGGGCTCTGTCCTTGTGATCAGAGAATCGTTTTGAGCTGTTGGGAGTGAGGTTTATTAACTACATATGCATAGAAACACCTGCTGACCTCTGTTACACTCACTCCCCTATAACCTCACTCCCATCCGGGTCACGGCACCACTGTAGCGGCTGCACTCTGCGTTGTGTTATGACTCCGCTCATTCGCTCCCCTCGGGATGCGAACTCACAATCCTCGGCATGGACACCTGCTGGCCTCTGTTACACTATCATTTGAATTGCATCATGAGTATATGTTGGATGGTTTGACTCGCTCTGTTCAGAGTTGGTTAGACTCACTACTGTCTTTAGTGAAGGAGTTTGTCCTGTTTCAGTCAATTCCTATTTGGAGCAGCAAATAGTCTGTGCCAGTCGATCACCTGTTGTGGTACTTGTACATGAGTTCTCTTGTTTTTCCATGTCATTTTGATATACTTTTCATGGTTGCCGATGTATTGTGCATGAGCTGCAGGCTCCATAAGAACTGAACAATAAAAAAGTCAGGCTGATCTTTAAAAATAAACACTCCCAACACAATACTGTCCACGCTGTGCTCGCCAGACTGTGAGAGCACACTCATCTGTCAGACATGCAGGGAAGCAGAAACATGTCTGACCACCATCCATCCCAGACAGCCTCAGTGCTGATCCTGCAGCACAATACCTGGATGCTGCACTGTTTTCTTACTAAACATGGTGAATCAGTGGAGCAAAAGACAGCACAGCTCCACATACGTGCACACACACACACACACACACACACACACACACACACACACACACACACACACACACACACACACACACACACACACACACACACACACACACACACACACACACACACACACCAGGATTCACGCATGTAGAATTCTGACTTTACATCATGACTGAAAACCTTTTGTTCACGCTCAAATCATTCCAGTTCAGACTAAGATCATGTGTTGGATGATATTATTGGAAATGTTAATTAATTTTATAAGCAGTTGTAGCCTTTGTGGCCAACAGGCCTAAGCTTTGGAAATGGAAGAAATTCACAGGCTCATCTCCAGATACCTGTAACTTCAACTGCACCTGCTCCTAATTTCCATCATGTATGTGATAAGATTACTTCCTGTAAAAAGGATAGACAAGTCCAGCAGGTGTCAGTAAGCAGCACCATGTACGTTTAACCATATCTGCTCCTAATTTCCATCATCTCTACAGCAGACCCGACGCCACGAGGGGGCGTTTGGGGGCAACGCCCCCTCACGTCAACCTCGCCCCCTCGGATGTGAGAGTTATCAAAAAGAAAGAAAAAGAAATACTGGAAAATATAGTGCCTCGCAGTTTCACAGATTTTTTTAGTCCAATTTTGCATGCTTTTTTTTTTTTTTTTTTTACACAGTGCATTGTGCTCTGCGTCCTCATCAAGCAGGCCGGCGTTCTGTCGAGATGACGGGACACCTGTTGCGGCACCGCGAAGGGAGAGCATGCGCATTGTGTTCTGCATGTCTGTTTATAAGAATCGTCTTGCCCAGAAGAAAAAAGAGCACCAACAACTACCCATAACTGTGTTCTTCACTCGGAAGAAGACACCTGCAGCGAGGCCTTCAGCAGAGCGGCGCCACGACGAAGAGGCGCGATCAGAGGAACTGTGAAATACTGGTCAGTCACTATTAATAATTTCTTATGTGTCCAACCTCGTAGGTTGATCGTTAAAATTAAATTTGTTAGTTCTAAAAGCCATCATAATTATTTATAGGAAAATGTTCTATTTTTATTTCTCAAACAAATGTTTGGGCCTGAAACAGGTTGGTCTTATTTTTCTACTAAGGTTTGAACTTTGAGAGTGTTTACACACGAGAGAAAAGTGAGAAAATGTTAATGCCTGTTTGAGAAAAGTGTATAAAGTGTGTAGTGAGGGGTTTTACAGCCTTAAAATGTCTTGTAAAAAATAATGCTGTCTACTTCGCGGATTTCGCCTATTGCGGGTTATTTTTAGAACGTAACTCCCACGATAAATGAGGGACCACTGTATATCTACATGAAAGGTTTATCTTTGACCCGTTGTGTGACTGTCATGCCCAGTTGCGCTGTTTGTGCTTGTGATGGAGGACTGTATGTGGGGTTAATCTACTGTCTCGTGTCGTTTCTCAGATCAGTTGTTGGTTTGGTTTTGTGGTATGCAGGAGATCACTTGACCGAGGGGTCTATACGTTCAAATAATAATTAAAAAAATACTGTCATCACTCTACTCTTACTCAGTCAGTCTCTTACAACGGTGTAGCCTAAATACACGAGCTTTCCAGGAGTGCACCCAATTCATTGCACGCTCAGAGGCAGGTACCCTCCGGTGCACACTTTTTTTGTGGGGGGGGGGGACCCCACCCCCTGTGATAAACTCATCGCCCCCTTAATATTTTTTTTTCTGGCGCCGGGCCTGCTCTACAGCAACTATCAAATATCCAGCAGGTAGCACTATATATATATATATATATATATATATATATATATATATATACACACACACACACACACGAGGGCTGTCAATAAAGTATAGGTCCTTTTTATTTTTTTCAAAAACTATATGGATTTCATTCATATGTTTTTACGTCAGACATGCTTGAACCCTCGTGCGCATGCGTGAGTTTTTCCACGCCTGTCGGTGACGTCATTCGCCTGTGAGCACTCCTTGTGGGAGGAGTCGTCCAGCCCCTCGTCGGAATTCCTTTGTCTGAGAAGTTGCTGAGAGACTGGCGCTTTGTTTGATCAAAATGTTTTCTAAACCTGTGAGACACATCGAAGTGGACACAGTTCGAAAAATTAAGCTGGTTTTCAGTGAAAATTTTAATGGCTGATGAGAGATTTTGAGGTGATACTGTCGCTTTAAGGACTTCCCACGGAGCGAGACGTCGCGCAGCACTCCCAGGCGCCGTCGTCAGCCTGTTTCAAGCTGAAAACCTCCACATTTCAGGCTCTATTGATCCAGGACGTCGTGAGAGAACAGAGAAGTTTCAGAAGAAGTCGGTTTCAGCATTTTATCCGGATATTCCACTGTTAAAGGAGATTTTTTTAATGAAAGACGTGGATTGCAGCGTCGGCTCGCAGCCGCCGCGACGCTCTGCCACAGGAAAAACACCTCCGTTGGAAGCCTTAAGGACAAGTTGGAACATGTCCAGCTGTTAAACAATTTCTCATATACTCACTCCACTGAAAGCCATCAAAAGCCGCCTGGATTTTACAAATGGTTATCAACACGGAGGTGTTTTTCTGTGGCGGAGCTTTGCGGCGGCTGCGAGCCGACGCTGCAATCCACCCGCACGTCTTTCATTAAAAAAAATCTCCTTTAACAGTGGAATATCCGGATAAAATGCTGAAACCGACTTCTTCTGAAACTTCTTTGTTCTCTCACGACGTCCTGGATAAATAGAGCCTGAAATGTGGAGGTTTTCAGCTTGAAACAGGCTGACGACGGCGCCTGGGAGCGTTGCGTGACGTCTCGCTCCGTGGGAAGTCCTTAAAGCGACAGAATCACCTCAAAATCTCTCATCAGCCATTAAAATTTTCACTGAAAACCAGCTTAATTTTTCGAACTGTGTCCACTTCGATGTGTCTCACAGGTTTAGAAAAAATTTTGATCAAACAAAGCGCCAGTCTCTCAGCAACTTCTCAGACAAAGGAATTCCGACGAGGGGCTGGACGACTCCTCCCACAAGGAGTGCTCACAGGCGAATGACGTCACCGACAGGCGTGGAAAAACTCACGCATCCGCACGAGGGTTCAAGCATGTCTGACGTAAAAACATATGAATGAAATCCATATAGTTTTTGAAAAAAATAAAAAGGACCTATACTTTATTGACAGCCCTCGTATATATATATATATATATATATATATATATATATATATATATATATATATATATATATATATATATATATATATATATATATATATATATATATATATCAAACAGACAATGTGAAATAGACATGAAAACTAAAGCACCAAAAACAATACATAGTATTGATTCTCCACAGCAGATCAGTTGTTTCCATCTCACCCTGTCATCTGTATCTTCCTTTGTTACACCAACCACCTGCATGTCCTCCCTCAGCACATCCATAAACCTCCTCTTTGGCCTCCCTCTTCTCCTCCTGCCTGGTGGCTGCATTTCTCCCTATATACCCTGGGTCCGTGCTCTGCAGAAGTCCAAACCATCTCTATCTCACCTCTCTAACCATCTTCAAACCATCGTATCTATGCTGTCTCTCTGATATGTATGTTCCTAATCCTGTCCATCCTCGTCACGCCTAAAGAAAATCACAGCATCTTCAGTTCACGTGGTTAAGAGTATTGTAGAGCCCATCTACAGCATAATGACCAACAACTGGAAAGAAAACAACCCAGCAAGCAAATCATCACCTTCATCAAAGCTGGAGAAAACACCAAAGGCAACATCAGGGATGCTCAGCAGTGCACGGGGATGGGAACTGACAGCTCAAGTTCTCAGAGTCCACTAAAATTAATGCTTTCTTTTCCATTAGTTCCAGAGCAGCATGTTTCAGTTGTAGAAAAATATATCACTATGCAGCAAATAAGCAACAGGCCAAACCCTATTGTCATCGGGAAGGCTGGTCACTAGAGGGCGCTGTAAATAAGAAATAAGTATGGTTTGCTCAAAGTGAGAGTGTGCAAGTACCTGTCAGTGTCAGTATGCATTTAAATGTGTTCCAACAATTCATTTCAGAGGTTTTCATTTCATTTCGTATAAAAGTCTATGGAAGGTCGTAAACATTTCACAATCATATGACTTTAGGCTGAGTTTTAATTTGAGCATCAAACCTTCTGTCAGGGATGCATCTACTTAATTGTGTGTTTTATAAAATGTTATTGGACTAGGGACAAATCACTGACACCCAGCACAGGAGTTTCACTCATCTGCCGTAACTTTGGATGAAAAAAATTATTGGTACACTGAAGACTACCACGGCTTAAGTTTTTCAAGCCCATCTTTCAGCTACTTTCATCTTATTTCATTTGGGGGCTTTTACGATTGTCACAAGACATCATTCAAAACAAAGATCAGCACAAAGCACTCTGGAATCTTGAAGCATGCTTTGAATCTTTTAAGTGAAATGTTTCACTGGCTGAATTCAAAATAAGAAGCCGAATGTGGACTAACTAAACTACAATACCTAGTTATCAATTGATAATGTTCAATGTCAAGGTGGGATATCACATAATCCAAAGTAAAGACTGCAGTCAAAGCATTCTGGAGTGTTCAAAGGAAACATTAGAGTCAAAGCACTCTGGAGTGTGCTTTGAACTGAAGCGAGTCTTGCAGGCTGAATTCAAAACAATAATCCAATTGTGAGGAGCATGCCACCTAACAGCTTCATCGAACTTCAACAGGTTCATCAAATGCTGAGGTGTAAAGCCCTTCCATGGTTTGAACACATTAGACGTGCTCCTATAGACACAGTAATAATAATATGATCTGAATTTCTGCCTGAGCAAGTTATAGTGATTCGACGCCATGATCGCTGAATGCATGGATTTGGGTCAGGTTTGGGCCATAAATCACCACATTTCACACAGTTCGGGTGGTGCGGATTTGCTCTCATGACAGGTCAGATGGGTGCGGTGTTAAAAAAAACCCCTGATCCGTGCATCACTACTAAATACACAAACACATTGCACCTCCTTCTGGCCATCTCTATAATTCTCCATCAGCACTCTCACTACAAACATTTCAGGAGTGCTCTTTCTTGGCATTAAACCGTATTGCTGCTCACAAATCTTCACCCCTTTTAGAAGCCTAGTTTCCATTAGTGTTCCCATAACTTCATGCTGTGGCTGATCAATTTTATGCCTCTGTAGTTACTGGTGCCAGAAGTGGGTATTCTCTGCTTCACTTGAGTAAAATTCCTGCCACATATTTGTTCCCTACAGCTACTAAATCAGCTGATTCTAATTCGTTCAACTCTTCAGGCAGGTGGATGAGTAAACCTGTTTTAGGTGCACATGTAGAAACAATATATGGGAGAACGTTTTCTTTCTGAAGCCACGGTTACCCACCTGTCTGCAGCTCACCCTTATTCTTAAAATTCAGAGCCAGTACACTTCTTCTCCACTCCTCAAAGTCAAGTGAACTTTGTTGTTGTTAGTGATGTTCAATACCACTGATTTCCTTTCCAGTCTGATACTGAGTAAAATTCAGGCTGGTTTCTGTGATACCGATCCAATACCGATACTTTGTGCAAATACAGCTAATATGTATGGTAAATCTAAAAATAAAGTAGTGCATTTTAAGTCACAGCTTCATAAAGAATTACTTTGCTTTCATCAAACATCTTTACAATATGAGAGCCTGTCAAGTTTTTCATCCTGGGAGTTTATATTTTGGGTCAAGAGCACTCACAAATCCTTGGAAACTTTGATGTTCCACTATGGAAAGAGGCTGGAGATCACAGGACAAAACAAATGATGGGGCTATTCCGCACTCAGTGCGTATTCTTATTTAGATTCAACTGTATGTAATCTCTCCAAATAGCCTACAATAAGGGGATACAACCACTTGCTCTTTTATAATACTGGTTGACTCAAATTGCCAGTAAAATATTTAATTAAATAAATAAATGGCACAATAATTGACACCAACCACTTGTCATTTAGACAAAACCTCAAATGTTTAGTTCCTTTTCACTGTGTTCCTGTTAGTGATAATGAGAGTATAAAGATCTGGTATCGAAGGTATCCATATTTCAGTACTGAGCCGCACATCACTAGTTGTCATTCAGACCCTAAAGCTACAAGTGGACAGCTGAAGGAAACTGTGTTTCACCAAGCTCATATGCGACCTAGACAACTTTAAGCAAAAGTAAACAACAACAACAAAAACAAAACATAACCCCCCCCCCCCCCCCCAAAAAAAAAACACAAATTCATAAAATACCTGTAGGCCTAAAGACAAGTTGTGATAAACAAAAAATATTGTACATTGTTATCACAGTAGCTGCAGTTATTAAATTCATTAGGAGTGTTATGGTTAGAGGTCTGGACAAAACCAGACCGATTCAGGCAATGGACCCAAATGCAAGGGAGCAAGACTCTGCATGGTTTGCAAAAGAAAAGATATTTATTATAAGGACAAAATAAGAGTGCTGTGCTGGGGTGCCTACAGAACGAAGAGTTAGCCCACTCCTGGCGCTGAAAATAGGGAGCTGCAGTTTCCCAAGCCAGTCATAAAGGAGAACAGAGTTGGAGTTCTGGGACCAGGACCAGGTGGGATGCATGGAGCTGAGACCAGGAATGAAGGGAATGAAGAGACAGATGGTGAGTGATTGCATTCGTAACACTGGAAGCCTTAAATAGTTCACAGTTCATAAATTGACTCCGGAGATCAAAGGTCAAGTGCTGTGTGTTTGTGATGCAGTTCCAATTAAGCAGGACTTAGACAGCTGGGCTCTTAATTGTTCAATATCAGAGTTCATACAGTTCTTAGGAAGAGTTCTTGGAACAGTTCTTTATCATAGCACAGTCACAGACAGGAAAGAGTGAGAACGGAATCCCACTGAGATAAAAAGGAACTTAAGTGGCGTGAAGCAGAGCTGCGCTTTGAGCTGAGAGCCGTAGAGTTCCAAAGTGACATTGCTGTGCAGGTAGCCCGGAACTAGGTACCTTGGGGAGCGTGGGAGCCACTCAGGAAAGTGTCTGGAACACCAGGAAAGACAGTTCGCTCTAACAGGGGAATTAGACAGTCTTGGGCACATGGGAGTGGCAGGAAGATGCAGTCAAGGTCACAGAGAGGCCATCAGCCTTGGTCCACCAGAGCATGGATCAGCAATCATCAGCATCATGGAACCATCTGGATCAAGAGTCTGGCCTGGCTTCGTGAGGAATCAAGGTTCATGGAGAATCTGCTGTAGCTCTAGAATCTGGCTGTGGAATCTCATACAAGAATCTGGCAACTACTGATCAGAAAGTCTGAGTTTAAATAGTCCGCCACTCATGCACTGCAGGTGTGTGGCATAGATGAGCGGTGAGGAGCAGCTATCTGGTGGAAAAACTCACACAAGACAACAAAGTTAAAAACAGAGTAAAAATCAGGGATCCAGGGGGAACCATGACAAGGACCTCCAAGAAGCATCTTTGTAAACCACAAAAAGGTGGAGGCTTTGCCTTCCCAAATTGAATATATTATATAGGCTGCTCATCAGGCTGCTCATCTGTCCATGCTTGCTTTGTGGAGAAGAGCTGCCCCCCCACCACCACCACACCATCACATTGTTGTCCAGCATGGCTACGCATAGAGCGATAACTTTGCAGAAAGACCTCCTTGCTGGCAATGCTCAATAGTCCCACTGTAATCAAGAATAACAGCTTTATAAGAGCTCTGACCAAGGGACCATCAGGTTCTTGGTCACCTCCCTGACTAAGGCCCTTCTCCCCCAATCACTCAGTTTACACCAGCAGCCAGCTCTAGGAAGATTCTGGATCAGAACTTCTTCCATTTACAGATGATCAAGGTCACTGCACTCATTGGGACCTTCAAAGCAGCAGAAATGTTTCTGCACCCTTCCCCAGATTTGTGCCTTGAGACAATCCTGTCTCAAAGGTCTACAGAGAATTCCTTTGACTTCATGCTTGGTTTGTGCTCTGACATGCACTGTCAACTGTGGGACCTTATATCTAGACAGGTGTGTGTCTTTCCAAATCATATTCAATCAACGGAATTTAACCCCATGTGGACTCCAAATAAACTATAGAAACATCACAAGGAAAGGAAAGTTAATGCTGGAAAGGTCCGTATAAATGATGACGATATTTTCAAGTGCATTATAATTTTTTTTATACACAACATTCCTGTCTTTAATTAATGCTTCATCCCATATGCTTGTTAAAGTTCTCAAACCACTCCGGCCTGTGATAAACAATATTAAGGGAAGTGCAGAAGTGCAGATATCTCAGCATGTTATGTTGTAGCAGCAACCTGCAGGCCTCCTACAAGAAGGGATTATGTTCAGTTCACTTTCAGCCATTTGCACTTTATCACTGGGGGTGTCTGGTAGCTGTTTTTAGAGCACTTTCTGCAGATCCACGCTTTGTTGTTGACCTTATTATCAACTCATATATTTAATTACACAGACACACTGATTATTTTGATTTTTGTTGCAAATAAATAAAAATTTTCACAGTGCTGCACTTATGTTAAAACCAAATTAGAGCATCAACAAAGTTAAGATATAGATTTGAGATACGTGTGTCTGATGTATATGAGTTTCTAAATCACTTTGATCTTCAAACTCACCCAGTGTCATTAGTTCTGTGATCAATACAAAGGTGATGTATGATTTCATATTAATGTATCTCAATAACCACGAAGGCAGAGTTATAGACACTCAGCCGCTTAACAACCCAGAATCCAGCAATAAGTACTGACACTACCAGTCCTCAGATTTTCCTTATATATAAGTAGTGAACTTCAATTGAAATTATATTACTTACCTCTTGGTTGGCCCTCAAGCCTTCCACCAAGTTGGGTTGAATTTGCATCCAAACTGTTATTTTATTCACACATAAATAGATGGACACAATGGGTCAAAAACAATACCAATGAATGTGCTACTACTGAGCGTATTTGTAAAAAGTAATGACAAATCAAAGTCAAAAGAGGCTAGGAGAGACAAAATGCACAAAAGAATAATACAGCATTAATAATAAAATGTTTATCTGTATTGAAACCTTGATGTTTCTTAGATCTTCCTTGTTTGACTGAAAATTATGTTATTGGCATTCATGTAATATATGAAATATCACTTAGATTTATTCATCGTCAAACACACACACACACACACACACACACACACACACACACACACACACACACACACACACACACACACACACACACACACACACCTCCCATTCAGCCTCCTTCAGTTTATCACAGGGCTGGAGGGCAACAGCGCTGTAAGTAGCTAGCTAATTAGCTAATAAGATGCTAATCAAATTGGCAGCAACAGGGTCTTTAAAGGCTTGAAACTTTCCATTAGCATCAGGAAACTGTCGTCAGAGCTCAAAACCCGCCTGACATTCAGGCAAAGAGCTCGATGTTTCTCATCCACCTTTATCCATTCACAGACTCGGCTGATAACAGGCCGTCTGTCCAAAATGAAATGTCCCCTTAAATGTCTGCTTTTCAGTCCCTTTAAGAGCACACAGCTCTCCTCGCCTCCCCAATTAGGCCTCTAATTTGGCTAATGGAGCATTAATGGCGAACCAGGCTGCTGAAGACCCAAGCTCAGCACAATGTCCTCCAGCCCACCCACCACCCACCCAATAGGACACACACAGATTAGATTTCACTAACAATAGCATCAGAATGCCTCACCCTGCAGAAAACAGACAGGTTTGCCATCTTTATGAGCTAGGGGTGTTTTTGAGCAATTTCTGTTTAGATGGCATATCCACAACTAAAGGTTTAGCAATCCTGAATATACAGTAAAAGAGTCATTTTGCATCAAGTAACTATTTTATTTAAATATTAAGAAAATCAATTTTCCTAAACTTAAAAAAAGTGGAGGTAGGTGATGGTCTAGTGGTTAAGATGTTGGGCTTGAGAGCAGAAGATCCTTGGTTCAAATCCCACCCTGACTGGAAAGTCACTAAGGGCCCTTGGGCAAGGTCCTTAATCCCCTAGTTCAGGGGTGGCCAAGTTCGGTCCTCGAGAGCCACCTTCCTGACACTCTTAGTTGTCTCCCTGCTTCAACACACCTGAATCCAATGAAAGACTCGTTAGCAGACTTTTAATGAGCCTTTCATTGGATTCAGGTGTGTTGGAACAGGGAGACAACTAAGAGTGTCAGGAAGGTGGCTCTCGAGGACCAAACTTGGCCACCCCTGCCCTAGTTGCTGTTGTGAAAGTGTAGGAACACGGACCCACAACAGGGGGCGCAATGAACGGACAATGGAGGAAGATAAATAACAAGGTTTACTATTGTGAAACAAGCACAATAAGTACAACAATCACAATTTGGGGTCGAATTTGCTGGTGTCGTGTGGGCAGGCTCGAAGGTAGGAGACGCCCGTCTCAGTCGAACCGGAACCACCCCCGATCTCCTCTGCCACCGAACCCTGGAAATACTGGAACCGCCAAGTCCCGAATTCCCAGGTGGCCACTGCCTCCGCTCGTCGGATCCGGTACTGCTGGCAGGAGAGAGCAACAACACACAGGTGTGATGCGACAGCACCCAGTAACGAAGAGGGGAGAAGCCGCCTCCACCTCTTGTCAATGCACAACAGGAAGGTGAGTACTTATCCAAGCAATATAGCTTTTAGCAGTCAACAATCCTGAAAAGGTTTAACAAATGATTAGCTGGTTAATCAGAATAAGAATGCAGAGATACTACCTCAGTCTTAGGCGATATCTCGGCACTGAGGTGGAGACGCCGTCCTCCTGATATACCTTGGTGCCGAGTAGAAACAGCTGTGTCCAATAATGGGTGACAGCTGTCACCCTGGCTGCTCATCTCAGGTGGCGACGCCCTCTGGTGCCTGGAGCCCGCACTCCAGGCAGGGCGCCCTCTGGTGGTGGTGGGCCAGCAGTACCTCCTCTTCAGCAGCCCACACAACAGGACCCCCCCCTCAACGGGCGCCTCCTGGCGCACGACCGGGCTTGTCCGGATGGCGACGGTAGAAGTCGGCCAGGAGGGCCGGGTCCAGGATGAAGCTCCTCTTCACCCAGGAGCGTTCTTCGGGGCCGTACCCCTCCCAGTCCACCAGGTACTGAAGACCCCGACCCATTCGACGGACATCGAGGAGCCGACGCACGGTCCAAGCCGGTTCCCCGTCGATGATCCGGGCAGGAGGTGGTGCCGGACCCGGGGTGCAGAGGGGTGAGGTGTGATGGGGCTTTATCCGGGAGACGTGGAATACTGGGTGAATCCGCAGCGAGGCCGGCAACTGAAGCCTCACCGCGGCGGGATTGATGATTTTGAGGACCTTGAAGGGGCCGATGTATCGGTCTTGGAGCTTGGGGGAGTCCACTCGAAGGGGAATGTCCTTGGTGGACAACCATACCTCCTGCCCAGGACGATACGTGGGAGCCGGGGCCCGCCGCCGGTCTGCATGTGTCTTCGCTCTCGTCCGGGCCTTCAACAAGGCAGAGCGGGCGGCACGCCACACCCGACGGCACCTCCGTAGGTGGGCCTGGACCGAGGGCACACCGACCTCTCCCTCGACCACCGGAAACAAGGGGGGCTGATACCCCAAGCACACCTCAAACGGGGAGAGGCCGGTGGCTGATGACACTTGGCTGTTGTGAGCGTACTCGATCCAGGCCAGGTGGGTACTCCAGGCCGTCGGGTGCGCGGCTGTCACACAGCGTAGTGTCTGCTCCAAGTCCTGGTTCGCCCGCTCTGCTTGCCCGTTGGTCTGGGGATGATACCCAGACGAGAGGCTGACCGTGGCCCCCAGTTCCCGGCAGAAGCTCCTCCAGACGTGTGAGGTGAACTGGGGACCGCGATCGGAGACGATGTCTGATGGTATACCATGCAGACGGACGACGTGGTGGACCAGGAGGTCCGCTGTCTCCTGGGCCGTTGGAAGCTTCGGGAGGGCCACGAAGTGGGCCGCCTTGGAGAAACGGTCCACTATCGTGAGGACGACGGTGTTTCCCTGGGACGGCGGGAGACCCGTGACGAAGTCCAGGCCGATGTGGGACCAGGGGCGATGAGGCACGGGCAGTGGCTGTAGCTGCCCTGAGGTCTTCTGGTGGTTGGCCTTGCCCCTGGCGCAGGTGGTACAGGCCTGGACGTAATCCCGGACATCGGCCTCCAGGGATGCCCACCAGAAGCGTTGCCGGACGACTGTCACGGTCCTTCGCACCCCCGGGTGACAGGAGAGCTTAGAACCGTGACAGAAGTCTAGGACTGCGGCCCTGGCCTCTGGTGGGACGTATAGTTTGTTCTTTGGTCCGTTTCCGGGGTCCGGGACACGGGTCAGGGCCTCCCGGACGGTCTTCTCCACGTCCCAGGTGAGGGCGGCCACGATAGCGGACTCCGGGATGATGGGATCCGGGGGATCCGACGGTTCCGTTTTGACCTCATCTTCGTGCACCCGGGACAATGCATCCGATCTCTGGTTCTTGGTCCCGGGGCGGTAGGTAATCCGGAAGTCAAAACGGCCAAAGAACAGTGACCAGCGGGCTTGCCTGGGGTTCAGACGCTTAGCGGTCCTGATGTACTCCAGGTTCCGATGGTCAGTGAAAACCGTGAATGGCACGGCTGTTCCCTCCAACAGATGTCTCCACTCTTCGAGGGCCTCTTTCACAGCAAGGAGTTCCCGATTGCCGACGTCATAGTTCCGTTCAGCGGGGGTCAACCTGCGGGAAAAATAGGCACACGGGTGAAGGACCTTATCGGTCTTCCCGCTCTGGGAGAGCACTGCTCCTATCCCTGAGTCCGAGGCATCCACTTCAACCACTAACTGGCGGCTAGGATCGGGCTGCACCAGAACTGGTGCAGACGAGAAGCGCCGTTTCAACTCCTTGAACGCGGCCTCGCACCGGTCCGACCAGGTGAAGGGAACTTTTGGAGAGGTCAGGGCTGTCAGGGGGCTAACTACCTGACTGTAGCCCTTGATGAACCTCCTATAGAAATTAGCAAAGCCGAGGAACTGTTGCAGCTTCCTACGGCTTGTGGGTTGGGGCCAGTCTCTCACCGCCGCAACCTTGGCCGGGTCCGGGGCGACGGAGTTAGAGGAGATGATAAACCCAGGAAGGACAAAGAAGTGCGGTGGAACTCACACTTCTCGCCCTTCACAAACAGACGGTTCTCCAACAACCGCTGCAGGACCTGATGGACATGCTGGACATGAGTCTCAGGATCCGGAGAAAAGATGAGTATATCGTCTAGATATACGAAGACGAACCGGTGCAGGAAGTCCCGCAAGACATCGTTTACCAACGCTTGGAAGGTCGCGGGAGCATTAGTGAGACCGAACGGCATGACCAGGTACTCAAAATGACCCAAGGGGGTGTTAAATGCCGTCTTCCATTCGTCTCCCTTCCGAATCCGAACCAAATGGTACGCGTTCCTAAGATCCAGCTTGGTGAAGATTCTGGCTCCATGCAAGGGGGTGAACACTGAATCCAACAAGGGCAACGGGTATCGGTTGCGAACCGTGATCTCGTTCAACCCCCTGTAATCAATGCATGGACGAAGTCCGCCATCTTTTTTACCCACAAAAAAGAAACCAGCGCCCATCGGTGAGGTGGAATTCCGGATCAACCCGGCGGCTAATGAGTCCCGGATGTAGGTCTCCATTGATTCGCGTTCCGGCCGTGAGAGGTTGTACAGCCTACTGGACGGGAACTCACTGCCTGGAACCAAATCAATGGCACAATCGTATGGGCGGTGGGGAGGAAGCGTGAGAGCCAGATCCTTGCTGAACACGTCCGCAAGGTCATGGTACTCCGCTGGCACCGCCTTCAGATTGGGCGGGACTCGGACCTCCTCCTTAGCTTGGGAGCCGGGAGGAACCGAGGAACCGAGACACTCCCGATGGCAGGTTTCGCTCCACTGAACCACCACCCCGGACGGCCAATCAATCCGGGGATTGTGCTTAAGCATCCATGGAAACCCTAAAACCACACGGGAGGTGGCCTGAGTCACGAAGAACTCGATCACCTCCCGGTGGTTGCCTGACACTACCAGAGTTACTGGAGGTGTCTTGTGTGTGATTGGTGGGAGTAGGGAGCCATCTAGTGCTCGAACCTGCACAGGCGAGGTAAGAGCCACCAGAGGGAGCCCTATCTCCCTGGCCCATCTACTGTCAAGCAGATTCCCCTCAGAGCCCGTGTCCACCAGTGCTGGGGCCTTCAGGGTCGAATCCTCAAACAGGATCGTGACTGGGAGTCGTGTAGCAATGTGGGTGTGTCCCACGTGAATGTTTTGGCCCACCCCTGGCCCAGTCTCTAGGGGCGGGCGTTGGAGTTTAACCGCTCGGGGCATTCGTTTGCCATATGCTCACTCGAGCCACAAACGTAACAAGCTCCGTGGGCCCGCCTCCTTTGTGCTCCAGGTGCCCTAAATGTTGCCCTGCTCGTGTCCATAGCTTCGTCAGCAGGGGGAGCCGTAAGCGCACGGAGCGCCGGAACAGAGGAGCGTGGGGACGGCGGAACTCGATCGGACCCGGAAGGGAGAGGGACGACCCGTGCCTGGCCACGCCCTTCGCCTCGTTCCTGACGGCGTTCTTCTAACCGGTTGTCAAGCCGTATGACTAGATCGATGAGCCCATCTAGATCCCGCGGTTCGTCCTTAGCCACCAGGTGCTCTTTTAGGACCAGAGACAGTCCGTTTACAAAGGCAGCGCGGAGGGCAGTGCTATTCCAGCCGGATCTCGCAGCCGCGATGCGGAAGGCGACTGCATAGGCAGCTGCGCTCCGACGCCCCTGTCGTATGGACAGTAATGCGGTTGAAGCGGACTCTCCTCTGTTGGGATGATCGAACACCGTTCTGAGCTCCCGTACAAACCCGTCGTATGACTGAAGGAGCCGTGAGTTCTGCTCCCAGAGCGCTGTAGCCCAAGCGCGTGCCTCCCCGCGAAGCAGATTTATCACATAAGCTACCCTGCTAGCATCAGTTGCGTACATCACGGGACGCTGTGCGAAGACGAGCGAACATTGCATAAGAAAGTCCGCGCACGTCTCCACACAGCCTCCGTACGGTTCTGGAGGGCTTATGTAGGCTTCTGGGGACGGAGGAAGGGACCGTTGAACGACCAGAGGAACGTTGCTTTCACGCGCAGGGTCCTTGGGAGGGAGAGCCGCAGCGGCGCCCGAAGGGCGCGCCTCCACTTGTGCGGCGAGAGCCTCCACCCTGCGGTTTAGGAGTACGTGCTGCTCGGTCATTAAGTCGATCCGAGAGGTGAAAGCGGTGAGGATCCGCTGCAACTCACCGATTACCCCTCCCGAAGCCTCCGCCGCGCCTTGGTCTTCCATTGGCCGTTCAACAGCCGGTTGACGCCCCTCGGGGTCCATGACGCTGGCCGAGATATACTGTTGTGAAAGTGTAGGAACACGGACCCACAACAGGGGGCGCAATGAACGGACAATGGAGGAAGATAAATAACAAGGTTTACTATTGTGAAACAAGCACAATAAGTACAACAATCACAATTTGGGGTCGAATTTGCTGGTGTCGTGTGGGCAGGCTCGAAGGTAGGAGACGCCCGTCTCAGTCGAACCGGAACCACCCCGATCTCCTCTGCCACCGAACCCTGGAAATACTGGAACCGCCAAGTCCCGAATTCCCAGGTGGCCACTGCCTCCGCTCGTCGGATCCGGTACTGCTGGCAGGAGAGAGCAACAACACACAGGTGTGATGCGACAGCACCCAGTAACGAAGAGGGGAGAAGCCGCCTCCACCTCTTGTCAATGCACAACAGGAAGGTGAGTACTTATCCAAGCAATATAGCTTTTAGCAGTCAACAATCCTGAAAAGGTTTAACAAATGATTAGCTGGTTAATCAGAATAAGAATGCAGAGATACTACCTCAGTCTTAGGCGATATCTCGGCACTGAGGTGGAGACGCCGTCCTCCTGATATACCTTGGTGCCGAGTAGAAACAGCTGTGTCCAATAATGGGTGACAGCTGTCACCCTGGCTGCTCATCTCAGGTGGCGACGCCCTCTGGTGCCTGGAGCCCGCACTCCAGGCAGGGCGCCCTCTGGTGGTGGTGGGCCAGCAGTACCTCCTCTTCAGCAGCCCACACAACAGTTGCTCCCGGTGTGTAGTGAGTACCTTGTATGGCAGCACCCTGACATTGGGATGAATGTGAGGCATTATTGTAAAACACTTTGAATGTCTGATGCAGATGGAAAAGCGCCATATAAATGCAGTCCATTTATCAATTGCCATTAAGTCTAGACAATCTCAGGTTATGACAAAAACTTCTTCCAATAATCAAAAAACACGAGGGAGTTTTTTTCTTACCACTGTCACCAATGTGCTTGCTCAAGGGGTGGGTATGGGTTAAAGGTTGCTCATGTGTAGAACCTTGGAGCAACTTTGTCGTGATATAAATAAATTGAATTCTAACACTTTATCTCATACCTTTTCCATTTATAGAGCTTAAATTTTATGTTTTCAATTGCTAATGTCCTTCTTGGTTGCAAGTTTTAGCATATGAGCAAGATTGCACCCAGAGTCTATTATTCTAATCAGACATATGTAGGCTCTTTTTACTCACACATGGAACCAAAAATATGTAAAACACATTAAGAAGACTAAACCCATGAGCTGTAGGGTTTGTGAGCAAGCATTTAGTCAGCTTGGTTTCAGTGCGACAGGTTCCTGGTTCAAACCCCACCCCTGCTACATTTCTTCACATAAGGTGGAGTTGAGTCAGGAAGGACATCTGTCT
Source organism: Thalassophryne amazonica (assembly GCF_902500255.1). Classification (NCBI taxonomy): domain Eukaryota; kingdom Metazoa; phylum Chordata; class Actinopteri; order Batrachoidiformes; family Batrachoididae; genus Thalassophryne; species Thalassophryne amazonica. Next base: position 64,847,178 of record NC_047109.1, on the reverse strand, counting down.
TAAAAGGTGTGCCAAATCAACATGCAGACCCACCTTGGATGTGCTGTCGCCAGCTGAAGGGACTTACTTTTACTAAATCCATAAACGGTTTCGTGCACACCGTTGCAGCTGGAGCATGTGTAACCACATCGCACAGCTGTTGTGAAAAAATAATAATAATACATGTCACCTACGGGATTCGAACCTGCAATTTACAAAAGCTCTGATTGCCAGCCAGAAACTTTACCTCTGTGCTAACATCGCTGTCCTATAAAAAGTGCGGAAAAATGCCTGAAATGAACAAGGAGAGACGTATTTTAACAAAAATAAAACCACACACCATAAAACAACACCGCATTTTATTGGAGCCCTCTTATCGAGCAAATGATACAAGTATGAACAGTCTGTTCCTCTGTAGATGACCCATGGTCACAGACGTACAGTCATGAAGTGACATGAATGAAGCAGTTCATGCACTCTTATCATGCCCACATCTACTGGCCTGTTGTGTCCAGCCAGCCCTGCGAGGGTCCGGCCCGACGCGCGTGTCCTGTCGCTGGCGCACCGCAGGACAGACACCGCGTCATGTGGAACAGAGCTAACATGGGTGACGTGACATTCAGATCGCCCACTGCATGTTATGATCTGACGGTCCGTTTCACCTGGGACAGTCTGCTGTCAATGTGTGCACTCACTCGCTGCAGCCCATCGCAACAGCGATATATGTTTTTATGTATGTCCATGTGAGGACAGCAAGCAGACACATGCACATTACAGTGGACAGTTGTAAGTTCATGTCCGTCCAAACACGGTATGTGTTGCCCAGCCATGATGTCCAGAACCAGAGATGTCAACAGCTGCGGCTGTCGGTGGTCACGCCCCCTGTCAGTTCAGTGCACACAACAAGGTGTCACTGTGTTTCTGTGTTATGTGATCATTTATTTTTAGTTGTGATTCATACGCAAGCACATGTCTTGCAGGCAGAGCTGGCACTCTAGCACGCCACATGTGTGTTGCTTTTTGCAATGGCACAATCACGGGGGCACTTAGACATTTCACAGCCAGCTCAAAAGTGATCTTCTGCTCACTGTTTTTGTGCTAACAGAGCGAATGGCTACACATTTTCTAACTGCCAAGCAAGCAGTGTTAGATGTTCCTGTGTGTCACATGGAATTTGGCCGACACTTGCTACAAGAGGGATCCAATGGGCTCTCACAGGGCACTCTCTGTCTTTCAGCCGCTGGTGTGTGCAAATAGTTGTAGCAACAGGTGTACGAGGCGTTGGAGGCAGCTCAGATTTTACACGTATTGCATATGATTCCTGCTTCGTGCGCAGTTCAGCCGCATTCGTACTATGTGTGAGGGGCCCTTAAGTTGTTTGTTCTTGTTATCTGGGTACCTAGCACCTGTGAAGTACAAGTCCTATCCATGCTAGTATAGCTTTTCATACATATGTATAAATAAATAAAGATAAATATTTAACACTAAATGAAAAATATTGCCTGACTTCTACCCAGTTAACCATTTCTTTAAATTGTTCATCCTCATCATTGCCACATTACACAGTATGTTTGTGTATGATTATTTCCACCTGGACATCAGTAGCTGCAGCACCTTTATTAGGATGTGGCAGGATTGAACCCAAAAATGCAGACACTGACCAGACAGGTGTAGGGAAAAAAGTCAATGATTTATTTACCATATGCTGATGATTGCAAAGGTAAAGAGCAGTCCACACAGACAGGACCACAGGATGAAAGTCAGCAGCAACACCAGGGCTTGCAGACGTGAACAACACAGGAAAACCAAACTGACAGGAACGTGATGAACCTGAAAAACCCAGCAACTGAGGACCACACTGTGACAAACTTAAGTAGTGACACAAAGATGAGTAGACGAGCGGCAAGTGATGTGATGGGGAATGTGATACAGCTGTGAGGGAGAACACACCTTCAAGCACACACACACACACACAGGTGCTGACAGAGACCAAGTGAAACAAACCAGAAAGAGCACTGGGGGTGCGTTAAACCTAAAATGCACCATAAAAAATAATCACACTAAAGGGGACCCACAAAATAATTAAGTACAAAACCCAGGAAGAAAGGCAGAAAACTAAATTGAAACTCAAGACTGGATAAAGTGTGCAAAACAGGAAAACAGGACTAACAGATAAGACATGGACAGGGACAGACCACAGTGACAACTTACATAAGGACATAAGACAAGGGACAGACCATAACAACCGCCATCTTCCAGCACTTTCTATTTTGATAGAGGGAATAAATTTGTTGTTTTTAATCTGATGTGACATCCACATTAATCAAGTTCTAAAAGCACAGATGAAATATTGAAAATGAGATGAAAAATTGTTTCATGAAAATTCAGTAAGGTATATCTTATATATTATATTCCAATTCTAAGGTGGAACTATGCTAGTATTTTTAAATAAAAATATCTAAAAAGGAAGAGTAAAAATGGAGAGTAGAAAAGAGTAGCGTAGAGCCACTTGGGTGCCTGGTCTTGCACTTCCCTTGCACTAATATTTTTACCAAATTATTTACATGTCGTTTGGTTAGCTAAAAATGAGTCAGCACTCACAAAATGAACTTCTCTATTATATCCAGCCTATGCAATTCCAGTGTGGTCTTTGCGCCTCTTTTACTTAATAAAAAATAAGCAATTCTCTCCAATAAAAACTCACTGCCCACACAGTATGCATATGTTTCAGCAGTAAGCCACTTGGGGCAGTATCGTGATAAGGAGTGAACTCCGACCATGAAGACTTGTTGGGTTGCGTTGGAGTTTCCAAGGCATGACGGCACTGGCGACATCCATATCTGACACGCTGACCCTTTTTAAGTCAGCCGCAAGCACTTCAGTCTCTCTTTTTGCTGTTCTCACACACACACATACATCCTCCCCACATTTGCAGATAGTGTCACTGCTCCAGTCTCCAGCCCTTTGATAAGGGGACCCCATTTAAAAAAAAATCAAGGAGGGGGTGCAGTGAGTGTTCATAGCGAGCAGTCATCCTAATCTCCAGTCAGGCTCCATAAACACTGCTGTGGCTCTAGTGCCAGATCCTGAGCAGCCAAGTGGCCCCGCAGCTCCAACTCTGATGCAATGTGTTACACCACACTGCTGCAACCCACCGACAACAAGCCGAGATTAGCTCAGACTCGAACTGATGATGTCATCAGTTGCCATTTCTGGTGATGTAAGGTAAAGCGGCACAAGGGTGACTTCATGATATCTAGTAGTTCTCAGGAAATATCTGTCAGAGAACTAAAAAGTAAACAAAAGGAGAGTGGACATTGCTGGTGGTTGTCTTTTGGTTTGCCCCATTATCCCCAGCAGCTTTTGTCATTCACTGTCAAAGTTGACTGCAACAACAAAGAAAATAAAAGTGTAGGTCTGACCATGGATTTCTAGACATCTGGACTATAACAATGAGTGATTGTCAAATTGGAAAAGCAGGATATTTCAAACTATAAAAGTCTATAAAGTTAACAAAAAAGTTATTATTAAAGTGCATCTGGGCATGTTTTGTTTCCTGATTTAAAAAGTTATCTTAGCTGACATGACACAACCGGTAAACCATCAAAGTCCAAAAACTTTGACCTCCACCCATACCCCAAGGCCAAGGTTTGAAACCTCAAGGCCAAACCATAAAAAAGGCAACCATATGTAGAGGTTCAAACAAAGGCATTGAGAATATGGACTTTTATATCCAAAATGGGGAAAATGATCAAATTCACTTCAAGAACCACATTTGTGACAGACAACAACATAAATCAAAGGGACTATATTTAGGAAAATATAATTATTAAGATTAGGAATTTTCTTATGACCATGGAATGTAAAAAACAAAAGCCTTTGACATTAATTTCTAAAAACTACATTTTGTTTCAAATGTGCAAAACATCTACGGAAAGATTCACTGCTGAAAGAGAATTTCTGCCAAGTTACTAACTGTACTATTGTTTTATAGGCTATATTATTTAGTGATATCTATGTGCTTGCATTGCTGAGGCCTAATATGTTTACCTATAACTTGTATTAGTTTCATAATGTAATCTCAACAATAACAACAAAAATCATAATTATAATACAGAACAATATTATACACATCCGGAAAGTATTCACAGCACTTCACTTTTTTATTTTATTTAACAGCCTTATTCTAAAATACAGTGAATTAATTTTTTTTCTCTCAAAATTCTACTCACAACACCACATAATGACAACATGAAATAGTTTTTTTTTTTTTTTTTTTTTGCAAATTTCTCAAAAAAAAATCTCATGTACGTAAGTATTCACACCCTTTGCTCAGTACTTTGTAGATGCACCTTTGGCAGCAGTTACAGCCTCAAGTCTTCTTGAATATGATGCCACAAGCTTGGTACAACAATCTTTACGCAGCAACTTTGGCCTACTCCTCTTTGCAGCACCTCTCAAGCACAGACATTTTCAGATCTCTCCAGAGATGTTCAATTGGATTCAGTTCTGGGCTCTGGCCACTCAGATACATTTGCAGAGTTGTCCTGAAGCCACTCCTTTGATACCACCATCCCTACAGTGGCACCATCCCTTTGGTGCCCCGTTTCCTCCAAACATGAAGGCTGGCACTCACGCCAAAGAGTTCAATCTTTGTCTCATCAGACAAGAGAATTTTATTTCTCTTGGTCTGAGAGTCCTTCAGGTGCCTTTGGGCAAACTCCAGGTGGGCTGCCATGTCCCTTTTACTAAGGAGTGGCTTCATTCTGGCCACTCTACCATACAGGCCTGATTGGTGGATTGCTGCACAGATGGTTGTCCTTCTGGAAGGTTCTCCTCTCTCCACAGAGGAATGCTGGACCTCTGACTGAATGACCATCAGGTTCTTGGTCACAGCCCTTCTCCCCTGATCGCTCAGTTTACACAGACATCCAGCTCTAGGAAGAGTCCTGGTGGATCTGAACTTCTTCCATTTACAGATGATGGAGGCCACTGTGCTCATGGGGTCCCTCAAAACAGTAGAAATGTTTCTGTACCCTTTCCCAAATTTGTGCCTTGAGACAATCCTGTCTCAGATGTCTACCGACAATTCCTTTGACTTCGTGCTTGGTTTGTGCTCTGACATGCACTGTCAATCGTGGGACCTTACATGTAGACAGGTGTGTGTCTTTCCAATTCATATCTAATCAACTGCATTTACCCCAGGTGGACTCCAATTAAGTTGTAGAAACATCTCAAGGATGATCATTGGAAACAGAATGCACTTGAGCTTAACTTTGTGCTTTATGGCAAAGTCTGTGAATACTTATGTACATGTGATTTCTTAGTTTTTTATTTTTAATAAATTTGCAAAAAACTCAAAAAAATCCTTTTCCACATTGTCATTATGGGATATTGTGTGTAGAATTTTGAGGAAAAAAATAATTTTGTCTATTTTGGAATAAGGGTGTAACATAACAAAATGTGGAAAAAGTGAAGCTCTATGAATACTTTCTGGATGTACTGTATATCTCCTCATGTGGTGTGGTGTACCCCTTTGACTCAATGATGTACAGAAGATCTTCAGTTTGTTAACAAATGTGTGATTGAAATGTTTAAAAACAATGTTCCTCAAAGAAAAATTAAATGGGAATTTTGTCTATTTCTCCCTCAACAGTGCATAATATAATTAAATGATTCAAGGAATATGGAGGAATTTCAGTGTGTGAAGGGCAAGGGTGCAAAACTATGATGAACACCCAGGATCTGAATCAAGAACCATCATTCATCAATAGCTAATATAATCACATGGGCAAGAGATTACTTTGGGATACCTTTGTCAAGCACCACAATAAGGCAGTCATTCATTCATTCATTCATTTTCAATACCTGATTATTCCAATGAAAGGTCACTGTGGGGAGGGGGGGCTGGAGCCTATCCTGCAGGCACAGGTAGGAAAGACCTCTTGTGGCATTCTGTGGTGCACCTCGGTGGTCTCAGTCCATGGCTGAAGGTACAGGACGTCAGTGTGGCATGCACGGCATGGGAGGTGTTGTCCTGGATGCTGAGCAGTTTCCTCAACATCCTCCTCTCTGACACCTCCACCACAGACTCCAGACTTATGTTAACCTTTTCTCAATGTTGCCAATGGACAGTGGATTGAGGCTGCATCTGATGCTTTTGGGTGCCGTTCTGGACCATAGCGATGAAGAAAGAAGTGAGCCAGAAGTTGAGACTCTTGATTTACCAGTTGATTTATGCTCCTATTCTCACCTATGGTCATTGAACTAATTAACAAAGTGGTAAAGACCGAAAGAACAAGTTCGTGGATTTAAGTGGCGTAAATGAGATTCATCCAGGATGAGGTGAGAGGCTTAAATATCAGGGAGGGATTCAGAGTGCAGCCACTGCTTCTTTGCACCGAAAAAAGGCAGCTGTGGTGGTTTGGGCATCTGGTGAAGATACCCCCTGTTTGCCTCCCTAGGAAGGTCTTCCAGGCAAATCCAACTGAGAGGAGGTCCTGGGAAAGACTCCAAACGGACTGAAGGGATTTTATTTGCCAGCTGGCTTGGGAACACTTCAGAACTCACCAAGAAGCGTTAGAAGATGTGGCTTCAAATATTGAAGTATGAGATGAGCTGCTTGTTCTACTGTCACCGCAACCTGGACTCAGATAAGCTGCAGAGAATGAATAAATTAATTCATCAGTCAATGAAGGTCCAGAAGTGGCATCAACTTCTCTGGGCTTGGACGGATAAGATAAGCTAAGATAAAATAAGATAAGATCAACTTTGTTTATCACAAAAGAAATTATTTCGCCAGACTACAGAAACAGTAAACAGTGAACATGTATTATTTATTTTTTTACAATAACTACAACAAATTTACTCTGAATAACTGAATAGCTTTTGTTCCTTATGTGTTCATACTGCTTGCCACAGGTAGGAAAGACCTCCTGTGGCGTTCTGTGGTGCACCTCGGTGGTCTCAGTCTATCGCTGAAGGTGCTCTGACAGGAAGTCAGTGTAGTATGCAGGGGGTGGGAGGTCTTGTCCAGGATACTGAGCAGTTTCCTCAACATCCTCCTCTCTGACACCTCCACCACCACGGATTGAACCATCATACAGTGTATTGTGGTTTTTTTTTTTTAAAGAAATGGATACTATATGGAACGGACCATCTCATTTAGGGGATCCTCAGTTCAAATCCCAGCCTGACTGGAAAATCACTAAGGGCCCTTGGACAATGTCCTTTTCAGTGTTGTATAAAGTATCGGAAAATCACACTTAAGTAAAAGTACAGATACCCATTAAAAATGACTTTGGTAGAAGTTCAAGTCACTGATTGAAATGCTACTCAAGTAAAAGTCTTAAAGTATCTAGTATTTATTATACTTAAGTATGACAAGTAATATACAACTAAATGTAGTCAAGTATTGAAAGTAAAAGTACAAGTAAATGTTAATAATCAAAAATGGACTGATTTTTTAACATAAAAGTTTATCTAGGCTTGTAAATGACTGGTAGTATTAGTCAAAATACTGAAAATTGTGCACATCACACAAAAACACTTCAGAAACAAGATTTCAAAACCTAAACGAGAGTAGGTTATTCACTTGGTGTTCACAGGAAACAGTTATTTATTTCTATATGTATTTATTTATTTTCATTGTTACATGGTTTTATCTTTTCTGTTGTTTTTTTGTTTCATTTGGTTCTTTTTGTCTCTTTCTCTAAAATTGTATTGTAACATTATTAGTCTATTATTATTGACTATTACTGTCTATTATGTAGACTATTATTGTTGTTGCTATAATATATGAATAAAAATAAATAAAAAAAAATTACAATTTGACTCTTTTACGACAACGAACGCTGAGCCATTAATTATAAGAAAACAAATCAGCACAAACGTGCTGATGCGAACACTTAATGCTAACTTTAACATTGAAAACGCCATAGACATGCTAACACGTTAGCATCGGCCCCGTTCTTAACTTATAAAATACATCTATGAACTATTTCAGAAGACCATAACAGGTCTGTTTAACATAAAAATATTAGATATTACTCACAGACATATGCTCTTCAGGGTTTTAGCGGGAAAAAATTAGGAAAAAGTGAAATAAAATCCACGAATCATAGATTGAAGCACTGTTCGAACTGTGAATGACTGCTTCGATTGGTTCAAGGTTCAAAGCAAAGCCACGCTGCAGAAAAGATTACAGCAGGTCTGTAATCAATGTAGAGAAATTATAATTTTCCTGACAAACACCCCCCAAGTGCGCAACTGCAAAAAAGCCTACCGGACATGCCTCATGACAAATCGGCCTGACTTTGTTGCAGTCACTAGTAATCAGTGGTGTCTCTGGGTGAAAACACGACTTTTTTTCATGTGTGTGTGTTTTTTTTTTGTAACGAGTAATGGCATGGCGCATAGAAAATGTATCGGAGTAGAAGTATGCAATTAAGGTCAAAATGTAGTGAAGTAAAAGTGAAAGTAAGCTGAATTAATAAACTCAAGTAAAGTACAAAGTCTCCCAAAACATACTTAAGTACAGTAGTGAAGTATTTTTACTTCGTTACTATACAACACTGTCCTTAATCCCCTTTTGCTCCCGGTGTGTAGTGAGCGTCTTGTATGGCAGCACCCTGACATCGGGGTGAATGTGATGCATTATTATAAAGCGCTTTGAGCGTCTGATGCAGATGGAAAAGCGCTATATACGTAAATGCAGTCCATTTACCATCCATCATCTTACTCAATGTCTGAAAATTGTTTACAGTATTAACCCCTAGATGTCCAGAAACATAAAAAAAAAACAATTTTCTTGAACTCTTGAGACCATGGACTCCCAAGGGCAAATGAATCCCAGCATATAACTTTTTCCATATGGTTTATGGCACCAAGGCAACATTTCTACCACAAGGTGTCTCGTGCATGGTTGGAGGTTTGTGTACCTTTAAGAACATTTCCAGGCATTCATACTTCTACACATGGTTTATCCACGTCTGCTGGTATGCATGGTTGACACATGAAGCTCCTTGATACTATGTGCAAGATATCAAAGCCATTTTGACAAGATTCCAACGCTTTGATCTGAATGGGACTAACAGGTGTTCAACCCATATCCAGTTGACAGTATCAGATCCCCTTCCTCGTCCTTTTGATAATTTAACCAATAACACCTCGCTCTCTCTCACTCAGTATAAACACAGCTACTACATGTAAGATCTGCTAACAATAGCTGGTCACTGGTGTGTTCTGCTATTTATCTAAACACAGATTGTCTGAAGGCGCAGCGATGCTGTGTTTGTATCTGCACTCTGTCATTTTATCACAAGCTGCATTCTTTTAAACACTTTATTATTGTCTCTGCAGGATTTGTCATTCACAAGGCAACTGCTGTCTTTTTCCTTTGTAACCCACTTTGGATTGGCTCAGTCAGTGATCAGAGTTTATATCGGAATATGATTGGTCGTTACCGAGCGCAAAGTTAGGTTGCGAGAGGCCGTGGGAGATAAGAGACGGAGCCAGACCAAATAAAGCGCTGCAGTCTGTTAGCATTCCTTACGTTTCTCGATACCCCTCAAAACACACGCAGACATTCCTCTGCTGTCTCGAACAGAAAAGAAAGTTGACAATTTTATTGTTTTTGCTTTGCAGAGGAAACCATATTTGCTACAAAAATGTTGAAATCTCACTTCCTATCCTTAAAAAAGGACTGTCTGCATTTCATTAACTCTTTGGAGATAGTAAAAAGTTTTTTTTAATCAAACAGCGGCGATACTGTGCACAGGGCGAATACATACAGCGCTATCGCAAATATGCACACAGCAGGACATTAAATACACACATTTTTGTCATGTGGTTCCACCCACGGAAATACTTATGCACATAACATTGACAAACGTGCACTCAGTTGAATTAAGTTGCTCTCACTACTGTTTTTTTTTTTTCAGTGCATGTTTGTCAATCTTACATGCTTTAAAGATTCAGTGGAACCACATGAAAAACACGTTTGTCCAAATTAAGTTAACAAGCTGGTATAAATGGTAAATGGCCTGTATTTATATAGCGCTTTTCCATCTGCATCAGATGTTCAAGGCACTTTACAATGATGCCTCACATTCACCGATTCACACAGACACACCGATGTCAGGGTGCTGCCACACAAGGGCCATTAGTGATTTTCTGGTCAGGCTGGGTTTTGAACCGAGGATCCTCTGGTCTCAAGCCCAACACTTAACCACTAGACCATCACCTCCCCAAAATATGAATGGTTTACGTAAGATAATTTGGATCAACCTTATTAATTTGAGTTTTACTGATTCGAAGCACTTTATTAGTTTGGTCCAACAGTTCGCTTTTTTCAGTTCATCACACCGACTGTGAGCAGAACTTATTAAAATTTGCTTCCAAATTACAGGAAAGGAACAGGAAAGGAACACACACTTAAAAACGGGAAAAATACAAAAAAAAAAAAAAAAAAACATCAAACAGATTATGTGAAAATGATAGTTAAATCAACTTCAATGCCTTTATAAGTAAGATGACAGGGTTCATGTGCTTTAGTCTGGTAAAGTTGCTATTTATCTATCTATCTATCTATCTATCTATCTATCTATATATATATATATATATATATATATATATATATATATATATATAAATTTTTTTTTTTTTTTTGGAAATTCACTCATGTCTGAACCCAGTTTAAGTGGGTAGAAACCTATCAGTTATGTCAATACAAATTATCTTTCTTTCCATCTTTCTCCCTACATTCACATGAGGAGAATGTTTTCATTGAAATGCTCTCTCACTCTCTCTCTCTCTCTCTCTCTCTCTCTCTCTCTCTCTCTCAAATGAAAACCAGGCAGCAGTTTTGTGCTGCCTGTATTTTGTGCTTGCTATATGTTTTATTGTAATTTATTTTGTGCAGCACTTTGTATGTATAATTTAAAATGCTATATAAATAAACCTATTATTATTATTATTGTATGTTCTACCTAAATGTCAATCTACTTTGTAAGCATTTGTTGGGATTTTTTTTCTAGTGGGTTAGTCCTGCAAAAATCCAAATTCAGGGCCCTATCTTGAGGATCTGTCGTGTATATATAGGTTCACTAACCCTGCTCCTGGGGAATACCTGTCCTGCATATTTTGCAACTCTCTGTTCTCCACATACTGCTAATTAACTAATTTAAGTGTGCTCAGTACAGAGCCAGGACATACCAGACTTGAGTAATCACCTGTGGTAGCAACAGGTACACATGAAAAACATGCAGGACAGGTGATCACACAGAGCAGGGCTGGTGACCTCTGGTATACGATGTAAAGCACATTTGAGGCATGTTCAACTTAACTGGTATTTATATGGTGTTAAGCCCCGGTCACATGGCACTAATGAAGGACAACTGAGCTCCAACGGAACAAGAAATCTGGACTTTCATTGACTTTCGGAGGCATAGTTTAACCTTCGTTCAGCTTCATTCCTGCGGCTGGCGCTTTGTCAGAATTTTCAAACTTTTGAAAATTTTGAACGAATACTGCCGACAGCACCAATTCATGCGTATTTCGTTTTGCTGTCGTTCTTAACAATTTCTTTTCCTTTGCTTAATTTTCATAACGTTAGCTTTTGTTTGACTTTCGTCTAGATTCCCAAGTCCGACGTATTAACGATACGTAAATTACAATGCAACGATATCTGAACGAATCAATAACTAAAGCTTCAAGGAGCTGAACAAAACATCTTTGTATCGCTAATGAATCCTTCATTTTTGGGATAAAAAAAGCAATGTTTTTATACAGAAACAATCGTGTTAAGAACGTTTTATCAACTCCTTTAACTATTTACACATGTTTCAATCGTTTGTGGCTGGCCTGTGTGTGCCACAAACACAGGTGTCTTCAGGAGTAGCCTTAGTCTGACTCGGACAGTTCCCCATGGCTGATGCCATGGACTTGTCAAAGGTACTTGTCAGGACAAGTGCTACCACAGATAAAGTGCACAACAAGGTACAGACACACCCCAAGAACTCAGAATGTGAAGACAAACAAAACTTGTTGTTGTCAAGACAAACAAAACTTGTTGTCAAGACAAACAAAATCTTGCATCTACAAGTACTGTGGACATGAGGACAAGGCTGGCTGCATTCGGTTTCATATCAGCTTTCGGTCATGTGATCGTGAATGTTTCTATTTTTTTATTTAAAGTGTCGAGGTTGACGTTCACTTTGTTTATCTTTTTGTTAGTTTCAGCTTTGTTTCGTTCCTTTCACTCAATCCTTCATTGAACTCTTCACAGACGTTATCAACAAATTTAATTTTAAGTTCTGTTTGAGTTTGCTTGATTCACAGGCTTTTTGGTGATGGGAAAAACACGTGTTCCTTCGCCCACTTTTTTCTCAACAATTTTTGAGTTTTTCACTTTTCTTTATATGTTTATTTGATAGGGACAGAACAAAAAGCATTGTTACAATAACTGATGCCATGTTCATAGGTCATATAGCCAATAGCTAGTTCGCATTCCTGGTCCTTAACCAAATTAATAGCTAGTTCGCAGAATTGGTCACTTTTCGTCCCTTGTCAAGCCATCACCGTTGCTGTGTGACCGAGGCATAAAGTAGGGTGCAGGATGCAAAGGGGTTGCATTTCTTATTTGTCTGTCGGTTGTTCCCGTTAGGGGTCACCACAGCAGATCAATCGTTTCCATCTCACCCTGTCCTCTGTATCTTCCTCTGTCACACCATCCACCTGCATGTCCTCCCTCAGCACATCCATAAACCTCCTCTTTGGCCTCCCTCTTCTCCTCCTGCCTGGTGGCTCCATCTTCAGCATCCTTCTACCTATATACCCTGGGTCCCTCCTCTGCACATGTCCAAAACCATTTCAATCTCACCTCTCTGACTTTGTCTCCAAACCGTCCCACCTGAGCTGTCCCTCTGATATGTTCATTCCTAATCCAGCCAAGAGACAAACAGACCAGAAAAACCCAAGCAAAGCACCCCCAGCCAGAAAAGCAACAAAATCCAAAACCAAAACCCCACATTTACAATAGAGGGCAAACACAATACATGACAGGACCCCTCCCTCAACGGCCGGCCCCTGACGGGCCGGGGGACCCAGGATGCCGAGCGTGAAAGTCCGTGATCAGTCCAGGATCCAAAACGAAACGAGAGGGGATCCATGAGCGTTCCTCAGGCCCGTAGCCCTCCCAGTCCACCAAGTACTGCACCCCCCTCCCACGCCGCCGAGACCCCACGAGGCGCCTCACAGTAAAAACCGGCCCCCCCGGCCACAAACCGGGCGGAAGGCGGGGGAACGGCCGAAGGGCACCGAACACTGGACCGAGCAGGCTTGACCTGGCTGACGTGGAAGGTGGGATGAATTCTCATAGACCGGGGCAGACACAGACGTACCGAGACCGGATTAACCACCCTTGAGATGGGGAATGGCCCCACGAACCTGGCAGCGAGTTTCCTCAGCAGACCTCGGAGGGACAGATGCCGGGTGGAGAGCCAAACCCGTTGTCCTGGGGAGTATCTCGGTTCCTGGGTCCTCCTCCTGTCGGCCGCCTCTTTGTAGGTCGCCGAAGATCGTAGCAATGTTCGTCGGGCCCGCTCCCAGGTTAGGCGCCAACGGCGGATTAAGGAGAGGGCCGAGGGCACCCGGGAGGTCAAGTCTGTAGAAGAGAACAAAGAAGGGTGAAACCCATGTGATACATGGATAGGAGAGTAGCCGGTAGAAGCAGACGGCAAACAGTTGTGTGCGAGCTCTATCCATACTAATTGAGATGACCAGGAAGCCGGGTGCTGTGAGGCGAGAATACGAAGTCCCTTTTCCAACTCCTGATTGACCCTCTCAGCCTGCCCATTGGCCTGAGGGTGATGCCCGGAGGTGAGGCTGGAGGTGACTCCCAGGAGACGACAAAACCCCCCCCAAAAGTGTGAGACAAACTGGGGCCCTCAATCGGACACTATGTCCTGTGGGAAACCGTGTAATCTGAACACGTGGTTTAACAAGACCTCTGTGGTTTCTTTGGCTGTAGGAAGCTTCGGTAGCGGTATAAAATGGGCCATCTTGGATAGACGATCTACCACTGTAAGAATTACAGTATGTCCCTTGGAAGGAGGCAATCCGGTAACAAAGTCCACTGAGATGTGTGACCATGGTCGGGTGGGGACAGGTAACGGATGGAGCTTGCCGGTTGGTGATCGGTTGGATGGCTTGTGCATAGCGCATGTAGTACATGCCCCAACATATGCAGTGACGTCGGAGAGTAAACGAGGCCACCAAAATCTTTCCCGGATGATTGTGGCTGTCTTTCCTATTCCTGGATGGCAAGCGAAACGGCTGCTATGTGCCCAACAAATCACCTCCCCCCTGAGGCCCTCTGGTATGTACAGCCTCCCCGGAGGGCAGTCCTGAGGTACAGGAATACTGCGCGTTGCGGACCGGACTTTGGTCTCAATGTCCCAGGTAAGAACCAAAAGGAAGCAGGATGCGGGCAAGACGGACCCCGGTTCAGTCGATTCATCCGATGGTTCTTCCCGACGAGAGAGAGCATCGGGTTTAACTTTCTTTGTTCCAGGCCGGTATGATAAAACGAAGTTAAAACGACTAAAGAAAATGGACCATCTAGCCTGTCTGGCATTGAGTCGTTTCGCTGAGCGCAGATATTTGAGATTCTTATGATCGGTCCACACTAAAAACGGCACTTGTGCCCCTTCCAACCAGTGGCGCCACTCCTCCAAGGCCACTTTAACCGCCAACAGTTTGCGGTCACCGATGTGATAATTACGCTCAGCCGGAGTCAGTTTACAGGACATAAACGCACAGGGATGTAATTTCTGATCAGTGGGATGGACCTGAGACAAGACGGCACCGATCCCTATGTCGGAGGCGTCTACTTCGACCACAAACTGTAGGCCGGGGTCAGGGAGGAGCAACACAGGGGCCGTAGTAAAGCATTTCTTTAGCCCATGAAATGCTTCCTCACACTCCGGAGTCCAGCAAAAGGGACGGAGTACCGAGGTGACATTATGCAGAGGGGCAGCTACCGCACTGAAATTTCGAATGAACCTTCGGTAAAAGTTTGCAAATCCAAGAAACCTTTGGACCTCCTTGCGATCCTTAGGTGTAGACCAATCATGCACAGCGGCTACCTTAGCTGGGTCCATCCGGATAGACCCTGGTGTAATTATAAATCCTAGAAATGATACAGTGGACTTGTGAAATTCGCATTTTTCTGCTTTTACATATAACTGATTACGTAACAGGGTCTCAAGCACGGTACGCACATGTCGAGAGTGTGTTTCAGCATCCGGGGAAAAAATCAGAATATCAAGATACACAAACACAAATTTACCCAAAAAATCTCGTAGCACATCATTAATCAGGTTTTGAAATACCGGTGGTGCATTGGTTAAGCCAAAGGGCATGACTAAATATTCATAATGGCCAGTGGGAGTATTGAAAGAGGTCTTCCATTCATCTCCCTGTCTGATTCACACTAAATGATAGGCATTGCGGAGATCGATCTTGGTGAAGATTGTGGCACCCTCTAGTAGTTCAAACGCGGAAGCTATTAGGGGCAGGGGATAACGGTTCTTCACAGTGACGTCATTAAGCCCGCGATAGTCAATACAGGGACGGAGTGATTTATCTTTCTTTTCTACAAAGAAAAACCCCGCCCCTGCGGGAGAAGATGATGGGTGAATCAAACCGGCCTCCAAGGATTCCCGGATGTATTCGTTCATGGTGATGCGTTCAGGACCGGTCAGAGAAAATAGTTTTCCCCGTGGGGGACTCGTGCCCGGAAGTAGCTCAATGGCACAGTCATAAGCACGATGTGGTGGCAGCGACTTTGCTTTGACTTTGCTAAACACTTCGGATAAATCATGGTACTCAGTAGGAACGCCTGCCAAATCAGGGTTAAGGGGATTAGCGACCCTCACGGACATCGCGAAACAGCGCCCCATACAGGCGGAGCCCCAGGAAGTGATTCGTCCATCGGACCAGTTTATAATCGGACAATGTATTTTTAACCAGGGATGCCCCAAAATGGCGGAGTGAGTCATTTTATCGAATACATGAAAGCTTATAGTTTCTGAATGGGTACCGGCTATGATCAACTGAACGGACTGAGTGCGGTGGGTGATGTGACCCAGTACATGACCATCAACGGCATGCATAACCAGCGGCCGTGTGAGACGGTAAAGCTTGAGGTGTAAAGACCTGGCGAGAGAAGATTGCACTAAATTCGCGTCAGAACCTGAATCAATAAATATCGGAACTGAACATGATGAATGATTGGAAATTAACCTGGCGGTGATCACGTTTTGAGGAGTGACAGAAGTAATAGAATATTGACTCACCCGGCGTACCCGTTGTGTCTGCATGGGGGCACCCCTGGCTTGGCACTCAGTGACCACATGACCCGCCTGAAACACAATCCCTGGTCTCTCCGATGCTGCCGCTCCTCGGTGGTCAGCCGGGTACGACTCAACTGCATCGGTTCTTCTGAGGCTGCATGAGACGAGCTGGAGCTGGAAGCCAAGGACCCGACGTGACGAGCGGATGAAGATTCCGAGAGCTGGGATGAGGCGCACACATCTCGTCGGGGCAGATCCGCCAGCCGGCGATCAGTGCGGATGGCTAACGCGATTAGCTCGTCCAGTTGTTCCGGGAGGTCGACGGCTATCAGCTGATCCTGGATCTGTGTGGACAGGCCTTGGAATAACACGTCATGGAGTGCGGCCGGGTTCCACTCGCTCTTAGCCGCGAGAATGCGGAAATCAATGGCGTAGTCTGCGACACGTCTGTTTCCCTGCTGGAGACGCATCAGGGAATGGGCTGCCTCATGGCCCAGTGACGTATGCTGGAAAACCTGGCGGAGTGCAGTCTTGAAAGCCTGGAACGTTCCACACGCCGGAGACTGCCTGCTCCACTCTGCCAAGGCCCACGCCGCTGCCCGGCCGGTGAGGTGAGTTATGATGAAGGCGATCTTCGCCCTGTCGGACGGAAACATTGCTGACATTAACTCGAAGTGCAGGTCGCATTGTGTAAGGAAAGGCTTGACGTCTCCGGATTCCCCGGAGAAATGCTCAGGTCGAGACAGCTGGTTGCAGACGACAGGGGCAGCTGTAGGCTACGACGGGCCCACACTCGGTCCTGTCGGCGGCTGGTTGGTAGAGGCCGAGGTGGACGGAGCCTGAGACGTCAGGGAGGTTACAAGCTGGTTAATCTGTGCGCTTACTGAGGACATGAAGGCGTCCTGTCTTTTGGCCAGGTCAGAGATACTGGTGCTTAAGACGGTGATGCGGTCCTCTTGTTCTGCCAGCTGGCGGCTATGGTGACGAACAGCCAGCTGGAACGGGTCAGAGTCCGCTGTCTCCATTGTTGACCTGATCGTTCTATCAGGAGTGTCAGACAAAGAAGGCAGGAGACAAAGGCAGGACTCACTTAGTAGCTCTGGTTCAAGGAAGCGTTTACTGAGAAGCTTAGCTGGGTACGGTACACAGTAAGGCAGTCCAAGAAAAGCAAACAGATCCAAAACGTCAGGCAAAGGCGTGGTCAAAAAATACAGGCAGGCGGTCAAAACACAAGGTGGAAGCAGGACTTAGACAGAGCAAGGTACAGAGCTTGAAACAATGGCACAGGGCACAACGATCAGGCAAAAACCCGGTGCAACCAGTGGTGTTTAAATACTCCCAGCAAAAGGTGCAGAAAGACCCAGAACAAGGCGTGACCCAATCACAAAGAACCGCCCCCCACCAAGCTCAGAGAAGGCAGCCAAGAGACATACAGTGTTATGTGTCGGACGCAGCCCGGAGAACCGACCAGCGTTTGAAGGACCCAGTATAAAATAAGCAGAGCACGGTACAAAGGATAACAGAGTTTAATAAACATAACAGTGATGTGATAAATATAACAAAAGAGTGCGCGGTCTGGCGTGGTGGATTACGGTGCGCTCCCAGCAGCACTAATGGTCCGGAGCCAGAACCAGTTCGGACCCAAGGACCCCGCCGACACCCCCCAGGTGGCCGCGACAAACCGAGTCTGTGAATGAAGAAATCATCATGTGAGTCCACACTCCACACACAGAGAGACCGCTCAAAGGTGTACAAACAGCAAACACTTCCTGGCTTAATTACTAATCAGCTTCCCACCCTGCAGGCATGGAACACCCTGTTCACAAACTCACTGCAGTGGAAGCTGATTAAAACGACTAACATAACAGCTCAATATAATAAGGTGTGAGGGACACCACATTTACTGACTGTACAAATGTTAGTCACAAAACCTGACGTACCTCAGGAAGTGTGCTGACGAGCGTGAGACCTCACCCTCTCCTCTTTCACAGACCATGCATCAAACCTGGACGTTCTCTGCATCCACTGATGATGAGATGGCTCTCGAGACGACAATCTCACCCGTCTGGTCACAAGGTCGAGTCTCTGGCAAATACACACTGTGTACTCCAGACTTAAATGCCACCATGTTCCAATCCGTGTAGATGCACCACAGCTGTGAGTCCTGACGAGCCGCAGGTGATCAGGGTGAGGTCCTGATAACGCAGCCACACAGCCACTCAGTCCTAAATGCGCACCACCTGGAAGGAAAACCAAAAGACAGAAACAGAAGACCAACAAAAGCCAGCCAGGCACGCCAGCCACAACATACAGACCAGAAAAACCCAAGCAAAGCACCCCCAGCCAGAAAAGCAACAAAACCCAAAACCAAAACCCCACATTTACAATAGAGGGCAAACACAATACATGACACCCATCACCATTGCGAATGAGAAAAGGACTCAGAGCTGATCGTTGGTGTAATCCCACCTCCACCTTGAATGAGTCTGTCATTCCTACTGCACATCTCACTGCTATCACACTATTCTTGTACGTGTCCTGTGCTACTCTCACATACTTCTGCATTACTCGCATTTAGTCACTTATAAATCCATGGGTGTGTTTTGGCTGGTAGCATGGTTTACCCAATCAAATTGTCACCTGTCATTCTATTTAAGAGCCAGACAACACTGGAACTTGACTCTTTGCTGTTTAGACAGTGGAATCAAATGAGAGGTTTTCTTGGTGTTTAATGCATCTGCACAGAGAGAAGACCAAGCGCCAAAGCTCCTGCAGGTGAAACAGCGTGGCAATATGGTGCGTTTTTTCCATTAGTGTTTACCTTTATTTCATTTAATTGTTATTTTCAATTCTTTTTTGTTATGTGTACAAGTGGTCTATGTGAGTGGTGAACCTGCGTAATTAACTTGCCTCAGAATACTGATACACATAGAACAACTCTGCATGCTGCTTTAGACCAGGTGTTTAATGATCTGTGATATAAGCTCTTTATGCTGCTTTATGATGGTGACCCACCTGCACTGCACCAGATCACACCTCATTTTTGGGCCAACACAAGCATTGGTGCACAGTTGAGTGCAAATGCAATTGCAATTTAAAGAATGCTGGACATGAAAATGACAAACGGAACCTAGTAATGACACCGGTGCTACACTGGGAGCTGCTTGGTACACAGCCCCCAGTGTTTGCAAGAAATGTGAGAGCCCTGTAACAGTCAGACAAAGAGCATGAAGACCACACTGAATCCTGAAAATTTTGACGAATGCAGCGGGGATGTGGTCAAAATGAAAAAATGTCTCATTTTTAAGTCCATACTTCATACTGGTTATGTCACTGTCATGTTCTCACAGTAACTAGCACCTTCCCACTAATTTCTTACTATATGCACATTATCATTTATGTACCATGTACAATTAATGCAATGTTCTTACTCCAAATAATCACATCGCACTACATATGTAACACATTCTCCCTGCGTCCACCCTGTCCTTGTCAATACTTTACCACACACTGCGCTGCAACTTGTGTTGTGTCCACATGTTGGTTCACCAATAATTTTATTTTTTTTGCCATATCCTCCGAGTTCATGGAGATCTCACCACATCCTTATGGGTTTCTGCTGTGCTCCTACTATGCTGTACATGTTTTATGGAGAGGTGATGGTCTAGTGGTTGGTTAAGCGTTGGGCTTCAAACCAGAATATTCTCTGTTCAAATCCCAGTCTGGCTGGACAATCACTAGGGACCCTCGGGCAATGTCCTTAATCCCCATGTTGCTCCTGGTGTTGTAGTGAGCACCTTGCATGTCAATGCAGTCCATTTACTACACCCACCAAATTTATTGTGGGAACGTGGCTGAGGGTGATGGGAGTTTAAGACAGCAAAGAAAACAAAATGTGACTTTAACCGTCTGAGGCCGACGCTGCCATATACGACGGCTAACATCAAGCTTTACTAAATTATAAATAACTTTTGAATGATATGAGATAGAAACTTACTTTTTGTTTTTTGCTGAAAAGGTAACTCCACGGACATTCGAGCCAGCCATCAGCCATCTTTGTACTCCTCATAGAAGCTGTGTGATGACGGCGCAATGTGAGTGTCCAATCCTAATTGGTTCACTGTCACATGGTTTTCCAAAATCCAATCGTAGGGCAGATTTATCTCACGTGAAAAGCCAAAGATCGTTTTCAGGAGTGATGTGTTACTAGTTGGCCCATTTGAATAGCCCCCTGGGTGCTCCAATGAGTACATAGTATTAGTACATACTCAGTGTGCCCTGTGCCATTACGCACAGCGATCAGTGAAGCACACGGAGCAGACGGAGAGCCTCTGATGACAATCTCATGTGCTCAAACAAAGAGTGTGTAACTATCAGGATTGCTCCACTAGTTTGCATTTGAATGTTACTGGATAACTTTGTTGCTTTCTCTGCGTAAAGCACTGTTTACCATATCAATGGACAACAAAATGTATAGACCATTTTGTATACACTGTTCAAAATGTGCATTTGTGTTTATTGTTTGAACCTTTTTGTTGTTCAGTCTTTTACACAAGACCCCAAATTACCTTTATAAAGTGTCAAAACAGTTGTTTATTATAGTTTGCTGTGTGTTTTGAATAAATGTGTGTGGAAAATTATTTTTCGCTTTATTTTTTCCTTGCCTATTTTGATTGTAAACCTTTATTACACTTATAAAACACAACAAAAACATATATATTCTGAAAGCACAGGTTGTCCTGAAAAAAGAGACATAAAACTTGATTGTGGGATGCAGGGAGAGCTGTTAACAGCAATAATAAAACATTTATGCCAGGCGAGTGAACTGTCCAAAAAATGCCCTCGGACCCCAGAGGGTTAATACAGTAGTATAAAAACTATAACTATCAAAGGAGTGTGTTTGGGCAAACCAAACCCTCTGACACAGAAAAGATCTAGCTTCACCTGTTGTGTTCAGACAGGCCTGGCTGTAATACTGTGTGAGGATTTGATCGTCAGTGTTTCCTGTTTGGTGCAGTTGCCACTCAGACTTCATGATCTCCGTACATACGTAGTTGTTAAGTCCAGCACAAAAGAGACTGATTGAGAACCGCCGTCATCTTGAGCCACAGTGTTGACACTGAGCATTTTCTCTTCTTAAACAAAACATTAGGTGTCAAACAGTCGCTATTTAAAAAATCCATCCTGAGTCTCACGCTTTCTCTCGCCATCTGCCACAGGAAGAAGGATGCCATTTGTTATAAGCGGCTGTTTTGTTTTTGTCAGCTTTTACAAGTGAATGAGCCCATGTTAACTTCCTTTTCCTTATGCTTCAGACCACCCACCATTACATGATGATGCACATGTTTTGTTTTTTTTTTCTCAGCAGCGGCGGGATTCTGTTTGAAACAGTATTTTGTGTTAATAACTTATATGTTCACTCTGAAAAAGCCGACGTGCTCTGAGGCTGCACCACACACACATTTCTCTTCTGGTGTTTCACCAAATACTTTGCTTCAGAATAAATCTGGACATCATGGAAATATTCCAAAAATACATTACACCAAGAACTTGAATAATAACAAACAAAATTCAGTTGATTGAATGTGCTATATTTGGGGAGTTATTTGTCCTTTTAAATGTGCTGTCACATTTTACTATTTTTGGTTTGTTTTACTAAGTTTTATCCAATTAGATACTTTTTTCTGAAATGTCCAGAAACATAAATATCTGTTTTGAGCATTGACTTGATGACTTAATAACTGTTTTTCAAGGTGAAGTCTGAAGCCCTATTCTGATGGGACGACACAGTAAATTTTGCAGAGTAAAATATACTCTGCCAGGATAACATTTGGTCCCAGTCCAAATACAGTTAAATACACTCTGCTATAGAGTGAAATCAGCTCCACTGTCTTATCAAATAACATTTTTCAACTCCAATAAGAATCATTCACGGCATGATCGAGTTTATTTTACCCTGAGATAGAACTGATTTAGCACTGTGATAGAGTATATTTAACTCTATTTGGACTGGGACCAAATGTTGTCCTGGCAGAGTATATTTTACTCTGCCAAATTTACTGTGTACATTTAAATGAGGAGGTGGAGTAATGTAATATTACTGCAGGACACCTATAATATTCATGGCCACTTTGTACAGGATAAGAAAGCTGCATATGAATAACAGAGATGAGAGTCGCTACTCAATACACAAACCAGGTGTACCACCATAACGTCTCAAAATATAACGCAATGCTAAAATACCCTCAGCTGTATGAGCATGTAATCAATGAAAGAGTGTGTAGAAAAATGTGACCTTTTGACCCCTTAGAATAGATCAAGGTTAGCCATCTTTGAACTTGTCCAAAGTCTGTGTTCCAACAATGCTCCCTGTGAATTTGAAGACTCTGGCAGTAATAGGACTGGACTTATGCTGAGCAAAGACAAATGGACAGACAGAAGGACAGATGGACATAAAGTTGTCACAATACCCGATGTCCATATTTTGCTCTCGGGTAAGAATAAAAGAAAATTAGCAAGCTGAATGGAATGAATTTGACTGTATGTGCACTCTCTATCATCTAGCTTTAGGTTATCTGTCAGCTTCAGGTTTTTTTTGGTGGGGGGGGGACTTGCACTGTGCTGTGTGTGCTCTGCACAGGGGTGTGCTCCATGCAGCAGTGCGTGCTCCGCATACCAAAGCAGGTGGTCCAAACACCTCTCACACAAGCACAAAAGAAACATGCCACTCTATTTTTAAAAACTGCATGCACAGCATTCTGTGCATTCTGTGTGTGCCAAAGCAAGGTGGTCTGCAGAGGCACAGTGAATGAACTCACTCAATTGAGGTGCTGACATGAACAAAATCACATGTGAATATATTGGTACAGAGCTGCTACATAACCAAAACATATGTGTAAATGTCAAATCTCTGCTGCTGCTGGGTTGACTGTCTTCCAAATGTCTTTAAGTGACTTCATACTTGAGATAAATGGCAGAAAATTCCTTTTCTGCAGGATATTACTGACATATTTTTGTGCACAGGACTAATATAACCTGAGGTCATTTTTCCAGATGATTTTACAGAAGTTAACGGCTGAAGGAATTACTGACATCGGAATAAGTAGTCCATGGAGCATTCAGATGGGAATAAAAATCAGTGAGAAATAATATAGAAATAATCACATTACCCCATCTACCATGCTAAAAGAAGTCCTTCTGAATAGGGCTTTAGACCTGCCAAGATTTGTCCCATCCTGTCAATGTCTGATCTCTTCTAGATTGGACTACTGCAATGTTCTATTTTCTGGTTTACTGCAGTCCAGCATTAGGGGTCTCCAGTTGGTTCAAAATGCTGCTGCCAGACTTGACAGGAAGCAGAACGTTTGACCACATTACACCCATTTTGGTGTTTCTTTACTGGCTTCCTGACCCTGTGAGATCAGATTTTAAGGTTCTGCTACAGTGACCCGCAGACTTTTTAGTCAGTGAATAAATAGTCTGCAGGTCACAGAGCTTTCTCTTATCATGCCCCTATTCTGTGGAATGATCTCCCTGCATCAATAAAACAGTTAGATTCTGTAGAGACTTTCAAGTCCAGACTTAAGAAGCACTTATTTTCCCTTTTGTGTGACTAGCATACTAGCATATTATGGAAATATGCTTTTTACTCTTTTAAATTCATTCTATTAGGAAACAGAGTGCACTGCGGCCTCAACTTTATCTAAATTCTGGGTCTTTTAGTGAAGTTTAGGGCTAGTGGCCGGCGATCACCTTAGTATTTCTTCTGTTTTTCTTGTTGCTTAATGCTGACAAATTATTCTGTATTTGTTATCTTTCTGCCACCTGATTTATTTATTTTTTTCTTTCTGTTTGAGGTGTGGCTACACTTTTAATTACATCTGCCAAGTATGTAATAAAATCATCAGTGTTTATTTATTTGTCTGTCTGTCTGTGAGCAGGATGATGTCAAAACTACTACACGGATTTTGACTACATTTTCACCACAGATACATATTAGGCCATGGAAGACTCCAATAGATTTTGGAGGTGATCAGGATCCAGATTCTGGATCAAGTTTCACTTTATATAGAAGAATGATTACTGTTAGCAGGATTACGGCAACAGTAATCCTTTATGTATGGATTTTGACAAAATTTTCACCACTGATACATGTTAAGCCATGGAATTTCAATTTTTTTTTTCAATTTATTTTCATTTATATAGCGCCAAATCACAACAGAGTTGCCTCAAGGCACTTCACACAAGTAAGGTCTAACCTTACCAACCCCAGAGCAACAGTGGTAAGGAAAAACTCCCTCTGAGGAAGAAACCTCAAGCAGACCAGACTCAAAGGGGTGACCCTCTGCTTGGGCCATGCTGCAAACGTAAATTACAGAACAATTCACAGAACAATTCACGGACGGATATACAAGAAATGCTATTGGCGCACAGGACAGGAGGATCGCCAACATGACTACATCTCCCATTTCTGGATGGAGCTGCACCTTAAACAGAGAGAAAAAACAGAATCAGGCATCAGAAAGACAAACTGTATAATTTGCCAGCATTAAACAACAAGAAAAACAGAGAAATACTAAGGTTATCGCCAGCCACTAGCCCTAAACTTCACTAAAAGACACAGAATTTAAGTAAAGTTGAGGCCGCAGCCCGCTCCAATTACTAATAACATGAATTAAAAGAGTAAAAAGTGTAAAATAAAACTGTACCAATATGCTAGCCATATGAAAAGGAAAATAAGTGCATCTTAAGTCTGGACTTGAAAGTCTCCACAGAATGAATAGAATAAAAAAGAATAAAGCCCGGGCCGGTACGTAAGGTTTAATTAGGTCAGCTAGGTAGGGAGGTGCCAGTCCATGAATAATTTTATAGGTTAGTAGCAGAACCTTAAAATCTGATCTCATTGGAACAGGAAGCCAGTGAAGGGATACCAAAATGGGTGTAATGTGGTCGAACTTTCTGCTCTGAAGACTCCAATAAATTTGGGAGGTGATCCAGATCCAGATTCTGGCTCAGAATTTCACTTTATATAGGCTTTGAAGGATTACGTCAAAACTACTTCAAGGATTCTCACCACATTTTCACCGCAGATACATATGAGGCCATGGAAGACTAATAGATTTTGGAGGTGATCTGGATCAAGTTTCACTTTATAAGCTTTTAAGGATTATGTCAAAACGATTTCACAGATTCTCACCAAATTTGCATCACAGATAGATATTAGGGCATGGAAGATCCCCTGAATTTTGAAGGTGATCTGGATCCGGATTGGCGGACATCAGAAATCTTGGTTTGCTCTTGTTAGTGTTATTTAAAAAAAAAAAAAACTTTAGTGCAAAAACATATTTTTTTTTAGACCTGTTTATTTTATGCCACATAGCCGAAGTCTCTCTTCGTTTGCTGACAAGCCAGAACTTAAAGCACTTGACAGCTATTTTACCTTTGATCGCTCAGGCTTAACTCTGTGTTCACACCTCCTCTGTGAATGAATACACCACAGTGGGATGTTAACAGATGATTGACTTTTGAGGAAAAATGCCTGAGGAACGCTCCTGACATTTGATGATTCACAGTCTTCAAAGGGTGTAAGCAAGCAGCAGTATCGACAGTGGAAATTACTGTATCCTCCATTTCAGCATTACCTGCTGATAAACACCACAGTGTCTGTGTTGTCAAGTTAATATGGCAATTACGGCCTCAGGGAATCCGCTGGCTAGGAGCTGCAAAGCCACACAAGAGGAGCTTAAGCCCTGCTGAAGAGAACCTCTCATCCTCTCAGGCTGCACCTGTGCAAATTGCTTGGTCTCTCCATAGTCCCAGCCAAGAAAGAGAGGGGAGCTTTTGGAGGATTTAGGTGTGAATGGCAGCTCACTTTACTACTTAACACAGTAAAAGTCTTTAATGGAGCAGCAGTTCTCGCTGTCAGCCCTCAAGGTAAAGTATGAAGATGACACTGAAGGCATGGAAAGAGTGGATGATACAACTTCTGCAGGCTAAGAAATATTATTTTAGCAGATAGATGAGGCAGGTCAGTTTTGACTGAGTGCACTGTGGTGCCGAGAAACCAAAACAAACAAAACAACAACAACAAAAAATTTGTTAAATGTGAATTTTAAAAAGAAAAAAGATCTCAGTGACATTTGCAAGAAGCCTGCATAGATGATCACCAAGGTTCCCAGTTCACTGGACCAGTACCAATCCATAGATCATCTGGTACTGGGTGACAGGATCCAACAAATAAAATTTAACAAAACTGTAGCGACCCTGGGCAATGTATTTGTAGTGTATTTATCTACATCACTGTGCTGCATCTTTCCACCCATCCTAGTCATATGAACAAAAACACACTGATTTGGATCTAAAAATAGTTAAGTGTACATGGGGTCATCAATATGATGAGTGTGAAGCTGGAAATTTAAGGGGTGATGATGAATGTCATCAGTGCATATACCCCGTAAGTGGGATGTGAGGTGGAGAAAGAGGTTTTCTGGTGTTAGTTACAACCACCAATTCAAATGAAGATGGGACATTGTGTGAAATGTAAATAAAAACAGAATACAATGATTTGCAAATTCTCTTCAACCTATATTCAATTGAATACACCACAAAGACAAGATATTTAATGTTCAAACTGATAGATTTTTTTGTTTTTGTGCAAATATTTGCTCATTTTGAAATGAATGCCTGCAACACATTTCAAAAAAGCTGTGACAGGTGTAACAAAAGACTGGGAAAGTTGATGAATGCTCAAAGTACACCTGTTTGGAACATTCCACAGGTGAACAGGTGAATTGGAAACAGGTGAGTGTCATGACTAGGTATAAAAGGAGCATCCTCAAAAGGCTCAGCCGTTCACAAGCAAAGATGGGTTGAAGATCACCACTTTGTGAACAACTGTGTGAAAAAATAGTCTAACAGTTTAAGAACAATGTTTCTCAACATTCAATTGCAAGGAATTTAGGGATTCCATCATTTACAGTCCATAACATAATCAGAAGATTCAGAGAATCTGGAGAACTTTCTACAGGTAAGCGGCAAGGCCGAAAACCAACATGGAATGCCTGTGACCTTCAATCCCTCAGGCGGCACTACATTAATAACTGACATCATTGCGTAAAGGAATCTTACCACATAGGCACAGTGAAAAGTCTTGATGTCCACGTCTTCTGCCATTTCTGTGGAAGTCAGACGACGTCCTGGATCAACAAAGCCTTCACGTTGGAAATGATCTGGTTGTTTCAGCGGGGTTTCAGCCTGTCGATCGACGCTCGGAGTGCGCTGTGCTCTCAGACGCTGTGGGCGGTCTTTAAACCGGCTGGAGCACTCCTTAATCTGTGTAATCCCTATAAAATCGTTAAAAAAATAAAAGGTCGGATACTTTTCTAACAGACCTCGTACATTTTACACAACGTCCCAGCTTCATTGGAATTGGGGTTGTAGATGAGATGGTAAGAGTACCCAAGGAAAACAAATGTGATTGGAGCTGATTTCAATGATCATGAGGACGTGCTGAATCAACCCAGTCTCATGGTAGCTCATGATGGCATTACAGAAGGTACATTAATCTATTAGTTTGTGACTGGGGCATGAAAATGGGGAGCTTTTTGTGACAGAGCCACAAATTCATTTCATGAGGGGGCATGAAATGCTGGGTGATGGGGCAGACTGGGGGAGTTGCTAACAGTGTTAGCACTTTAGCAGCTGTTGGTAGCCTGATTGGTTAAGCCCAGTTAATGCACGATTACGAAGACAAGAAACACCACATAACTTTTAACATCCACACCAAAGCAAATCATAAGGAGAACTGACTCACTGTCTCCAAAAATTGATTTAACAAACAGGTGAACCGAGGTTAGCCTGTTAGCTTAGGTGGTTCGGACTAGAAGAGAGGGGTGTGTTCAGGCTTCTTTTGTCACACACGGAGCCACCTATGCTCCAGCTCAAAACTACACTCGACACGATTGCGCCGCCTTTATTAAAACCACGTCCTCTCAAAACACAGTCACCTTTGTTCAGTGATTACTTGGGTGACCTCAAGCATAAGGCCAGAGGTCTAGAATGGAAATGGTATAGTTCAAAATGATAAGTATTCCACCTTGCGTGGCGTGATGCTGTCTTAGACTATAAGCATGCACTACTGGCTATAAAGTGAACCTATTACTCTGATTTCATCAACAAAACCAGCATAACTCAAAGTTCTTGTTTGACATGGTGGCATCACTTATACATGGACAACCACCTGTAGTTCGCTCTCCTTTTACAGCACAAGATTTCTTGAATTACTTTGAGAAGAAAATACACGACATGAGGTTAAACATGTCCCAGCATACCTTAACCCAGCCACTACACCCTGCTATTGAGGTGGGTGCCATCACTGAGGTATTACCTAGATTTACAGAATTTGATTGTATCTCACTAGGTGTGCTGACAAAACTCATAACATCTACAAAAAGCGCAACCTGTTTATTTGATCCCATGCCAACAAAACTGTTTAAGGACCTGTGGCCCACTCTTGGACCAACTGTGCTGGAAATTATTAATCTCTCATTAACCTCTGGATCTGTTCCTAAATGTTTCAAATCTGAAGTGATTAAACCATTACTTAAGAAACCTAATCTTGACCCTAGTGTATAGAAAAACTATAGGCCGATATCAAATCTATCATTTTCTCTAAAATTCTGGAAAATAGGGGTTTCATGGTAGCTCATGGACCACCTTACTGAGAATAATCCTTTTGAGCCACTGCAGTCTGCTTTTTAGAAAATATCATTCCACAAAGACGGCTCTCACGAAAGTGGTGAATGATCTTCTGCTTGCAATGAATTCGGACACCACTATGGCTCTGGTGCTGTTAGATGTTATTGCTGCATTTGATACCATGGATCATCATATTCTACTCGATAGGCTGAAGAATCATCCTACGTTGTCCTTTGACATCCACATTAGAGACATTACGAGGAATGGTTTCTTCCACCTGTGAAATTTAGCGAAGATTCGTCCCATCCTGTCTATGGCTGATGCTGAGACCCTGATTCATGGATTTGTTTCTTCTAGACTGGATTCTTGCAATGTTCGATTTTCTGGTTTCCCACAGTCCAGCATCAGGGGTCGCCGATTGGTTCAAAATGCTGCTGCCAGACTTTTGACAGAAAGCAGAAAATTTGACCATATTACAACCATTTCGGCATCTCTTCACTGGCTTCCTGTCCCTGTGAGATCAGATTTTAAGGTTCTACTAATAACTTAGAAAATTGTTCACGGACTGGCACCTCCTTATCCAGTGACCTAATTAAACCCTACGTACCGGCCCGGGCTCTGTGTTCTCAGGGTGCGGGACTACTTTGTGTCCCTAGGGTGAATAAAAAGTCTGAGGGTCACCGAGCTTTCTCTTATCATGCCCCTGTTCTGTGGAATGGTCTCCCTGTGTCAATAAAACAGTCAGATTCTGTAGAGACTTTCAAGCCCAGACTTAAGACCCACTTATTTTTCCTTTCATATGGCTAACATACTGGCATAGTATGTTACTATGCTTTTTACCCTTTTAAATTCATTTTATTAGTCAACAGAGTGTGCCGCGGCCTCAATTTCATCTAAAGTCTGAGTCTTTTAGTGAATCTTAGGATGAGTGGGCGGCGATCACCTTAATATTTCTTCTGTTTTTCATGTTCCTTAATGCTGACAAATTATACTGTATTTTTTGCCTTTCTGATGTCTGATTCTATTTTTCTCTGTGTTTGAGGTGCGGCTCCATCCAGAGATGGGAGTGGTGTCTTCTTCTGCAACCCTCTCGTCTTGTGCACCGGCATGGACTCCCAAAATTCCTGTAAATTTGTATTGTCAACTGTGTCTGCAGCATCGCCCAAGCAGGGGGTCTCCCCTTTGAGTCTGGTCTGCTTGAGGTTTCTTCCTCAAATCATCAGAGGGAGTTTTTCCCTTACCACTGTCACCTGTGTGTTTGCTCTAGGGGATGGTAAGGTTAGACCTTACTTGTGTGAAGCACCTTGAGGTAACTTTGATTTGGCGCTATATAAATGGAATAAATTGAAACTGAAACCCCCAATGTCCTTTGTGTCCTTGGGGGTTACTGAAGAACATCATGGAGGTACAGGTGTTTGTAGTTCTTTTCAGGAAAAATGCTGCATTGGATCAACTATAAACTTGAGATCTCTGAATAATTTAAGCCCCAAATCTCCCTTTACCTCAATGGTTACTTACTACAACAGGTCAGCGGTCAAAACAGGTATTTCTGTTTCTGGACATTTCAGAAAAAGTATCTAATTGGATCAAACAGAAGCCTTGGGTCTCTGTGCATTTAAAGACCAAAACCTGCTCTCTAGCAGCAGTGGTAACTGAGATTTGTGTAGTCGGTGAATGTTGTTGTTTTTGTCTGTTACTATGGTAACATTACAGTTTCTGATAAAGGGTTCCATTAGAGCCTGTGGAAAGTTATATTTTGAAAATAATTTGACACTAATATTTAGCCTGTATGATCAGTGGTGCTGACTGAGATAGGCCATAATACACACACACACACACACACACACACACACACACACACACACACACACACACACACACACACACACACACACACACACACACACACACACACACACACACACACACACACACACACACACACACAATTGATCCTGAACACTTACACTGATTATGTTTTTAGTTTTCAGCCTTCACCATAGTCCAGTTTGGCATTCCATCATCTTGCTAATTGTTTGTAGAGGACCATTACTTGTGTTATAATATTTATCAGTTTGAGAAGGTCAATATTTGTTTAAGAAGAGCTAAATGTTCCAAAAACCAGAGGCCTAAAACTCATTTGGTTATATTACTGCTGTGTCTTAAGGTTTATGATGAGGTTTCTCATCCACAAAAAAGATCACAGAGACAGATCTATTACAGAAGTAACCCTGCTCAGTTTTAGCCACAGGAGAACGTTTCACAGTCTGGTACTGCAGACATGTTTACACACACACTTAAGCCTGACTGTATTTATTACTGACAGAGTTCCCACGTATAGGCTCATCCACAATCACACCCGCATGCATGGAGAAATCATGAAAGCTACATTTTGCACAAACATTTCTACGTTCCTCCAAAGTACTTTGCCCTTTATAGAAACAAAACAGATCTGGCACTCAGTGTGAACTTTAATCCTCAGGCATCCAGATCTAAGATGGTGTGAGAGAGTCTGAGGCTGGGCGCAGCATCGTAACTGTGTGCAAGAGGATAGGTCACCAGGTCATGTGACCCATCTTTGGGCAAGCCGCTAGCAGACAAGAAATTTGTGGCACTAATCCGACCATACTTCTTCAATTCATGGTCATCTGGCAATGGAAAGCACATAATCTGAAGAATGTGTTTTGAACATGACATCTTAACGATGAGCATTTAAGTAGATTGGAAATAAACAATCTGGCTGGTTTTGTTTCCAAGGATGGAAAGAACAAACAGACAAACACAAAGTCTCATGAAAATATCCTGAAGTTTTTTTTTGTTTTTTGTTTTTTTTTGTTTTGTTTTGTTTTTTGGCAACTGCTGTACAAACTGTCATTGTAATTTTGCAGCTTCAAGATGTAGAACATGTGGTTAAGTAAAGTAATGTGGTGGCTGATACAGGCTGCAACACTTCAAAATTAAGACGACATTTATGTACATGTGATTTCTTAGTTTTTTATTTTAGTAAATTTGCAAAAATCTAAAAAAAAAAAACTTTTTCACATTGTCATTATGGGGTATTGTGTGTTGAATATTAAGGAAAAAGAATGAATTTCATCCATTTTGGAATAAGGCTGTAACAACAAAATGTGGAACTGTGAAGCATAGTGAATACTTTTAAGATGCACCGTATGTGGAACCTTGTAACACATTTGAGGTTTTGAATGCATTGTGTGAAACTGCAGGAGACACACTGTCAAATTAAATTGTTGCATATGCTGCACGTGATATTTGTTAGGGGTTCTCTGTTTGCAAGCATTTTTTTTTTCATTTATGACCTGTTGTTGAATTAATGTATGCAGTTTCTTTCTTTCTTTCAAGGCTAAATACTGTTACCCGAAATGTTACCCAAAAGCTTCACTGTGCACTTTATTTTGTGTTGAAATCATTTCTGTTGTTTTTAATTTGTGTATTCTGATCTAGCAGTGTGATATTTTAAATCTCAGCCAGTGTGACTAAACAATGTATTTCCTGTTTAGAATAACCACAGTTAGCTTCCTTGAGCTACATCATCAAACAAGATGGAAAACATTAAGAAACTAATCCCTATACCAAAGTTTTCAACAGTTATCCCAATCATTACACCTCATGTGTAATTCATACAAACTAGGTGTGAACATGAAACTGTGGCTAAAAGTAGCCAATTTCTTTTAGCATGTCTCTTAGTATTTGGCTACGTGGCTAATAGGTAGCGCTAGATAGTCAGATATTCTGGTAAAAGGACAAATGAATAGTAGTAACAACAACAACAACAACAATTACAACTGCCAAATAAATGTTTAAAATATACACATTTAACATAAACTGTTAACGGATGAGTGCATGCAAAATATTAGCTTATGGTCCACAAGCTGACGTGTAGGTGAACCAGGAGCCCGTGAAAAACACCACAGTGTGTTAACCACATAACAATGGTTGCTTGGAGAAGTGGATGTGGACAGTTTGAGGGATGGAGGCGTTTATAATCTGTGTGGAAACAACTAGAGGCCTGAACGAGTGGTAGTAAAGTATGCGATCGATCACAGACCACAGCCAGGGATGAGATGAAGACACGGGCAAGAGGCAGCGCGGGAGGGAGCGGTAGCGGTGGAGAGTTGGGGGTCGGCGGGTGGGTGCAGATAAAGCCGAGTTCTGCGGATTAACTTGTCTTGAGTATGTTTCAAAACCGGCGCAGTTGAGGGACAGGCACTCTGCTCAGGAACTCTGGAAGTTCTCAATGACGTCCAGACATGCTGTCTATAGTACACACATACACACACACACATATACCAAGAAACAGCCCCCCCCCCCCCCCCCAAAAAAAAACAACCTTCATTATATCATGGAGAAAAAAACCCATTCACAATCAAATTTGGGCAGGTGTGCACACACACATTCGCCTCCAGATGATCCACACACTTTGGACAACATGCAGTTGTAATGGGATCTGCTGATTTCATGTCATGATTTCATTACAGATGCATATACTCTTACGATGTACACTTTTGAGTTTTCCTTATGCTGAACATTTGAGATGCATATTTTACAATACACATTGTTGTTCCCGTAGGGAAATTCATCTTGGACTCAATGCCGTACACATAAATGCCTTCACAATTACACTAAAATGAACTACATATAACCAAGGCAATGCCAGCTGTGCCACTCACAACAATACATTGCAGATTTAAATAATTTAGAATTCATTGCACACGCCCCGTGTTAAAACACTATAAAACTACTGCACAATCCCTGCAGTCTTAAGCAGCATTATTTAAATGTCTGGTAAAAGTGGGAGCACATGCATGAGTCTGCTCATATATGGACTGAAGGGACTGCTATTGATTAGGGCCCGTTCACACATAGTACGAATGTGGTTGAATTGCGCATGAACTGCACATGAAGCAGCAATCGTATGCAATACGTATAAAATCGTAGCTGCCTCCAATGCCTCGTACACCTGTTGCTACAACTATTTGCGCACACCAGTGGCAGAAAGACAGTGTGCGCTATGAGAGCCCACCAAACCCTCTCGCGGTAGGTGTTGGCCAAATTCCAGCTGACACACAAACATCTAAGTCCGCTCACTTGGCACTTATAAAATGTGTGGCCACTCGCGCTATTAGCACTACAACAGTCAACAGACGATCACTTTCGAGCTGGATATGAAATTTGTCTAAGTGCCCCCACAAATGTGGCTTTGCAAAACAGCAACACACATGTGAGGTGCCAGACTGTCGGCTCCCCTTGCACACATGTGCCGTGCATGTGAATCATGCGTGTGTTGCGTTTCCCCCCCGTCCTTAAACATGTGGCATGCTGGGGGGTGGGTGGGACACTTGCATGAGCTGCTGATATATGGATGTACAGATGATGTGTTGTGTGTGCGCTGGACTGACAGGGGGTGTGTCCGCTAACAGCTGCAGGTATTGAGATCTCTGGTTCTGGACATCACAACTACAGAACACATATCATGTTTTGACAGACACATGCATGTGTGTGCTTGATGTCCACATGTGGAAATACATAAAATCATATAACTCTTTTGCGACGGGCTAGAGAGCGC
This sequence comes from Thalassophryne amazonica, assembly GCF_902500255.1. Classification (NCBI taxonomy): domain Eukaryota; kingdom Metazoa; phylum Chordata; class Actinopteri; order Batrachoidiformes; family Batrachoididae; genus Thalassophryne; species Thalassophryne amazonica. Next base: position 64,812,564 of record NC_047109.1, on the reverse strand, counting down.
GCACAGTGTGCACACTGACAGGCTGTCCCAGGTGATACAGACCGTCATATCATAACATGCAGTGGGCGATCTGAATGTCACTTCACCCACGTGAGCTCTGTTCCACATGACGCGGTGTCTGTCCTGCGGTGCACCGTCCACAAGATACGTGTGTCAGGCTGGACACACCGCCAGCAGATGTGTACATGATAAGAGTGCCCTGCTTCATCTTTCATATCATTTCATGACTGTACGTCTGTGCCCATGGATCATCTACAAAGGATCAGACAGTTCATACTTGTATTATTTGCTTGATAAGAGGGATTAAATAAAATGTGGTGTTTTTATATGGTGTGTGGTTTTATTTATTTTTAAATATGTCCATGTCCTTCTTGATATCAGCCATTTTCCCGCACCTTTTACAGGGCAGTGATGGTAGCTCAGTGGTAAGGTTTCTGGCTGGCAATCAAAACTTTTGAAAAGTGTAGGTTCGAATCCCTTGGGTGGCATACATTTTTTATTTTTTTTTATTTTCACAGTAGCTGAACGATGTGTAACCACAACGCGCAGCTGCTCGCACTGTGTTCCCACATGCATGAAACTGTTTCAGCGTCAACGTTCATGTCTGCCCATCAGCTCAGTGTTTTCGTGGTTCGCTCATATGAGCTCTTCCGCCGTGATTCGCCCTGATTTCTACTTATTTGTACTATGTGTGAAGAGGCCTTTAGTTTGGTATTGTTGGTAGTAGTAATAAGGATGAACTGATTACAATGGGTTCCTGTCCAACACCTAGACATGTCTGTGCTGGTTGCAGGGAACAATCTTATCACATGTGTGATGGAAATAAGGAGCAGGAGCCACTTTTATCTTATCAACATATGGGGGGTTGAAATTATATGTTTCTTCAAATGACCTTGTTTGTCATTTTCTTGATTTCTAAAGCCTACGTAGATCTGGTGTCTGCCAAGGCTGGTGCTGCCATCATCAGAAAGGACATTAAGTGAAATTATGCTCACTTAAAAAAGAAAAGTAAAAACGATTAAATTGTGACATGCTGGCTAAGGTCACTTACTGAAAACATAAAGATATTTAGTGGCCACTCATAGAACTGTATAAATATACTTACCAGGAATGTTAGTAAGAATGATATCACACCATATTTGACTTTTGTCCACGTTTTAAGGTCAGCATTTCAAATATCCCACTGCTTGTATGTACATACCGCTGGGACGATGCACATATCTCAAGATCGAATGATATCACAATATTTAGCAACAGATTTTTGCTCAGATGTACCAACTAAGACAATGTGATATCAGCTGAATTCAACATTATTCAGTATGCCGTTCAAGGGATCCTGCCATCTGGATTAACAAAACTGCTCCAGTCAATGGTGTGTGTGTGTGTGCATCCTAGAAAAAAAGTTGACGCAAAAGACATTAAATGCTTCATTAGTTTCAGAGGCTGCAGCCAGTCACAGCTGTATTTCGTTCCATATACAAGAAGAGAATGCCTTTTTGAAAAAAGGACAGATCTTGATTTTTGAAGGACCCCCCCCCCCCCCCCACACACACACACACACACACACAAGTCTTATTTAAAACAGGGTATGTACGAGGTCTGTCCGTCAAGTATAGGTCCTTTTTATTTTTTTCAAAAACTATATGGATTTCATTCATATGTTTTTACATCAGACATGCTTGAACCCTCGTGCGCATGCGTGAGTTTTTCCACACCTGTCGGTGACGTCATTCGCCTGTGAGCACTCCTTGTGGGAGGAGTCGTCCAGCCCCTCATCGGAATTCCTTTGTCTGAGAAGTTGCTGAGAGACTGGCGCTTTGTTTGATCAAAATTTTTTCTAAACCTGTGAGACACATCGAAGTGGACACGGTTCGAAAAATTAAGCTGGTCTTCAGTGAAAATTTTAACAGCTGATGAGAGATTTTGAGGTGATACTGTCGCTTTAAGGACATTTCACGGTGCGAGATGTCGCTCAGCGCTCTCAGGCGGCGTCATCAGCCTGTTTCAAGCTTAAAACCTCCACATTTCAGGCTCTATTGATCCAGGACGTCGTGAGAGAACAGAGAAGTTTCAGAAGAAGTCGGTTTCAGCATTTTATCCGGATATTCCACTGTTAAAGGAGATTTTTTTAATGAAAGACATGCGGGCGGATTGCAGCGTCGGCTCGCAGCCGCCGCGACGCTCCGCCACAGGAAAAACACCTCTGTTGGAAGCCTTGAGGACACGTTGGAACATCTCCAGCTGATAAACAATTTCTCATATACTCACTCCACTGAAAGCCATCAAAAGCCAACTGGATTTTACAAATGGTTATCAACACGGAGGTGTTTTTCCTGTGCCGCCACGCCGCGTCGGGACGCAGCCGACGCGGACCCGTCCGCACGTCTTTCATTAAAAAAATCTTCTTTAACAGTGGAATATCCGGATAAAATGCTGAAACCGACTTCTTGTGAAACTTCTCTGTTCTCTCACGATGTCCTGGATCAATAGAGCCTGAAATGTGGAGGTTTTAAGCTTGAAACAGGCTGATGACGCTGCCTGAGAGCGCTGCACGACGTCTCGCACCGTGAAAAGTCCTTAAAGCGACAGAATCACCTCAAAATCTCTCATCAGCTGTTAAAATTTTCACTGAAAACCAGCTTAATTTTTCGAACCGTGTCCACTTCGATGTGTCTCACAGGTTTAGAAAAAATTTTGATCAAACAAAGCGCCAGTCTCTCAGCAACTTCTCAGACAAAGGAATTCCGACGAGGGGCTGGACGACTCCTCCCACAAGGAGTGCTCACAGGCGAATGACGTCACCGACAGGCATGGAAAAACTCACGCATGCGCACGAGGGTGCAAGCATGTCTGACGTAAAAACATATGAATGAAATCCATATAGTTTTTGAAAAAAATAAAAAGGACCTATACTTTACGGACAGCCCTCGTATATACGAGGTCTATTAGAAAAGTATCCGACCTTATTATTGTTTTCAAAAACCATATGGATTTGAATCACGTGTGATTACATCAGACATGCTTGAACCCTCGTGGGCATGCGAGAGTTTTTTCACGCCTGTCGGTTACGTCATTCGCCTGTGGGCAGTCTTTGAGTGAGAAGTCGCCCACCCTCTCGTCGATTTTTTCATTGTTTAGGAATGGCTCAGAGACTGCTGCTTTGTTTGATCAAAATTTTTTCAAAACTGTAAGGCACAACTGAGTGGACACCATTCGATAAATTCAGCTGGTTTTCGGTAAAAATTTTAACGTCTGAGAGATTTTGGTCTGGTAGTGTCGCCGTAAGGACGGCCCACGGTGCCTGACGGCGATCTGCGCTTCGAAGCAGCAGCGTCTCACCGTTTCAAGTTGAAAACTTCCACATTTCAGGCTCTGTTGACCCAGTAAGTCGTCAGAGAACAGAGAACTTTCAGAAGAAGTCGGCATGAGGAGTTTATTCGGACATTCCATTGTTAACAGAGATTTTGTAATGAAAGAACGTGCGGGCAGAGTCGCATGTCGGGCCGGACCCGACCACGGGGGGTCGCGACAGGAAAAACACCTCCGTTGGAAACCTTAACGGACAAGTTGGAACATGCCCAAGCTGTTAAACAATTTCTCAGTTACTCACTTGTTGAAAGCCATCAAAAGCCGCCTGAATTTTACAAATGGTTTTCAACACGGAGGTGTTTTTCCTGTCGTGGCGCACACAGATTCAGAATTTGCGCGCACGTCTTTCATTAAAAAATGTCCTTAAACAGTGGAATGTCCACATAAAGTCCTCATGCCGGCCTCTTCTGAATCTTCTCTGTTCTCTCACGACGTCCTGGGTGAATTAAGCCTTAAATTAGGATGTTTTCAGGTCGAAACAGGCCGCCGACGGCGCCTGGAAGCGCTGCAGGACGTCCCGCTCCGTGGGAAGTCCTTACAGCGACAGAAACACCCCATAATCTCTCATCAGCCGTTAAACTTTTCACTGAAAACCAGCTGAATTTCTCGAATAGTGTCCACTCGGATATTCCTCACAGGTCCAGAAAAAATGTTGATAAAGCAACGCGCGCCGTCTCGAGCAGCGTGTGAAATAAAGAAATTCAGCCGAGAGGGCGGGACCACATCTCACCCAAGGCCTGCCCACAGGGAAATGACGTCACCGACGCGTGAAAAAACTCATGCGCACGAGGGTTCAAGCATGATTGGTGTAATCGCACATCATTCAAATCCATATAGTTTTTTTTTATAAAAGTGCCGGTTAGTTTTATAAGATACCTCGTAAATAAGTTTATCTGTAAAAAGTGAAGCTGGTGAAACATTATGAAACAGAAAGTTGCATTGATCAAATGACCCATCAATGATTTGTTCCTTTTATATTTGTGTTACCTTGACGACTGTTTCTACGCAAAGGGAGCTCATTTGTCATTTTCACCAGATGTTCCTGAGTCCAGGCCAACAGCTTTAATCACACATAGACACGAGTTAGCAGGTCTGTTTCACACTGTGGCGCTCTCGGCTTCAGCGGCTTCGCTGGTGTCAGCTGAGGAAAGTGACAGGGCCCGGTGTGAAAGCGCTGATAGGGCGCGCTTTTCCAGAACATTCCCACGCCGAGCGACTGCAGACACTGACAGCATGATGGGAGACAAACGTGCCTGCTGTCAATCACCCAGAATCCAACATGTCAGCACAGTAAAAAGAAAAGCATTCATAACAGAGAGTGTTTATCAGAATGGGAAAATATGATGATTTAAATTAATTAAACTAAAGACAAAAGTTCAGAGATATTAGGTCAAATGAAAAAAGAATTTTTAAAGTTAATATTAGAATTGAAATTTGTTTTTTCCTGATCATGTGGGTGATCTGACCTCGACTGAGGGCAAAAATGATCAAAGTCAAAGGTGTGAGTCTCTCTTTTACTAATCATTGGTTGGTGTGTTGTTAGTTTTTTTTTGTAGTTAGCAAGTAAAAACACAAAATAGAATACTTTTGCAATGTAGATTTTCTTGCTGCTCATTATTACGTTTGCAAACAGGAGTACATAGAGTATTTTGAACTTTTTGAATTTCAATTCAATGCAATTTATTTTCATTTATATAGCGCCAAATCACAACAGAGTTGCCTCAAGGTGCTTCACACAGGTAAGGTCTAACCTTACCAACCCCCAGAGCAAGTGGTAAGAAAACCTCCCTCTGAGGAAGAAAACTCAAGCAGACCAGACTCAAAGGGGTGACCCTCTGCTTGGGCCATGCTACAAACATAAATTACAGAACAATTTACAGAACAATTCACGGACAAAAAAGAGTTGAGGCCGCGGCCCGCTCCAATTACTAATAAATGAATTAAAAGAGTAAAAAGCGTAAAACAAAACTGTACCAGTATGCTAGCCATATGAAAGGGAAAATAAGTGCGTCTTAAATCTGGACTTGAAATCACTTGTTTGAATCACTTGTTTTATTAAGTGATTTGACTGAAATCTCTGAATCACTTTCTTAACCCTTTAGTTCATTTAGTGTTCAGAGTTTGTCAAAACAAAACAATGTTTTCTGAAATTAATTATTCACTGGGTTTAAAATGGGCAATTTTATGGTCCCAGAATTATAAGCAGAGCAATTTTTTTTTTTTTTTTTTTTTTTTTTTAGAGTTGCCCAAGTTTCAAAACATAATTTTTGATGAGTGTGTGAAATATTTCAAAATAGTCTTCTGTGTGAAATGCACCACCCCAGCTCACCTATGGCAAGAAGACTTTCTTCATTACTGTTAAGCATCAGCAAAAGTCACATGTACTCTGCTCACCTCCTCCTCCCTGAGAGGAGTCATGTGACAAAATCCAGGCAGCAGGTGTCTGTGTGTATTTCTGTGCATATGTGTGTGTGTGTGTTTTCCAGACGTCATCATGAGATGAGAGGCGTGATGTCTGAGCAGCCTCAGGGTGCGACTGTGTGTGAGTGGTGGCGAGTTAAATGAGTCTTTACTCTGATTAGATCTTGCGATAGTTACCACATTGATGCTTATCATATGGGGTTGGGGGGAGGGAGTAATATGATTTAGTCTGAAGATCGAAAGAAAAGGTTTGTTTGTGGCAGATCTAAATAGATTGAATACTGAAAGTGGTTAATGCGCTTGGTTTCAGTTCAGAAGGCTCCGGGTTCAAATCCCACCCCTGCCACATTTCTCCATGTAATGTGGAGTTGCGTCAGGAAGGGCATCCGGCGTAAAACCTGTGCCAATTCAACATGCAGATCCAACTTGGATTTGCTGTGGCGACCCCGAGTGCAAACAAGGGAGCAGCCGAAGGGACTTACTTACTCAAATATATACACATACACACACACACATATATATACACACACACACACACACACACACACACACACACACACACACACACACACACACACACACACACACACACACACACACACACACACACACACACACACACAGTGAGGCAAATAAGTATTTGATCTGCTGTCGATTTTGCAAGTTTTCCACCTACAAAGAATGAAGAGGTCTGTAATGTTTATCGTTTGTACACTTCAACTCTCACTATGCCAGTGGTGGTCACAGCTAACCAAAACGTTAGCTTCGATAACCATTAATCCGATAACTGAAAAGTTATCTTTTGTGACATTAAACCGATAAACTGCTAAAAAAATTAATCTTTATTACCGATAACTTTTAGTATTAATTTGGATGTGGCCACATCAGATTACACTGTCGGCTTCTGATAAACTAGTTTCACTTTAAGTGCTGCAGGGGCTGCTGGGTAAATTCAAGGATCACAAACACAAAAAGAACGTACGAAAAATGAATTAATAAAAAATAAAACCCCAAACACTGTCATCATCTTTCAAAAGCAGTAAAAGAAGTCAGTTTATCTCGGTATTAGATACACCGTCATTTATGAACTAAAAGCTGTTACTTTTTTCACACGCTTTGAACCCTATGGCTTAAACAACCAAAATACGTCCATTAATGCATTGAGTAAAAGACACGTAGTAAATATAAATTCTTACCCAATGGTTTCAGTGGGATTCATGAAGAAAATAATCCACATAAAGTGTCCTGATGAATCCAAAACGGTGTCTAAAACTGTGAATATAAGTCCCTGTGTAAAACACCTGGCCACCGAGTCTTGTCAATTAAATTATCTAGTCAGCCACAAAGAAATAAAATAAAATAATGTTAAAATGAGTCTGTTTTGTTTGTGTCAAGCAGATGGTAACAGTGTAACATCCAAAATGAACCTGAACTACACTACCCACAATGCTCCCTGCGTCGACCAGCCAATCACGTCTTGCGCTTAATGATGATGTCGTCAGTAAGTGAAAGCCAGTCTGCCACAAACCACTGATCTATCCGGTTGTTAAGTGTGACGTAACACATCATGTGATTTTCAACTTCCAGCTCCAAACAAAAAAGGCGCAATGTCATTAACATTGAGAACTGCACTGAGACATCTGATCAGGCTGCACTTACACTGTTGCACACGGACAACAGCATTAACATCGCAACATGAAACTCTTTGTATATTGTGCCTAAAACTCTCCTGGATATATTAACTGGGTTTTTAGACGTTGTTACTGCGTTTGTTTTATGTAAAAATGTCAGACGCGCAAAGAGGAGCGGAGAAATTCGCCACGGAGCCGCTCATGGCGCGGGACGAAAGCACCTCCGTGTTGGTCTCACAGTACAAGCCCTAACATGTCCAGCTCTTGCACCATTCGGAATATTCAGACGGCTTTCGGTGGCTTTTCAGTCGTGTGACTATCTGAGAAATTGTGGACGAGCTGGACATGCCACAACATGTCCTGTGAGGCTTCATCATGCTTTTTGCATGCTCTGTGCCTCCATCCCGACGCACGAATTCCTCCGCACGTCTTTCCATTACAAAAACTCCTGTAACAGTGGAATGTGCCAAAAAAGTGCTATGTCCAGCTGTTTTGCCATTTCTCTGGTAGTCAGACGACGTCCCGGATCAACACAGCGTTCACTTTGGAAATGATCTGGTCGTTTGAGCCTGTTGATCGCCGCTCGGTGCGCGGCGCTGTGGGCTGTCTTTAATCCAGTTGTAATGCTCCTTAATCTGTATGATCCCCATAAGATCTTCACCGAAAGCCATCTGAATTTTCCAAATGGTTTCCACCTGGCTGTCTCTCACACTTTCTGAAAAATTTTTGATGAAGCAAAGTGGCAGTCGATCAGCCAATTTCCTGACAATGAAAATCCGACGAGGGGGCTGGACCACTCCTCCCACAAGGCGTGCTCACAGGCGAACGACACAACCGACAGGCGTGAAAAAACTCACACATGCGCACGAAGGTTCGAGCTTGGCTGATGCAGTCACACATGATTCAAATCCATATAGTTTTTGCAAAAAATAAAAAGGTCCATTACTTTTCTAACAGACCTCGTAATGTATAAAACGTTAGAACAGAAGAGAAGCTGAATTTAAAAAATGAATTGTTAAAGCAAAACTGGAACATTAAATATCAAGAAAAGGAGGTTAACACAGCATATAAAACATTTCTAAAGATATTTAAAAGATGATCAGATAAATACTGTCCAGTAATGGCATACAAAATGAAGCAAAACCACACAGAAAATCTGTGGATGACTAAAGAACTACATAATGCCTGCAATAAAAGAATATCCTATCCAGAAAATCCCTAAAAATAAATAAATAAATAAATAAGGAACAATTGAAGCAGAAAATAAATATATAAAGTAAAAGAATAAGCAAATCAATATAATGACAACTTAGCAAATAAAAATAACACAAAAAGTATATGGAGTGTTTTAAATAGTATAATTAGAAATGGAAATAGAAACAACTATCCTCAGTATTTTATAAAAAATGGAAACAATATTAGAAATATGAATGAAGTAGCCAATGAATTCAGTGAATTGGATCAAAACTAGCAGAGGCAATAAATGTTGAAGCAATAGGAATAGATGCGGCAGATTATGTTGAGAGAAACAAAAGCTCAATGTTTCTCAGAGCAGTAGAAGAAAAGAAAATTTATGGCATTGTGTGTGGTTTTAAGAATAAAACCAGCACAGACTGGAATGACATTGACATGGTAACAGTGAAAAGTGTTACTGAGGGTATTGTAAAACCATTAAAGTACATCTTTAACTTGTCTTTTCAAAATGGTGTATTTCCACACCAGATCTTGTTCCTGTTTATAAAACAGGAGACAAACACCAGGCCGGTATCAATACTTTCCCAGTTTTCTAAAATATTAGAAATAAATTTTTCTAAAATAGTTTTCTAAAATATTCATAAATAGATTTGACAGTTTTGTAGAGAAATATGAGTTGCTGACAGCCAGCCAGTATGGATTCAGAAATAACAGATCAGCAGCCTTGATCAGCTCCCAATCAACACTGATTGATTTAGTAGAGGAAGTAACGGAATGTATCGATAAAAAAAGGTATGCAGTTGGAGTGTTCTTTGATCTTAAGAAAGCATTTGACACTGTCAATCATCATATATTGATTAGAAAAATTGAGAAGTATGGTTTCTGAGGTATTGTTTGAAATTATTACAGAGCTATTTACTTAAAAGACAACAGTTTGTACAAATACACCAATATGAATCTAAATTCATGAAGATTACATGTGGGGTACCACAAGGCCAAAAAAGTGGCATCTTTATACTAAAAGTGTGAGAGCATGATTTTTTCAGTAAGTTTAATGCAAGTACATATTATAATGGTAAATACATTAAAAAATACATGGATGAAAAGCGAAAACACATTTTATTGTGGTCCATTTCAAGAACAAATGACAAAATATAATAATACTAATGACAATAATAATAGCATGGATATGATAACAAAAACCTAAACAATTTATCAATACATTAAGACAGTAAATTAACAAAAATAATTAATTAACATGAAATAAAAGGGTTTAGTTCCTCCTCTAGAAATTGTTGAGGTCTAAGGTTCTAAAAATATTTTGGACTTACACCCCATTCCAACTCATACAAGCTTTGCATTTGTTACCACCCTTGAAAAATGTCAGCTACCTATTTTATAAACACTACCCAATCTAGAGCCCGTGGATTCCCACGGGCAACACGCTGTATATTAATGACATATGTAGAGTATCAAAGAAGTGGTAGGACACAAATGCAGGATTCAGAAATCAGCATTACAGTGTTTAATGTCAGTCCTCGCAGGGTTTGGTACACAAAAAGGCAGGCCAAAAAGGGCAACAGTAGTCGAAGCATTAGGCAGAGACAGGATCTAAAAACATGCAGACAGGTCGATAAACAGGCATGTAAAAACAGGACTAGAATAGTCAGAAGCCAAATGCTTGAAAGAGGCACAAGGCACAACAATCTCACAACTGGAAGAGGAAAATGGAGTGACTAATATAGGAGGACTGATAATGAAGAAATACAAGACAGGTGTGTGAGGAAGGTTCAGAAACGGGGCGTGGCAAACACAAAGGGAGGAGAGGAGAGACACGCCCAACACCAAGCACTCAACACCAGACAAGAAAAATCCCTCCACCAAAACCCAAACACAAAAAGTAACACATAATAAGCCCCACAGACCCATTCATGACATCAAGTTTGTGCTATTTGCAGGTGACACAAATATTTTCTGTTCTGGTGTAGAATTGCAGCAGCTTCTGGAGGTGGTCACAAAAAAAATAAATAAGGAAAAAAAATGGTTTGACAAAAGTGAAATTGTCATTTGAACAAAACGAGTTTCATGTTGTTTGGAAACCATAAAATAAATGAAGAAGTAAAAGTAGTAAGTATTGACAATGTAAACACTGAAAGAGTGAATTAAATTAAATTCCTTTGTGTGACTTAACAAAATCTGTTGGAAACCACACATGAAATATGTTTGAGGGAAGTTGGCACAAAGCATTGCTGTCCTGGGGAAAACAAGACATACTGAATTTATGTGGAAATGATTGTTGTACAAAAGCTTCAGATATCTGTCGCTGACAGATGATGACTGGAGTGCAGTTTTAAGCAGAAATGAATCGCTGCTGACGCTCTGAAATGACACATGTGTAGTGAAGGTGCAGTGAAGGCAGGGGGGACCGTTCGGTCAGCGACTCTGGATCTGGTTACTGACAGCAAAATCAACAATGATAATTACTTGACAGTCAGGCAGAGAACATTGGAATGAATGGATTAAACAGGACAGCTGAGGAAGAAGTGAAGAGGCATTGATGATTCTTTGAGAAATGTGAAAAGTTTAAGAACCAAGGGCCCATAGAAACACCATGCAGGGTTACAACAGCAAACACTAAAATATGACCAAAAAAAAAAAAAACCCTAATAAATGTGCAATGTGATAGTTTCCAAAAACTATAATGTATGTGAGAAAATAAACGATTACCATCCTAAAGAAAATAACAATGTCTATAAACATTTGAAAATAGTGCAAAATTGCTCAACCGATTTCAAAACCCAAAAATGTCCATTTATACTTATATAAAAGCCACAAATCTCTGCTTATTGGCAGTCCACTTGATTTTATGGATTTCAGTGCTTTCCACTGCTCTATTCAAAAAATCTAATCAAATTCTTGGACAGGGGCCCACCTATTTCACTTTTTAAGCCATCCCCAGCAGCATTTTCAGTCAACAGAGCATCTCCAGCTGCTGTTAGCCCTGTTGTGTCTGTGGCTTGTCATCTTGTGTCTGTCCACAGCAGACTTGGCCGGAGGAGAGCGTCCTTTGTGTCGTCCTGGTGTTGAGCCCTGGTGAAAGCATACAGAGACGAGGCAATGAGCTAAGTGATATTTAGCTCTTTGCCTGCATCACAGCAACGCACACAAACACCAACATGTCTGCACGGGTGGATGCAAATGGAACTACACACAAAGAGAAAAAGTACACAAATGCATGCATACAAAGTCATGTCAATGCACTCAGCAACAGCAGCAGCAAGACCAGGAGCCGGTTCCAAACCCACAACAATCAGCGCACACATCCTCCGTCAGCGTGGAGTTGACAGGCCTCTCTTTTGTCCATCATTTACCCGCAGATGAGAGCACAAACGCGAGTGAGAGCAAAAGAGAGAGCGAGATAAAAGTCCTCCCCCCATCCGCTGTAATCCAATTACAGGCCTGCAAATTTGATTGGCGCCCCAGGAGTGTGCCTTCAGCTGTCTGTCATTAGCGACTAGAGAACAGAGGGGCGAGCTGAGGGTGCTGTTAGGGTGGAGGAAGGTGCGTGCGTGTGTGTGTGTGTGTGTGTGTGTGTGTGAGGGAGAGAGATCAGGAGTTACACTTCATGTCCGCTGGCCAGAAGACACTCACTCTGTCTTTATGTGCCAGTGTTCTGTGGTCACTTCCCTTTATCAGGCTTTGGAAAAAGAACGGAAGAAAAGTGCTTCAAATATGTCTTTTACAGTTGTCACGCTATCAGATGTAATGCAGATTCCCTGTAAATCAAAAGAAATCGACACTCTGCAGTTTAACTGTTTATTGTTTATTTAATTGGGGAGGTGATGGTCTAGTGGTTAAGTGTTAGGCTTCAGACCAGAGGATCCTCGGTTCAAACCCCAGCCTGACTGGAAAATCACTAAGGGCCCTTGGGCAAGGTCCTTAATCCCCAAGTTGCTCCCAGTGTGTACTGAGCACCTTGTATGGCAGCACCCTGACATCAGTGTGTGAGTGTGTTTGCGTGAATGGGTGAATGTGAGGCCTAATTGTAAAGATGTTAAGTCAGATTCATGTCTGGTCTCGGGCTGGGCCACTCAAGGACATTCACAGAGTTGTCCTGAGGCCAACCATTGGGGTTTTACATAATTATTGTATGGCCTTGCCTTACAATATAAAGCGCCTTGGGGCAACTGTTTGTTGTGATTTGGCGCTATATAAAAAAAAATTGATTGATTGATTGATTGACTCCTTTGATATCTTGGCTGTGTGCTTAGGGTCATTGTCCTGGTGAAAGATGAACCGTCAGTCCAGTCTGAGGTCAAGATCGCTTTGGAGCAGGTTTTCATCCAGGATGTCTTTGTACATTGTTGCATTCATCTTTCCATCAATCCTGACTAGTCTCCCAGTTTCTGCTGCTGAAAAACATCCTCACATGGTGATGCTGCCACCACCATGCTTCACTGTAGGGATGGTGCCTGGTTTCCTCCAAACATGACGCCTGGCATTCACACAAACAAGTTCAATCTTTGTCTCATAAAACCAGAGAATTTTGTTTTTAGGGTATGAGAGTCCTTCAGGTATCTTTTGGCAAACTCCAGGTGGGCTGCCATGTGCCTTTGTGGCTTCCGTCTGGCCACTCTACCATACAGGCCCTTATTGGTGGATTGCTGCAGAGATGGTTGTCCTTGTGGAAGGTTCTCTTCTATCCATAGAGGAATGATGGAGCTCTGACAGAGTGACCATCGGGTTCTTGGTCACTTCCCTGATGAAGGCCCTTCTCCTCCAATTGCTCAGTTTAGACGGTGTCCAGCTCTAGGAAGAGTCTTGATGGATCCAAACTTCTTCCATTTATGGATGATGGAGGCCACTGTGCTCATTGAGACCTTAAAAGCAGCAGAAATGTTTCTGTACCCTTCCCCAGATTTGTGCCTCGTGACAATCCTGTCTCAGAGGTCTACAGACAGTTCCTTTGACTTTGCGCTTGGTTTGTGCTCTGACATGCACTGTCAACTGTGGGATCTTATATGTAGACAAGTGTGTGTCTTTCCAAATCATATCTAATCAACTGAATTTACCCTAGGTGGACTCCAATTAAGCTGTAGAAACATCTCAAGGATGATCAGTGGAAAGAGGATGAACCTGAGCTCAATTTTGAGCTTCATGGCAAAGGCTGTGAATACTTATGTACATGTGATTTCTTGGTTTGTTTGTTTGTTTGTTTGTTTGTTTGTTTTAATACATTTGCAAATATATATATATATATATATATATATATATATATATATATATATATATATATATATATATATATATAAAACATTTTTCACATTGTCATTATGGGGTATTGTGTGTAGACCTTTGATGGAAAAAAAGAATTTCATCCATTTTGGAATAAGGCTGTAACATATAAAAATGTGGAAAGAGTGCAACACCGTGAATACTTTCGGGACGCACTGTATCTCAAAATACCATGGTACTGTACATAAACAGCCACCGTAATTTTGACCTTAGAAACACTCATAAAAAGCACCTCTCTCTCTCTCTCTCTCTCTCTCTCTCTCTCTCTCTCTCTCTCTCTCTCTCTCTCTCTCTCTCTCTCTCTCTCTCTCTCTCTCTTTTTCTCTCTCTCTTATGTTTATAAATTCAATTTTATTTATGTAGGACCATATTACAACCAAAGTTGCCCCAAGGAGCTTCACAAGTGCAAAGTCTACATCAGTGGAACAGGCCCAATGAGGTGACCATCCATCAGGCCATTCCAAACAACAACAACAACAACAACAACAAGCAAAAGAAGAAACAAAACAAAAACCAACCAACCAACAAACAAACAAAAAAACAAACAAACAAATAAAAAGGCATAACATGTTAAAACAAATACAATTCAGCAGTGGACAAACAAACAAAATGCTAAAATATATTAACAGACCTAATTCCACATCAAATATGTGATAAAGACACCAGATGTCTTGAACATGGACTTAAACGAGCCCACAGAATCTTACCTCAACGGGCAAACTGTTACAAAAAAAAAGGTGCACAATCAGAAAAGACTCAGCTGAATTATTGTCCACTTTCATAACACACATCAGTCCTTCATCCTGAGAACACAGAGCTTGGGCCGGTACATAAGGTGTAAGAAGATCAGCCAAGTATGAGGACGCTAAAACATGTCAAGGTTTATATGTTAATAACAGTCAGACCTCATATGAACAGGAAGCTAAAGTAGAGACAGACTAAGGCTGAAAGAATATAACCCAGTTTTCTTCTCCTAAAATAATTACGAACAGTCATCATCTAAACACTGAAAAAACACTCATAACAAAAATCTGAACTGACCAACAACAACCTTCTAAATCCCTGGTTCCCAACCTGGTGTCTGAGTTCCCCCTAGGGGGCGCCCAAGATCACAGGGGGTGTCTGAGGTTGTGTCTGCTCCAAGGTTATCAAAGGTTCACCTATTAAATAAAGTCATAATAACAAACTTACTTGCCAGTCAAAGCTAATTAAAAAGACAACTTTCTGTAGATAAACCAAACAGAAAAAGATTTTTCTTAAATTTGACTGAAACACTTTTTTTGGGGGGGGGGGGGGGGGGGAGCAGTGATGCACACACACAAAAAAAAGGAAGTTGCATAGATTTATTTTAAAGTTATTTCAACTTTGCTATTTCAACTTTCAACTGAGTTAATGCCACAAGACTTAAAAAACATTTTGTGAGACAGCGGTTAATTTTTTAGAATATATGGTTTTGGGGGGAGAATCAGCTTTTTTTAGGTACAAGTAGGGACTCTGAAGCAAAACGTTTGGGAACCAGTGATATTAAAGACATAAGAGCCTCTAAAAATACGTACAGACTTTTCTTAACAAACATCTAACACCTGATAATAACCACCCAGATGCCCCTAAAATTGATCTAAATGTATCCATCTTAAACACTGTAACAACTTTCTAATCACCAATAACAAACCGCCAACACACTGTAACCTTTTCATACCACTGCAGGCAAGTTGATGACTAAGATGTTGGCCAAACCAGCAGAGATGAAACCCAGGTTGCTGAAAACCATGTTATCATTCAAATGAAGATGATAAAGGACGAATGGTATTTGTCTTTGGCTAAATGAGCAGTACATGTTGACTTTCTCAGTGGATGCTAGTGAGACGCCAGTTATATCAGCACGGAGCCTTGTATCTGCTGAGGGAAGATCTGTGAGGAAGTCACAGACATGCTCGGAGTATTATCTTTTATTGGCTGGCTCCTTCAAGGCTTATCTTTTATTGGCTGGCTCCTCTGTCAAGCTTATCTTTATTGGCTGGTTCCTCCTGAGGACAGCCTGTGAGCCATGGTGGAGGCGGTGGTGGAGGGCACTGCCAGGATGACTGTGACCAACACAGATATGTCTATCACTAGTGTGGGAAAAGGCCACAGACTTGAGACCCCTGCTAAGTTCATCAGTGTGAAGCTGTTAACCAGGAGAGTGACAGAATTTATCTAATTTTTGCCTCTGTAGGCTGTTTTCAAAAACTCTGTGCAAGAAGGAGACTAGTGAGGGAAGCCATCAAGACATCATGGCAAATCTGAAGGGGATATAGACTTTTGTGGCTGTGACCAGAGAAACTCTGCATAGTGCAAATTTTGTCTGTTGCATCGCTGCTTTATAGTGGAGCTGAATGGACAAGGATTTCAGTACAAGAAAACAGATCAAATCTAGGCTTGACTCTCCCATGCGACTTATGGCAAAATGTAATTGAAACGTCACACCTTTTTTTCTTTATTTAAAGTTGTATAACTGGTAGTGCAACAGACAATAAGCACAGTTTCTGCAATCAAAGCTACAAGACTGTAATTCCTATATAGCTGTCATGGGTGCCTCGATGGCTTCCCCCACTTGTCTCCTTCATACATAGTCACTGTTTTTTAGTTCTCTAGATTTACTTGACTGCGACAGACTGGCGTCCTGTCCAGGGTATACCCCGCCTCACGCCCTATGACTGCTGGAATAGGCTCCAGCCCCCCGTGACCCCTAACTGGAGTAAGCAGTTGAAGATGAGTGAGTGAGTGAGTGAGATTTACACACTGCTTGTATTTCTTAAGGACTGATATAAGTGAAGTCCAGCACATATTCTGTGGCTTAGAAACGTTTATATATCCATCTTACGCCTTAACTAAAGACAACTGGCTGTAAAAGTGATGGTCTGAATTTAAAATAATCCTCCTTTTGCAACTGTCCTGTTACTTACAGCTTTTGTAAATGGAGGCACAACGGTTAAAAATAACTGTGTTTCCTAAATGATTAATGTGACATTAGCGTGTTGCCTGTGGGGATCCACAGGTTGTGGATTGGGTAGTGTTTATATAATAGGTAGCTGACATTTTTCAAGGGTGATAATACATTATGCAAAGTTTCTATCATGATTTTAAATGAAAGTGCAGGAAATTAAAATGAGATGTTTCATGAATAAATGTATTTATTATTTGGCAAATGTAGTTGTCATGTTTTACAACTGACAAGGTGTCAGTTGTTCACTGTTGTTAGCTAATATCCCTAATTACAGAGTGGGAGGTGATGGTCTAGTTGTTAAGCTTTGGGCTTGAGAAAAGATGATCCTCGATTCAAATCCCAGCCTAAGTGGAAAACCAGGGCCCTTGGGCAAAGTCCTTAATCCCCTAGTTTCTCCCCGGTGTGTAGTGAGCACCTTATATGGCAGCACCCTGACACAGAGCACAGAGAGGGTGAATGTGAGGCATTATTGTAAAGCGCTTTGAGCCTCTGATGCAGTTGGAAAAGCACTATATGAATGCAGTCCATTACTCAAAAACAAAGAACAATAGTCCTATCAACTTTCCATTTTTGCGGCATTCATCCGTGACCTAAAATACATACGTACGAGGTCTATTAGATAATAAACCGACCCTTTTATTTTTTTTTTAACTATGTGGATTTGAATGATGTGCGATTACACCAATCATGCTTGAACCCTCGTGCGCATGCGTGAGTTTTTTCACGCGTGTCGGTGACGTCATTTCCCTGTGGGCAGGCCTTGAGTGAGATGTGGTCCCGCCCTCTCGGTTGAATTCCTTTGTTTCACACGCTGCTCGAGACGGCGCGCGTTGCTTTATCAAAATTTTTTCTGGACCTGTGAGGAATATCCGAGTGGACACCATTCGAGAAATTAAGCTGGTTTTCGGTGAAAAGTTTAATGGCTGATTATGAGAGATTATGGGGTGTTTCTGTCGCTGTAAGGACTTCCCACAGAGCGGGACGTCGTGCAGCGCTTCCAGGCGCCGTCGTCAGCCTGTTTTGACCTGAAAACATCCTAATTTAAGGCTTAATTCACCCAGGACGTCGTGAGAGAACAGAGAAGATTCAGAAGAGGCCGGCATGAGGACTTTATGTGGACATTCCACTGTTTAAGGACATTTTTTAATGAAAGACGTGCGTGCAAATTCGCCGAGTCGTCACGGAAACGACTCGGCGAATCTGTGTGCGCCACGACAGGAAAAACACCTCCGTGTTGAAAACCATTTGTAAAATTCAGGCGGCTTTTGATGGCTTTCAACAAGTGAGTAACTGAGAAATTGTTTAACAGCTTGGGCATGTTCCAACTTGCCCGTTAAGGTTTCCAACGGAGGTGTTTTTCCTGCCGCGACCCTCCGCGGTCGGGTCCGGCCTGACATGCGACTCTGCCCGCACGTTCTTTCATTACAAAATGTCCGTTAACAATGGAATGTCCGAATAAACTCCTCATGCCGACTTCTTCTGAAAGTTCTCTGTTCTCTGACGACTTACTGCGTCAACAGAGCCTGAAATGTGGAAGTTTTCAACTTGAAACGGCGAGACGCTGCCGCCTCGAAGCGCAGATCGCCATCAGGCGCCGTGGGCCGTCCTTAAAGCGACAGTTATAGACCAAAATCTCTCATCAGCCGTTAAAATTTTTACCGAAAACCAGCTGAATTTATCGAATGGTGTCCACTCAGTTGTGCCTTACAGTTTTGAAAAAATTTTGATCAAACAAAGCAGCAGTCTCTGAGCCATTCCTAAACAATGAAAAAATCGATGAGAGGGTGGACGACTCCTCACTCAAAGACTGCCCACAGGCGAATGATGTAACCGACAGGTGTGAAAAAACTCTCGCATGCCCACGAGGGTTCAAGCATGTCTGATGTAATCACACGTGATTCAAATCCATATGGTTTTTGAAAAAAATGATAAGGTCGGATACTTTTCTAATAGACCTCGTATACCAAACAGCAAATGTCATCTCTCCCCAGTTTCTCCGTGATCGAAGTTATACACATGCACGCACGCATGCATACATGTACACAGAGGCCACTTGGCTTTTAATCAATAGATTTTTGTTAAACCCCTTGAATTAAAGCTGAAAATCTACACTTCAGACACATTTTAATATTTTTATTTCATCTCCACTGTGATAAAGTGAGTGCACAGGAGAAATTAAAAGTTATGTGACTGTCCAACTACATTTGGGCCTGACTGTAGTGTATACACTTATTGCAACATTAAAACAGTTTCAAATTTATGATGGATTAAGAAACAACAAATATGAGCTCTCTCTTCAAGTATTTATATAATTTTTTTTTTTGTCGAAAAAAGCCCTACATTTTTATTGCAATTATTAATGGAGAAGATTTTGCATTTGGGAAGAATCTCCTCTGCATATGAAGAGATAACAATGAAAAGTGTTCAGTAACGCAGCCTAGAATGGAGAGAATTTATGTGTCAGTTAACATGTATGGGCCTTCTGGTAGAATTACGATGAAGAATTAAGTCCCATCCAAACCAAATTTTTGCAGGGTTACAGACACGGAAATATTTTCTTTGCACTTTTTATTTGTAATGTGTCAGCATTTTAAAGTTTGATCACATTTTGAATTCTTTACATTTTCTTTTTTTGTCACCCTGATGTGCTGTTTCCTGTCTTCCCACCAAGATTAATGTGGGGCTGGGATGACCACAGAAAATAATTAGTTAACTAGCTGGTTACAATTCATCAACAAATGAAAACTAGTCTTGGAGATTTACTGATTCTTGGAATTAAAATTAATCATTGTCTGGGACATTGTAACCCAACCACAGTGGAAATGTACACATTAAATTGTTTTAGTAAATTGAACATCAAAGCCATAAAACTACATTATGAACTTCTCTGAAACTGATTTTCTGTTAATAATTTACCTTTAAATGATAGGAAAGTCATATTATCTGTATTATCTGACTAATCTACTTAACACAAATTAGTCAGGTACTAGTTAGTCATAACCAGCTATTAGAAGGATTCATCCCAACCGCAGGATAACGCTGCTGTGTTTCCATTCAGCAGTCTTCTTGTTGCTCATCAGTGACATCAACACGTTTCCTGTTGTGTCAGTCAGTGAGATAACCAGCAGGGCCGTCTCCACAGGTCAGTTGGAGGAAACCTTGCATGGTGCCGTTACAGCTTTATCTTCTAGAGGAAGCTCACACCCCAGCCCAGTATGATCAGTAACTTTAAGAGCAATTGTTCAAAATTTACGCCCAAGCACAGGTGCCACAGTGTTGAGGACCCGGCTGGTATGTACAAAAACAATAGCATTTTAAGTGCTAATTTTATTTATTTATTATTTATTTACAGTGCATCTGCTTCACTTTTTCCTCATTTTGTTGTTACAGCCTTATTCCAAAATGAATGAAATTCATTTTTTCCCCTCAAAATTCTACAAACAACAAACCATAATGACTATGTGAAAAAAGAAATCACATGTACATAAGTATTCACGGGCTTTGCCATGAAGCTCACAATTGAGCTCAGGTTCATCCTGTTTCCACTGATCATCCTTGAGATGTTTCTACAGCTTAATTGGAGTCCACCTGGGGTAAATTCAGTTGATTAGATATGATTTGGAAAGACACACACCTGACTACATATGTATAAGGTCCCACAGTTGACAGTGCATGTCAGAGCACAAACCAAATATGAAGCCAAAGGAATTGTCTGTAGACCTCCAAGACAGGATTGTCTCAAGGCACAAATCTGGGGAAGGGAACAGAAACATTTCTGCTGCTTTGAAGGCCCCAATGAGCACAGTGGCCTTTATCATCCATAAATGGAAGAAGTTCGGATCCACCAGGACTCCTCCTAGAGCTGGACGCCCGTCTAAACTGAGCGATTGGAACAGAAGGGCCTTAGTCAGGGAGGTGACCGAGAACCCAACTGTCACTCTGTCAGAGCTCCAGGATTCCTCTGTGGAGAGAAGAGAACCTTCTAGGACAACCATCTCTGCAGCAATCTGCCAGTTAGGCCAGTATGATAGAGTGACCAGACGGAACCCACGTCTTAGTAAAAGGCACATGGCAGCTCACCTGGAGTTTTGCCAAAAGGCACCTGAAGGACTCTCAGACCATGAGAAACAAAATTCTCTGGTCTGATGAGACAAAGATTGAACTCTTTGGTGTGAATGCCAGGCATCACGTTTGGAGGAAACCAGGCACCATCCCTACAGTGAAGCACGGTGGTGGCAGCATCACGCTGTGGGGATGTTTTTCATCAGCAGGAGCTGGGAGACGAGTCAGGATTGAGGAAAAGATGAATGCAGCAATGTACAGAAACATCCTGGATGAAAATCTGCTACAGCGTGCTCCTGACATCAGATTGAGGTGATGTTTCATCTTTCAGCAGCTTTCTGTGAATGTCCCTCAGTGGCACAGCCAGAGCCCAGACCTGAATCCAATTGAACATCTCTGGAGAGATCTGAAAATGTCTGTGCACGACGCTCCCCATCCATCCTGATGGAGCTTGAGAGGTGCTGCAAAGAGGAATCGGCAAAACTGCCCAAAGATAGGTGCACCAGGATTGTGGCATCATATTCAAGAAAACCTGAGGCTGTAATTGCTGCCAAAGGTGTATCAACAAATTACTGAGCAAAGTGTGTGAATACTTATGTAGATGTGATTTCTTAGTTTTTAATAAATTTGCAAACATTTCAAAAAACCTTTTTTCATATTGTTATTATGGGGTGTTGTGAGTAGAATTTTGAGGAAAAAATGAATTTACTCCATTTTGGAATAAGGCTGTAACATAACAAAATGTGGAAAAAGTGAAGTGCTGTGAATACTTTTCGGATGCACCGTATTTATTTTTTGTCCTTTCAATGGCCAATCTGGTGCACTATGGGTCTGGACACCTTCGTATACACACCTTGGACATCAGGTCCTTTCAAAAACTGCAGCTTTTTCCTTTCTTTTGGCTGGTCTCATTCAGGATTTCAACAACAGAAATATGCATCTCTTCCTCACACAAATTCCTTATGGGTAAGTGCGTCGTGTCTTGTGTGATCTCAGTCTGTTGCGATATCGTCTCATCTCAGCAACAAATGACCGTTTTGCAGTTACCCTGTACGTGATCTTAGTGTCATGCTGATTCCTGTCCTGTCACTGTGTTGCTATATTTACAACCCCTGGCAAAAATTATGGAATCACCGGCCTCGGAGGATTTTCATTCAGTTGTTTAATTTTGTAGAAAAAAAGCAGATCACAGACATGATTCAAATGGCAACTTTCTGGCTTTAAGAAACACTATAAGAAATCAGGAAAAAAAATTGCGGCAGTCAGTAACACTTACTTTTTTAGACCAAGCAGAGGGAAAAAAATATGGAATCACTCAATTCTGAGGAAAAAATTATGGAATCATGAAAAACAAAAGAACGCTCCAACACATCAGTAGTATTTTGTTGCACCACCTCTGGCTTTTATAACAGCTTGCAGTCTCTGAGGCATGGACTTAATGAGTGACAAACACTACTCTTCATCAATCTGGCTCCAACGTTCTCTGATTGCTGTTGCCAGATCAGCTTTGCAGGTTGGAGCCTTGTCATGGACCATTTTCTTCAACTTCCACCAAAGATTTTCAATTGGATTAAGATCCGGACTATTTGCAGGCCATGACATTGACCCTATGTGTCTTTTTGCAAGGAATGTTTTCACAGTTTTTGCTCTATGGCAAGATGCATTATCATCTTGAAAAATGATTTCATCATCCCCAAACATCCTTTCAATTGATGGGATAAGAAAAGTGTCCAAAATATCAACGTAAACTTGTGCATTTACTGATGATGTAATGACAGCCATCTCCCCAGTGCCTTTACCTGACATGCAGCCCCATATCATCAATGACTGTGGAAATTTACATGTTCTCTTCAGGCAGTCATCTTTATAAATCTCATTGGAACAGCACCAAACAAAAGTTCCAGCATCATCACTTTGCCCAATGCAGATTCGAGATTCATCACTGAATATGACTTTCATCCAGTCATCCACAGTCCACGATTGCTTTTCCTTAGCCCATTGTAACCTTGTTTTTTTTCTGTTTAGGTGTTAATGATGGCTTTCGTTTAGCTTTTCTGTATGTAAATCCCATTTCCTTTAGGCAGTTTCTTACAGTTCGGTCACAGACGTTGACTCCAGTTTCCTCCCATTCGTTCCTCATTTGTTTTGTTGTGCATTTTCGATTTTTGAGACATATTGCTTTAAGTTTTCTGTCTTGACGTTTTGATGTCTTCCTTGGTCTACCAGTATGTTTGCCTTTAACAACCTTCCCATGTTGTTTGTATTTGGTCCAGAGTTTAGACACAGCTGACTGTGAACAACCATCTTTTGCAACATTGCATGATGATTTACCCTCTTTTAAGAGTTTGATAATCCTCTCCTTTGTTTCAATTGACATCTCTCATGTTGGAGCCATGATTCATGTCAGTCCACTTGGTGCAACAGCTCTCCAAGGTGTGATCACTCCTTTTTAGATGCAGACTAACAAGCAGATCTGATTTGATGCAGGTGTTAGTTTTGGGGATGAAAATTTACAGGGTGATTCCATAATTTTTTCCTCAGAATTGAGTGAGTCCATATTTTTTCCCCTCTGCTTGGTCTAAAAAAGTAACCGTTACTGACTGCCACAATTTTTTTTCTTGATTTCTTATAGTGTTTCTTAAAGCCAGAAAGTTGCCATTTGAAATGACTTTAGTTTTGTGTCATGTCTGTGATCTGTTTTTTTGTCTACAAAATTAAACAACTGAATGAACATCCTCTGAGGCCGGTGATTCCATAATTTTTGCCAGGGGTTGTACACGATGTAGGCACTGCACAAAAAAAGACAACTGTGTGCTGCTTTGTGCCACGAGTAAGATTGGTCCACAAGTGTGGCATGAGTCCATTGTGGATTCATTTGTAGTTCAGGCTGGATTTGGACTTTGACATATGAAATGCACGCAGTCTAACTGTGGCGTGACTTGACTTGAAACAATTGACTCCAACTGTGTCGCCTTTGTGCCTGTCTGTCCTTCGTGGAACTTGTCACACACAGAGGGCAGATAACCCCCCCACCCCCATTTCACCCCCACCCAAAGCCCATGTCTTCCCCTTATCAGTCTTTTCCCAAACTCCCATCCCACTGCAGCTCACGACACCCGTGTCCTCAATGTCTCTGAAATCCTGATAAGGGTGTGGAGATATCTTCATGCATGCTGTGGGTCACAGTGTCCTGCTGTGGTCCCCGTCTGTCCCCACACCATGAATGACATCACTGAGCCTAAAGTGTGTATGTCTGGAGGTGGTGGTTGGTCGTTATAAGGTTACCACGACGACAACAGCATCCATCTCATGGGAGACAGACGTGGAAGCTTATCACTCAAAAAGCTTTTAAAAGAGAGAGAGAAAAAAGTTGAAGCTTTAGGGAGCAGAGCATGATGGGTAAACAAGTTAACAGACTCCATCTTTGCCAATTAAGAGTGGTTCCAGTATTCAGCCATGCCCTGCTTTATTGCTCACCCTGTGCATATGGATGAGCCAGTAATTTTTTTTTTACCTTATACAACAATTTTTCTTCAATCCTTTTAATTTCAGTGTACATAAAATATATCCTAGTCAAATGCAAATGAGCTACTGCTAGCCACACCCACTCTCTCTCTCCCTCTCTCTCTCTCTTAGTTGTCGTCATGACTACATGTCATATTATGGTAAGATTATGAAAAATACGTCATGGTACATGGGCTGCATTTATATAGTGCTTTTCCATCTGCATCAGATGCTCAAAGCGCTTTACAATTATGCCTCACATTCACCCCGATGTCAGGGTGCTGCCATACAAGGCGCTCACTACACACCGGGAGCAATAGGAGATTAAAGGCCTTGCCCAAGGGCCCTTAGTAATTTTCCAGTCAGGCAGGGATTTGAACTCATGATCTTCTGGACTCAAACCCAACACCTTAACCACTAGACCATCACCTCATCATATGTTCACATGTATGACTCAGCATAGCAATGCATTGTGATGCAGCAGTGCATGAAAACCTGGGTCAGTCCTTATTCTGAAAACAGTGTTAATCATGATTATAGACACAAACAAATCAAATCACTTACATCCTGACATTACAGCTGAGATATTAATATACTAATAATGAATGTCTATGAGTGCAATCGGCTATCCACACAAGTAGAAAGATGGAACATTCATTTTTCAATGCTTTAAAATATTTCCATTGCAGGAATGGAAAACATTCACTATTTGTTTTGTATGACACCTAAATAGATCCGCATCATTTCACATTTTATTTAACAGTGGACAGGTTTTCTTTTCAGAACAGGAAGCTGTCACAAGCAAGGAGATGGCCCTATGTCCATCTAGCAGTTGACTCCACCCCGGAGGCATGCCACCAACATATGTGTGGAAGCGCACACCTGCTTTCATCAACTTAGCAAAAATCTGAATCGGAATTTGACCAATTCTTTGGCCACTAAGGATGTCCTCTTGGTCACTGTAGCTTATGGAACTTCCTCGGATCACGGAAGCATTTTTGCTAAAAGCTAATGGAGTTGTTAACAGAGCGGTACGTATGGGCCAAAAAATGAAGGGTAAATAGAACCAAAATGTATGGAACACACTACCTAACCACTTAATGCCACAAGTAGCTGAGTGTATAAGGAGCTGGTCTGCCATTATGTAGAGCTGGGTTCAAATCCTCGTGCTATTTGCTTATGTTCTTGGATAAGTCACTACATTGTCTCAGTCCACCCTGCAGTAAATGGGTACCGGCCTTGGTTGGGAAAGTAACCTGTGTCCTGTCCAGGGGGAGTCATGGACTCTCACCTGCGGAACGCTACCAAATCTGAAGATAAGCATGGGCTTCAACAGGCTTCAGGGTCTATATCAGACTTCTTCTCAATAAGAAACAAAAGAACATTATGTTATTTGAACACATTGTGATCATGTGTAATATTTGTACATACATATTTAAGTCACATTGTGTTTTCTGTTTCTACAGAAGGCTCAAGGTTTTGGGATAAGCCTTAAAATACAACAATTCACCCCTAATTATGCCAATTCAGAAGACTTCAAACAAAAAAATTCTGGAATCTTCTAGAATCTTTGTACTGTTTAAAGACAAAGTGAACATGGTCCATGCAAACCTATGGACCTTTGAAAACCTGACAATAAATTATGTACTGTAACAGACATAAACCTTTTTTAAATGACTTCACCTGGAAATTAAGTTATCATTGATTTATGGAGCCTGAACATTTTTATTCTCAACTGTATGTAAATATAAGGCCTCAACTATACATCCTATGACATATACTGTACAATGAAGAGGTAAGTCACATACAGGTCCCGAGGCTCATCGGGCCAGTGGTTATCCTCAGAGGGTGCAGCATGAAGCTGATGAAAGTCCACAATCACCTAAATTGGATGTCAGTACATCATAACACCTCAGCCAAGGTCAGATCCCATTTACAACAAACTAAGTGAAGTAGGATGATGCAGAAGAACTGTCTTAGATACAAGGAATGTGAGCAAAAAAGGTAAACTAGCATGTTGCCCGTGGGGATCCCTGAGCTCTAGATTGGGTAGTGTTTATAAAAAAGGTAGCTGACATTTTTCAAGGGTGGTAATAAATTATGCAAAGTTTTTCTATAATGATTTTAAGTGAAAGTGCAGGAAATTAAAATAAGAAAGTTTTGTGAATTTAATATTTGGCACATATAGGTGATTCATGGTGACATCAATGTCCATTGTTCACTGTTGTTAGTTAATATCTCTAATTTCTCCAAAAGTATTAGTCCTATCAACTTTCCATTTTAGTGGCATTCATCCTTCACCAAAAATACATAAACATACCAAACAGCAAATGTCAGCTCTCCCCAGTTTCTCCATGACTGAAGTTACACACAGATCCACATTTCTATGATAAAGTCAGAAAGTGTATTTTTTTGACTTTAAATATGCTTGAACACCTTTTCTTCTCTTAAGTGACATTTTTCCTGAACATTTTTTTAGTATTTTGAATTTAAAAGGTCTTCCAAGAAGAAAACAAGTTCTTTTTTCCCTGGTATTGTTTTGTGTTCACAGTCCAATACAAACAATGGGAATGAAAGAGAATGCTGAATAATTAAGAAGGAACTTCTTTAAATCAATGGTTCACTGAAGTGGTTTCACAAGAGGAAACAACAGAATTGTTTGTGAACCACTGTTTGAACTTTACAGTTTCAAATTACTGTATGCAGGAAACTATACACAGGTCAACTCAGGTCTTTGAGCAGGTCCTTGTGCCTTGCATCACAGTACCCAGCACACTATGGAACCACTTTGTGTCATGGATGGCCACCCAGACACCTGATCCACCCCACCTCTCCAAAACAGCAGTCTATCTGTTGTAGCCAGGTGATACTTGGGCAGCAGCTCAGAATGGATCCCATTAAAAATGATCCCTGAAAATGCTTTCCTGTAGTTACGACATTCCAGTCGATCCAGGTGACTACCCTTTCCTTTCCAGTTTTCAATACTGAAAACAAAGACTATTTTAAAGCGAGCCAGATTCTTTTTTTCTATCGAGTAAAAAAACACTCTTAATACACTTTCTTCTTCTTTGAGCCTCCTTGTGTCTCTTATCCAGCATCCTAATAAAATCAGCCGTGACAGTGACCCACGACAATCTGCAGCACTGTCGCCTCGTTGGCTGGTAAAGAGGAAGTGATTTGTGCTGTTATTGAAAACCTGGTGTTAGTTTTTGATTTTTGTGGAGCAGCAGATGTACAACATGCTTGTGCTTGTCAGAACCTACAAATGGCACACTGTCCAGATGTCCTTCCTTGTCTCTTGATGCACTGTCCATGCACAAAAATGGAAAGAGCAAATGTCACTGTCAGCACCGTCCCATCATCCCTGCATGAACCAGAGAAGTTACCAATAGGTAATATATACGAGGTCTATTAGAAAAGTATCCGACCTTATTATTTTTTCAAAAACCATATGGATTTGAATCACGTGTGATTACATCAGACATGCTTGAACCCTCGTGGGCATGCGAGAGTTTTTTCACGCCTGTCGGTTACGTCATTCGCCTGTGGGCAGTCTTTGAGTGAGGAGTCGTCCACCCGCTCGTCGATTTTTTTCATTGTTTAGGAATGGCTCAGAGACTGTTGCTTTGTTTGCTAAAAAATTTTTCAAAACTGTAAGGCACAACTGAGTGGACACCATTCAATAAATTCAGCTGGTTTTCGGTAAAAATTTTAACGGCTGATGAGAGATTTTGGTCTGGTAGTGTCGCTTTAAGGACGGTCCACGGCGCCTGACGGCGATCTGCGCTTCGAGGCGGCAGCGTCTCGCCGTTTCAAGTTGAAAACTTCCACATTTCAGGCTCTGTTGACGCAGTAAGTCGTCAGAGAACAGAGAACTTTCAGAAGAAGTCGGCATGAGGAGTTTATTCGGACATTCCATTGTTAACGGTCATTTTGTAATGAAAGAACGTGCGGGCAGAGTCGCATGTCGGGCTGGACCCGACCACGGGGGGTCGCGGCAGGAAAAACACCTCCGTTGGAAACCTTAACGGGCAAGTTGGAACATGCCCAAGCTGTTAAACAATTTCTCAGTTACTCACTTGTTGAAAGCCATTAAAAGCCGCCTGAATTCTACAAATGGTTTTCAACACGGAGGTGTTTTTCCTGTCGCGGCGCACACAGATTTGCCGAGTCGTCACGGAAACGACTCGGCGAATTTGCGCGTACGTCTTTCATTAAAAAAATGTCCTTAAACAGTGGAATGTCCGCATAAATTCCTCATGCCGGCCTCTTCTGAATCTTCTCTGTTCTCTCACGATGTCCTGGGTGAATTAAGCCTTAAATTAGGATGTTTTAAGCTCGAAACAGGCCGACGACAGCGCCTGGAAGCGCTGCAGGACGTCCCGCTCCGTGGGAAGTCCTTACACCGACAGAAACACAACATAATCTCTCATCAGCCGTTAAACTTTTCACAGAAAACCAGCTTAATTTCTCGAATAGCGTCCACTCGGATATTCCTCACAGGTCCAGAAAAAATTTTGATAAAGCAACGCGCGCCGTCTCGAGCAGCGTGTGAAACAAAGGAATTCAGCCGAGAGGGCGGGACCACATCTCACTCAAGGCCTGCCCACAGGGAAATGACGTCACCGACACGCGTGAAAAAACTCACGCATGCGCACGAGGGTTCAAGCATGATTGGTGTAATCGCATGTCATTCAAATCCATATAGTTAAAAAAATAAATAAAAGGGTCGGTTTATTATCTAAGAGACCTCGCACTCAACAAAAATATAAACGCAACACTTTTGGTTTTGCTCCCATTCTGTATGAGATGAACTCTAAGATCTAAAACTTTTTCCACATACACAATATCACCATTTCCCTCAAATATTGTTCACAAACCAGTCTAAATCTGTGATAGTGAGCACTTCTCCTTTGCTGAGATAATCCATCCCACCTCACAGGTGTGCCATATCAAGATGCTGATTAGACACCATGATTAGTGCACAGGTGTGCCTTAGACTGCCCACAATAAAAGGCCACTCTGAAAGATGCAGTTTTATCAAACAACACAATGCCACACATGTCGCAAGATTTGAGGGAGCATGCAGTTGGCATGCTGACAGCAGGAATGTCAACCAGAGCTGTTGCTCGTGTATTGAATGTTCATTTCTCTACCATAAGCCATCTCCAAAGGCGTTTCAGAGAATTTGGCAGTATATCCAACCAGCCTCACAACCGCAGACCACGTGTAACCACACCAGCCCAGGACCTCCACATCCAGCATGTTCACCTCCAAGATCGTCTGAGACCAGCCACTCGGACAGCTGCTGAAACAATCGGTTTGCATAACCAAAGAGTTTCTGCACAAACTGTCAGAAACCGTCTCAGGGAAGCTCATCTGCATGCTCGTGGTCCTCATCGGGGTCTCGACCTGACTCCAGTTCGTCGTCGTAACCGACTTGAGTGGGCAAATGCTCACATTCGCTGGCATTTGGCACGTTGGAGAGGTGTTCTCTTCACGGATGATGCGAAGGAGATGTGTTGCACTGCATGAGGCATATGGTGGTTACACCAGATACTGACTGGTATCCCCCCCCCAATAAAACAAAACTGCACCTTTCAGAGTGGCCTTTTATTGTGGGCAGTCTAAGGCACACCTGTGCACTAATCATGGTGTCTAATCAGCATCTTGGTATGGCACACCTGTGAGGTGTGATGGATTATCTCAGCAAAGGAGAAGTGCTCACTATCACAGATTTCGACTGGTTTGTGAACAATATTTGAGGGAAATGGTGATATTGTGTATGTGGAAAAAGTTTTAGATCTTTGAGTTCATCTCATACAAAATGGGAGCAAAACCAAAAATGTTGCGTTTATATTTTTGTTGAGTATATATATATATACACATACACACACATATATATATATATATATATACATACACACACACACAATGAGGAAAATAAGTATTTGAACACCCTGCGATTTTGCAAGTTCTCCCACTTAGAAATCATGGAGGGGTCTGAAATTTTCATCTTAGGTGCATGCCCACTGTGAGAGACATACCCGGTTAATCTAAAAAAATAAAAATAAAAAAAAAATCTGGAAATCACAATGTATAATTTTTTAATAATTGATTTGTATGTTACTGCTACAAATAAGTATTTGAACACCTGTGAAAATCAATGTTAATATTTGTTACAGTAGCCTTTGTTTGCAATTACAGAGGTCAAACGTTTCCTGTAGTTTTTCACCAGGTTTGTACACACTGCAGCAGGGATTTTGGTCTACTCCTCCATACAGATCTTCTCCAAATCTTTCAGGTTTGGAGTTTCAGCTCCCTCCAAAAATTTTCTATTGAGTTCTGGTCTGGAGACTGGCCAGGCCAGGCTGTGTGTTTGGGGTCATTGTCATGCTGGAAGACCCAGCCATGACCCATCTTCAATGCTTTTACTGAGGGAAGGAGGTTGTTTGCCAAAATCTCGCAATACATGACCCCATCCATCCTCCCTTCAATACGGTGCAGTCGCCCTGTCCCTTTGCAGAAGAGCACCCCCAGAGTATGATGTTTCCACCCCCATGCTTCACGGTTGGGATGGTTTTCTTGGGGTTGTTCTCATCCTCTAAAAATGGTAAGTGGAGTTGATTTCAAAAAGCTCTATTTTGGTCTCATCTGACCACATGACCTTCTCCCATGCCTCCTCTGGATCATCCACATGGTCACTGGTGAAATTCAAACGGGCCTGGACATGTTGGCTTGAGCTGGGGGACCTTGCTGCCCTGCAGGATTTTAAACCATGACAGCATCATGTGTTACTAATGTAATCTTTGTCACTGTGGTCCCAGCTCTCTTCAGGTCATTGACCAGGTCCTCCTGTGTAGTTCTGAGCTTTCTCAGAATCATCCTTACCCCACAAAGTGAGATCTTGCATGGAATCCCAGACCGAGGGAAATTGACAGTCATCTTGTGTTTCTTCCACTTTCTAATAAATAATCATAACAGTTGTTGTCTTCTACCAAGCTGCTTGCCTGTTGTCCTGTAGTCCATCCCAGCCTTGTGCAGGTCTACAGTTTTGTCCCTGGTGTCCTTAGACAGTTCTTTGGTCTTGGCTATGGTGGACAGGTTGGAGTGTGATTGATTGAGTGTGTGAACAGGTGTCTTTTATACAGGTAACAAGTTCAAACAGGTGCAATTAATACAGGTAAAGAGTGCAGAATAAGAGGGCTTCTTAAAGAAAAATTAGCAGGTCTGTGTGAGTCAGAATTCTTGCTGGTTGGTAGTGTCAGGGACTGAGGTGGCGAGGCACAGCGGGCGGATGGACACAAATGCATGACTCAGATGTGGGTTAAGAAAAAGGCTTTATCCAAAAAACAGGCTCAGGTCGATACACAGGGTCACAAGCAGGCAGGCGGCAGTACAGACAGTGTTGAGGCGGCGGCGTGGTCAGTGACAAGCAGAGTTCCAGCATGAGCAAACAGGTGTATCAGAGAAGGCAAAAACGTAGTCAAAAAACAAGCAGGGTTCAGGCACAGAGAAGTAGGTTAACAGGCTCAGGCAGAAACGTGGTCAAGAACGGCAAAAACACAGACTATGACAGGATACAGGTGGCTTGGAACGAGGCAGAATGCACAACGAACTAGCAGTGAGCTGTTGAAGACAAGGGGTTTAAATCAGAGGATAATCAGGGCGTGATGATATGCAGGTGCAGGAAAGAAGGCGTGGCTGAGTGAGACGAGTGGAGTGACAGGTGGGCGTGTCAGACAAAAGCAGGAAAAAGAGGAATATGACAGTAACAGAACAAATGTTAAAAAAATTCAAAATTCAAAAAAAAAAAAATAATAATAATAATAATATAGCACCTTCAACTGCACCACAGACTAAAACAGTTAAATGTGGTCTATTAAACATTAGGTCTCTCTCTTCTAAGTCCCTGTTGGTAAATGATATAATAATTGATCAACATATTGATTTATTCTGCCTTACAGAAACCTGGTTACAGCAGGATGAATATGTTAGTTTAAATGAGTCAACACCCCCGAGTCACACTAACTGTCAGAATGCTCGTAGCACGGGCCGAGGCGGAGGATTAGCAGCAATCTTCCATTCCAGCTTATTAATTAATCAAAAACCCAGACAGAGCTTTAATTCATTTGAAAGCTTGACTCTTAGTCTTGTCCATCCAAATTGGAAGTCCCAAAAACCAGTTTTATTTGTTATTATCTATCGTCCACCTGGTCATTACTGTGAGTTTCTCTGTGAATTTTCAGACCTTTTGTCTGACTTAGTGCTTAGCTCAGATAAGATAATTATAGTGGGCGATTTTAACATCCACACAGATGCTGAGAATGACAGCCTCAACACTGCATTTAATCTATTATTAGACTCTATTGGCTTTGCTCAAAAAGTAAATGAGTCCACCCACCACTTTAATCATATCTTAGATCTTGTTCTGACTTATGGTATGGAAATAGAAGACTTAACAGTATTCCCTGAAAACTCCCTTCTGTCTGATCATTTCTTAATAACATTTACATTTACTCTGATAGACTACCCAGCAGTGGGGAATAAGTTTCATTACACTAGAAGTCTTTCAGAAAGCGCTGTAACTAGGTTTAAGGATATGATTCCTTCTTTATGTTCTCTAATGCCATATACCAACACAGTGCAGAGTAGCTACCTAAACTCTGTAAGTGAGATAGAGTATCTCGTCAATAGTTTTACATCCTCATTGAAGACAACTTTGGATGCTGTAGCTCCTCTGAAAAAGAGAGCTTTAAATCAGAAGTGCCTGACTCCGTGGTATAACTCACAAACTCGTAGCTTAAAGCAGATAACCCGTAAGTTGGAGAGGAAATGGCGTCTCACTAATTTAGAAGATCTTCACTTAGCCTGGAAAAAGAGTCTGTTGCTCTATAAAAAAGCCCTCCGTAAAGCTAGGACATCTTTCTACTCATCACTAATTGAAGAAAATAAGAACAACCCCAGGTTTCTTTTCAGCACTGTAGCCAGGCTGACAAAGAGTCAGAGCTCTATTGAGCTGAGTATTCCATTAACTTTAACTAGTAATGACTTCATGACTTTCTTTGCTAACAAAATTTTAACTATTAGAGATAAAATTACTCATAACCATCCCAAAGACGTATCGTTATCTTTGGCTGCTTTCAGTGATGCCGGTATTTGGTTAGACTCTTTCTCTCCGATTGTTCTGTCTGAGTTATTTTCATTAGTTACTTCATCCAAACCATCAACATGTTTATTAGACCCCATTCCTACCAGGCTGCTCAAGGAAGCCCTACCATTATTTAATGCTTCGATCTTAAATATGATCAATCTGTCTTTGTTAGTTGGCTATGTACCACAGGCTTTTAAGGTGGCAGTAATTAAACCATTACTTAAAAAGCCATCACTTGACCCAGCTATCTTAGCTAATTATAGGCCAATCTCCAACCTTCCTTTTCTCTCAAAAATTCTTGAAAGGGTAGTTGTAAAACAGCTAACTGATCATCTGCAGAGGAATGGTCTATTTGAAGAGTTTCAGTCAGGTTTTAGAATTCATCATAGTACAGAAACAGCATTAGTGAAGCTTACAAATGATCTTCTTATGGCCTCGGACAGTGGACTCATCTCTGTGCTTGTTCTGTTAGACCTCAGTGCTGCTTTTGATACTGTTGACCATAAAATTTTATTACAGAGATTAGAGCATGCCATAGGTATTAAAGGCACTGCGCTGCGGTGGTTTGAATCATATTTGCCTAATAGATTACAATTTGTTCATGTAAATGGGGAATCTTCTTCACAGACTAAAGTTAATTATGGAGTTCCACAAGGTTCTGTGCTAGGACCAATTTTATTCACTTTATACATGCTTCCCTTAGGCAGTATTATTAGACGGTATTGCTTAAATTTTCATTGTTACGCAGATGATACCCAGCTTTATCTATCCATGAAGCCAGAGTATACACACCAATTAGCTAAACTGCAGGATTGTCTTACAGACATAAAGACATGGATGACCTCTAATTTCTTGCTTTTAAACTCAGATAAAACTGAAGTTATTGTACTTGGCCCCACAAATCTTAGAAACATGGTGTCTCACCAGATCCTTACTCTGGATGGCATTACCCTGACCTCTAGTAATACTGTGAGAAATCTTGGAGTCATTTTTGATCAGGATATGTCATTCAAAGCGCATATTAAACAAATATGTAGGACTGCTTTTTTGCATTTATGCAATATCTCTAAAATCAGAAAGGTCTTGTCTCAGAGTGATGCTGAAAAACTAATTCATGCATTTATTTCCTCTAGGCTGGACTATTGTAATTCATTATTATCAGGTTGTCCTAAAAGTTCCCTAAAAAGCCTTCAGTTAATTCAAAATGCTGCAGCTAGAGTACTGACGGGGACTAGAAGGAGAGAGCATATCTCACCCATATTGGCCTCTCTTCATTGGCTTCCTGTTAATTCTAGAATAGAATTTAAAATTCTTCTTCTTACTTATAAGGTTTTGAATAATCAGGTCCCATCTTATCTTAGGGACCTCGTAGTACCATATCACCCCAATAGAGGTGGAGGTTTCTTCCTGTTAAAAGGGAGTTTTTCCTTCCCACTGTAGCCAAGTGCTTGCTCACAGGGGGTCGTTTTGACCGTTGGGGTTTTACATAATTATTGTATGGCCTTGCCTTGCAATATAAAGCGCCTTGGGGCAACTGTTTGTTGTGATTTGGCACTATATAAAAAAATGTATTGATTGATTGATTAAACAATAAGGAAATAATGATACCTAGAATACAAATGTGGTAACAGAATAAACAAAGGCAGGAACAGAACAGAAAATTAAAGGCTGGACCAAACCTAGATGAGAACTCAACATGTGGCAGGAGTGTACAGAAAACCCTGATTTACAAATGTGCTCAAGACAGTGACTGAATAACCAGAAAGTAAAGGATGAAGACTAAACTAGAACAGAACTCAATAAGTGGCTGAAGTATAACAGATAATCCTCAAAACTTAATGTGATAACACAGTATGACTAAATAAAAAGCAGAGACTAAACTATAACAGAACCTAACGTGGCTGAAGTGTAACAGATCATAAAACCAAGACCAAAGTGGAAGAAACAGAAAATAAACATTCAGGGTCAGACAGAAGGACAAAGAGAGGGAAACAGACAGAGACTGGGGGACAAAACCAGATTCGGGGCAGGTCCAGGGCTAAAACCTGACAGGTAGGGGTTCAAATACTTATTTGCAGCAGTAACATACAAATAAATTATTAAAAAAATCATACATTGTGATTTCCGGATTTTTTTGTTTTTTTGTTTTTTTAGATTATGTCTCGCACAGTGGACATGCACCTAAGATGAAAATTTCAGATCCCGCCATGATTTCTAAGTGGGAGAACTTGCAAAACTGCAGGGTGTTCAAATACTTATTTTTCTTACTGTATATATATATATATATATATATATATATATATATATATATATATATATATATATATATATATATATATATATATATATATATATATACACTCAACAAAAATATAAACGCAACACTTTTGGTTTTGCTCCCATTTTGTATGAGATGAACTCAAAGATCTAAAACTTTTTCCACATACACAATATCACCATTTCTCTCAAATATTGTTCACAAACCAGTCTAAATCTGTGATAGTGAGCACTTCTCCTTTGCTGAGATAATCCATCCCACCTCACAGGTGTGCCATATCAAGATGCTGATTAGACACCATGATTAGTGCACAGGTGTGCCTTAGACTGCCCACAATAAAAGGCCACTCTGAAAGGTGCAGTTTTATCACACAGCACAATGCCACAGATGTCGCAAGATTTGAGGGAGCGTGCAATTGGCATGCTGACAGCAGGAATGTCAATCAGAGCTGTTGCTCGTGTATTGAATGTTCATGTCTCTACCATAAGCCGTCTCCAAAGTCGTTTCAGAGAATTTGGCAGTACATCCAACCAGCCTCACAACCGCAGACCACGTGTAACCACACCAGCCCAGGACCTCCACATCCAGCATGTTCACCTCCAAGATCGTCTGAGACCAGCCACTCGGACAGCTGCTGGAACAATCGGTTTACATAACCAAAGAATTTTTGCACAAACTGTCAGAAACCGTCTCAGGGAAGCTCATCTGCATGCTCGTCGTCCTCATCGGGGTCTCGACCTGACTCCAGTTCGTCGTCGTAACCGACTTGAGTGGGCAAATGCTCACATTTGCTGGAGTTTGGCACGTTGGAGAGGTGTTCTCTTCACAGATGATGCAAAGGAGATGTGTTGCACTGCATGAGGCAAATGGTGGTCACACCAGATACTGACTGGTATCCCCCCCCAAATAAAACAAAACTGCACCTTTCAGAGTGGCCTTTTATTGTGGGCAGTCTAAGGCACACCTGTGCACTAATCATGGTGTCTAATCAGCATCCTGATATGGCACACCTGTGAGGTGGGATGGATTATCTCAGCAAAGGAGAAGTGCTCACTATCACAGACTTAGACTGGTTTGTGAACAATATTTGAGGGAAATGCTGATATTGTGTATGTGGAAAAAGTTTTAGATCTTTGAGTTCATCTCATACAAAATGGGAGCAAAACCAAAAGTGTTGCGTTTATATTTTTGTTGAGTATACATACACAATCCTGTACTCTTCCTCCTGGGTATGATGCTGAACTGCATCCAGTGACGGCATCGACACTAGGGTGTCTGATGGTGGCTTGTGACAAATAAATCCATTTTTCACCAAAGCTGCTTTGGTGGCATGTAGAGAAAGCAGAATGCTGATTCATGGATGGCACCACCAGACTCGCTATTTGTCACTGTGGGGAAACTTCCTTATCCACAGAGTCCTTTGCATTACTTGAAACTGGATTTGGAAGTCCAGAGAGGCTGTTGGTGGGGCCACTACACCACCTGACATACTTTGGTGAGGCGCATGAGATGACTCTTTGGGATGCAGTCATTGTGGACGACACTGCCCATCCAGTGCATGTCTAGCAAACCATAAATGTGCTTCCTAAAGATGGACTGAAAAACAAAGTCAATATCAGAATCACCTGTGTGTCAAAGAAGACCCAAATACCTGCAAATCATCACATTCACCAACAATCAAATACTTACAATCAAGTGGTTTCTTCTATTCAGCAAAGCCGGTCAGCAGCCTTCATCATTCTGGTGATGGCAGTCATATCATTAAGGGCCTGATTTACTAGTTTGCATGTGTGAAAACATGCACAATCATCAATGCACTCGCAAATACAGTTGCATCCTGACTTATGAGCAGTGTGCAATGAAGACTGCATCTATCAAATGCGCAAAATCTCAGTTCAGGGTGTTTGAGTTAATGAGTATGGAATTTGGGGTTTGTCCACCTGAGAGTGCAAAATTGTGGGAGGAAGCATGCAAATAGGTGAGGTTTGTGCATGCAACACAATTTATCAAGGTTAAAAGGAAATTTAGCTGTTGCTGATAGCGTCTGTATTTTGTCACTTTGAAAACTTGGTGAAACTAATTGCATCTGGCAGCCTGCTGTTCTCAATTACTGTTCCAGCAGAGAAGCTAGAGAGATTCTTCATAAACATTGGACATATTTAACATTATTTTGTACTTGTAAAATTTGGATTGCCCACACAATTTAGCACTCGTTATGTGGGACTGTCATAAATCAGGCCATAACTGTTTAGTTCTGCAGTTCTGAAAGTGACACACATCTTATACTAGGTTACACACTAAAGTACACAAACACACATACAAAAACTCTTTACTTAACATTCGGATTTTCCAGGTCATTATTTTGCAAAATTTACCTTCATGTTCATAAACACACACACACACGGTGATCCAGTTCTGTCCAGTGGTAAGCTCTCCACCCTCCCTGGGAAGGGGTGAGTTGACATCAAGTTCTCACTGTTAGCATTACATACCACTCAGAGCGCGCTTGGATAAGACAAGCGGAGGAGCCAAGCACTTCAAAAGCCCACAGACAGACCCCGTCTGAGTCAGTGAGGCTGCTGAAAACATGGCATCATTGTTGACTTATTTCCATTTTATTTTTGGTTCCATCAAAAAAGCTGTAGTTGGTCATCCATGTTATAGATTACTGGTCCTCCAGCTTCCATCATTCTCTGATGGGAGGTGATGGTCTAGAGAGGTTAAAGCTGTTTTAGACCAGAGGATACTCAGGTCAAATCCCCGTCAGACCAGAAAATCACTTCAGCCCCTTGGGCATAGTCTGTAACCTTGAAGTTTCTCCCACTCTGCACATGAGCAGTTTGCATTCTTACCAACACAAAAAATATGACTAAACCACAATAGGCATGATGTTAGAATGCATGGATGGAGAAACATTGTTTGGAGACTCTGGAAAAAGATGAAAACACAATAAATAAAAAAGAAGAAAAGCGTGAACAACCACTCATGGACTTACAGAATAATGTCCACTGAGCTGCATCTCTCAAGTTCCATTGACGTCCTTACAGAAAATAAAAACAACAAATATGGATCAACTCGTCCACGTTCCACACACAGCTGAAGTCCGCTGTCTCAGCTGGCAGCTTTAGACTGCATTCCTCTGAAAAATAAATAAATAAAAAGAGAAAATCCAGTTTGTGCGCGCTTCTGTGGCCGGGCACACCGTGGCCACCATGTGGGCACAGCCGGACTGTGTGTTCTTAGCCGCGCCAAACATAAAACTGAGTACTATTAGATGGTACGGCTCCTCAGTGGCAGGACAGGACCCGCGGACATCATGATCCTTTGGAATTACTCCAATAAAAATAAAAAGAAAGAATGAAGCCAAAGTGCTGACATCATCCATTCAGCATGGCGTGCACACATGCACAGCGAGTGGCTGCTGACCAGGACCATTAAACTTAAATCCACTTCTGTGGTCGCCCAGGTCATCCATGGCCGGACAGGACATGTTCAGCCGACACGTGCACATCAGGTGTACGCTGGCCAGGAGCATTAAACTTAAATCCACTTCTGTCCTTGGAATAACAAATAAATAAATACATCAATCAATCAATCAATCAATCAATAAACATCATGAATACGGTTTGTGCAGCTTGTCCATCCACCCAGCACATGTGCATGTCATGCATGCGCCAACCACATGCATGAAACTCTAATCTACCACTGTCGTACAAAAAGTAAATAAATAAATTTTAAAATAAATAGTAAATCTGGTTTGTGCAGGTCGTCCATAGATGGACAGGACGTGTCCAACCTGCACGTGCACATCAGGTGTGCACTGGCCAGGAGCATTAAACGTAAATCCACTTCTTTCCTCAGACAAATAAATAGAGGTAAACACAATGAATCCGGTCCATGCAGCTCATCTCTGGCTGGACAAAACATGCCCAGTTCGCTCACGCATGTGCACGAGAAGTGGGTGTGTGGCCTGGTGCAGGAGCTGGGTGACTGGAGGCTGCTGGAATGTTCAGTCACTTCCAGAACTGCTGTTCCTCTTCGATCATATAAAAGGAAAAGTGTATGTCAACCCCTCACAAGCTGTCTCACATGTTGCGCACATTCTGAGTCGCAGAGACAACGTGATGAGGGGTACAAGATGCCCACCTGACAATTTGGCGAGGGAGATACAACCCTGAGGTACTCCTGGAATAACTTTGTGTCAACTTGTTAGTTAAGGAGACTCAGATAAAGTGTACCACTTGTACTGTGAGGGAACTTCAGCGACAACATTTTGGCCATGTGGCCAAATGTCAGCTGATCTTGCTATAATTCCATTCACCTTTCAGATATATAGCTGTGATTTAAAAACTTAAAAACTTTGTGTCAGTCAGTAGAATCTGTAAAGACGTCTGAGTAGATGCAGCTCACTGTGCCAAGCAGAAATCCAAAATATGACAAATTTATGGCCATAAAATTGTAATAAAATTAGATCCACTCCATCAAGAAATCATTATACTTTCATATTCCCCATAACTTTATAATCTTTCAAATATTTATGTCTTCATGTTTTTATCAGTGCTGTAACAGATTTCTTGCTGAATTATTCCATTTACTGACTGACGCTGGGAACAACATACATCTGATTTTTATATATAAGTTATATAATTTGTTAATTGTCCCAGCAGATTGGGCTGGAAGAAAGCTACTCAGTACTCCAAAGATTATGCCAAAAGTAAGCTAAAGTACAATAAAACATAATGCTCATCCTCACTGGATAATGCAGATGAATGAATGAATAAGTGAAACAGCCACGTAAGAGAGAGGAGACTGAGAGAAACTCAGGGACTATTGAAGAAAACCTGCTCCCGACCAGGTTAGGATGCATGGTAACACTTTACTTGAAGGTATCGTCATAATAGTGACACAACACTGTCATAACTGTAACATGACACAGTCATGAAGGTGTTCATGTCAGTGCCATAAACATTAATGACTGTTGTCATTAAGTGTCATTCAGTATTTATAATGACAAGGTGACATTTTTTGGGTTGTCTTGATTTTAACAAGTCTTTAATCAAAGTGACATGACCAGAAGTTGTCTTTGGCCTTTTTGGTCTTCAGATGTATGCCAATTTGTCAGCTTGTCATTACAAAAACCGAATGACACTTAATGACAGCAGTCATAAACATTTATGACATTGACTTA
The DNA here is from genome assembly GCF_902500255.1 of Thalassophryne amazonica. NCBI lineage: Eukaryota > Metazoa > Chordata > Actinopteri > Batrachoidiformes > Batrachoididae > Thalassophryne > Thalassophryne amazonica. Next base: position 64,771,482 of record NC_047109.1, on the reverse strand, counting down.
ATGTTTATGACACCTTCATGACTGTGTCATGTAACAGTTATGACAGTGTCATGTCACTATCATGATGATACCTTCAAGTAAAATGTTACCAGCTGCGTTTACACATAACGGTGACAAGTCAGGAATATCACAAATGTAAATTCGTGACTGAGGATCACGAATGTGAATACAATTTGATGATTCGGGGCAGAGGCATCACGCACTGTCATGGACTGTCGCCACCTGACACCGTGTGTTACAACGTTAATGGCACGAATCACTGCAGATTCATTTGCATACATGTCAACCCCTTTGAGGGTCCACCTGTATAACCAAGTGAGAAAATCCATAAAATCAACATAAAATCCTTATAACCTCCAAATCGCACCAAAATCAGTTTTATTACAGTACACACAACCGCACAGCGGTATCACATAAATGGGTTTTTGTCATCTTATTATGAGTTGCCGCAATGACATTAAAGTCAGGATCATTAGTATTTCCTCCACAGTTGAATTTCAAACAATAGAGAACTAGTATTCATGCGTCAAGCTGAATTTTATCGAACTGAATGTGTCAAATTTAGTTATTTTTTACAGAAACAAGAACTGTCTGTCACTAATGGAAATACATTAATAAAATCATGAAAAATAAATTGAATAAAGTAAATAAATATGAAATTGGTCACTGGATCCTTAAACTTTGGACATAATAAACTCTTCATGGTGGATCCTTGATCTCTGGACATAAATAGGAATAAACAAAATCTGTAGTTTTTGTCAAAAACATTTTCATTCAGACATTATTGGCATGAATGTCTTTCCATACATCTGAGCTGAGCTCTTGCAGCTGGCTGTGCTGTATGTCAGCATCAGTTTAATTCATAAAGAATGCAGGACGTCTCATTTTGGTAAGAAAACAACATTTTAGTCTATTGTAGTTTCTTGTCTGTAATACAACGTTTTAAAGAGGTGTCATTTTATTTAAAGCAGCAATTCGTTTTTAAGTTATTAATTCCGACTGGACTCTGTCTCAGCAGACAACGGAATAGAGGACGATTCTCGCTTCTTGATTACAACAAGACAAGAGTCCCAGTTAGTGACTTTAATCCACACAAAAGTGACTCACGATATTTTAATGGCTTTGAGAGGAGTTAAGAAGTGGACTTGCCGTTTCTGAAGAGCAGCGAATCAAAGAACCAATGAGCTAGTGGATGGAAGCACTGCTTCATTTGGTTCACGCATCAAAGTGGAGTCGCACTGCAGAAATGGTTGATTACAGAGCCGCTGCAGACCAAACCCTGAATATCCATAAGACTTTATGTGTGCGTCCGTATGACACTGAAACTCGGAAAAATCCTTATAATTTATGGACAATCCGTATAGGTTGACATGTATGCATCTGGAATCACGACACATGGTCATCAATATTGTCCCGCGCTGTTGTGCAGTGCTGCACACCACTGTGAATCATCACGTCCTGCCACAAAACTGTCACGAATGTTGCAAATTGAGCAAGTATGATATATATATATATATATATATATATATATATATATATATATACACACACACACACACAACCCCAATTCCACTGAAGTTGGGACATTGTGTAAAATGTAAATAAAAACAGAATACAATGATTTGCAAATCCTCTTCAACCTATATTCAATTGAATACACCACAAAGACAAGATATTTAATGTTCAAACTGATAAACCTTATTGTTTTTGTGCAAATATTTGCTCATTTTGAAATGGATGCCTGCAACACTTTTCAAAATAGCTGGGACAGTGGTATGTTTACCACTATGTTACATCACCTTTCCTTCTAACAACACTCAATAAGCGTTTGGGAACTGAGGACACTAATTGTGAGTGTCATGATTGGGTATAAAAGGAGCATCCTGAAAAGTGTCAGCTGTTCACAAGCAAAGATGGGGTGAGGATCACCACTTTGTGAACAACTGTGTGAAAAATAGTCCAACAGCTTAAGAACAATGTTTCTCAACATTCAATTGCAAGGAATTTACAGATTCCATCATCTACAGTCCATAATATCAGAAGACTCGGAGAATCTGGAGAACTTTCTATATGTAAGTGGTAAGGCTAAAAAGCAACATTGAATGTCCGTGACCTTCGATCCCTCAGGTGGCACTGCATTAAAAACCGACATCATTGTGTAAAGGATCTTACCGCGTGGGCTCAGGAACACTTTAGAAAACCATTGTCAGTTAACACAGCTCGTCGCTACATCTACAAGTGCAAGTCAAAACTCTACCATGCAAAACGAAAGCCGTACATCAACAACATCCAGAAACACCATCGCCTTCTCTGGGTCCGATCTCATTTGAAATGGACAGACACAAAGTGGAAAATGTGCTGTGGTTTGATGAGTCCACATTTCAAATTGTTTTTGGAAATCATGGATGTCGTGTCCTCCAGACAAAAGAGGAAAAAGACCATCCAGATTGTTACCAGCGCGAAGTTCAAAAGCCAGCATCTGTGATGGTATGGGGTGTGTTAGTGCCCATGGCATGGACAAATTACACATCTGTGATGGCACCATCAATGCTGAAAGGTACACCAAGGTTTTGGAGCAACACATGCTGCCATCCAAGCAACGTCTTTTTCAGGGACGTCCCTGCTTATTTCAGCAAGAAAATGTCAAGCCACATTCTGCATGTGTTACAACAGCGTGGCTTCATAGTAAAAGAGTGCTGGTACTAGACTGGCCTGCCTGCAGTCCAGACCTGTCGCTCATTGAAAATGTGTGGCACATTATGAAGCGCAAAATACAACAAAGGAGACCCTGGACTGTTGAACAACTGAAGTCATACATCAAGTAAGAATGGGAGAGAATTCCACCTAGAAAGCTTCAACAATTAGTGTCCTCAGTTCCCAAACACTTATTGAGTGTTGTTAGAAGGAAAGGTGATGTAACACAGTGGTAAACATACCACTGTCCCAGCTTTTTTGAAACGTGTTGCAGGCATCCATTTCAAAATGAGCAAATATTTGCACAAAAATAATAAAGTTTATCAGTTTGAACATTAAATATCTTGTCTTTGTGGTGTATTCAGTTGAATATACCACACCATACCCTTATTTATATAAAGCACATTTCACAAATATAGTTTCCAAAGTGCTGTACAACAAAACACACACACACACACACACACACACACACACACACACACACACACACACACACACACACACACACACACTCATGCGGTGTTAAAAGCCAAAGCATAAAAATGGGTCTTTAGACAAGACTTAAAACACTCTACAGTGGGGGCTGTTCAGATGCTAAGGGGCAAATCATTCCACAGCTGAGGGCCCACCACAGAAAAAGCCCTGTCCCCCCCTGGTTTTAAGTCTCGTCACAGGCACCACAAGCCGGAGCTGGCCCTCGGACCGCAAAGCACAGGGAGGCTGATCAATTTGGATGAGGTCTGAAATGTATGTCAGGGCCAGTCCATTTAAAGCTTTAAAAAACAAACAATAAAATCTTAAAATCAACTCTAAAACAAACTGGAAGCCAGTGCAGAGACGCCAAAACCGGAGTGATGTGCTCTCGCTTTCTGCTACCAGTTAAGAGAAGCGCAGCAGAATTTTGGACCAACTGTAAGCGAGAAAGTGCATTGTGGCTGATGCTGATAAAAAGTGCATTACATTAGTCTAAATGAGAGGAGACAAAAGCGTGCATGACTTGTTTGAAAGCATTAAAACATAGGTATAGGTTGAAGAGGATTTGCAAATCATTGTATTCTGTTTTTATTTACATTTTACACACCGTCCCAACTTCATTGGAATTGGGGTTGTATATTTATATATGGCTACACACACACCCCACTGTCAAACAGTTCCTGTCGTTCCAGATCACTCCACAACATCCAGATGGATCTACAGCAGGAACAGCAGCAGGAGAAACATCTGCAGGAGGAACATCTGCAGGAGTGCCCTGAGGAGCATCAGCATCAGCAGGAGTATGTGGTGCAGGCCTTGGTCTGGAACGCGATGAGGCGGCACTTTACTTCTTTGGCATACTGCAGGATGGAAAAAGAACTGAAGAAATGTGGTGCAACAGGGTTTATATCAATCATAAGCGTGCACGTGTGACAGTAATACATGATGTGTGTGAAAGCGCGTGACAATCGTGTCCGTTCTTGACAGCTTTTGTGTCCTTTTATGTAACGATGCATGACAGTTTGGGCTCCATCAGGAATCAGTAGGAATGCTGTCACACTGTATTATGGATCACCACTAATCTCCGCGTATCGACACGCTCGGGTGCGAACTCCAGGAATCTGGGTTATTCATGACATTCGTGGAAGATTTTCTTGGCAGCCAAAAACATGCTCCACGAATGTCACGTACAAACATGCGCTGTGAGGAACTCTATTCAGATGCGTTGTCATGTTAAGAATGTCAGGAATGTGCCACAAATGATGGGAAAATGATATTCGTAACGCATCATGCCTCTGTGTAAAGACAGCATTATGTTCACAGTTTACGTTCCCACAGTTACTGACTGAGTTTAATTTACCTTTTCCAGGCCATCTCAGGTTTGGCCAACCTCCCTTTCTGAAAAGTCAGTGGGTTTCCCTCATTTTCGGGTGAAAAGCTCAGACTTTTTATTAAACCTGCTTTCTGAAATGTAGGTGAAACAAGTGGAATTCGGAATCAGACCAGCAACCCAGGCTGCAAGTCTGCTTCAGCAGCGGGCTCATGTGTTGACAGACATGTCACGAGTTTGCTGACAATTCTGACTTTCACTGCTCAGAAAAAGGAGGTGTAGAATGATGGAGTGATGAAAGATAGATGTGGCCATTGACTCCTATTTCTGTGCCACCTTTGACCTTTTTGCCTGCCTCCCTGTCTGTAGCCCTTCAGCAGCAGCAGCGGCTTGTGGTCTGTCGGGCAGGATGGATGATAGACACAGACGTGCACATGCGCAGACAGACAAGCACGTTTGAGGCTCAGATGGGACAAACACACCAGCAGATACCAAAGACAGATTTATGAAAACATGCAAAGACATAAACACACACTCGGTTTGTCCTCGCCGGCCGCTGTGTGTGTTCCTGTTCGAGGATTAGCACGCAGACAGACAGCCTGTCCCTGAACCAGCATGACCCCCCACTGTGACCTCATGACCTCTCACCACAGCACCCTGGTCACTGATAAGATCTCGGAGCTACGGCAGAGATTCAGGAGGCCGATAGTGAGACTGAATGGCCACTTAGTTACCACTTCATTTTTTTATAAAGTCATTTTATACTTGTTCACTGGTGCTGTGGGGGACGATATGATCAATATGATATGTAGGTACAAAAACTTAGCTGCAATATTTCATGCAGATTCATAGGAATTTCCATGTGTGTGTGTGTACAACGCACATTTTTGCATTTGCTCATTCAGAAATGTGCATTAGGGTTCAGGTGATGGTGATAATATTAAGTATAAGACAAATCGCCATTATTTTTCTCATTTTTGATCAAATCTGCCACCTTGACAAATACATGCGATATGTACACTGTAGTACTTCATGAACATTTTACTATGACTGAGATTGGATTTCATCCAGAGTTTTGTTTGAACTGTAATGAAATCAAATTAATGTTTTCACTGCACGCACTTTAGTAGACCCCTGTGTGTTTCAATAAACTGTAAGCACACACACACACACACACACACACACACACACACAGGCATTGGCCCAGCGTGTTTGGAGTGCAGCAGTTCTTAGCAGCTATTCAGTGTTTATGTGACACTTTTTCTGGAGTGATAATGCAGGAGAGGAGTTTAACAGGCCGACGCGCCCTCTGCTCCTCTCTGCTGCTGGGAAGCAGTCATGGATGGATGAATGCTTGAATGTGGAGGGGTGCTCGGGGATCATGGGTGTAAGGGGGCAGCCAGCAAAGGGAACGAGAGTAGGTGAGGACTATAAGAAGGATGGAGAAATGGGATGGGTGGGGTGGGGGTGGGGAGGGTTCAATATGAAGGAGAGTCTTATTCCAGTCCCATGCCAGGTGCCCTGCTGTGATGGATGAAAGCCCCCTGACCAGCCGTCGTCGCGGTAACTAATTTGCTGAGATTTTCTGCTCGACTGGAGGCACGAGGAAGAAGGTGCCTTTTGCTCGCCCCCTCAGCACCAGCAGCTTTTCACTCATTGCTCCCAGTTTCTCCAGTCACAACCACAGAGCCCCATAACTCCTTCAGCTTTGTCTTGGTGACGTACCACACGAGTCTCCTTCTACCACGCTCAGTTTTTGATAAGTGCGGACTCCAGAGTTCAGTGGGTAGGTGAAGGATACTGCAAGGGTTCCCTGCTGCACAAACAAGAAGTTTGATGTTCTTCTGTCTGTCATGTGTGACACAGTAACATTATATGCACTTTAGTATTGTGACAGTTTATGTTTTTGGTTCTGTTTTGCTTTGCCTTTTTATTGATTTACACTTTATTTATGTGGCATCACCTATGTGCTTTTATTTTGAAATCTGCTCTGGTTTCTTTCTGTGTATATCTGTTTCTGGGTTTTCATACTTCCGTGTTCTGGAGATGGATGTGTTCTGGATCTTTGCTGCCGATGGTTTGCCTGCCCATTTCACCACTGGGGTTTGGCCTGAAGATTTGGAATTGCCTTGATGGTTTCTCTCTGTGTATTGACCTTGACTTGTATTGTAGATTAGCCATTTTTGCTGAGCCCCTTGGAGGACTATTGCTATCTCAGGCTGTTCACCTGTGGTTTAACGATAAGCTTGTACATTGACCATGCCATTGCTACTTTCTGCTTGCTGCATGGGCAGACCCTTTGGTCACATTACCTATAAGTGACAGCAAACAACAGGGGAAAAGCATTCAAATCCATTCATTTTTAATCAGAGTAGGAGTTCGGCAGCAACAGAAGACAATTCCACCAGCTATGCAGGGCCAAAATAGATGAGAAATCTTTGGTCACTCTGTCAGAGCTCCAGCATTCCTCTGTGGAGAGAGGAGAACCTTCCAGAAGGACAGCCATGTCTGCAGCAATCCACCAATCAGGTCTGTATGGTAGAATGGCCAGACAGAAGCAACTCCTTAGTAAAAAGCACATGGCAGCCCAGCTGGAGTTTGACAAAATCACCTGAAGGACTCTCAGACAAGGAGAAACAAAATTCTCTGGTCTGATGAGACAAAGATTGAACTGTTTGGCGTGAATGCCAGGTGGCATGTTTGGAGGAAACCACACAGCAAAATCACCAGTGTAAAACGAACACTGTCAGTAATAATTTAACACTGGTGATTTTGCTGTGCAGGCATCATCCCTACAGTGAAGCATGGTGGTGGCAGCATCATGCTGTGGGGATGTTTTTCAGTGGCAGGAACTGGGAGACTAGTCAGGATTAAGGGAAAGATAAAAGCAGCAATATACAGAGCCATCCTGGATGAAAACCTGCTCCAGAGCACTCTTGACCTCAGGCTGTGGCGAGGGTTCATCTTTCAGCAGGACACACAGCCAAGATGTCAAAGGAGTGGCTTCAGGACAACTCTTTGAATGTCCTTGAGTGGCCCAGCCAGAGCCCAGACCTGAATCTGATTGAACATCTCTGGAGAGAACTGAATACTGCTGTGCACTGACACTCCCCATCCAACCTGATGGAGCTTGAGAGGTGCTGCAAAGAGGAATGGACAAAACTGCCCAAAGATAGGTGCACCAGGCTTGTGGCATCATATTTAAGAAGACGTGAGGCTGTAATTGCTGCCAAAGGTGCATCAACAAAGTATTGAGCAAAGGGTGTGAATACTTACGTTGTGGTTAGAGGTCCGGACGGGACTGGACCGGTACAGGTGATGGTCTCAAACACTTTGGAGCAAGAACCAGAACAAGTTGTGAACAAAAACAGCTTTATTTACAATAATAAATAACTGAGGTGCTGAGCTGGGGGAAGCCTGCTGGCAACTAAAGGGGGCAATATGGAGCCACCCAGAGCCCACAGAGGTTGTGCGACTCTCCAGGGTCCACAGGGAACCAGCCTAACTGACGTGGAGGAGGTTACTAGGTGCACGGTGGAAGGAGACACATAAGCCGGTGCGGTGGAGGGATCTAGGAACTGAGCTGCGAGCTGAGAAATGCGAGTGTCTGAATGAGTGATTCCAGCAGCGGGCTGAGAAATGCGCATGTCAGAGTGATTAACCTGGCCTAAGAGGTTCTGAACTCGGTCCTCAGTGGAGTCCAAGTATTGCTGTATTTCTTCCAGGAATCTACCTTGAAGGCTGAGAGCCTGCTGGACTGGATCTACTACCGCTGAGTCCATATTTATGGCCAGAGTCTTCTGTTGTGGTTAGAGGTCCGGACGGGACTGGACTGGTACAGGTGATGGACTCAAATGCTAGGGGGCAAGAACCAGAACAGGTTCTGAACAAAAACAGCTTTATTACCAATAATACATAACTGAGGTGCTGAACTGGAGGAAAACTGCTGAGCTAAGACCAGGCCCACATACAGTGGTGGACATTCAGGAGCCGTAGTGCACCCACAGACAGACTTGGAAGTCTGAGAACGAGCTGAAGTCCTGGAGAATATGGAGCTGGAACCGGAACCAGATGGGACGCGGAGAGCCATGGACGAGGAACTAGGAGGACGGAGGAGAACAGAGGTGAGTGATTGCACTTGTAACACTGGAAGCCCTCAACACAACAGTTCACTGTAGGCTTAAGGAAGGAATGTTCACAATTCATGAATTGTCCTCAGAGGTCAATGTACTTGACTTTAGAAAGGACTTGGAAAATTCTTAGTGGTTCTGCATCAGAGCTCATAAAGTTCTTGGTACTAGTTCTTGGAAACAGTTCTTGGTCATGCACAGTCACAAACAGGAGCAGCATGAGACCGGAATCTCACAGACATGCAGGAACTTAGCTGGACATGGTAGAGCTATGCGCTCTGAGGCTGAGAGCAGTTCCAAAGTGACGTTGTGCAGAAGGTGGTGTGGGAGCCAGGAGCATGCAGTGTGGAAGCCGCGCAGGAAAGCATCTGGAAACACCAAAAGATCAACGAGCTCTAATACAGGAATTAGAGGTGGCCAGGTTACCTCAAGATGAGCTGCGGGAAACGCATGGAAGCGTCAGTGTAGACAGGGTTATGGATTTCTCATCGAAGGCTTGTGGAATATTATGGAAAGTCACAGAGAGTCAAGGAAGACTCTCGCTGATCAGGGTCACCGAAGACTCTGGCAAAGACTGAACTCAGAGCCGGGGTTTAAGTAGCCGGCTCCTGATCAAGAGCTCATGAGCATCAGCTGCAAAGAGAAGATGAGCTGCAGGTGTTCCTCAGCTCTGCAGTGCGCCACCTGGAGGGAAAACAGACAAACTACACACAAGAGGTTAAAAAGGGCAAGGACAAAGGCAGCCCATGACAACTTACGTGCGTGTGATTTCTTAGTTTTTATTTTTTTAATACATTTGCAAAAGTATATTAAAAAAGTTTTTTCATATTGTCATTATGGGGTGTTGTGAGTAGAATTCTGAGCGAAAAAATTAATTTACTCCATTCTGTAAAAAGGCTGTAACATAACTAAATGTGGACAAAGTGAAGCGCTGTGAATACAATTCCAGATGCATTGTATATGCATCTAACTGGATTTAATTTCAGAAAATTTAACAAGTACTTTCTATTCCAGTTAAATATGCTTTACCCATGATGTGCTGAAAGATTAAACATTAATCTTTGTGGCAAAATGCAAATGTCTGCATACATATAGTGACATATCACTTGTTTGCACTCCTTTTGGTAATATTCTTTAATTATCACCATGTCACTCTTTCGAGCTCAAACAGGGTAATTTCCAAGAAGACATAATCCTTTCCTTGACCTCTGACCTGTGATGGCAATTTTAACTGGGTTAAATATCTGATGCCGATCACATTTTCACGAGGCACGTGAGGTGACTGACATGTCGGCTGGATGTGGCTTTTTATACCTTTCGCACTCAGGGAATTCAACAGTTATATACATGTAGCAGATAAACATGATAAAATGTAGGCGGATCAATAATATTGATGGCGGCACAGCATGCGGTGGCTCATATACACTGTGAAGTCCCTGTGGGAGACAATACTCACATGTTGAGACAGAATATTCGCAAATGCAGAGGAACTGTGTGAAAACTGCAGAATTATTAGTGTGGTTTACAGTGTGATGTTTGTATGTGCATGAGCATGTTAAAAAGCTCATATTAAGCTCCTTTTACATGTGGACATGCTTGTCTCCAGTTTGTGCTGTAATGGGTCGAGCTACAACTCGTCACACCTCCTTTGATTGCCCCAAGCTATTTCCCGCCCGGCCGCATTTGGCACAGAAGCCTCCCGAGCAGGCACACCACTCAGAAAAAGTCAGGAAAAGTCCTTTTTTTTCAGAACTCTGAAAACTCCCAGCCAGCTCTAGATGGCACGGTGTAGGCGCGGCATACATCCCATCCTCTGACTTCAACTTCTGATGTCTCAGATTGATTCTGTCTGTGCTCATCATGAAAACTGGACAGCGATGTGCACTGAGACTGCATCAGGAAAATATTGAGCATGTTCAAAATGGGAAAAGTTTAAATGAGCTTTCCTTGAGTTGTGCACATGTTTGCCGTGCAGTGATTCAACGTCATTCTGGGACATGCACGAGCTGTGCCAAGGCACTGCTGGGGAGAACTATGTGCCAAACTTGGCAAGGTGTTAAAGCTGCTTAACTGTGCATGACATAAGCACAGAAAATACCTGGCAATAACAACACCTGGACAACAATAGACCTTTTCATTGTGCTGTTCGGATCTCCTCCAGTTTCTTCTGTTTTTTTGTTTGTTTTTTTTTGCAGTGCTGCAAATCCCACATGTAGCAGCTAATCCAACAGTCAAGATGTACACACAGGCCATGAAACATCAAGATTACAGTTTTGTGATCATTTTTCTGCTGCACAGGTCACCCATGTTGGGAAATAGTCTGTTTATGTCATACTTGTGATGGCCGAACCTTCTCAGCTGTTTCAACAAAATGCAAAACACTAAGGAACATGTTATAAATATGCAAAGTATAGAGAAACACATTGTCCACTTTACACATACTCATCATAGTAACAATACAAAAGACAAACACAGCTTGAAAGGATCCAATTTGGAAACTTGATTGTCTGTTATCTGTTTTGGCAGCTTTATTTAAACTGTAAAGCAAATTAAAGAGTCAGGTCAAGTCAAGTCTAGGAGCATGCACAGGTGGTGCACTTTGCCATTCCACAACTTCATGGAACAACCTTGGGTCCCACATGGCAGCCTAGGCAGACCGGTCCATCCCTTTGGCCTTCTCCAAACAGTGTGATGCTCAACAATCAGGCACCTACACTCAACAAAAACATAAATGCAACACTTTTTGTGCTCCCATTTTTCATGAGCTGAACTCAAAGATCTAAAACATTTTCTATATACACAAAAGACCCATTTCTCTCAAATAATGTTCACAAATCTGTCTAAATCTGTGTTAGTGAGCACTACTCCTTTGTCGAGATAATCCATCCCACCTCACAGGTGTGGCATATCAAGACGCTGATTAGACAGCATGGTTATTGCACAGGTGTGCCTTAGACTGGCCACAAAAAGATGTAAGAATTTTTGTTGTTATTATGATTTTAAAAGAGTAAACACAGTTGTTTGACAATAAATAGCTTTACACAACCACAAACCATGACTGAAAAAAAGTTTGTGTGTTATCATTCATATTCTCTAAAAATTGGCCATAAAATCAAAAATTCTGCCAGGGTATGTAAACGTTTGAGAACAACTGCATATATTTCATTCTAATCCAATTACATTTTTCCGCATATCTGATTGGTTAATCCAGTGAGATTTCAGACCATAAAATATTGCATGGACGGTGGCAAAAATATTAAAACCGTTACACATTTGATCTGTTACTCCACCCCATGACCACGTTGCTGCACAGGTGTCACTTAATGGCGTTGTCAGCTGAGAGCGACAGAAACTAGTGCAGGGATGACAATGCTGAAATTCGTGGATTTAATGGGTTTAACTTGATTGATGGATTTACCATGGATTTACCTCAATACAGCTGACAAGATGGACAAATCTGTGGGTCTGCTCACAGAATTTCCAGTATGGCATGAACATGCTGTGCTATGGTAAGCTTTGACGAGCCGACCACACCCTTTCACGACGATTTGCCGACTGAATTACTTACAGAAAAATAAACCGTGCAAACAATGGAATTGGATTAGAATGGGAATAACCCTGTTGTGTCTGATGATTTGTGGACGTTCATGCTGGATTATGGTTGCAAATATCCATTTTACTGGCTCAACTAACAGCTCGCCAGTAAAACACAATTTGCGACCATAAAATCCAGCATGAACGCCCGCAAATCATCAGACACAACAGGGTTATTCCCTAAACACAAGATGATAATCTGGGCTGAATTTCATCATCAAAATGTATAATTAGATAAAACAGAATGCAGATTTTCAGGTTTTAATGTAACTTTCACTGTAACTGCTTTTTTTGTTTGTTGATGTTTGCAAAAATGTACACATATATACATACCTAACATGCATAGGGTGAAAAGATGAACTAGCAGTTGTAGCACTTTTGTTTCAGCAGTCTGACACATCCTTTGAATGGACCTGGCATGAGTACTCATTACTTACCCAAACCCACCCCTGGCTCCAAGACTTGGCAAAACCAAGAATGGGCTCAACTAGAAGATGGTAGTAGGAGAGTCTCAGTGAAATCCCCATTAATCCATTAACAAAGTCACCTATAGTTTTTAGTGACTCTAGTAGAGGATACCAATACTGCAATTGGAAGGTGTTTGAAAACGTGTGAATGCCATCACAATTGGATGATCGAATCAAAAGTCAAACAAACAAATGAACAAATACAAAGTAATAGCACTAAGAGGCGTCATCTTGAAAATTGGCCGCCATTTTGAATTTTCACCATTTTTTTTCAAATAAGTCCAAAATTAGCATGCATGTCAAATTTGATACTTGCATGAAAATCTGAGCAATTTTGCAATTATCTGTCACAAGAACTCTGCAACAGTTATTATATAAGACAATTATTTTATACAAGTGTCAACATCACAACTGCAGGTTTAAATTAACTGGTTTAAAAAACTGTGTGCTAATGTTAAATGTTACATAATATGAGCAGTGACTAAGAGGTTTTTTTCTTCTCACAAACAAGATCAGCTAGATTGCTTTCAACCAAGCAATATGCTACTTAGCAAAGCTATTTGTCTTGGCTAGCCGTGGCAGTGACTGCTAGGATAGCATGCTCGCTAGGAAATCACAAAACATTTTGAGGAAAAGACATGCACGGGGTTTAACATAGTAGGACTTAGAAATAAATGAAATTTATTAACCTCTTAAACCCTAGAGTCCCCAAATTTGGGGACTTGCCCTGTTTTGGAACATTTGAACACTCATAACTAACCAATGCTGACACCAACATACACTTATACATCAAAATGTCAAGCAAAGTCTCTTCTACAAAAATATCCACTTCAATCACATATCAACTAACCACAGCTGAAATGCCAAGCAGATAAAGATATAAATCGGAATTCATTTTTTGGAAAAAAAAAAAACCTTATTTACTCCTGCCAAGTATTATTTACTTTCAATTTTTTTTTGCATCCACAATATCCCCTAGGACCTGTCTTTTAGCTGATCCAAACTTTTGCATTTTTTGACCTTGTACAAGCTGTGAAATAAATCATAATGTATGGGTATGTGATTTGGTGAAATAGGCGCTAGGGCTTAAGAGGTTAAAGTTGTCACAGTCATAAAAACAGGTAAAATATATTTAACATCCCCCCCCCCACACACACACACACTATGAAGTTGCAAATAGGCCAATGCCTTTTATTAAAAGACTTACACCTTAGTTATCGGGAAAGCTTGTGTAATACTTTGACTTTTATTAGCTTTATTGTGAAAGTTTCTGTGAAATGCACCAAAACTGTCAGGAGGTGTCCTTCTCTCTTCTTGGCAAAGTGAAAATCTGTGGAGCAGAAGTGTGGAGTTCTGAAGCTGAGGTCACACTCGCAGAAGGACACAGAGGTTAGGTCCACAGTCTAACGTGCACTCTGGCCATATTTAGAGATGTGCCTCTTGGCACGTCTCTCAAACAGCCTCCTGAGGGTCAGCCTGGGTCGATTCAGTCTGCAGAGCCACAACACAATTACAGCACTTCTTCTTAAAAACATGTAAAAGCGGGCTGGTGTGAGTTGGGTGCCACTGAAACCAACATGTAACTGTTAGCTTTTAGCACCACACCCCCTTCGCTAAAACCTCATGCTTGTTTATGCTGTCCTGCAAAAAGGGTTCGGCTGTTGTGGTGCTGTGTTGAATTTGCTTCTAACAGCCCCTGTCTGTCGCATTTTCCCGCTGACAAACGCACAAATGTTTGTGCAGCTATTTGTCTTTTTAACCACCAAGCTCCTCAATTATTCAGACGCATTTAGCGATATAACACTTGTTTGACCAGCTGAATGTCTGCTTGTCATGTAGCTACACACACAGGCTGTGTGAGGGGTGCGTTTTAGTGTGTGACGCGCATGCTATGAGTGGCCTGAGTTGAAAATGGTAGCTTGAAATATCATTAAACTACTAGAAAATACAATAAAACGCCTCAAGAACTAGATAGCGGTGCTTCAGGAAGTGCATAGCCGACAGCCATAGGGATACCATGTCAAGTCTGGGAGCATGCACTGGTGCCACGCTTCACCGTTTTCACAACACCATGGAACTGCCTTGGATCCTGGATGGCAACCACCCAGGCAGACATCCAGTACATTCCCACATATCTAAGATAACCATCTATCTACCACAGACAGGTAAAACGTGAGCATCGTGGCATTCTCTAGTCACTGGGTAAGTCAACACTCACACACAGAGAATCAAGCTACAGTGCCAAAATGTCAAATCTGGTGCCCCCTCACAATGCAAGTGACACTGCTCAGCCCATTTTTAGGAGCAGTGAGTGAGCTTTTGGTTTGTTGTTGAGAGCTCAGTCACACCTTCTCACTTTTATGAGTATTTGTGCTTCATCAGCCTCCTGATCCATCACATCCGCATCTCTTTCCTCCACCTCCCCCCCCAACGTCTCTTTTTCGTTTGACCTATCCTTCACCAAGCCCCACTCTAATCCTATTGAGTTTGGGCAAAACAGAGGAGAAGGGGAAGGAGGGGTGAGGGTGAGGGTGAAAACCTGCTCCATAATAAAGAGGTTGCAGATTTGATCTTGCAGCCACAGATGTGCATTCTTCACTCCATATGGGCAAACAAGGACCTCTGGGTGAAATCTAAATATTAAAATATAAATTAAAATATTAAAATAGCAATATTTCAAAAAATATTTAAAAATACTTATTTTCTGAGCAGAATTAATATAATTAATGTAACTTTTGGATGTTTATGATGTTTTGTGTTGGGTGCAGCCCTCTACAAAATCCATAAAAGTTAATAAATAGAAAAGAATTTGTATATTTGGAATATGACCTACAGTTTGTACAAACCAGTTTATTCCACTGTCTAAATGAATTATTATTTTTTTAAAGGCCCTCTTTTTTGTGCCTAAAAAATGCACTCAGGCCAGGAAGATGTGCAGGTGCAGTGATACAACCTGGTTAACCAAAGATGTCAAATGGAAAGATTTAAACATTTTACATAAAGGTTCGTCATGGGACATTCATGTCTTTTTTTTAACTTTTATTTTTCTTATTAGAAAAAATTATATTTGGGGTTGTCTAGGAAATAGGTTTGCAAAATCATATCAAAGACATTACTCACAGTATTGGCATTATTTAATTTTATATGACAATAAATTAAGGGAAAAAATCAGTCTGGCTTCTTCATGAAAGTGGTCAAATTACGCTAATTAAATTTACAGAGAAAGCAAATCTATACAACATGACATAACTTAAGTAAGGCATGGGTTTGTGTCCTCATGTCAGATACCTGGACCCAAAAAAGTAGTACAAAAATGCAGGACTCTTTCAGGAGCATTGTGAATAAACAGCGTTTTACTGAGGATTTGAGCAAAGGTCAGTACACGGGAAGGTAAGCCAACAGTTTCCAAAACATGAGACAAAAAAAAAACAAAGTCAAAAACAGGCAAGGGTTCGAACAAGGCCAAGCAAAAACAGACTATATCAAGAGCAAGGGAAAAGGCTAGAACGATGACACTAAGGAACAATGAACTGGCGAGGCACAGGTGTGAACAGAGGGTTTAAATAACAAGAGTGATTAGGGTAACTGAGGAACAGGTGTGGAGGAACAGCCAGGAAAAGGGTGTGGCAAACAAGGGAACCAAGACACAATCAAATCCCAACCACCCGACAAGAGAGTGCAGTTAACAAAACACCAAGCAAACCACCGCCTGAACATAATAAGCAGACATAACATGAACATAATGAACAAACACAGCCACCCCACATGACACCCCATTGGTATAACTCAACTCAGTCATCACATTTTCAGCCAGCTGTCTTGATACATGGACATTTCCAAGTCACTAAATATGTCTTGGACTTCATGAGCCATTAATAAATACAAACAGTGTGGTACTGTGGTAAATCTGTGTGGAGTAGGCAGTTCTACCACTAAGACCCAGGAGGTAAGAACAGCTAATGATTTTAATCCAGAAAGGATGAACATCCATTGTAATAATGAAGAGAACTATGTCAGTCTATGCGTAGAACAGCCTTGTTGGAGGTCCCTGTCACAAATAGAGGGATACACAGATCTTGGATCCTGTCGTCACAAGAAGGTAGGGGTGAAGGCCTGTTGGCTGACAAGGACAAACTGACTGAGGTGAGGTGAAGGAGGTCACTGCAGACTCTACGTATTGTGAGCAGCATAAAGGTGAGTTTAAACTTACCATTTTAAATATACGTGTATGTTTCCAACTGGTCTTGAGATAATGACTAAATGGGTAACTTGTGTCTTTTGCATCACAACCACCTTCTTGGTGGAGTGGAATAGAGGATTTTTGGAAAAAAGTAGACACAAAATTTCAACTACTGTTTGCCAGAAGGCACATGGGAGACTCAAACCTAGATATTGTTTTCTTGTATGAAAATTCGTCTCTGGTAGAATTTTAACATTTTAACATTAACAATTAGAATTTTAACTCTTCACTCAGGGGGAGGAGGAGTAACAGAAAGACAGAGGACGGGAAGGAGAGGAGTTGTAGTAGTCAGTAAACCAGTAGGGAGCAGTATTTCTGGTATGTATTTACATTTTGCAACTTGTTTTTTTTTTTTTTCACTTTTGATTCTCTGTGTGCTTCTTACCCTGTGTGCTACTATACAGTGCTGCTGGAACCTCAATTTCCCTGAGGGAGTCTTCCCAAGGGATCAATAAAATTCTGTCTAATCTATTCTAATATATAGAAACATTCATATTAAGTTTTTTAGGCTTTTGAAAAAGCGTTCTCATAAAAGAAAATTATAATGTGTAAAAGCTGGAGGAGGTGCAAACCTTTCCACAGCAGTGTGTGTGTGTGTGTGTGTGTGTGTGTGTGTGTGTGTGTGTGTGTGTGTGTGTGTGTGTGTGTGTGTGTGTGTGTGTGTGTGTGTGTGTGTGTGTGTGTGTGTGTGTGTGTGTGGTTTTATCACCAAGCTGACAAAAGAATGTTAGTGTGAAATGTTTGTCTTAAAAAAAAAAAATGTTTGGTGAGGCGTTCAGGTTATTTTATCAATCAATCAATCAATTTTATTTATATAGCGCCAAATCACAACAAACAGTTGCCCCAAGGCGCTTTATATTGTAAGGCAAGGCCATACAATAATTACGTAAAAACCCCAACGGTCAAAACGACCCCCTGTGAGCAAGCACTTGGCGACAGTGGGAAGGAAAAACTCCCTTTTAACAGGAAGAAACCTCCAGCAGAACCAGGCTCAGGGAGGGGCAGTCTTCTGCTGGGACTGGTTGGGGCTGAGGGAGAGAACCAGGAAAAAGACATGCTGTGGAGGGGAGCAGAGATCAGTCACTAATGATTAAATGCAGAGTGGTGCATACAGAGCAAAAAGAGAAAGAAACACTCAGTGCATCATGGGAACCCCCCAGCAGTCTAAGTCTATAGCAGCATAACTAAGGGATGGTTCAGGGTCACCTGATCCAGCCCTAACTATAAGCTTTAGCAAAAAGGAAAGTTTTAAGCCTAATCTTAAAAGTAGAGAGGGTGTCTGTCTCCCTGATCTGAATTGGGAGCTGGTTCCACAGGAGAGGAGCCTGAAAGCTGAAGGCTCTGCCTCCCATTCTACTCTTACAAACCCTAGGAACTACAAGTAAGCCTGCAGTCTGAGAGCGAAGCGGCCGGTTTATGGCCGGTTAAGAATTCTGTCAATCTGAGAATTCATGTTTGAGATTCTTTTAGATTGTTTATAGCCTGTGAAATGTCAACAAATGTGTTGCTGAAATGTAAACAGTCGTTTTATTCAGACAAGCATATATTTGGACTTAAAAACTGTTTTATGGTGAATTTCTATGTAACAAACACATTTGTTATGGGGGAGGAAAGTGGAGGGGAATGAGGTTTGGCAGGCTTAGTGAGGGGAGTGGAGCCGCCGGTCCTGGATTTGAACTTAACCTGGCCGTGGCCCGGGACAGACTCAGCAATTAGCACCAGGGATCAGCATCAAAAGGAACAGCACAGTGTGAGGCACGTCTAATTAGTCATATGAACAGAGGCAACAGGCCGACCGCTGCATGCCTCAGGAGGGCTGGCACGCACGCGCGCGTGTGTGTGTAACCTCAGATCAAAGCATTGTTTATGACAGTTAATGTTTGTTCTTATATCATCAGTTACAGAGATAAAAGCAAATCAAAACTCATTATTTAGGATATTTTCATATCTCGGTGTTGTCGCTGAAGCCCCTGCTGATGTTAAAGTTTGACTCGTGGGGTTCTGCGCATATTAAACAAATATGTAGGACTGCTTTTTTGCATTTATGCAATATCTCTAAAATCAGAAAGGTCTTGTCTCAGAGTGATGCTGAAAAACTAATTCATGCATTTATTTCCTCTAGGCTGGACTATTGTAATTCATTATTATCAGGTTGTCCTAAAAGTTCCCTAAAAAGCCTTCAGTTAATTCAAAATGCTGCAGCTAGAGTACTGACGGGGACTAGAAGGAGAGAGCATATCTCACCCATATTGGCCTCTCTTCATTGGCTTCCTGTTAATTCTAGAATAGAATTTAAAATTCTTCTTCTTACTTATAAGGTTTTGAATAATCAATCAATCAATCAACTTTTTTCTTATATAGCGCCAAATCACAACAAACAGTTGCCCCAAGGCGCTCCATATTGTAAGGCAAGGCCATACAATAATTATGAAAAACCCCAACGGTCAAAACGACCCCCTATGAGCAAGCACTTGGCCACAGTGGGAAGGAAAAACTCCCTTTTAACAGGAAGAAACCTCCAGCAGAACCAGACTCAGGGAGGGGCAGTCTTCTGCTGTGACTGGTTGGGGCTGAGGGAAAGAACCAGGAAAAAGACATGCCGAGAAGGGGGGCAGAGATCGATCACTAATGATTAAATGCAGAGTGATGCATACGGAGCAAAAAGAGAAAGAAACAGTGCATCATGGGAACCCCCCCACAGTCTACGTCTAAAGCAACATAACCAAGGGATGGTCCAGGGTCACCCGATCCAGCCCTAACTATAAGCCTTAGCGAAAAGGAAAGTTTTAAGCCTAATCTTAAAAGTAGAGAAGGTATCTGTCTCCCTGATCTGAATTGGGAGCTGGTTCCACAGGAGAGGAGCCTGAAAGCTGAAGGCTCTGCCTCCCATTCTACTCTTACAAACCCTAGGAACCACAAGTAAGCCTGCAGTCTGAGAGCGAAGCGCTGTAATGGGGTAATATGGTACTACGAGGTCCCTAAGATAAGATGGGACCTGATTATTCAAAACCTTATAAGTAAGAAGAAGAATTTTAAATTCTATTCTAGAATTAACAGGAAGCCAATGAAGAGAGGCCAACACGGGTGAGATATGCTCTCTCCTGCTAGTCCCCGTCAGTACTCTAGCTGCAGCATTCTGAACCAACTGAAGGCTTTATAGGGAACTTTTAGGACAACCTGATAATAATGAATTACAATAGTCCAGCCTAGAGGAAATAAATGCATGAATTAGTTTTTCAGCATCACTCTGAGACAAGACCTTTCTGATTTTAGAGATATTGCGTAAATGCAAAAAGGCAGTCCTACATATTTGTTTAATATGCGCTTTGAATGACATATCCTGATCAAAAATGACTCCAAGATTTCTCACAGTATTACTAGAGATCAGGGAAATGCCATCCAGAGTAACGATCTGGTTAGACACCATGCTTCTAAGATTTGTGGGGCCAAGTACAATAACTTCAGTTTTATCTGAGTTTAAAAGCAGGAAATTAGAGGTCATCCATGTCTTTATGTCTGTAAGACAATCCTGCAGTTTAGCTAATTGGTGTGTATCCTCTGGCTTCATGGATAGATAAAGCTGGGTATCATCTGCGTAACAATGAAAATTTAAGCAATACCGTCTAATAATACTGCCTAAGGGAAGCATGTATAAAGTGAATAAAATTGGTCCTAGCACAGAACCTTGTGGAACTCCATAATTAACTTTAGTCTGTGAAGAAGATTCCCCATTTACATGAACAAACTGTAATCTATTAGACAAATATGATTCAAACCACCGCAGCGCAGTGCCCTTAATACCTATGACATGCTCTAATCTCTGTAATAAAATTTTATGGTCAACAGTATCAAAAGCAGCACTGAGGTCCAACAGAACAAGCACAGAGATAAGTCCACTGTCCGAAGCCATAAGAAGATCATTTGTAACCTTCACTAATGCTGTTTCTGTACCATGATGAATTCTAAAACCTGACTGAAACTCTTCAAATAGACCATTCCTCTGCAGGTGATCAGTTAGCTGTTTTACAACTACCCTCTCAAGAATCTTTGAGAGAAAAGGAAGGTTGGAGATTGGCCTATAATTAGCTAAGATAGCTGGGTCAAGTGATGGCTTTTTAAGTAATGGTTTAATTACTGCCACCTTAAAGGCCTGTGGTACATAACCAACTAACAAAGATAGATTGATCATATTTAAGATTGAAGCATTAAATAATGGTAGGACTTCCTTGAGCAGCCTGGCAGGAATGGGGTCTAATAAACATGTTGATGGTTTGGATGAAGTAACTAATGAAAATAACTCAGACAGAACAATCGGAGAGAAAGAGTCTAACCAAATACCGGCATCACTGAAAGCAGCCAAAGATAACGATACATCTTTGGGATGGTTATGAGTAATTTTTTTTCTAATAGTCAAAATTTTGTTAGCAAAGAAAGTCATGAAGTCATTACTAGTTAAAGTTAATGGAATACTCAGCTCAATAGAGCTCTGACTCTTTGTCAGCCTGGCTACAGTGCTGAAAAGAAACCTGGGGTTGTTCTTATTTTCTTCAATTAGTGATGAGTAGAAAGATGTCCTAGCTTTACGGAGGGCTGTTTTATAGAGCAACAAACTCTTTTTCCAGGCTAAGTGAAGATCTTCTAAATTAGTGAGACGCCATTTCCTCTCCAACTTACGGGTTATCTGCTTTAAGCTACGAGTTTGTGAGTTATACCACGGAGTCAGACACTTCTGATTTAAAGCTCTCTTTTTCAGAGGAGCTACAGCATCCAAAGTTGTCTTCAATGAGGATGTAAAACTATTGACGAGATACTCTAACTCCCTTACAGAGTTTAGGTAGCTACTCTGCTCTGTGTTGGTATATGACATTAGAGAACATAAAGAAGGAATCATATCCTTAAACCTAGTTACAGCGCTTTCTGAAAGACTTCTAGTGTAATGAAACTTATTCCCCACTGCAGGGTAGTCCAACAGGGTAAATGTAAATGTTATTAAAAAATGATCAGACAGAAGGGAGTTTTCAGGGAATACTGTTAAGTCTTCTATTTCCATACCATAAGTCAGAACAAGATCTAAAATATGATTAAAGTGGTGGGTGGACTCATTTACTTTTTGAGCAAAGCCGATAGAGTCTAATAATAGATTAAATGCAGTGTTGAGGCTGTCATTCTCAGCATCTGTGTGGATGTTAAAATCGCCCACTATAATTATCTTATCTGAGCTAAGCACTAAGTCAGACAAAAGGTCTGAAAATTCACAGAGAAACTCACAGTAACAACCAGGTGGACGATAGATAATAACAAATAAAACTGGTTTTTGGGACTTCCAATTTGGATGGACAAGACTAAGAGACAAGCTTTCAAATGAATTAAAGCTCTGTCTAGGTTTTTGATTAATTAATAGGCTGGAATGGAAGATTGCTGCTAATCCTCCTCCTCGGCCCATGCTACGAGCATTCTGACAGTTAGTGTGACTCGGGGGTGTTGACTCATTTAAACTAACATATTCATCCTGCTGTAACCAGGTTTCTGTTAGGCAGAATAAATCAATACGTTGATCAATTATTATATCATTTACCAACAGGGACTTAGAAGAGAGAGACCTAATGTTTAATAGACCACATTTAACTGTTTTAGTCTGTGGTGCAATTGAAGGTGCTATATTATTTTTTCTTTTTGAATTTTTATGCTTAAATAGATTTTTGCTGGTTATTGGTGGTCTGGGAGCAGGCACCGTCTCTACGGGGATGGGGTAATGAGGGGATGGCAGGGGGAGAGAAGCTGCAGAGAGGTGTATAAGACCACAGCTCTGCCTCCTGGTCCCAACGCTAGACAGTCACAGTTTGGAGGATCCCAAAAAATTGGCCAGATTTCTAGAAATGAGAGCTGCTCCCTCTAAAGTGGGATGGATGCCGTCTCTCCTAACAAGACCAGGTTTTCCCCAGAAGCTTTGCCAATTATCAATGAAGCCCACCTCATTTTTTGGACACCACTCAGACAGCCAGCAATTCAAGGAGAACATGCGGCTAAACATGTCACTCCCGGTCTGATTAGGGAGGGGCCCAGAGAAAACAACAGAGTCCGACATTGTTTTTGCAAAGTTACACACCGATTTAATGTTAATTTTAGTGACCTCCGATTGGCGTAACCGAGTGTCATTACTGCCGACGTGAATTACAATCTTACCAAATTTACGCTTAGCCTTAGCCAGCAATTTCAAATGTCCTTCGATGTCGCCTGCTCTGGCCCCCGGAAGACAATTGACAATGGTTGCTGGTGTCGCTAACTTCACATTTCTCAAAACAGAGTCGCCAATAACCAGAGTTTGATCCTCGGCGAGTGTATCGTCGAGTGGGGAAAAACGGTTAGAGATGTGAACGGGTTGACGGTGTACACGGGGCTTCTGTTTAGGGCTACGCTTCCTCCTCACAGTCACCCAGTCAGCCTGCTTTCCCGACTGCACGGGATCTGCCAGGGGGGAACTAACGGCGGCTAAGCTACCTTGGTCCGCACCGACTACAGGGGCCTGGCTAGCTGTAGAATTTTCCACGGTGCGGAGCCGAGCCTCCAATTCGCCCAGCCTGGCCTCCAAAGCTACGAATAAGCTGCACTTATTACAAGTACCGTTACTGCTAAAGGAGGCTGAGGAATAACTAAACATTTCACACCCAGGAGAAGCCGCCATGCTAAATCGGCTAAGAGCTAGTAGCTGCACTAAGCTAGCGGATTCCCAAAAACACACAAAGTGAATAATGTGCAAATAATCCAGAGGTGATTCAGCAGAAGGAGTGCCCCAATCAAGGCACCAAACAGGCCATGAAGCAGCACAGGCAACGCACGACAACAGCGAACGCACGACAACGGTGCTAAAATAAAATCAAAATTAAAAAAAATTAAAAAAATAAAAACGAAAGCGTTAGCAAGCTAGTTAGCTTGCCAACGCTAATGAAAGTTAGCTGATAAAAGTGCTCCGTCGCGATGTTTCGACCGTTAGAGGTCTTCCTTAGGCGTTGGAGCACAGTAAAAAAGTTAAAAAAAGTAAAAAGGTAAAAAAGTAAAAAAGTCTTGAAAAAGACTGTTAGTTCAAGTCCAAAGCAGCAGGTAGCAGTCTCTGTGTAAACAGTCCCAACAGAGAGCCAAAATTCTGATGCAATCTCACTCCGAAGACCTGGTCTAATCAGGTCCCATCTTATCTTAGGGACCTCATAGTACCATATCACCCCAATAGAGCGCTTCGCTCTCAGACTGCAGACTTACTTGTAGTTCCTAGGGTTTGTAAGAGTAGAATGGGAGGCAGAGCCTTCAGCTTTCAGGTTCCTCTCCTGTGGAACCAGCTCCCAATTCAGATCAGGGAGACAGACACCCTCTCTACTTTTAAGCATTTAATCATTAGTGATCAATCTCTGCTCCCCTCCACAGCATGTCTTTTTCCTGGTTCTCTCCCTCAGCCCCAACCAGTCCCAGCAGAAGACTGCCCCTCCCTGAGCCTGGTTCTGCTGGAGGTTTCTTCCTGTTAAAAGGGAGTTTTTCCTTCCCACTGTTGCCAAGTGCTTGCTCACAGGGGGTCGTTTTGACCGTTGGGGTTTTTACATAATTATTGTATGGCCTTGCCTTACAATATAAAGCGCCTTGGGGCAACTGTTTGTTGTGATTTGGCGCTATATAAATAAAATTGATTGATTGATTGATTCTGGACCAGATTCAAACAGCAAGTAAAAAGATGTCAGAACTGGGAATGAAGTAAGGTTCAGATCGCCAGAATCTTTAGTTATATTAAGGATATTGCTCAAGAGCACATTAGTGAGTTGCCTTTTTGGGGATCCTGTGCTCACAAACCCACTGCTCTAACCTCTAGGCCAGGAAAAAATAAACTAATGTTGTTTCATAAAGCTTACAGCATTAATGAAACAACAAAAGCTTACATTATAGCTGTACAACCTTTCAAATTTTACAAAACTGACTAAATTTAGTTGTTGCGGAAATTCAAGCATTGTAATGTCGGTTTATTTTTGAACCGTGTTTCAAAATTACAGTTAATTTTAATGAAGAGAACATTTTTACCTGCGGGGAATTCCATAATGAATATTTTATTTTGGTTTTAACGTTGTTGAAATTACCCGAAGAGACCTTTGACTTTGTGTGATGGACAGTCTTCATATTCACAGGGAACATTCTTGGGACACAGACGTTGGACAAGTTCAAACATGACTAACCTTGACCTGTTTTAAAAGGTATTTTAAGAGGTTTAAAAGTCACATTCTGTTTCAATCTGTTCCATTTTGTATTTGAGTGACAGCCAATCAGAGTAGAGTTGCACCATGACATCATTGGCTGCTCTCTCCAAAACCACTTTGTTTTTTGTTTCTCATATATTATGTAAAAGCTAGTGAGAAATAAACACTTTTAAAACTGAAAACGCTGTTTTTGGAACCTATTAACACCTGTGAACTCATTTACAAGACATTTCACAGATGTTAGCATGGTGACATCACAGGCTGGTAGCTAGCTGCAAAACTCTGTTTTATGTGTGTGTGTAAATATATCCTCTTTGCTATATATTATGTAAACCCTAGTGAGAAATAAACACTTCTAAAACTGAAAATGCTGTTTGTGTAACTTGATAACACCTCTGGAGTCATTAACAAGACATTTGATGGCATTATTATGGCATTATATTGATGGCATTATATGCTAACTTCCACTAAGTTCCTCTGGAGTTAAATTTCTCATTAATTTCATTAATAACTTGTAAATGCACAGAGGGTTGTTATGTGGGCCGCTGAAGAGGAGGTACTGCTGGCCCACCACCACCAGAGGGCGCCCTGCTTGGAGTGCGGGCTCCAAGCACGAGAGGGCGCCAGACCCAGAAGAAGTGACAGCTGTCATTCATCCCCTGCACCAGCTGTCACTCGTTCATCGTCATCATCACCATCATAAAAGCCGGACTGCAACTCCACCTCCTCGCCGAGAAATCGACTACTATTGAAAGGGTAATTTCTCTGCTGACTGACACTTTGTGTGTATAACCTGAACTTCTGTTTGCAGCCGTTTTCCTGGAGTGTTGCCTTGTCTGAGGAATTGGCGTTTGGTGTGACAGCGACGGCTTCGCCTCACACCCAAACCCAGATAAGTGGTTAAACCAGGAGCTGCACGAGTGTGTGATTGGAGGTGGAGGTGCTCCCTCCTAACTGTGTATGGACTGTGGATTACTGAGTGTGCGGACTCACACTCATACATCTTATCTCTGCTTTTTGCCAGCAGTACCAGGGTCGACAGCCGAAGACAGAGGCCACCTGGGGACTCGGGACTTGGCGGCTCCGGTGTTCTTCAGGCCGTTGGTGGTGGAAGCCGTGTGGGACGCGGCTTCTCTCTCGTCGGGGGTCTTCTATCTTCGAGCCTGCCCACACGTCACCTGGTGTTAATTGACTGTGCAAATTTCTGTAAATTTAGTTGTGTATTATCACAACATTAAATTGTTACTTTTTGGCTTACTCATTGTCCGTTCATTTGCACCCCCTGTTGTGGGTCCGTGCTACGACACCTTCCCAACAGGATTTCTCGGCCATCGTCATGGATTCCGAGGGGCGTCAACCCGAGCTTGAACGGCCAATGGAAGAGCCAGGAGCGCAGGCGTCAGCGGGAGGCGTGTTGAGTGAGCTGCAGCAGATCTTAACCGCCTCCACGGCCTTCTCGGCGCCAGGGTGGAAGCGCACGATCAGGGCGCTGCTGCAGCCACTCCTCTGGCTGGTCCTGAGCCTGTATCAGACGATCCACTGGTCGTTCAACGAACCCCCCCACCGTCCCCTGAAGCATACATAAGCCCTCCGGAACCGTACGGGGGCTGTGTTGAGACGTGCGCAGACTTCCTCATGCAGTGTTCGCTCGTCTTTTCACACCCCCGGTCATGTACGCGTCAGACGCCAGCCGGGTGGCTTATGTTATTAATCTGCTTCGAGGAGAGGCACGCGCCTGGGCTACGGCGCTTTGGGAGCAGAATTCACGGCTCCTAACGTCTTATACTGGGTTTGTACGGGAGTTCAAACAAGTGTTTGACCATCCCAACAGAGGCGAGACCGCTTCGAACGTGCTGCTGTCTATGAGACAGGGGCGCCGTAGCGCAGCCGAGTATGCAGTCGACTTCCGCATCGCGGCAGCGAGGTCCGGCTGGAATAACGTTGCGCTCCGCTCCGCCTTCGTAAATGGACTGTCCCCGGTCCTGAAGGAGCACCTGCTGGCTAAGGAGGAACCGCGGGATTTTGACGGGCTTGTCGATTTAGTTATACGCTTAGACAACCGTTTAAACGAGCATCGTCGGGAGCAGGCCGGGGGGCGTGACCGGGCACGAGCCGTCCCTCCTCCTTCCGGTTCCGAAAAGGTGATGTCGTCCCCACGCTTCACTGCCAGAGAGCTCCGTGTGGCTACAGCTCCCCCTGCTGAGGAGGCTATGGACATGAGCAGGGCCAAAGTGAAAACAAACATCAGACAAAGGAGGCTGGCCCACGGGGAGTGTTTTATCTGCGGCTCTTGTGAGCACCGGCAGAAGGACTGCCCCAAACGGTCAAACTACAACGCCCGTCCTTAGAAACTGGGCTAAGGGTGGGCCATAACACGCACGCGGGAAAACTCCGCAAATCTGCACGAATCCCAGTAACGATCCTTTGTGGGGATTTAACCCTTCACGCCCCAGCACTGGTAGACACGGGGTCGGAAGGGAATCTGCTAGATAGCAGATGGGCAAAGGAAGTAGGGCTCCCCCTGGTGGCTCTGCCGGCACCATTGCAGGTGCGAGCACTAGATGGCACCCTGCTTCCATTAATCACACATCAGACACAACCAGTGACCTTGGTTGTGTCTGGGAATCACAGGGAGGAGATCGTGTTCCATGTAACACCATCTACCTCCTGAGTGATTTTGGGATTTCCATGGATGGTGAAGCACAATCCCCGGATAGATTGGCCATCCGAGGTTGTGACGCAGTGGAGCAAAACCTGCCACCGGGAGTGTTTAGGATCCTCGGTTCCTCCCGGCATGACGGCTAATGAGGAGGTTAAAGTCCCCCCAATCTATCGGCGGTGCCAAAGGAGTACCATGATCTTGCTGACGTTTTCAGCAAAGATCTGGCGCTCACTCTTCCCCAGCACTGACCGTACGATTGTGCCATCGATTTGGTCCCGGGTGCTGAGTACCCGTCCAGTAGGTTGTACAACCTCTCACGTCCGGAACGCGAATCAATGGAGACCTACATCCGGGACTCTTTAGCTGCCGTGCTGATCCGGAACTCCACCTTCCCGATGGGTGCTGGTTTCTTTTTTGTGGGTAAAAAGGACGGCGGACTCCGTCCATGCATTGATTACAGAGGGCTGAACGAGATCACGGTTCGCAACCGATACCCGTTACCTCTGTTGGATTCAGTGTTCACGCCCCTGCATGGAGCCCAAATTTTCACAAAATTGGATCTTAGAAATGCGTACCACCTGGTTCGGATCCGGAAGGGAGACGAATGGAAGACGGCATTCAACACCCCGTTAGGTCACTTTGAGTACCTGGTCATGCCGTTCGGCCTCACTAACGCCCCCGCGACGTTCCAAGCTTTGGTAAATGACGTCTTGCGGGACTTCCTGCATCGGTTCGTCTTCGTATATCTGGACGATATACTCATCTTTTCCCCGGACCCTGAGACCCATGTCCAGCAAGTACGTCAGGTCCTACAGCGGTTGTTGGAGAACCGGCTGTTTGTGAAGGGCGAGAAATGCGAGTTCCACCGCACTTCTTTGTCCTTCCTGGGGTTCATCATCTCCTCCAACTCCGTCACCCCTGATCCGGCCAAGGTTGCGGCGGTGAGAGATTGGCCCCAACCAACAAGCCGCAGGAAACTACAGCAGTTCCTCGGCTTTGCAAATTTCTACAGGAGGTTCATTAAAGGTTACAGTCAGGTAGTTAGCCCCCTGACTGCCCTGACCTCCACCAAGGTCCCCTTCGCCTGGTGGATCGGTGCGAAGCCGCGTTCCAGGAGTTGAAACGCCAGTTCTCGACTGCACCAGTTCTGGTGCAGCCTGATCCTGATCGCCAGTACATAGTAGAAGTGGACGCCTCTGACTCAGGGATAGGAGCCGTGCTGTCCCAGAGCATGGAGGCTGATAAAGTTCTCCATCCTTGTGCCTATTTTTCCCGCAGGTTGACCCCAGCTGAACGGAACTATGACGTCGGCAATCGGGAGCTCCTCGCGGTGAAGGAGGCTCTTGAATAGTGGAGACACCTGCTGGAGGGGGCATCGTTGCCCTTCACGGTTTTCAGGGACCATCGGAACCTGGAGTACATCCGGACCGCCAAGCGGCTGAACCCCAGGCAAGCCCGCTGGTCTCTGTTCTTCGGGCGCTTTGACTTCCGGATCACGTACTGCCGCGGGACCAAGAACCAAAAATCAGATGCATTGTCCCGGGTGCACGAAGAAGAAGCCAAAGCGGGGCTGTCGAACCCCACCGAGACCATCATCCCCGAGTCCACTGTCGTGGCCTCCCTCACCTGGGACGTGGAGAAGACCGTCCGGGAGGCCCTGGCAAGGAGCCCGGACCCGGGGACCGGCCCCAAGAACAGACTGTACGTCCCACCAGAGGCAAGAGCTGCCGTATTGGACTTCTGTCACGGGTCCAAGCTGCCCTGTCATCCCGGAGTGCGTAGGACCGTGGCAGTAGTCCAGCAGCGCTTCTGGTGGGTGTCCCTGGAAACCGACGTCCGGGACTACGTCCAGGCCTGTACCATCTGTGCCAGGGGCAAGGCAGACCATCGGAGGACTTCGGGACTCCTCCAACCCCTGCCAGTGCCTCATCGCCCCTGGTCTCACATCGGCCTGGACTTCATCACGGGCCTCCCGCCGTCCCAGGGCAACACCATAATCCTCACGATAGTGGACCGGTTCTCCAAGGCGGCCCACTTCGTGGCCCTCCCGAAGCTCCCGACGGCCCAGGAGACGGCAGACCTCCTGGTCCACCACGTCATGCGGCTGCATGGGATACCATCGGACATCGTTTCAGATCATGGTCCCCAGTTCTCTTCGCAGGTGTGGAAGAGTTTCTGTAAGGAGCTGGGGGCCACCGTGAGTCTCTAGTCCGGGTACCACCCCCAGACAAACGGCCAGGCAGAGCGGGCTAACCAGGAGCTGGAGCAGGCCCTTCGATGCGTCACCTCCACGCACCCGGTGGCCTGGAGTCACCATCTGGCCTGGATCGAGTATGCCCATAACAGCCAAGTTTCGTCTGTTACCGGCCTCTCCCCTTTTGAGGCATGTTTGGGGTACCAGCCCCCATTGTTCCCGCTGGTGGAGGGAAAGGTCGGTGTGCCCTCGGTCCAGGCCCACCTCAGGAGGTGCCGCCGGGTGTGGCGGACCGCCCGCTCTGCCCTGTTAAAGGCCCGGACGAGGGCCAAGGCCCATGCGGACCGCCGGCGTTCCCCGGCCCCCACATACCAGCCCGGGCAGGAGGTGTGGCTCTCGACCAAGGACATCCCTCTGTGTGTCGACTCCCCGAAACTAAAGGAAAGGTTCATTGGTCAGTTTCGTGTGCTCAAGGTCATCAACTCGGCCGCAGTGAAGCTCCAACTCCCGGCTTCACTGCGGATTCACCCTGTTTTTCATGTTTCCCGTCTAAAGCCACACCACACCTCGCCCCTCTGTACTCCGGGACCTATGCCGCCTCCTGCCCGGCTCATTGACTGGGAGGGGTATGGACCTGAAGAACGCTCCTGGGTGAAGAGGAGCTTCATCCTGGACCCGGCCCTCCTGGCCGATTTCTACACAAGACATCCGGACAAGCCTGGTCGGACGCCAGGAGGTGCCCATTGAGGGGGGGGTCCTGTTATGTGGGCCGCTGAAGAGGAGGTACTGCTGGCCCACCACCACCAGAGGGCACCCTGCTTGGAGTGCGGGCTCCAAGCACGAGAGGGCGCCAGACCCAGAAGAAGTGACAGCTGTCATTCATCCCCTGCACCAGCTGTCACTCGTTCATCGTCATCATCACCATCATAAAAGCCGGACTGCAACTCCACCTCCTCGCCGAGAAATCGACTACTATTGAAAGGGTAATTTCTCTGCTGACTGACACTTTGTGTGTATAACCTGAACTTCTGTTTGCAGCCGTTTTCCTGGAGTGTTGCCTTGTCTGAGGAATTGGCGTTTGGTGTGACAGCGACGGCTTCGCCTCACACCCCAACCCAGATAAGTGGTTAAACCAGGAGCTGCACGAGTGTGTGATTGGAGGTGGAGGTGCTCCCTCCTAACTGTGTATGGACTGTGGATTACTGAGTGTGCGGACTCACACTCATACATCTTATCTCTGCTTTTTGCCAGCAGTACCAGGGTCGACAGCCGAAGACAGAGGCCACCTGGGGACTCGGGACTTGGCGGCTCCGGTGTTCTTCAGGCCGTTGGTGGTGGAAGCCGTGTGGGATGCGGCTTCTCTCTCGTCGGGGGTCTTCTATCTTCGAGCCTGCCCACACGTCACCTGGTGTTAATTGACTGTGCAAATTTCTGTAAATTTAGTTGTGTATTATCACAACATTAAATTGTTACTTTTTGGCTTACTCATTGTCCGTTCATTTGCGCCCCCTGTTGTGGGTCCGTGCTACGACACCTTCCCAACAAGGGTGATCTAAAATCACCCTCTGGATGGCATTACCCTGACCTCTAGTAATACTGTGAGAAATCTTGGAGTCATTTTTGATCAGGATATGTCATTCAAAGCGCATATTAAACAAATATGTAAGACTGCTTTTTTGCATTTACACAATATCTCTAAAATTAGAAAGGTCTTGTCTCAGAGTGATGCTGAAAAACTAATTCATGCATTTATGTCCTCTACGCTGGACTATTGTAATTCATTATTATCAGGTTGTCCTAAAAGTTCCCTGAAAAGCCTTCAGTTAATTCAAAATGCTGCAGCTAGAGTACTGACGGGGACTAGCAGGAGAGAGCATATCTCACCCATATTGGCCTCTCTTCATTGGCTTCCTGTTCATTCTAGAATATAATTTAAAATTCTTCTTCTTACTTATAAGGTTTTGAATAATCAGGTCCCTTCTTATCTTAGGGACCTCATAGTACCATATCACCCCAATAAAGCGCTTTGCTGTCAGACTGCAGGCTTACTTGTAGTTCCTAGGGTTTGTAAGAGTAGAATGGGAGGCAGAGCCTTCAGCTTTCAGGCTCCTCTCCTGTGGAACCAGCTCCCAATTCAGATCAGGGAGACAGACACCCTCTCTACATTTAAGATTAGGCTTAAAACTTTCCTTTTTGCTAAAGCTTATAGTTAGGGCTGGATCAGGTGACCCTGAACCATCCCTTAGTTATGCTGCTATAGACTTAGACTGCTGGGGGGTTCCCATAATGCACTGAGTGTTTCTTTCTCTTTTTGCTCTGTATGCACCACTCTGCATTTAATCATTAGTGATTGTTCTCTGCTCCCCTCTACAGCATGTCGTTTTCCTGGTTCTCTCCCTCAGCCCCAACCAGTCCCAGCAGAAGACTGCCCCTTCCTGAGCCTGGTTCTGCTGGAGGTTTTTTCCTGTTAAAAGGGAGTTTTTCCTTCCCACTGTCACCAAGTGCTTGCTCACAGGGGGTCGTTTTGACCATTGGGGGTTTTACGTAATTATTGTATGGCCTTGTCTTACAATATAAAGCGCCTTGGGGCAACTGTTTTTTGTGATTTGGCGCTATATAAATAAAATTGATTGATTGATTAAAAATATTCCTTGATTTGCACAACTTCCACTCTTGTCAAAAGCTCATGTACATGCACACACAAGGCCTCCTTGTTTTTGATTGATTGACTGATAGAGGGGTTTTATTGAACATGTACAGATTGTACGTAACCCAATAGAATATTAATAATTAAACAACTGCAAATAAATAAAGAACACAATGCTCATACGGCTGAGGGTATTTTAGCATTGCATTATGTTTACATCTCAGTGCCAGTATATTTCTTTAATTGGATTTATTGATGTAATTTTATTCAACAGTTAGAGAGTGTTGTTTGTTTGTCTGTCATACCCTTGCTATCTTGGGCTGGAGATCAGGTTTGTTCTGCAGCTGCACGGATCAGCTATTTAACTGTGATAGTAAGTGGATTTACATTATTTACAGTGTTTTCCGATCAGGCCCAGTCAGCCCTGCACGTGCTAACATGTACTATGCAGACATCGCTGTGATAATTGGGATTTACATCGACAAAACAAACCTATGCACATTTATTAAAGGTATTTCTGTAGGCAAATATTTGCCCCTGCTGCCTGTTCTGTAATCTGGTAAAAAAAATAAATAAATAAATTTTGAGGAAGGTCAAAGAGTCGGGTCACAACAAATAGCCATTTCATTACCGTGGCTCAAATGTCCCAGGATTCAATTCAATCAAGCAGCGATTATTTCTCCTCAGATTCCACTCTGCTAGGAGTGGGCCGTCATTTGTTGCTGACCTTTTCACGCTGTGACCGGGAATAATTGTTCAGCTCGTTTCATCGTCATATCCCTGAGTGCTATGGATTGGAGGCTGTCGGTGTGGTGATCCGCCGCCCGTCCTCCGATCTCACACTGCGGAAGCATACTGATGAGTGCTCATTGTAAAACAGTCACAGTCTCCATGTTAAGTCTTAAAATCATGTTTTGTTTTGTTTTTCTTCAAACAGCAGAATTGACCTGGTAATGATATTTTAAGATATTTTAAGACATTTTAAGATAATTTTTAAGTCAACATGTTTTATAGTGTAGTCAAGCATCTGTAATCCAGTGTTGTCAGCAATGTTTCTGTGTTTCTCAATGTTTCTTCTACTATGTTGTCAGCAAGTTGCACCATGGCTGTAACTAGTGGGGGAGGTGGGGATGTGAGATTTGAACTCCCCACGCCACTCAATTTATCCCACATTATCCCACATATAACACAGAAAGGCAAACAAAGCTTAGTGATACGTTTGTTAAAACATTCAATTTAATAAGTCTTTTTTTAAATGGTTGAAAACACGTCAGACTCTTGCTTCAGAGAATAATTCCTCGCCAAAGCTTAAAATGACAATATGTTAAGGGAATGAGTCATGTTTTGAAAAAAGTGGTGCTAAATATATTTATTTTAAAAAGGTTGAAAATGTAAAACAAACCATTAGCGTCAGAAAAATAACTCCTATGCATGCTACACTACAGTGGTGACATCTAGTACACATCGGGGATCCCTGGGTTCAGAAAATAGAAGATATACTGTTTTGAAATGTACAAAACATGAAATGAAGCAATTCCTTCACGGACAAACTACAAAAAAAATTCAGAAATTAATTCTGTTTTGAAATGCTTGTATACATATGTATGTAACACTGGTGCAGACATATGTCTACTTACTTGTATATTTATATTTTGGTATTTAGAATGCACAGGGAATGCATCAGTCCTCTGATGCCTCTCATTTGTGTTAAAATAGTCCTTCGAAGTCATTAAACAGGCATTTAAATGTGATTTTAATCATTGTGTTTAGATCATGCCATTACATATGGGCTTTGAACATATACCTAAAAATAGCTATTCCTAAATGATTAAAGTAAATTTGTTGAATTAAAACTAAAAATCGACACTTCAGTTACATCTTTGATTGGTTCTTTTCAACTCTATTGTGGTGGCGTACAGAGAGAACATGACAAAAATGTTGATGTTGTCCAAATACTTATGAACCCAGCTGCATATTATACTCTTTATATTGCATGAAGCCCTCGAAGAGATTCTGAGATTTGAGATGAGTAACCTGGGCAGGGGGTGAATATCCTGTCTTATTTTGTTCATCTGTGAAAAGAAGCTTCGATGACTAAACACACGTCTATTTTTTGCTCCTCCCTCCCAGGCTGAAGGTCTCTTCAAGACTATGCCAGGCCCCTCAAAGTGTGAATAATATTCAGTAAGGAGTAACGCTTCAGTGGGAAAGCTTTTAGCACATTATCCACTGCCAATTGCAAAGTAATCAAATTTCCCAGCACAGGTCTCTTACTAAATATCTGCAGCAGCGGATTTGCATTCAGCAGTCTCCTAATGGGTTTAGGGGCTCTGCAGATCTCTGGCACTGCTGTGTCTGAGCTCACATCTCTCAGGGAGAGAGAGAGAAAGAGACTGACATTGAAAATGAGAGGGATAGTAAAGTTTGAGCATCGATGGACCAAGTGTATTGAATTCAGGCAGACTATGTTGAAAAATAATGCAAAAGCAATCTTTCTCCTGTGAAGTTTTCTGGATACCAGTCCAACTCAGGTTACTTCACCAGCCAAGGCTCGACAGCTGGACAGACTGAGACAAGACAGATGGAGCATCTTGTCCAAGAACACAGATATGGTGCATCCAAAGTATTCACAGCACTTCACTTTTTCCACATTTTGTTATGTTACAGCCTTATTCCAAAATGGATGATATTCGTTTGTTCTTCAAAATTCTACAGACAATACCCCATAATGATAATGTGAAAAATTGTTTTATTGACATTTTTACAAATTTATTAAAAATAAAGATAAAGAATGAATAAATCACATGTCCTTAAGTTTTCACAGCTTTTGACATGAAGCTCAAAATTGAGCTCAGATGTATCCTGTTTCCACTGATCATCCTTGTGATGTTTCTACAGCTTAATTGGAGTCCACCCGAGGTAAATTCAGGTAATTGGACATGATTTGGAAAGACACACACCTGTCTACATATAAGGTCCCACAGTTGACAGTGCAGGTCAGAGCACAAACCAAGCATGAAGTCAAAGGAATTGTCTGTAGACCTCTGTGACAGGATTGTCTAAAGGCGCAAATCTGGGGAAGGGTACAGAAACAGTTCTGCTGCTTTGAAGGCCCCAATGAGCACAGTGGACTCCATTTTCCATAAATGGAAGAAGTTTGGTTCCACCAGGAGTCTTCCTAGAGCTGGCTGCCCATCTAAACTGAGCAATCAGGGAGAAGAGTCATAGTCAAGGAGGTGACCAAGAACCCGATGATCTCTCTGTCAGAGCAACAGCATTCCTCTGTGGAGAGAGGAGAACCTTCCAGAAGGACAGCCATCTCTGCAGCAATCATCAAACAGACCTGTATGATAGAGTGGCCAGATGGAAGCCACTCCTGAGTACAAGGAACATTGCAGCCCACCTAGAGTTTGCCGAAAGGCACCTGAAGGACTCTCAGACCATGAGAAACAAAATTCTCTGGTCTGATGAGACAAAGATTGAACTCTGGCCTGAATGCCAGGCGTCATGTTTGGAGGAAACCAGACACCATCCCTACAGTGAAGCATAGTGGTAGCAGCATCATGCTGTGGGGATGTTTTTCAGCGGCAGGAACTGGGAGACTAGTCAAGATTCAGTGAAAGATGAATGCATCAATGTACAGAGACATCCAGGATGAAAACCTGCACCAGAGCGCTCTTGACCTCAGACTGGGATGACGGTTCATTTTTCAGCAGGACAATGACCCTAAGCACACAGCCAAGATATCAAAGGAGTGGCTTCAGGACAACTCTGAATGTCGTTGAGTGGCCCAGCCAGAGTCCCGAACTGAATTCCATTGAACATCTCCAGAGAGATCTGAAAATGTCTGTGCACCAGCGCTCCCCATCCAACCTGATGGAGCTTAAGAGGCATTGCAAAAAGGAATAGGTAAAACTGCCCAAAGATAGGTCTGCCAAGCTTGTGACATAGTCCAGAAGACGATAGGCTGTAACTGCTGCCAAAGGTGCATCAACAAAGTATTGAGCAAAGGGTGTGAATACTTACGTGCGTGTGATTTCTTAGTTTTTTATTTTTAATATATTTGCAAAAAAAAAAAAACTTTTTTCATGTTGTCATTATGGGGTGTTGTGAGTAGAATTTTGAGGGAAAAAGTGTAATTACTCCATACTGGAATAAGGCTGTAATATAACAAAATCTGGAAAAACTGAAGCGCTGTGAATACTTTCTGGGTGTACCATAGGTAGCTTGAGTGGGAGTATTGGCAGCCCAACTTATTTAATCAAAATTAAAGATCAAAACAGGCATTTCTGGTGGTTTTCATGAAAAATATTCCGTTGGCTCAAGGAGAAACTTGGAATCTCAGAATAATTTAAAGCTACAGTTTGTAGGATCTAATGTCATCTAGTGGTACAGTTGCAGATTACATCTTGTAATTGTCGGCCATGACTTTGTTTGCCTTGGCAACAGGAATTCATGCTCTTTTGTCTTCTCCCGTGACAAGCAAACTGTATGATCCTCCATTCCACAAAAGTGACAGTTATCAAACTTGTTTGCCTGCACTAGCAACCAGTAGACTGGGTTGAAGAGAACAACCACTCCTTCCTCTTGTTTCTTCTTCAGCCTTCTTCCATGCTGCAAAATACAAAAGGCAGAGTAAGTGTGTTCTTTTTAAGATACGGCATCAAGGGGGTGCTCCCCAGATAAATATGAAATGGCTCATTCTCAGTTTCTGGAAGCACATTGATTCATTGGTGCAGGTAATTATACACTTATGAACAGATGGCTATTAATTAATTCCATTTGTGCTAATAAACACCAATAAATCCTGCACGCTGTGGCTTTAAGGCCAACATCTGGCCTCCAGACTCAGTGGTTATAGATACAAGAAGGCAAGAATTCATCTGGGTCAAAGGTAGTAACAACCCTTTCTGGTCATTTTCAGAAAGAAAAAATAAATAAATATATATATATATATATATATATATATATATATACACTCAACAAAAATATAAACGCAACACTTTTGGTTTTGCTCCCATTTTGTATGAGATGAACTCAAAGATCTAAAACTTTTTCCACATACACAATATCACCATTTCCCTCAAATATTGTTCACAAACCAGTCTAAATCTGTGATAGTGAGCACTTCTCCTTTGCTGAGATAATCCATCCCACATCACAGGTGTGCCATACCAAGATGCTGATTAGACACCATGACATCTCCTTCGCATAAAGTTGATCAGGTTGTCAATTGTGGCCTGTGGAATGTTGGTCCACTCCTCTTCAATGGCTGTGCGAAGTTGCTGGATATTGGCAGGAACTGGTACACGCTGTCGTATACGCATCCCAAACATGCTCAATGGGTGACATGTCCGGTGAGTATGCCGGCCATGCAAGAACTGGGAAATTTTCAGCTTCCAAGAATTGTGTACAGATCCTTGCAACATGGGGCCGTGCATTATCCTGCTGCAACATGAGGTGATGTTCTTGGATGTATGGCACAACAACGGGCCTCAGGATCTCGTCACGGTATCTCT
The DNA here is from genome assembly GCF_902500255.1 of Thalassophryne amazonica. Classification (NCBI taxonomy): domain Eukaryota; kingdom Metazoa; phylum Chordata; class Actinopteri; order Batrachoidiformes; family Batrachoididae; genus Thalassophryne; species Thalassophryne amazonica. The sequence continues at coordinate 64,733,300 of NC_047109.1, read as the reverse complement.
GTGCATTCAAAATGCCATCAATAAAATGCACCTGTGTTCTTCGTCCATAACAGACGCCTGCCCATACCATAACCCCACCACCACCATGGGCCACTCGATCCACAACATTGACATCAGAAAACCGCTCACCCACATGATGCCACACACGCTGTCTGCCATCTGCCCTGGACAGTGTGAACCGGGATTCATCCGTGAAGAGAACACCTCTCCAACGTGCCAAACGCCAGCGAATGTGAGCATTTGCCCACTCAAGTCGGTTACAACGACGAACTGGAGTCAGGTCGAGACCCCGATGAGGATGACGAGCATGCATATGAGCTTCCCTGAGATGGTTTCTGACAGTTTGTGCAGAAATTCTTTGGTTATGCAAACCGATTGTTTCAGCAGCTGTCTGAGTGGCTGGTCTCAGACGATCTTGGAGGTGAACATGCTGGATGTGGAGGTCCTGGGCTGGTGTGGTTACATGTGGTCTGCGGTTGTGAGGCTGGTTGGATGTACTGCCAAATTCTCTGAAACGCCTTTGGAGACGGCTTATGGTAAAGAAATGAACATTCAATACACGAGCAACAGCTCTGGTTCACATTCCTGCTGTCAGCATGCCAATTGCACGCTCCATCAAATCTTGCGACATCTGTGGCATTGTGCTGTGTGATAAAACTGCACCTTTCAGAGTGGCCTTTTATTGTGGGCAGTCTAAGGCACACCTGTGCACTAATCATGGTGTCTAATCAGCATCTTGATATGGCACACCTGTGAGGTGGGATGGATTATCTCAGCAAAGGAGAAGTGCTCACTATGACAGATTTAGACTGGTTTGTGAACAATATTTGAGGGAAATGGTGATATTGTGTATGTGGAAAAAGTTTTAGATCTTTGAGTTCATCTCATACAAAATGGGAGCAAAACCAAAAGTGTTGCGTTTATATTTTTGTTGAGTGTATATATATATATATATATATATATATATATATATATATATATATATATATATATGTGTGTGTGTGTGTGTGTGTGTGTGTGTGTGTGTGTGTGTGTGTGTGTTTAACAGGAGTGCTTGGGGTTACTATGTAATTTATCTGTTCTCAAGCCTCAGTGTAAGTGATTTAAATCTCACTTAACACTGAGGCTCGTAAACTGGTGAATAAATGCTGTTGCTTTGTATCCATTTATAATAAAATATTCCACAAGAGCTTATAGAACCTAATATATCACAAATAACAAAATTAAGACTGCACCTACTGTACAACCAGTGGCTCCTGTCATATGGCTTCATCCACCAAAGAAAATGGAGTACAAGTATTGCTGTCAGCCTGTCTTTTGTTTTCTCTGGAATGAGTGGGATCACTGAGTTTGTAAGTCATGTGGGTACACAGGGTGTGCACTGGATTCTGTAGTGACACTTGTCTGGCTGAGTGTGTTGTCAACTAAATATTGTATAGATGTGAGTATTTATATCACTGTAAGTCAAGAAAAGTATTTTGCAGTGATAAAAGCTTAAAGCTCTGAGGTGATGTCTAGACTAGCTGATGAGGTGCACCTGACTGCAATCATCCTCACCTGCTTATATACCCGAGTTCTTCCTCCACTCAGATGGCAGAAATTCAGTTCTACCTGCCTGGTATCTGGCTTCAGTGGTCTTGGTGTTCCCTCTTTGCTATTGTTGACCCCGTGCATCCTGGATTTACAAACTGCTTTTCTTGTGTCCTCAGCATACCTGCATCCTGTCAGCTCCATCACGGCCACCTGGTCCAGCTCTGGTTCTGGAGATCTCGTCAAGTTCCACCCAGTTTGTGGACAGCTATTTTCCTCAACTCTGGCTGACTTCTCCCTCCTCCAGTGGCACCTATTACGACATTGTACATTCAAATTCACCTCCATTTATTACAAAATACGCTTACAAAATAAAGCGCCTTGGGGCAACTGTTTGTTGTGATTTGGCGCTATATAAAAAAATTGATTGATTGATTGATTGATTGATAAATTGTTGCTCTTTATTCTGGTCTTTGGTTTTTTTTGTGTCATAACAGATTTTTCAGTCATTATAACATTTAAGAGCAATGAAAGCAAAATTAAATAACTTTTTTGTCATATTGAATGTTTTCTGCCTTGAGATAAAATTGAATGAGTGACAACAATTTTTTGACACACAGACAGACAGATAGACATGGGACATTTCAAAAAATGTTTTCAAAAACACCATTAAAAACTGTTCAGACATAATAATTATCCATCCATTTTTCTATACCCACTTACTCCAATAAAGTGTCATGGTGGGGAGCTGGATCCTATCCCAGCAGTCATGGACCGTAAGGCAGGGTTCACCCTGGACAGGACACCAGCGGATCACAGCTAGGGCCACATTTAGACAGACTAACACATTCATACCTGCAGGCACACCTACGAACAATTAAAATTTTTCATTTCACATAACGTGCATGTCTTTGGATGTGGGAGGAAGCCGGAGCATCCGGAGAGAACTCACGTCTGCGCCACACAGAAATGGTCCAGGTGGGACTCAAACTCACGACCTTCTTGCTGTGAAGCAACAGTGCTAACCACTAAGTCACCGTGCTAATTAGAAGAAGAAGAAGAAAAAAGCAAAGCTCGAACACGGATATCCATTGATTCCACAAAGCTCAAAGTCAAGTTCAGTGAACTGACAAAGGCAACCAGGTTGCTGGATTCTATGACCGTACCGAACACCCAGTCCACCCAAACACTGAACAGAGCACGGCTCGGAACACATCCCTGACAAACCCCAGAATTCACTGGGAAGAGGTCTGTGATTCTGCCTCCAATTTGTCCAGGACTCAATATGTCCAGGTATAAGTCAGCTATGATGTCCAGAAACTGAGTGAGGATCCCGCAAAAGTCCTCATAGAAACAATGTGCATTTCCTTTTTATCAGCATGTGTGAGTGAGAGACAGAGAGGGAGATGGAGAGGGAGAGTGAGAGATTAGGGACCCAGTGGTGTGTGTCACAGAACACAGAAGGGATTAACCCGGCGCTGCCGGCCCTGCACTTAATAAGAATCCAGGCTCCTGTTCAGTCTCACATAATACGCTGATCTGGATGGCAGATATTTCATTGTAGAACTTATTTTATATTGACAACCACTTTTCTGTCATCTTCTTTGTTGGAGCATTTTCACCTCGTTGCCCTAGTAATTCAGCAAACTGCATTAAATACTAGGGTTCTTTCTCACTATCTTGCACGAACTTTAATCCTCAGTGACTCAGGTGGGCCTTAAGGTTGCAATCAGACCTTTCCACTGCACCCTATCCATGGCCTTGGCCTGGAGTTTAGCAATTACAGGAATGCTCCAAATGGTCTTTGACCACCCTCACTTCCTTTTCATCACAGTGCCCATTTTAGGACAACCTTTAGTAATCTGTTGACATTGTAAGGGTATGTCCAAACCATCTCAGTCTGTGGGTTTTATCTCAGCGCACATGCTGATGGAGCCAGTTTTCTTATGCAGTGACTCATTTCAGAACTTAGCTGGCCGGGAGATAATGTGGGCCTTGAATAGGCAAGAGGCTAACTGTCTTCATGTCCTTCTTCACTGCTCAGCACCACTGGCCTCACTACTGCAGCAGAGCTTCAGCTTTGTCTTTAGAGTTCACCACTGATCAACAAGAAGCTAAGTTTTTTATGTTACACATTTCTAAGATTAGCTTCTCCTTCATTGTCAATACAGGTTTTCCATCATCCAGGTAAGAGATTACTAGAAGGTTTCTCTCCAGTAACTGAACTTCTTGCTGGTCTACAAGACATTTTGAGGATAGTCATCATCTGCTGATTTTGTACTGTCAGCTACATCTACAGTCACCTTTTGTGCTTTATTACATGCACAAGTGCCAAAAGTTTTCCCCACTGTGGGATCAATAAAGCTTATCTTATCGTATCATTCTCGTCAACACTCAAAGTCTGCACATACACGCAAAAATAAATAAAAAATTTGTACTTAAATAAAATTTTGCCAAGTGGTTGCTGTGTTAAGTAACTCCTAAGATACTGTAATTTTGTGTTTGTCCTTGTCTGGCAATAAAAGTTTAAAGTTCTAACTTTTGATGGTGGAAGGTGGTAGAATTTTTCCATCAACTCACTGAAAACAACTGACACAGGCAACATGTGAACACAGAAGATTAAAGGGACAATATATTACATTTTACTCAACAATGTTGGGTTGACTCAATTGAAAAGCTGTTGAGTCAATCTGCCAAAATGCATTATTTTGTACAAAAAAGAGAGCACAACTGACTCAATTACATGAAGAGGGAAAAACATCTGTTAGCTTAATCCAATGAAAGAGGATTAAAAAAATATAAAATAATAATAATAATAATAATAATAATAATAATAATAATAATAATAATAATAATAATAATAATAATAATCGTGATTGTTTCCCCCGAGATTCATGGAGAGATGGACAAACAGACAGTGGGCTGAATGGACGGGTGGATTACAAAATCCTCCCAAATTTATTTTTGCAGAATTTGATTTAATTTAACAATGCCACAAAATACAAGTAAGAAACATTCTGTGGAAACGGAATCTTTCAAATAAAACCAAAAATGGAATCACAGAGCATATAGCTCACTAATAATGTCAAACCATGAATACCTTTTGCCTGTTTGTTTTTATTGACAGAAAGATTCTTGTGATAAAATACTTTTGACAACGTTTCTCAACATGTATTTTGTTATTTAGTCCTTTTTTTATAATATGCTGAATTGTGACATATATATATATATGTGTGTGTGTGTGTGTGTGTGTGTGTGTGTGTGTGTGTGTGTGTGTGTGTGTGTGTGTGTGTGTGTGTGTGTGTGTGTGTGTGTGTGTGTGTGTGTGTGTGTGTGTGTGTGTGCATTTGTAAAACTGCTGAATTCCAGCTTCTGTGGCTCCGAAACAATCTCCCCAACAATGAAAATAAGTCGTATTTCTCTCTGGAGTGCAGTAAATAATTACGTCTGCGTGTTTTTGTTTTTAACTTTCTTTTTTTCTCCCTCCTCTATGTGTCACAGCCCGCGCGTGTATGTGTGACGTCACATAAGTTGTGACTGCTTTGTTGTCCGTGTGGGACAGTGTGACGTGGGGTCTGAAGGCACGGATTGGAGGAATAAGAGGGGGAGGGTGAAGCTGACTGGAGCTAAAGATCAGCCGGATTTAGATTTGGCACAAACCATGTTTCCAACAAGACCCGAAACTCCGGAGTGACAAGTGGTGCCGAGAAGTGTGGAGGGAGCCCGGGAGAGATCTGGAGAACCTCCGCTCGGAGCCAACAGGCGGAGCGCACGGCCGGAGATCTGGGAGGCTTTCCTTTATTATTATTTTGAAGGGAATAATTTGGTCGGAAAACTTGGGACCGGCATGGAGTACACCACTTCACCCAAACCTCAGCTCTCATCCCGGGCCAACGCTTTCTCCATCGCAGCCCTGATGTCCAGCGGGAAACCCAAAGACAAAGAACCGGAGGAAAACACCATCAAACCTCTCGGTAAGATCGACCGGGTGGAAATAATCACCGTTAAAAATAATTGTATTATAATGACCGGGGGGGGGGGCACCAAGAGGTATGTTTCTTTGCAAAACACAAGCAAATAAAATAAAATAAAATTGACATCGCAGCGCAGGCGAGATTAAAAAAGCATAATAAAATAAAATAAAACATCGTGTCTCTGTTGAAAATTTAAAAAGGGAAAAGCCACTATAGAGGAATATAGAATTGATCAAAAACCCGTGTGTGTTAGTGACAGAATCATTTGAAACGTGTTACTCTTACGTGTGACAATTAACCAGTTTGCTTAGAAATTACCGTATTATTTATGAAATCGTTTAAAACATTAATTTAACATATCGGGTGGTTTTATCCAAAAGAAATGCGTTGTTCTTATTACTTCACTGGATTATGGGACGTGACAGTGTGGGTAATTTCGACAGATAAATGTTCGGAGCGGCAGATATTTAACTGAGTAAACGATGTCATTAAAACAGTGGGGTGTAAAAACGTACACTTAAATCAGACGGAGCTATTTTTGTTTGCAGTTTGAGTCACATCGTTCAAATACTTTTATCTTCTAAAAACAAACGGGATTTCATGAAAATAAAAACGAAAACAAAATGTCAAATATTTTTCGATTAATTTGAAGCGCAATTATCATGACAGTATGAGTAGCTGTTAATTTATTATTGTTATTATTATAACAAAAATACAGATAATTTACGTGAATTTTCACTCTGTTGCTGCTGCGTTTATGATGGCATGAAGATTTAAGGCAAAGAAATAAATATATATCTTTTGAAAAATAATAAAGTTGCTATTAAAAGAAAAAAAGTTACTCTCGCCATTAAAAACGAAAAAAACTGTCTTAAAATTATGTTGGTATTTTTTTCGTTTTCAATGTTATTATGTATGACACATTTCCATGTTTAAGGGACGTTTTTCACTCAGTATCAGCATTTCTCCTGCATGCATCGCCTTTTTACTTGTTTCGTTCTTGCGCTTTTTTACGCACGGAACAGAACAGTTCGTAGAGAAGTCCTCCTGCAGCCAGCAGCCTCTCACTGACCTCTCGACCCTGGAAGGGCACGGGGACTTCGGGGGGAGCGCGCCCGCGGTGTGCACGGAGCCGCTCATTCCTACCAATCCCGGCATCCCTAGCGAGGAGATGGCGAAGATCTCCTGCAGCCTGGAGACCAAAGAGCTATGGGACAAGTTTCACGAGCTCGGCACGGAGATGATTATTACCAAATCTGGAAGGTAACTGTCCAGTTCATATCATCATTATCATTGTTATTATTGTTGTTGTTGTTGTTGCAGAATAGAGGATGTAAAATAAAATATTCAGATTTTAGAGTCATTTCATCACTAACCAATTACTAGGTTCAGTGTACCAGAGAACTATATAAGGTAATCTAATACTACAACTTCATATCAAACAACAGCTTGGAGACTATATTTGGCACATTTGGCACACATGTCTACATTTACAGGCCCATATACAGTGATGATTTGACATGGATAATGCTTTTATTTATTTATTTATTTTAAAATGCAGAATAAAACGTGTTTTCCCCATTCAGAGCTTTCTCCTGGTTTCTGTAAATCTCAATATTAATCATTAAAAGCAAGATTCTCATCACACATTTTATTCAAAGCTCAGAAGGCACGCATCTCTATTAAAAAAGTTTTCAAAACACTCGGTTTGTAATAATAATAATAATAATAATAATAATAATAATAATAATAATAATAAAT